>NC_090380.1:46217624-46834308 GCF_036365525.1 Heterodontus francisci
AACAATAGAATGGTGCAGAGCATTACTGGCGGGAGACAAGGATGCCTGCATCTCCTGAGCCCTACAGAGGAGATCGCTGTCAGCATCATTGAGCCGGCTGCGATTAAGCCCCTAGTATCCAACTTTGCTGTGATCATTGAGGATGATGGCATTTTCCTGGCCTATGCCCCTTTGCAACTTCCAGCACACCCTCATCCTGCTATCTGTCATGAAGAGCAAGCTGTTGATGGTGTGACCATGGACTTCTTGCTTCCCACCCCAACCCACTTCCCTCACACCAACCTTCACCTGCTGAATTCCTGCTTTCAGATAGCCAAGAAATGTTGCCTGCCTAGACACAGCAGCCCAAAGAGGGAGAGCAACTGTACAGCACTAATGAAGAGGCCCCCACCACTTGATCTGATACTTGGAGTTACTCTTGGAGCTCAGATACTGGTGCTGCACAGACTTGAAGGTTAGTATAGAGTTGGAATCAGTGGGCGTTGAGTCATTCAGACACGAGTGGGCTGCAGCCAGGCCAGGGGTAAAGTTCGTTTTGTTTGCCAGCTCAAGGGAGAGCGAGGTCCCAGATGGATTCTGCTGCAGAGGACTCAGTTGAGGACCTTGATTGGGACGGCATACAGAAGAGCACTGAATGGGCATGCACATGGAGATGCTGGGTGCATTGGAGGACCTGCCAGGCAGCTTCCTGTCCCATCAAGGAGCATGGAGGAGTCCAGCTGCAAGTTGACAGAGGGCATGAGGCAGAGCTTGCCCTGTCAGCAACCTCTGCTCCATCTTCCTATGTTGCTCCAGACTCAGACGCACCACCATTGCTGCCCCAATACATGTTGTGGCCTTTGTGTGGACAGATTACCCACTCCTCTGCCATCCCTGTGAGTTTGTGGCAATACTCTCTGACATATACACCAAAACACCCGCAAAAGCACACCCGAGTACTTTCAGACACTTTCCAGTAGATGAAGAGCGATACATTTTACTTACCTGCAATCAGGGTGTCTGGTCCTCTAAGTAATGCAACTACAGCGTCCATCTTGCCTCTTTACAATTCTTTTTTAAGAGTGGACAACACAGGCATTGCCAGGACATGCATTGTCCAATTTTGGTATCCTGATGTCACATTCAGCGGTTGGGCTGTGTGACATCAGGATAGTGCCATTTACACATGTCTGTGCGCATGCAAAGGACACATCGGCACGTGTCCATTTCAATGATGAACATCACGTGGGCCTCGTATGTAGCGGCCTGCGGTGCTGGCTCCCCCTGAAGAACGGTTGAATTTCTTGCCAGGTATATTTAGTTCGCCATCCAGGCCGTCTTGCAGCCATGTCTCATTAATGGCTACCATGTCATTCTCTCAAAGTTGAATTTGTACCCGTAATTCATTCAATTTTTTTCTTTATATTTTATGCATTTGTATAAAGAGTGCTTATTGGGGCCACACACCCTAACCTGCCTTTCTCCTCTAATGTTTTACTCACACATTTCTTATTTCTCTCTCCTGGTTTAATTACTGTACATCTTTTAGTTTTCTCTTCACCTCTACTGCCTAAAGCACAATTTCTGACTGTTACTCTGCTCTCTGCCTTTCCACTTATTTTCAAACTATTATCTATCCTATCTTTTCCACCTGAGCCCTCCCCCTTATTAATGGTTTAAAGTCCTTGTGACCGTGCTAGTTATCCATGCTATTTTCTACCTGAGCCCGTCCCAATGATATAGTTACCCTCCCAATACTAGTGCCTGTGTCCCATGAAATGGAACCCCTCTTTTCCACACCACTGCTTCAGTCTCATGTTCATTTCCCTAATCTGCTTATCCCAACAGCAATTTGCACACAGCCTGGATACTAATCCAGAGATTATAATTCTTGAAGTACTGTTCTTTAATTTAGCTCCTAGTTCCTGATATGCTCCAAACAGGACCTGTTGTCTACTCTTCCCTATATTGTTGGTCTCAATATGGATCACAATGACTGGATTCTCCCCCTCCCTTTCCAATATCCTTTCCAGCTGGTTTGAGATGTGCCTCACCCGAGCACCAGGTAGGCAACATGCCTTGTGGGACTCTCGCACCTGCTTACAAAGGATTCTATCTGTCCCCTTAATTATTGAAACCTCTACAACTATCACATTACATTTCCCCTCCGCCTCCTCTCAACCCTTTGGACAGCCTCCTGCTCCAAGGTGCCATGGTCTGCATTCTGGCTAGCCATCTGACAGTCTTTATCCTTAGCCTCACAGGGAGCAAATACATTGTACCAGTTTGATAGGATCAGTTTCTGCAAATCCTCATTCTCTACCTCACTATCCTCGTAGTCTGCACGCTATTGGTCATTACAACCCCACTCTGATTCTTCACCTCTCTACGAGGTGTGACTGAAGTGTGGAGCAAACTGTCCAGATACTGCTCCCCCTCCCTTATCTGTTGGAGTGTCTCCAATTTGCACCCCCAGCTCAATGACGCTGAGCCGGAGAGATTTGAGATGGAGACATCTATTGCAGACATGTATGCTTGGTATTCACTTACTGTCCATAAACTTCCACATATGGCAGTCCAGGCACACAACCTGTTCTGCCATATCTTAGTCTATCCTATTTATAATTTTTTATGTCTAGTTTTTAATTTATTGTAAGTTTTTTCTCTTTTTCTATACACCAACTTGCACTAAGCACTAAAATACTGGACAAAAGTCCTGAATACTTACTGCTTCAAGGTTACACAAACCATTACAAGTGTTGGAGGCTCAAAGCAGCAGCTCCTTCTCCTTCTGCACAAAATTCCCACTCTCACCAAATATCCAACTTTAGTACTCTATTTATGATGCACTCCTTTTACGACCATTCTGTGTGTCTGCAGAAACTGTTTACTTTTATTGGCCTTTCTGAGCCACACTTAAGTTACAAGTGCTGACAAAATTGAAGTCAATGAGAATCAGGGGGAAAACTCTTCACGGATTGGAGTCATACCTAGGACAAAGGAAGATAGTTGTGGTTGTTGGAGGTCAATCATCTCAGCTCCAGGACATCACTTCAGGAGTTCCTCAGGGTAGTGTCCCAGACCCAACCATCTTCAGCTGCAGCATCAAAGACCTCCCCTCCATCATAAGGTGTTCGCTGATGATCGCAGAGTGTTCAGTATCATTCATAATTCCTCAGATACTGAAGCAGTCCGTGCCCGCATGCAGCAAGACCTGGACAACGTTCAGGCTTGGGCTGATAAGTGGCAAGTAACATTCATGCCACACAAGTGCCAGGCAATGTCCATCTCCAACAAGAGAGATTCTAATTACTTCACCTTGACGTTCAACAGTATTACCATTGCTGAATCCCTGGCCATCAACATTCTGGGGGTTACCATTGACCAAAAACTTAACTGGACCAGCCATATAAATACTGTGCCTACAAGAGCAGGGCAGAAGCTGGCAATTCTGCAATGAGTAACTCATCTCCTGATTCTTCAAAACCTGTCCACCATTTACAAGGCACGTCAGGAGTAGGATGGACTACTCCCCACTTGCCTGGATGAGTGCATTTTCAACAACATTCAAGAAGCTCAACACCATTCAGGACAAAACAGCCCATGTACCATCTACAAGACGCACTGCAGCAACGCACCAAGGCTTCTTCGATAACACCTTCCAAACCCACGACCTCTACCGCCGAGAAGGACAAGGGCAGCAGATGCATGGGAACACCACCACCTGCAAGTTCCCATCCAAGTCACTTGACTTGGAACTATATCACCCCTCCCTCAATGTCGCTGGATCAAAATCCTGGCACTCACTCCTAGAACAGCACTGTTTTAGCAACAGCACCAGATGGACTACAGCGATTCAAGAAGGGTGACCCACCAACAATAAATGCTGGACTTGCCAGTGATGCTCACATCCCATGAATGAATTTCAAAAAAAGCAGCTTCCTGCTCACAGTAATTAGCACCGAGGAGTTTGTAGCATTGGCAGTCTTTGACATCAACTTTTAATATCAGGAAAACAAAATAACACTTTACATATGTACCCATCTGAAAGCATTGACACAATTTTGTTTTTAAAATGTATTTAAAATCACTCCTGAAATCTTTATATTGAGGATGTATTCATTCAATATATCAACAACATCCTTCTGGCCAAAAGCCTGCAACAAATTATAAAGTTATCAATGTGCATTATGCCATGTCCCTGGCATTCACATTGTCCACACAGACCAGTGAACTAGTGGCTGTGTACAATGAATTAATTCATCCTATAATGCACTATACTTAATGTGGGTGACTAACATTCATATTTTTAACGAGCTCATGTTATGTAGGAACACAATCATTTACTCAATTTTTCAGGAAACTGGTGTTTATTGCATCTTCTTTTCTTATTGCTAAATATCCGTAAGGTGGTGAGGGTCTGTGGGTATTGCAGAGTGGGGGAAGATTTCAGCTTAACGTAGCACCAAGGTGATACACAAGACGATAGAAGCTTGGAACCAAATCGCCATCTGTGGCAGACCCTGTAATCAGATCCCTGAACCAGGCAGGTCTGCAATACTGTTGATGATTTATCAGCTAGCCTGATTCGCAGGAACCTGAAGCAGTAGACTTCTCATTGGGGGCTGGAGGTTTCGCTCTCAGCTCTAGGTAGTCATGCAAATCAGTGGACAAAAGGTAGGCTGATCATAGCTGGAGAAGCAGTAAGAGAGTTACCAATCTTCTGCATTGGTAAGCCATGTCATTTTAACTGCTTGAGGTGCTTTACAATTGGGAATGCCTAAGTTTGGTTCTGCCAACCTGTGCCTAAACTCACAAGACTGAAGTGCGATGTATCCCTATAGAGAGAGCTTTTTCTTTTTTTTCTCTTTGGCCTCCTTGTCTCGGGAGACAATGGGTAAGCGCCTAGAGGTGGTCAATGGTTTGTGGAGCAGCGCCTGGAGTGGCTATAAAGGCCAATTCTAGAGTGACAGACTCTTCCACAGGTGCTGCAGATAAAATTGGTTGTTGGGGCTGTTACACAGTTGGCTCTCTCCTTGCACTTCTGTCTTTTTTCCTGCCAACTGCTAAGTCTCTTCGACTCGCCACTGTTTAGCCCTACCTTTATGGCTGTCCGCCAGCTCTGGCGATCACTGGCAACTGACTCCCACGACTTGTGGTCAATGTCACAGGACTTCATGTTGCATTAGCAGATGTCTTTAAAGCGGAGACATGGATGGCCAGTGGGTCTGATACCAGTGACGAACTCGCTGTACAATGCGTCCTTGGGGATCCTGCCATCTTCATGCGGCTCACATGCCCAAGCCATCTCAAGCGCCGATGGCTCAGTAGGGTGTATATGCTGGGGATGTTGGCCGCCTCGAGGACTTCTGCTTTGGAGATATGGTCCTGCCACCTGATGCCAAGGATTCTTCGGAGGCAGCGAAGATGGAATAAGTTGAGACGTCGCTCTTGGCTGACATACGTTGTCCAGGCCTCGCTGCCGTAGGGCAAGGTATGGAGGACACAGGCTTGAAACACTCGGACTTTTGTGTTCCGTGTCAGTGCGCCATTTTCCCACACTCTCTTGATCAGTCTGGACATAGCAGCGGACGCCTTTCTCATGCGCTTATTGATTTCTGCATTGAGAGACAGGTTACTGGTGATAGTTGAGCCTAGGTAGGTGAACTCTTGAACCACTTCCAGAGCGTGGTTGCCGATATTGATGGATGGAGCATTTCTGACGTCCTGTCCCATGATGTTCATTTTCTTGAGGCTGATGGTTAGGCCAAATTCGTTGCAGGCAGCCACAATCCTGTCAATGAGTCTCTGCAGACACTCTTCAGTGTGAGATGTTCATGCAACATCGTCAGCAAAGAGGAGTTCCCTGATGAGGACTTTCCGTACTTTGGTCTTCGCTCTTTGACGGGCAAGGTTGAACAATGTGCCATCTGATCTTGTGTGGAGGAAAATTCCTTCTTCTGAAGACTTGAACCATGTGAGAGCAGCAGTGAGAAGAAGATCCCAAACAGTGTAGGTGCGAGAACACAGCCATGTTTCACGCCACTCAGGATAGGAAAGGGGTCTGATGAGTCACCACTATGCTAAATTGTGCCTTTCATATTGTCATGGAATGAGGTGATGATACTTAGTAGCTTTGGTGGACATTCAATCTTTGCTAGTAGTCTGAAGAGACCACGTCTGCTGACGAGGTCAAAGGCTTTTGTGAGATCTATGAAATCAACGTACAGGGGCATCCGTTGTTCGCGACATTTCTCCTGTAGCTGGTGAAGGGAGAACAGCATATCAATGGTGGATCTCTCTGCTTGAAAGCCGCACTGTGCCTCAGGGTAGACATGCTCAGCCAGCTTCTGGAGTCTGTTTAAAATGACTCGAGCGAAGACTTTCCCCACTCTGCTGAGCAGCGAGATTCCACGGTAGTTGTTGCAGTCACCGTGTTCACCCTTGTTCATATAGAGGGTGATGATATTGGCATCGCACATGTCCTGTGGTACTGCTCCCTCATCCCAGCACAGGCAAAGCGGTTCATGGAGTGCTGAGAGTATAGCAGGCTTGATTATTTCAGGGGTAATGCTGTCCTTTCCAATGGGTTTTCCAATGGCTAGAGAATCAACGGCATCAATGCGTTCCGATTTTGTTGGCTTTTCGTCCAGCTCATCCATGACTGGCAGAGACTGGGCTGCATTGAGGGCGGATCAGTGACAACATTTTCCCTGGAGTACAGTTCTAGGTAGTGCTCCACCCAGCGGTCTATTTGCTTCCATTGGTCAGTGATCGTTTCCCCTGATTTAGACTTGAGAGCATCTCTTTCTCTTCTCTTTGGCCTCCTTGTCTCGAGAGACAATAGGTAAGCGCCTGGAGGTGGTCAGTGGTTTGTGGAGCAGCGCCTGGAGTGGCTATAAAGGCCAATTCTAGAGTGACAGACTCTTCCACAGATGCTGCAGAAAAAATTGTTTGTCGGGGCTGTTACACAGTTGGCTCTCCCCTTGCGCTTCTGTCTTTTTTCCTGCCAACTGCTAAGTCTCTTCGACTCGCCACACTTTAGCCCGGCCTTTATGGCTGCCCTTCAGCTCTGGTGATCGCTGGCAACTGACTCCCACGACTTGTGATCAATGTCACAGGACTTCATGTCGCTTTTGCAGCCGTCTTTAAAGCGGAGACATGGACGGCCGGTGTGTCTGATACCAGTGGCGAGCTCCCTGTACACTGTGAGCATGCACATTCTATATCAGACAAACAAACTCCATAGGTGTAGATTTCTCAGTAGCTTGGTTTGGAGACTCTTAAACTTGGTGATGGGTTTCCATGCATGGCATAGATGCAAAAGACTGAAAAAGTCATATCTCGTAAAATCAAATGTTGGTATATGGTTGGCATCCTTCTATCTACGAAAGATGATGGACATGCAGCAAACAATCTATTTAGATCGGGTGTCTTCGCTTGGTGAATCTTTGCTGATGGCTGTGAAGGCCAATTCTTGAGAGGCAGGTTCTGCCGCAAGTGTTGCACATGAAGCTGCCAAATTACACTGTGAGTTGTTGCTTTTGACGTTGGCGCCTGTTGCCAAGCTGCTGCAGCAACTGGTTATCATGGTAGTGCACACCAATCCACAGGATGTGTCGCTATTTCCCTCTTTCACCAGATAGTAGTGGATATTTAAAGCCTTCATGGCACGCTTGCAAGCATCCTTGAAGCGGAGCTTTGGGTGTCCCACTGATCATCTGGCCCCAGCTACCTCACCATCCTTGGGTATGGGACAGCCTTCCATCCTGCAGACGTGTCTGATCCACCGAAGCCACCTCTGTTTGATTACTGCCAAAACATTTGGGAGCTTTGCCTTTGCAAGGACTGCCACATTTGTGTTTTTGTCCTGCCAGGATATACCCATAATGCACTGCAGACAGCGCAGATGGAAATTATTGAGCTTCTTTTCCTGGTAGCTGATAAATCAGCTGATAACCAATCCATGAAACATTATGTTAATAAATTAAAACAACATTAATTTATATGCTTGTACATATTTTATATACAACAAAAAATTACTACATATCTTGTCTCATATCATTATACCTGCTTTATACAGTATTACAGCACACTGTGGCCGAGATTTTACGAGCCCCGACGAGACAGGATCAGAGGCAAGGGACATGGAGACTCACAACAGGTGGCGGCGGGGTGGTGGCGCAGAGGGCGCTGGACTGGCCCCAGTGACCCTGGGGTTATAGCGCTGGGCCTAGTCCAAGGCTGCTGCAGTACCGGCAGTGGTCACTGCCTCCAGTGGCACTGCCAATACTGCTGAGCTGCCAGCCCTCTGATTGGCCAGCAGCTCTTGGAGGCGGGACCCCAGACCCTTTAAAGTCTTTAAAGGGATGGGAATCCCGCCTCTTAAAACTTTGATCCAAAACGACCAGACGAAGACGATCGCTCCCGGTGGCGGGGAGAAGAAAAGGCAGAGGTGGGGTTCGCCCTGCCTTTTCAGCCCGGCTGCTGGAACCCCGCCTCCAGCAGAAAATCCAGTCCTGTGTCGCATCAGCAATAATTGCTTTTATGAATAACATCCCTGCTGTAACAAGTGATAGTAGAAAGCATCATGAAACTTGTTCTGATACCAAATTGAATTATGCGGCACAATTGTTTAGCGGAAGCCAGTTTATTTCACTTTAATTGTAATCCAAGAGTTCGAGACTTTGATTTCCATAAATTCAAATCTTGAATAAGTAACATGCTAGTCTTCTTTTCCAGCATTTTAATGGGACGTTAAATTACATTTTTTCCAATAGCTATAACATGAAGCATTCTATCTGTTCCAAAATGTCGAACTGTTTTCATTGATTCAGTAAAAAGAGCACAAGAAATGAAAACATTAGAAAGGTTAATAAAATATTCATGATTTCATATTTCATCAGTATGCAATTTATCATAGCACTTACTACACTTACTAGATAATAGAATTTCAATGAAAACTAGTAAATATTTCAGAGTACCCATGGATTTCTGCTGGTAGCTTATTGTGTGTACACTGAAATATGGAGATCTTAATTATTTCAAAACCTTTTAAAAATATTTACTACAGTGGTAATTTTGCATAATTGAGGCACTGAGTTCAGAATAAAATCATGAATCTATGGTGATGTTTAAATTGGTTTCTTCGAAATTTATGACATCTTTACTTTGTAATATAAGTAAAAAATCATGGTTAAAAAAAAAATGGGTTAAAAAAATTATTAGATCTGTATATGGTAACAAGTCTCTACTTAATATATCCCCATATAAGAAAAAGGCAAAATCAAAACACTTCACATGCATGTCATTTGCTGAGAGACTCTTAAGCTCGTGGTTAGCTCATGGACAACACTACTGGAGTGGAGAAATGCCATTAAGGGTTTTTGCCCTAATTTCCAGCTTCCTGTGCTTCTGTTCCAGATGTTTCTGGAGTGCAAGACAGGAACAATTGGCACTTGTTTCTAAGAGATTCCTAATGTTGGGGTACTGGTATACAGTGCTGAATCATTAATAAAGGCGAGGACAGGTGACATAGTGGCCAAGATTAACCTTTGTCATCAAATACTGTAATGCTGGCTACAAATCAATTACACAAACTTCTTCAGTATTTGAGTATCAGTTTTGAAAAACAAATTCGAATCTGAATTTTAAACTCTCTCAATTAATTAAGCTGTCAGAAATAAAGGGGGGGGGGGAATTTATGTGTGCGACGGGGTCTCGGCCACTGGCTGAAGAGCTGCTGAGATCCCCATGTCACCTCCTATGGGGAAGGCCCACTGCATTACGTGCCAATTAGGCACTTAAGTGGACAGTGGCGGGCCTTCCCAGGGAGTAAGGACTCTGGTGACAGAAGTCCCATCTGCTGAGATCTGCCAACCAATCAAAGGCCAGCAGCTCTTTTACTTTTTTTTAATTTCCAAAATATACTTTATTCGTAAAAAAACTGTAAAAAATACATTACAAAACAGTTCAAAACCAGCACCAAGTCAACAATACAAAGAGTGCAAAGGAGATCAGTTTCCTTCAATACAGGAGTGAGTTGCCTCACAATCCTTCCATTTCATTTTACCTGCCATGTACTTTTTGCAGCAAACTAATATTTTCTGGATACAGCACAAGGGGTTTTCCATGGAACCAGCCCCTCAGTTCACCTTGGTGGGGGGGTGGGGGGGGGGGGTATCTTACACAATGATCTTTCCCCATTGAGCCTTTGCTGCAGCTGTCCCAAGCTTTAGTGTGTCCCTCAGCACATAGTCCTGGACCTTGGAATGTGCCAGTCTGCAACATTCAGTCGTGGACAACTCTTTGCGCTGGAAGACCAGCAAGTTTTGGGCAGACCAAAGGGTGTCTTTCACCGAATTGATAGTCCTCCAGCAGCAGTTGATGTTATCTCGGTGTGCGTCCCTGGGAACAGCCCGTAGAGCACAGACTCCTGTGTTACAGAGCTGCTTGGGATGAACCTCGACAAAAACCACTGCAACTCTTTCCACATCTGCTTTGCAAAGACACATTCCAGAAAGAGGTGGGCGACCGTCTCTTCCCCACCACAGCCACCTCGAGGGCATTGTGCAGAGCATGCGAGACTCCGGGCGTGCAGGAAGGATCTGACGGGGAGGGCTCTTCTCACCATCAGCCAGACTACATCTTGGTGCTTGTTTGAAAGTTCTGGTGATGAGGTATTCTGCCAAATGGCTTTAGCAGTCTGCTCGGGGAACCACCCGACCGGATCCACCAACTCCTTTTCCCGTAGTGTCTTGAGGACATTCTGTGCAGACCACTGCCTGATGGATTGGTGGTCAAAGGTGTTTTTCCGCAGAAACTTTCCCACGAAGGATAGGTGGTACGGCACGGTCCAACTGGATGCAGCATTCCATGGCAATGTGACCAGACCCATCCTTCGCAACACTGGGGACAGATAGAACCTCAGCACGCAGTGACACTTGGAGTTTGCGTACTGGGGATCTACGCACAGCTTAATGCAGCCACACACGGAGGTGGTCATCAGGATGAGGGCGGCGTTGGGTACGTTTTTCCCACCCTTATCCAGAGGTTTGAACATCGTGTCCCTCCGGACCCGGTCCATTATGGATCCCCATATGAAGCGGAAAATGGCTCGGGTGACCGCCACAGCGCAGGAGTGTGGTATGGACCAGACCTGCGCCACGTACAGCAACAACGTGAGCACCTTGCACCTGATGACCAAGTTCCTACCCACAATGGAGAGAGATCACTGCCCCCACATGCTCAACTTGTGTTGTACCTTGGCTACTCGCTCCTTCCAGGTTTTGGCGCACGCCCCGGCCCTTCCGAACCATATCCCCAACACCTTAAGGTAGTCTGACCTAACGGTGAAGGGGACAAAGGATCGGTCGGCCCAGTTCCCAAAGAACATGGCCTCCCTCTTGCTGTGGTTAACTTTGGCTCACGAGGCCAGTTCGAACTGGTCGCAGATGCTCATCAGTCTGCGAATGGACAGTGGATCCGAGCAGAAGATGGTAATGTCATCCATGTAGAGGGAGGTTTTAACCTGGGTGCCTCCTCTGCCTGGGATTGTCACCCCTCTTATGCTCGCATCCTTCCTAATAGACTCAGCAAAGGGTTCAATACAGCAAACAAACAAGACAGGGGAGAGAGGACAGCCCTGTCTGACTCCAGATTGGATCGGGAAACTTTCTGATTCCCACTCATTGATTGAGACTGCGCTATTGATGTTTGTGAAGAGCAGTTTGATCCAATTGCAGATTCCCTCCCCAAACCCCATTTTGGAGAGCACGTTCATTATGTAGATGTGAGATATCCTGTCAAAAGCTTTCTCTTGGTCCAGGCTGATGAGGCAGATGTCCACCCGTCTGTCCCGTACATCGGTGATCGTATCCCTGAGTAGCGCGAGACTATCAGAGATCTTCCTGCCGGGTACAGTGCAGGTCTGATCAGGGTGGATCACCAACTCCAGAGCAGACTTGACTCAACTGGCTATGACTTTGGACAGAATCTTGTAGTCAACATTAAGCAGTGAGATGGACCGCCAATTTCTGATTTCTGCCCTCTCCCCCTTCCGCTTGTAGATGAGGGTGATGATGCCTTTCCTCATGGATTCTGCCATGCTGCCGGCCAGGAGCATACTCTTGTATACTTCCAGCAGGTGTGGGCTGACCCAGTCCCACAAGGCCGAAGACAACTCAACCGGTAAGCCTTCGCTTCCGGGAGTTTTACTCGTCTCGAAAGACTTGACGGCCTTTGTCAGCTTGTCCAAGGTTAACGGCTTGTCCAGTCTCTCTCTCATGCTGTAATCTAAGACCTCGGTGATAGATGACAGGAAGGACTGGGAGGCTCTGCTGTCTGTGGGCTTCGCGTCATACAGCCCAGCAGAAAAGGATTTGCTGATCCTTAGTATGTCGGACTGCGTAGACGTTACCCAGCCATCCTCTTCCTTCAGGTTACTGATCACAGAGCTCTCTGTGTGTACCTTTTGGAAGAAGTAATGTGAGCACGTCTCATCCTGCTCAACGGAGCGGACTCTGTACCGGAAGATGATCTTGAAGGCCTCCATGACAAAGAGCGAGGCCTGCTGGGTCTTCACCTCATGGAGGTCCTTCTTGACCTCGACCCCCATCGACTGCAGCCAGAGCAGATTTTGCATATTTTTCTGGAGTCAGGACATTTCCCTCTGTCTCTCTCTCGCCCTCTGAACACCTTTGAATATAAAGAACCTCTTGATGTTCTCCTTGATCACCTCCCACCAGTGAACTGGAGACTCAAAGAGGGCTTTCACAGTTCTCCAACCTTTGTAACCCCTTTTGAGTTCCTCAATGTTCTCTGTGGTTAGCAGTGTAGCATTGAGCTTCTATGTCCTCCTGCCAACCCGCTGGTCATCCTGTAAGTGACAGTCGGCCAGTAAGAGGCAGTGGTCGGAGAGGAACACCAGCTTAACGTCGGTGGATCTGACCATGACAGCACGGGACACAAACAGGAAGTTAATCCTGGAATGGGCAGACCCGTCCGATCTTGACCAGGTGTATCTACGCTGCACTCCGTCTGCAGGTTTGCTGAAGACGTCATGCAGTTTGGCATCTTTTACTGGTTCCATTAGGAATCTGGACATAGCGTCCAGTTTGCTGTCGTCACTGCCAGATCGTCCAGCTGCTGCAGTTGGACGTCACCAGCAGTAGTGGGAGCTGCTGGAAGACGGTCAGCCGCTCACTGCTTTGAACCGGGGCGTACACGTTGATCACCCGGAGTGGAGCATTGTTGCACATTACATCTGCTACGAGGAGGCGACCGCCCACCACCTCCTTAACGTCGGAGATGGTGAAGTTACCTGCCTGCAGCAGAATACCCAGGCCGGAGGAACGGGAATTATTTTTCCCTGACCAGATCGATGGCCCTTGGGACTACCATCTCAACCATTGCCTGTAGGTGCTGAAGTGTGGTATTCCACACTCCTGCAGAAACAGTAGGTTGGCTTTGTCCTTGGCAAGGTAGTCCAAGGTTAAAACACATCGCGTAGTGGATTTAATGCTAAGCACGTTAATTGAAGCAATCCTTATACCCATTTTTAAGTTAGTTCTTGCTTCCCACACCATTTGTCCTTGCTAGACCCAGTCCTTCGGTATGTTCCTGCATACCCATGGTGTACACAAGCTGTTTCACATTCGTTGGGCTAAAAAACCCCTCCTGGTTTCTCATGCAGGGTTTGTTCCGCTGGGGTGACATCAGAGTGGGGGGGGGGGGTGGTAGGTCTTGTAGACAGCAAGGATTGGGCTGTCCTCTGCTATTGTTTCCTCCTTGAGGACATCACTGCTCCCGGCTTCCTAGAGCTGGAGTGCACCAGACGTGTTGTTGCTCTCGGTGTCCCAGAGTTGGGATACGCTGGGCATGTGGCTAGGTTCGGCGCTTTGGGTTTGAGGCGCACTGGTCCCATCACAGCTTCCAGTGCATGGGGGCTGGAGGGCTTCATCTTCCAGCTCCTTTGAGTTCTGCCGCTTCTTTTGTAGGTGCCGTCGTTCCGACACTTCCTCATCCGGTGAAGAGGAGCTTCTGTAGTCTGTCTCAGACGGTAGCCTCCTCTTGCCACTGGTTTGGGTAGTGACCTGTTCCGCTTTAGGCAGATTTTTCCTTGTGGTTTTCTTTTGTACCACTTGCCATTGACCTGTTTGACCATCAGCTGCCTCCTCCTCCATTGATTCTGTCTGTGGAGGAGGGGTTTCCGGGCACAGGGTAGGTGTTGGGACGCTGGTTTCAGCTGCCTCCCCTTTCTTCTCTTTCGCAGGTAGGCTTTCCTCACTGCGGAGAGGGTTGCTTGTCTCCTTCCCAGCACCAGACGCATTCGTTGTTCTTTTTCCCGGCCTTTCCTTGGGCCTTGCCACCTGAGCATAGCTGAGGCAACATTTGGGGCAGGTTTTGTAGAGGTGGCCTGCCTCACCGCACAGGTTGCTACACTTACTCTGTTTACAGTCCTTGGTCTGATGGCCTTCCTTCCTGCAGTTCTTGCAGACAACTGTACTGCAGTTAGCTGGCACGTGACCAGATTTGCCACAGGTGCGACAAACTCTGGGCTGCCCCGCATAGACTAAGAAGCTGCGACTTCCCCCGATAGCGAAGCTGGAGGGAGGCTGGATGATGGCTCCATTGGCATCGACCTTCAAGGTCACCTTGACCTGCCGCTTACTTGTCCAAATCCCAAATGGGTCCCTGACATCAGTGCTGCTGCCGACCACTTTGACGTACCTGGCTAGGAAGGTGAGTACGTCCACGACAGGAACATGGGGGTTATAGAGTTGAATTGTCACAACCCGGTCACGTTGTGATGGCAGCATGAAGAGTGGCTCCACTGTGAGAATGGACAGCAGAGCCTGGTTTCCCTTCTCCTTGAACACCGTCAGGAACTTGATGCATTCCGCCACATTCTTAAACGTCACGTCTAAATATCCACTGCTGGGGAAGTCCTGCAGTCAGAAGATGTCTGCAGCTTGGAATCCACAGCAATCGATGAAGATTCTCTTGATGAAGAAGGAACGGTCAAATGGTGCGCCTCCTTCCTTATCTTTCACAACCACCCAAACGGTGTTGTGCATTCCCTGGCCCGAAGCTCGAGAATTGGTTATAGTCATTTGCTCAAAAAGTACTCAGGACAGGATCAAAGGCCACTGGTCATGGTCTCTCCCCTGCCAGGTAAGTATGCCAGCAGCCTCTTTTACTGAGCAACGCCACCATGGAGACAGTGTCTGCTGCTGGTAATGCACTCACCAATAGCCGAGGATCGTCAAGGGACCCAGGCCACAGGTGAGTCATGGCGGGAGGGGTTTCGTGGAGTGGGTGTCACAGTGGAGGGTGTTGTAGGGGGGTTGACAATAAGGGCAGCAGCGTGGCTTTCAGTGGGCCCCCACCGGCCCAATGCCGGGTCCCTCGATCAGGCACTAAGTGCCTTTTAACGAGGGATACCCTCCCACCCCTGCAGCCGGCAAGCAACCGGCATGGGTTGCTTGATATGATCCCGACGTGGCGACAGGCCTGCCCATTGCTGGGCTAATACTGGTGGAGGTGGGATGAGGCCCTTAATTGGGCATTAATTGCCAATTTAAGAGCCTCAATTGGCGGTGGGGCAGGAAGACCATCTACGGGCCTCCCTGACATGGACTTAATTAGGGTAGAGGCAGGAAGATGGCAGGACTCCCCGCCACCATCCCGCCTGATTGAATACTCTCCCTGCCTCCAAACTTGCCACAGGGGAGAGCATAAATCCACCCCATAGGGGGTAATTTTAAACCTCCACACCCAGCTGAAAAAGGGAGAGAATGCAAGTAAAATTACTGTACAAAGACTTAACTCCCCTACTGCTGCTCGATACACCTGCCGGCACCTTAACTGGGCCTCAGAGAAAACCTGGCAGGCAGGAAGAAAGAGGGGGCCCTCTTGTCAGAAACTTTCTTCAGTGGGACCTGGAGGAGAAGGAGGAGAAGCAGCAGTGCTTCTGCAGGCTCCACAAGCTGAGTCAAAGCCTCTACTGCCCTGGGTTTTCCCTCTTCCACCCCATCAACATTTCCTACCTGTTTCAATCCATCCCACAAATTACCTTGGTGCTGGGAGCTGGCTGCATGCCCTAATTTATATCTGCCTCAATCTACCCAAGTGCTCCTTTCAGCACGTTGTGTAGGGCAGCTGGCCAGTGTGATGCAGATGAGGCCAGGAAGTTGAAACAATCTGGGTTTCAAACTGGTGAGTGTGGCAGATTTGATTTTCATTCCCTCTCACCTGCTCAAAACCCACGCCCAGTTAAGTTCCCCCACATTAGGGATTTTTAATCCTGCCGATTGAAATACTGTGGGTGCACAGCTAAAGTATCTGTGCAAAGACTGTGCCATATCACACACCACTCCTGCCCTCTGCCATTTTAACTGGCCACATTTTTTGGATGGTTGTAGTGCCTGGCAGGCTTCGATGGGCACTTCATTAATATTTGCTACTTGGCATAAGAATATAAGAAATAGGAGCAGGAGTAAGCCATTCAGTCCCTCAAGCCTGCCCCGCCATTCAATAAGATCATGGCTGATCGGCCCCAGACCTCAACTCCTCTTTCATACCAGCTCCTCATAGCCCTCAACTCCCCAAATGTTCAAAAATCTATCTACCTCCTCTTTAAATAATTTCAGTGATGTAGCCTCCACAACTCTCTGGGGTAGAGAATTTCAGACACTCACTACCCCCTGAAAGAAGAAATTCCTTGCATCTCAGTTTTAAATGAATGCCCCCTTATTCTGTAACTATGTCCCCTAGTTTCAGATTCCCCAACTTGCAGAAACATCTTCTCAACAAATACCCTGTCAAGCCCCCTCAGAATTTTGTACGTTTCAATAAGATCACCCCTCATTTTCCTAAACTCTAATGAATAAAGGCCTAACCCATTTAGCCATTCTTGATAAGTCAACCCCTTCATCCCAGGAATCAGCCTGGTGAATCTCTTTCGAACTGCCTCCAATGCCAGTATATCCTTTCTTAAATACAGGGACCAAAACTGTACACAGTACTCCAGGTGTGGCCTCACCAGCACCCTGTACAGTTGTAACAAGACTTCCCTATCTTTAAAGTCCAACCCCCTAGCAATAAAGGCCAAAATTCCATTTGCCTACTTAATTACTTGCTGCACCTGCATGCTAACCTTTTGTGTTTCATGCACAAGAACACCCAGATCTCTCTGTGCTGCACTTTTTTGGAGTCTCTCTCCATCTAAATAATAGTCTGCCTTTTGATTCTTCCTACCAAAGTGCATGACCTCACACTTACCTGCACTAAACTCCATCTGCCAAGTTTTTGCCCTTTCACTCAATCTATCTGTATCTGCTTGCAGATTCCTCATGTCCTCATCACAACATGCCCTCCCACCTATTTTTGTATCGTCAGCAAATTTGGATATATTACACTCTACCCCCTCCTCCAAGTCATTAATATAGATAGTAAATAATTGAGGCCCCAGGACTGATCCTTGTGGCGCTCTACTAGTTACGTCTTTTCAACCTGAAAAAGACCCATTAATCCCGACTCTGTCTTCTGTGAGTTAACCAATCCTCAATCCATGTGAATACATTACTCCCAATACCGTGAGCTCCTATCTTGTGTAATAATCTTTTATGTGGCATCTTATCGAATGCCTTCTGGAAATCCAAATATACTACATTTACCGGTTCCCCTTTATCAACTCTACTTGTTATATCCTCAAAGAGCTCTAGCAAATCTGTCAAACATGATTTCCCTTTCACAAAACCATGTTAACTCTGAATGATTGCGTTTAGCTTTTCTAAATGTCCTGCTATTTCTTCCTTAATAACGGACTCTAGCATTTTCCCAACGACCGATGTTAGACTGATTGGCCTATAGTTTCCTATTTTGGTCTTCCTCCCTTCTTGAACAGGGGCGTCACATTAGCGGTTTTCCAATACTTTGGGACCCTCCCGGAATCCAGTGAGTTCTAGAATATTTTGACCAATGCCTCCACTTATCTCTGCAGCCACTTCCTTTAAAACCTTTGGATATAGGCCATCAGGTCCCGGCGACTTGTCTGCCTTTAGTCCCATTAGTTTTTTAAATACTTTGTCCCTCGTGATAGAGACTGTTACAAAATCTTTCCTCCCATTAGCTCCTTGCTTATCTGATATCTGTGGGATGTTTATAGTGTCCTCCACCATGAAGGATGAGGCAAAATATTGGTTAAAATTATCTGCCATTTCCCTGTTCCCCATTCTCAATTCTCCAATCACATCTTCCAAGAGTCCCACGCTCATTTCAGCTACTCCCTTTTTATATACCTGTAGAAGCTCTTGCTGTTTGTTTTTACATTTCTTGCCAACTTACTTTCATAATCAATCCTAGAGTTTTCCCAAAGCTGGGCAGCTGTCATTTTCCCAATCAATTCAAGTGGGCAGCTGGTCTGTATGATGTAAATGAGGCCTGGTCATTAAAATCGGTCACAGAAACATCATTGGCACGAAGACCGTAGGCTTCCCCTGGCTTCCAGCTAGGGAGTCAGAATTCACCCCATCCATTTTTATTGCGAAATATATGCATATAATCATCTAACTGCGGCTCAAGGAATCCTTAAGGTTGTCACTATATTTGCCAAATATCCTCAAACGTGATTTATTTAATGTTTTCAGAGAGCATATGTGAGCCCATAAAAGATGCCCTCAATCCAGCTAATGAAAGAGACATTCCATCTGCTCACCTGTACAAAAAGGACAGATGTGGCATCAGTAAACATACTGGATAGGGAACAGATTACTTGACCCTTTCAACAGGATATGCAACCCTAGGGATGCAACTAGCATGTAGAAACTGTCAGGTCATTTTCAGCTCTCATAATATGAAAGAGTTGGATGATTCTAGAGAGTGTATGTAATTGAGGATTTCTGTGTGCTGAAGTGGCTAAATTAATGTGTTGGGAATGTTCCAGTAGTTGACTACTTTTGAGACAAGCAGAACTATTTTAACTGGCCTAAATTGCCATTCGTGAGGTGGTAAAAGTCTCATATTGTGGTTGATGAACTTGCTGCCCCATTAATGCTAATTGTCCAACCACCGCCATTTTATATGAGGCCTTCACTTAAGCCACCCCAGCACTCGTCTGTTTCAGGCGGCGGTCTTCTTGCTTATGCAAATTATGGTCTTATGGCACATTTAGGAACCTGATTATAATTTAAGGTACGCATGGGTGGAGTGTGCCTAGGTTCCTCCTACATATCCCAGCATTAAGCAGACTAAGTAATGGTCCTTAAAGGGACCACTGCTGGCTGCTCTAAAACCTGACCCAAAACTTTTTCAATGTTACATTTTTGTGGTGCCAGTAGAGAAGGAGATCGTCTCTGGCTCCACAAAATTACTGCAGGCTGCTCTCAGCCCACAACCCCTCACCCATCCTACTTCATCTCCACCCACTTCCAGAACCTACCTACAAGAGCATAAGAAATAGGAGCCAGTGTAGACCATACGACTTCTTGAGCCTGCTCCACCACTAAATACGATCATGGATGATCTTCAGCCTCAAGTCACTTTCCCACTAGATCGTCATATCCCTTGATTCCCTGAGGGACCAAAAAGCTCAGTGTATCACAGCCTTCAATATAGTCATCCACAACCCTCTGAGGTGAACAATATTATGTATTCACAAGTTTGTTCAATATTTTATATATCTCATTTATCTCAGAGCAATGCAAGAGATGCTAGTTCTAAGTCAACAACTAGTTTATTTACAATACTTTAAAATATCTCAGTACTTACAAGATTTCAGTACGTGGTCTCAATCAGAACACAGTCTATGTTTAGAGCACCTTCCAGCATCCAGCTTCAGTTTCATAAACTCTGAAGCTCCATCCATAGGCTGAAGCAATCAAGCACAGTGAACACTGATCAGTGGACAGACTAATACAATCAAAACCAGATCAATTAACCCATTGAACACTACAGACAATTCCAAAGATTCACAACTGTGCTAGTGAAGAAATTTATTCCCATTTCAGTTCTAAATGATCAACTCCTTATCCTGAAACTAGTCAAAACTCCTCATGTTCGAAAATAGGGACCTACAACTGTTTGTGCAATTGGGCCTCAAAATGGCTCTGGACTCTTCGACCCTGGAATAGGCGACAAGTTGGTGTGCTCAGCAGCCCAGCTACCCAAATGTTAAAATCTCCCCGAATATGTCCATTGTTACAATGCTGCACATGGTATATATTATTAGTTGTATTTCCTAATATGAGCGATGGTTTCAACATGTCTGTGAAGTACAAAATTATTTAAACAGTATTTACAAATGGAAGAATATGTTCCTGATGCCTTCCTGTCCCTGTTGCAATTTTATCAGGGGCAGCAACATCGAGAAATGGCCCGCCTGCCCCAGACCAAACAAGGCCCTTAAGTGACCAATTAATTGCCACTTAAGAGCCTTCTCCCACCACCGCTGGTACTTTGCCGGTGGCCGGCGGGCACATTAGGTCCCCAGAATGCTGCTAGGTAAAATCTAGTGGCCTCCTTGCTGGTTGAGGGGGGCCCTCCAGATAGAGCATCCTGTGCCCCACAAGGGCCCCCCCTGAAGCCCCAGATGCCCCCATTGAAATAAAGCTCCCCACCCCTCAACTGATCCCCTCTTGCCTCGCCAGGGCCCAGCCAATTGTACCCGGCGAGGCTCCAAAATTTACTTGTATTCCGGGACTGATGTTCACAATCCTGCTGTTGGCTGGGTGCAGTCCCAGCATTGCACACCACTCCCAGTGGTGCTGCTGGGACTAAGAGCTCCCAGCTCGCTGATTGGCTGGCAGCTCTTGGAAGCGAAACTTACAGTCTCAAGGAGGTGGAAGTCCCGCCCATTCCAATTAATGGCCTGAGTGCGTAAAATCCTGGTGTGGCTTCGCAGGCCCGACAGAGGCGGGCTCGCCCCCAACTTTTGGACTGGTGGACGGGGCCTTCCACCCAACATAAAATTCCAGCCATAGTTCTTTACACACAATCACAAACTGAGAGGTATGGATGAGCTACTAGAAAGTATGCAGCATTTGTTCCATTCTGTCTTGGGTAATAAATATATTTTGAATTAATCATAGTGTAAATCAATAATTATAGTCCAAGTGCACCATCTTGGTGTTTTCTGGAGTAGAGGTTGCCTAAAGTTTAATGGAACCAAGGAGTAGTATTGGCAATTGTGAGGGTGGAATAAGAGTGAGAGAAGGAGAATAAGAGTGTGGGAAGAAACAAGGCAAAGATAAAGGGAGGAGAAATCAGACAGGAAAGGAACAGGATTTATAAAGAGGAAAAGAGATAATGACATGGGGCTGGAATTTCCTGAATTGCACTTATGCAGAAATTATGCCAAAATTTCAGCTACGCTGAGACTGACAGAACTTTTGTTAAGTATAGTGCAGGTTGCAGTCAGAACAAAATTATGTGAAGAATTTGCAAAGGTAAGCAGTAAATGTGAAATGGGTTAATAGGCAACACTTTGTGACACAATCTTGTCCCTCTACCTAGGTAATGATCTTGCCAGATTAATCAAAGCACACCATCATTTCTTGCATCTATTCCAAGGTCCCACAGCTACTGTACACAATTTAAATCTGGCTACCTCCTTCTGCTGACTATGCTGCACTGTTGTCTTCTAGGAAGTATGCCTTGGAGTGTTAAACAGTTCAAACTCACCTCATGCAGGAGCACTATCACTTCATCAACCAACAAACAGAGTCAAGCACTGTGCTGATCTGTCACTTGCCCACAGACCTCACACTGTGCTTTCACATTGGGTTTGTCTTCATTGCTTTGTGAGAGTTATGTCCCCCACCCCTCATAGCCTTGTAGTAGGCTGCCACATGTGTAAAAGCTATTTTGAGCCTGCATAAAGGCTGAAATAAACCCCTGTTCACCATCATTACCCCTCTGAAACTGACAGCAACTTCTGAAGTCTGCACATATGCAGTTAAGGGTGGAAATCCAGAAATTGCTGACAGTGATGTTACTTCTTCATAGGTTGCGCTGTTGAAGTCCCTCCAGCCTGGAATCAATTAGAAATCATTTAACTGATGGGAACGTACCACTTCTCACCCATTGCCCTCTCACTACCACAGCCAGTGCTAAATGTTGCCTCATGTGCTGATGGCTACGTCTGTCTGCCCCTGCATGGGTGCAGATGGAGAAGTCTTTGGCCGGGCTCCAAAACCCAGAAGGTATCAACCAAGAGCATCTCAGCAGTTACAGCAGGGAACTGAGCAGCCCGCCTCTACCTCTGCTGAAGCCAAAGCAATGTAGAAGTGCAAGGATAATATTTGTGGTTACATACGGGTATGTACATGGGGTGTTACACATTGTTAGATTGTTAAGTTTCTGTTTCATATTTGAGGCACATAAGTATTATTCTTTTAAACCACTTTCCACTCTTGCCCATTCTTGGTTGGTGGCTCGCGAGTGGCCTTTCAGTTGTGAGATAGTGAATGGGAAGTCATGACTTGACTTTGAGCAAAGCAGGGGCTGTGAAAGGAAGGCTTAATTGTTTGCAGAACTGCGTTGTGTTAATTGCACTGGGGGTGGAGTGAAAAAGCAGCTTTTACACATGGCTGTTAGATGGGTGTGGTGGTGGAACCTAAGTGAATGTCCCGAAACTGAGGGTATCCCGGGAAGCAATGTGCGCCACTGATGGTGAACAATGTTTCCGCTAAGCTGTGCACCTGCTCAGCCACACAGTAGCCCGGGAAGTCCTAGGGCGCAGCTGTGCAGCGGGTGTTCAAAAAAATTTAAAGGGACTGCGCATTGAAACAAAATTTGAAAGGGATGGTGAATTGCTCTCATCACCTTCTGTCTCCTCCTCCTTCTCCCCCTTCTCAGAATTATCCAAAGAGGCTCTGTGCTCTGCACCTTGTTCCTCCTACAGGTCCAAACCTGTCTGCTCTGTATTGCTGTGCAGAGCGTAGCACATGACAACTATTCTGGAGACTGTGGCTAGTGTATACTGAAGGGCACCTCCGATCAGTCCAGGCACCTGAAGCACATCTTCAGCATCTTGATAGCTTGTTGGATGACACATCTGTTTGTCACGGCATTCGTTGTAGCAGTTCTGTGCCTCATTTATCGGGTTTCTGTGGGGTGTCATTGGCCATGTTTTAAGTGGGTACCTTGTCTCTGAGCAGACAGCCGGTAACTCTGTTTTGATCAGGGAGGGTGGACTGCTGCAGGACAAAAGCATCCTGGAAGCTGCCTGGGGATCATGCGCACAGCCACATAAAGTTATCTTGTGGTTGCACACCAGCTGCACATTGATGGAGTGGAAGCCCCTGCTGTTGATGAATACTCACAGATCTCGTTCAGTCCCTCACCAGTTCAATGCCAATAATTGAGTCAACAGCCACTGTACTTTTACTTCTACTGTGTAACACATTGCATTTATCTGTATTAAATTTACCGGCTGTCATTCTGACCATTTGCACATTTTGTCTCGGTCTACCGATAGTTCCTTCGCTGCTTTATCAAACCTGGCTTCACCTGCTTCCTTTTCTAATATCATCTGTGAAATTAACCAACTCACATTGCATTTCTGAATCCAGAAATTTATGTTAATTAGAAACAGTAGGAGCCCCAGCATCCATCCCTGAGCCACTCCACTGACGGTGGGCAAAATTTTTCAGCTTACCTGGAAGTCCCGCTGCTGGGGACGAAAGCGAGAGGTGACCCTTCTTCGGTGGGTGATGGGACCTTGGGGCAGCATTTTGCTGCCAGTGGCCAATTAACAGGCCACCGCTGTGGCCACCATCCAATTGAGGACTGTGAGAACTGACCCAATCAGAGGGCCAGCAGCTCGGTGGCTGAGCAGCGCCACCGCTACCGGTGGCCATTGCTGAGGCAGCATCACCAGGGAGAAGGCGCCTCAATGGCTGGGCACCCTCAAAGAGAGATTGGTTTGGTTGAGGGAAGCTAGGGCTAGGCGTGGAAGCCTTGGCGATTGTTGGGGCTCATGATGCATCAGTGATGCCATTTCTGCAGGGGTGGCCATTGCCACTGGTTGCGGGGTGCGGGGGGGGGGGCGGTCCTCCGTGGGCCATGGAGCACCATCAAGGAGGGTCCCTCCCCAAATCTCCTGGGAGGCCACCAGGGATTTACCTGGTGGTCTCCTCATGTGGCCTGGTCCTCCCACTGCAGGCCAAATGCCCATAGGGGTGGGAAGTGGCCCTTAATCGGTCACTTCAGTGGCTCAATTGGTCACCAAGTTTCCTGCCGTTGGCAAAATGGCATGGCGGAGGAAGAAATTGGGCTCCTCTCCCGATGCCTTCCTTGTCATATTGCCAGCCCTCACACCTCCCACGCTGTCTCCAATGCGCCGGGAAAACTGAACCTTACATCTTTCCAAACTAGTATAACTCCCCTAACTAGTATTGTCTGCTTCTCTATTTCAGCCGATTCCTTATCGACCTTCCTGTTTCACCCAGAATGTTGACAACCTTAATCTGCTACATCAGCCTTTCGTGCAGGACTTTATTGAAGGTTTTCTGAAAGCCGAGGCTTCCTCACATCCACCTCAGGTATCACTTCCTCAAAAATGTTGAGAAATCTGTTCAGACAAGGTCTTTTTCTTCTGAAACCATTTTGCTTAGCAGTTACAACAACAACATATGGTATTTTTATAGCATCTTTAAAGTATAAAAACATCCCAGGGCACTTCACAGAGCATTGAACAGAGAAAAAGATATCAGTCCAAAGAATAGGCGATTAGGAGTGGTGGCCAAATACTTAGTCAAAGAGGTGGGTTTTAAGGAGGATTTTAAAAGAGGGATCAAATGTGGAGAGTATAAGAGAGAGAATTCGAGAGTGTGTGGCCTAGGCAGCTGAAGCCACAGCTATCAATGGTGGGTCAAAGGGAGGGGAGTAGTTACACAAGAGGCAAGAGTCAGAGGAGCAGAGTTCAAGAAAGGACTGTAGGAGGTTACAGAAATAGGGAGGAGAAAGCTCATAAAAGGGGCATGTATTCCTTATAAAGGTTCAAAATGAAGTTAAAATATTTGCCACCATTTGCCTTCGCTCTTGGAAATGGACAAGGAAGAGAAGTGCGAGCCAAAATGAAGTGAAAACAAGTTCAATGTGGAGGCATAGAACGGAATCTATGGGACACTGGTGAGCAGTGAAGTGCTCAATCACCTGTTTGATGACTGACAAAATAGACATATTTCTGCTTGAGTTAGGTGTGAGATGGATTGTCCTGTTTGGCATTCCATAGAACCCTCCTGCCTCCCATGCCTGATGGGAGATGGTAGTCAGACTCAATAATCTGTACAACACCTGCAGGACATCGGAGCAGAAGCTGGAGAAGGCTGCCGCCTTTAAGGAATTTGGTGAGGCAAGATGAACCAACAGTATCATTTATCAGTCAAGGCTCAAGATTGTGCCACAATCTGTTGCTGCCAACTATTTCCAAACTTACTGTTTTCCTTTGTCAAGTCTTTCAACAGCTTTCCAACTGTTTTATTGCATCTTATGAAGACCCATACTTCATTCGAGCACACAATCAAGATAAAACATACAGTAACACATCTGTTCTTTATCATACTGATTCCTATTTTTCACAAGACTCCGCCCCTTGCTTGATGCACCTGTGGACAACTGACTCTCTGATTTGACATGTGTCATCGGCAGTGGCTCGAAAGGATGCATGGTATTAAACTTCAGTGCAATAGTGTGGCTATAGGAGGAGCTGTCTGAATGGTAAAAGTTGTCAATGGGTCAGCTTTGAACACCTGGCATAGCTCGAAGACAGCTTCCCTTCTGAATCAGAGCTGATGAAGTCAGTTCTGCTCTGACAAGCCCAGGTTGAACTGCCTCCATCTTAAATGTGGATCAGTTCGAAAGCATGAATGCATGCACAATGCCTAAGATGTCTTGCCTGCCTTTGTTGTCTTCTCATGAACTAATCAAAATCTTGGAGCACGATTGGAACCCCCAAAGGAATTCCCAGGCTGACCATTTTGGGTGATGCATGTTTACTAGCAGCTAGGAACAAGACCTTTGTAGGAAAAAGAATGGAAAATAAATTGCATGCAATTCCAGAAATCAAGTCGGAACAGCAACAGGAAGTAATACAGCAACGAAAATGTATACAAACCCAGATAATAAGAAAACCATAAAATTAAACATTAATATCAGTCCAAGTTGTCTTTATGAACCAAACTCCTTAAGACCAGGCCTTCCTATTCATTTCTAAATTTTGTAGGAGCGATCAGCACAACTGGAGAGAAGGCTTCCACAAAATCATAAGGTTTGACATGGAAGTCATTACCATGCATATATAAAATGAGGCTTGCACTGGATGGAAACATAGCCCCAAAAGACATTTTTTAAAAAATTCTTTGTTAAAATCTGTTGTCACACAAATCAGGCACCCAGTCCTTTATGCCTAATTCTATGACCTGTGCTCCCAATCAGAGAGGTTCCATCCCAAGAGCAGAGCTCCATAGAGGAATGCTTTGATTTAACGTTGCATGGAATTAAATTCCAATGTAGTGTCAAACTGGGTCTAAAACCTTCTTAGGTGGCCAAGTGAACTTTCCGGGGACTTCACAAAATTTAATTTGCAGTCTACAGTATAATTTTGGTACAACCTAAAAAAATCATACTTTGCAGATATTGGTTTCATACCAACAACACAGTACAAATGTGGCATTAGTATTAGAAACGTTGAGCAAACTATTAAATATAGTCTAAAAGCTTGAAGAACCAAGAACTTCAAATAGTCTCAACAAACATTGTTTCAAAGTAAGAGTAAAAAGGAATCAGTAAGACTAGTTAGAAAACTCACAGAGAGGGTACATCCTGGTCATGAATGGAGCATAATCTGGAATTAAGATTCTATACAGATGTTCTACTTGCCTTGCTTTCACCTGAAGCAGATCTCTCTTAGAGTGATTACTTCTTTCATGAAGACAGGAGAGAGCTGAATGAGAGAAAAATCAAGTAAATGAGTTCTAACAAAATATACACACTACACACCTGCTAGGAAAGGGTGGAAAAGTGAACTGATCTCCCAGACAGCAGATTTCAATGGGAATAGCGAAAGGGAAAGATTTCATGAAGAGAAAGTGAGTTATTCATTAGTGTTATTAATGTTCCTACTAAAATTAATTACAATCTTGATGGCAGACTCTCAGCCGGATTTTTATGATTTTAAAGATGGTAAGCAGGCCTTAGATGCCTGATGCCCAAAACTTGGTGATCACCGAAATTAATTGGTAACCTAAGTTCCTAAAGAAACTGAATGAATTTTCCGAGAAGGCTAAGAAGTATATTGAAGTATTATATGATATTGAATTTGAATTTTGGTGACAGTTGATAAATGAAGAGGAAATCCTAATGCTGACGTGAAACCTGAGCTTGCCTCACTGAAGGAGACTTGTTAGCATGAACTCACAGAAATAACTAGGGTCTTGTAATGCCAGAAACACTGAGAAACTATGCTGGCTTGAAAATCCTGGACTTTTCCCAAATTGAAAGTTGAAAGTTGATATACGGCCTAATCAATAGAATTGTTAAGGAATTTGCCAACTGTTTGCTCATTTTTCCCTGGTTACGATATGAGAAGACGATTCTGCTCTGGAAGGTCTGATTGAGAAAAGATATTCCTGAGATAAGAAAACCAAGTCAGCCACTAAAGATATTAATATGTCTGATTTTGCTTTGAATGATGAACGAACTTTCGCAGCTGTTTATTACACTTGCACTTGCCAATAGACTTTCTTTGGTGGTTTGCACTGGAACAGACTGTAAATTAGAGAGCCAAATGACAAGTTGCCCTCTACAGGGGATTTGGAACCTGTGAACAGGACAGGCAACTGTTTATCTCTTTAATCAATCAGATTGAAGGATTGCCAGTGTAGTGCCTGAACGAGGCAGTAGAAATTACAATAGCGAGTTCAGTGCCAAATTAGGTACAAAAAACAAACACAAGGAGAGAAGAAAGATTGGATTAAGAGAGAGAGAAAAAAGACAGAGGAAGAAAAAGTTTTAAAAATCCAGTTAAAATCTGAAGGAATGAGATTCCACACTTGTAAAAGTTTATTTCCAGTGCAAGAGAGGTTGTTTGGCCATAATTAAGAGTTACCATGCTGTCAAACAGGGATTGAAATGGACAAGGCCTAACTTGCTGTGATGAGTTTAATTCCTATCTATTATTCAAACACAGAAACTTCAATTCATTCATTGTACTTGATTGATGGGTCAGATGATAATATGCCTTGAGAAGCTTTTGGCGGGGCAGGGCATCTCAGACAGCAACTTCAGTATTTCCAGTTTTAACTGTGCATGTGCATTCAGTGGAAGTTGCTGTCTGATTTGCACATAAATAACGGTGAGCGCTGTTAGCTTCACTGTTGTTTTTACAGCAAAATCGTCCCGTTCCTGTAGGGTCCGGAAGAAAAGAATAGCCTGCTCTACAGGGTCGAAAGCGTAAATACTGGTTTTATTTCTGTAGAGCAAAGGAATAAATGTCAAGAGATTTTTTATTTTAAAACATTGACTCATGGAGCTAAACACAAATTCCATTGCTCAATGATTTTAAAAATCAGTTTATATGTATCTGATTCTAGTTCACTCTCATTTCACAAGGACATTCAGTCACCTCTTGAAAAAGATGAAAGACAAGTAGAAGGCATAATTTAAAAACTTTCAACACTTACAGTAGTAGCCAGTGAAATTCAAAGTTAACTAACCATATCAAAATAATCACAGTTTAACAGTGATATTTTAAATGGATATTTTAAATTCTCAATCTGTAATTGCCTTAGTTCTAAGAGACCTCAAGATATCTTTTAAGTCCTTTTCCTCCTAAACACAAGAGCTGTGCTCCTAGAAATCAGGATACCTCTTATATTGACCCCAGATGCATGCACCATGTGTTCCAATGGTCCGAGATCCCAGAACCATCTTCTTTATTATAAAAACCTAGTTCCTCTTCTTTCAAGGTCTCCCACGTGCACTGACCATCTTCCCATGTCCTTTAAGATTCTGATACCAGAACCATTATTCACAGATGACAGTAAGTCACAACCCTTGCAGCCACTCTGCCAACAGTTTGACACACCAGATTGCCTCTTTCACTACTCTCAGATCTTGAGACATTAATCTCACAGTGCACTTTGAGTACTTTCATGCACTATATGCTCCCACGAGTGCTTGCATACCTGAAAATACCTTCCCAGCTTTTTCCAGGCCATCCCAAATGCTTGCACGCCATGAACCCCCACCTCACCTCCATCAAAATTCAGGTTTGTGGTCTAAACTGCTGCCTGGTTTAATGTTAATATATAGATATACTCATAGATGATGAATCAAAACATAACCATTTTGGGTCATTCTGGGACAACTGCATACTAGGTAGTATCATTTGCACTATGCCTTTAGGAGTAGCCTATGTCAGATATCTAAAACCATTTCATGGAGATGGTTTGCTGAGTGAGGTGGTTGATGTCCTGAATCAGAGCCTCATCTGATTCTACTGACTGAAGTGAGGTTGCCTGTGTGGGGACATGCACTTCATTTTGCTGCAAAGTTATTTTGCACGTTAACTCTGGATTTACATCACCACTGTTGTTCTGGCATTAAGTTGCAATCATTTAATCATGAAGCAGTGTAAATTAAATTAACATTTAAAATATATTACCTTACATTTTTCTCCATTATTATTTTATTTGCAGCTCATGTTTTGCAAAATATATTTAATATTTGGCTTTGTTTTTCATCCATTATTACTTATCTGATTCTTATTCCTTTCATGCGTCATTAGTGTCTGCATGGATTTCATTATCGTTTTGATTTTTGGGTAGTTCAGTACAAAGTCAATACACTGATTTTTCCGCACTGAAAATGTGCAATTCCTTTTTCATTATATGGGTTTTTGTAATTTTTTTAACAGGTGTGTTAGGGTAAAATTACAATGATTCTGTTCTATTTTTGGTTCAAAATTAACTTCCACTGACATAAGTCAAAATTTGCTTTTATTTAAATGCAATTTGTGTTTCGTGCTGCTTTGGCCATTGCATTCTGTGATTCTGTTCATTCATCTGTGAAAATTGTAAATCAGTGGCTTTGAATATAGTTGACTTTCACTGTATATGTTCCTGCAGTTGGAGCATAGGGACTGCAGTTGGCCATTCAGCCCCTTCAGCCTGTTCTGCCATTCAGTTAGATCATGACTGAATGTTGATAGATTGGAATGTGAAAGACTTAAGACAATTTTCTGCTCAGTGTTTACTATGCTGAGCTTTTATGTTCTGATCCATTCTACATGCCCGGCATTATATACTAATAGTGTATGAAATCTGTAACACTGATTGGCTCTGGTAAATGTTCTGTACACTGGCATATTCCTGATGTAGCAAGTACCTGTAGCTAAATTTGTAATCTTACTCTATAGATTATAGAGCATTACTGACAATATTTCATATGCTGCTGGACTGAGTGCCATTAATATTGATCAGGCCATCATGTAGTATTCACTGTTGTACTCATACTGATTATTTACCATGCTCATTCAAGAGGGAGCCAGCGAAGATTGGGGGATTAGTGGATGACAGTTGAATCAAATGTTTGGGATTTCAGGAGGCAATGGTAATTAGGGTTCACAGATGTGGGTGAAAAGTAAGACAAGTGAGAGGTCAAAAAGGAAAGACATTGTGCTCTGGATATAGGAAATTCAGTGGCTAGCCTAGAATATGGACACTGTAACAAACATGTATAAATAGGTTGTACTACTTCATTTTGTGAAGTCAACTTTGCTGCTACCAGTCAGCAGGATACCAAGGTCTGTGTTATGTGGGAGATCCAGGATGCTTCCCATATCCTGGAGAACCATTTGTGCAGGAAGTGTCGTCAATTGAAGCAGCTTGAGCTCTGGGTTTTGGAACTTGAGCAGCAGCTGGCGACACTGTGGTGCATTCATGAGGATGAGAGCTAAGTGGATAGCACGTTTATAGATGTAGTCACCCCACAGCTTAACAGTATGCAGGGAGAGAGGGAATGGGTGACCACCAGGCAGTCAAGAAGAATCAGTTCTCCCTGTGTCTGCGTGGGTTTCCTCCGGGTGCTCCGGTTTCCTCCCACAAGCCAAAAGACTTGCAGGTTGATAGGTAAATTGGCCATTAGCAATTGCCCCTAGTATAGGTCGGTGGTAGGGAAATATAGGGACAGGCGGGGATGTGGTAGGAATATGGAATTAGTGTAGGATTAGTATAAATGGGTGGTTGATGGTCGGCACAGACTTGGTGGGCCGAAGGGCCTGTTTCAGTGCTGTATCTCTAAACAGGCAGGTAGTACAGGAGACCCCTGAGCGCATCTCACTCTCCAACAGGTATTCAGTTCTGAATACTGAGGAAAGTGATGTTTCACCTAGGGAGTGCAGCCAGAGCCAACCCCATGGCACCACGGGTGGCTCAGTTGCACAGTGGGGTACAGGAAAGACTGGAAGAGCCATAGTGATAGATGATTCAATAGTCAGGGGAACAGACAGGTGTTTTTGTGGCTGCAGACATGAATCCAGGATGATGTGTTTCCTCCCTGGTGCCAGGGTCAAGGATGTCACTGAGCGGCTGCAGAGCATCCTGAAGGGGAAGGGTGAACAGCCAGCAGTCATGGTACACATTGGAACAACAACATGGGTAGAAAGAGGGATGTGGTCTTGCAGTCAGAATTTAGGGAGCTAGGGAAGAAATTGTCAAGCAGGACCTCAAAATTAGTAATCTCCAGATTATTCCCAGTGCCACGCGCAAGTGAGTATAGAAATAGAAGGATAAGACAGATGAATGCGTGGCTGGCAAGATGGTGCAGGAGGGAGGGCTTTAGATTCCTGGGACATTGGGACTGGCTCTGGGGGAGATGGGATCTGTACAGGCTGGACGGGTTGCACCTGAACAGAGCCGGGACTGAGTTCCTTGCGGGACGTTTTGCCAGGGCTGTTGGGGAGGGTTTAAACTAGTTTGGCAGGGAGATGGGGATCTGAGGGTAGACTCAGTTGGGAGAAAATCAGAAATTAAAATGGAAGACAGAAAATTAATGGATGAGTCTGGAAGACAGAGGAAACGAAGGTTAGAAAATAAACAGAAGAGTTTGGCAGTGCTCAAGGGTATCTATTTCAATGCAACTAGTATAGCAAATAAACCATGATGAGCTGACGGCACAGATAGACATCTGGCAGTATGATATCGTAGCTATTACAGAAACATGGTTTAAGGAGGGACAGGAATGGCAGCTCAATGTTTCTGGTTACAGGGTTTTCAGACGCAATAGGGAGGGGGATAAGAAAAGAGGGGGAGTGACAATTTGGCCAAGGAAACTATTACAGCTGTGAGGAGGGATGATATGTTGGAAGGTTCATCAAAGGAACAAAAAAAGGGGCAATCCCACTGCTGGGAGTGTACGATAGACCACCACCCCGCACCCCCCTTCCCCCAAACAGTCAGAAGGAGTTAAAAGAGCAGATATGTAGGCAATTCTCTGAAAAGTGCAAGAACAATAGGGCAGTAATAGTAGGGGATTTTAACTACCCCAATATTAACTGGGATAGTTTTAGTGTGAAAGGAATTGAGGGAGCAGAATTCTTGAGGTGCATTCAGGAGAACTTTTTTGCCCAGTATGTAGCAAGTCCAACAAGAGAGGGTGCAGTTTTAGACTTAGCTTTAGGAAATGAAGATGAGCAGGTGGAAGGAGTGGCAGTGGAAGAGCATTTTAGTGGTAGTGATCATAATTCAGTCAGATTCAACATAATTATGGAAAAGGACAGAGATAGAACAGGAGTTAGAGTTCTTAAATTGGGGCAAGGCCAATTTTACTAAACTGAGGAGTGATTTAATGAAAATGGACTGGAAACAGCTACTTGAAGGTAAATCAGTGTTAGAACAGTGTGAGGCATTCAAAGGGGAGATTCAAGGGGTTCAGAGTAAACATGTTCCCACAAAGAATTGGGGTGAGATGGCCATATCTGGAACCCCATGGATGTCAAGGAGCCTACAGGGTAAGATAAGGCAGAAAAAGAAAGCTTATGTCCGACACCGAGAACTCAATACTACAGAAAGCCGAGAGGAGTACAGAAAGTGGAGGGGTGAAATCAAAAAGTAAATTATGAAAGCAAAGAGAGGACATGAAAAAATATTGGCAAGCAAAATCAAGGTGAACCCAAAGATGTTTTATCAATACATTAATAGTAATAGGATAGCTAAGGAGAGAGTACCCATAAAAGGCCAAAAAGGTAATTGATGTGCAGGGGCAGAAGATATTGTTATGGCTCCTAATGAATGCTTTGTGTCTCTTTTCACAAAAGAGGGGGATGATGCAGATGTTGTAGTTAAGGAGGAAGTGTGTGAAGTATTGGATGTGATCAACATAGGGAGAGAGGAAGTATTAATGGGATTAGCATCCTTGAAAGTTGTTAAATCACCAGGGCCAAATGAAATATATCCTAGGCTGTTAAAAGAAACAAGAGAGGAAATAGCAGATGGTCTGACCATCATTTTCCAGTCCTCACTGGATACAGGTGTGGTGCCGGAGGATTGGAGAACTGCTAATGTTGTACCTTTGTTTAAAAAGAGAGCGAAGGATAGACCGAATAATTACAGGCCAGTCAGTCTAACCTCAGTAGTGGGCAAATTATTGGAAACTATTCTGAGAGACAGGATAAACTGTCACTTAGAAAGGCATAGGTTAATCAAGGATAGTCAGCATGGATTTGTTAAGGGAAGATCTTATTTGACCAACTTGATTGCATTTTTTGGAGATGTAACAAGGAAGGTAGATGAGGGGAGTGCAGTTGATGTGGTCTACATGGATTTTAGCAAAGCTTTTGACAAGGTCCCACCTGGCAGACAGCTTAAAAAAATAAAATCCCATGGGATCCAGGGAAATGCAGCAAGGTGGATACAAAATTGGCTCAGTGGCAGGAAACAAAGGGTAATTGTTGACGGCTGTTTTAGCGACTAGAGGGCTGTTTCCAGTGGCGTTCCGCAGGGCTCAGTACTGGGTCCCCTGCTTTTTGTGGTATATCTTAACGATTTGGATGTAAATGTAGGGGGCATGATCAAGAAGTTTGCAGATGACACAAAGATTGGCTGTGTGGTAGATAGCGAGGAGGATAGCTGTAGGCTGCAGGAAGATATTGATGGTCTGGTCAGATGGGCAGAAAAGTGGCAAATGGAATTCAACTTGGAGAAGGGTAAGGTGATGCATTTGGGGAGGTCAAACAAGGCAAAGGAATACACAATTAATGGGAAAATACTAAGAAGTGCAGAGGAAGTGAGGGACCTTGGACTGAATGTCCACAGATCCCTGAAGGTAGCAGGACAGGTCGATAAGGTGGTTAAAAAGGCATATGGAATCCTTTCCTTTATTAGCCGAGGTATAGAATACAAAGGTAGAGAGTTATGCTGGAACTGTATAACTCATTGGTTAGGCCACAACTTGAGTACTGTGTTCAGTTCTGGTCACCTCATTGCAGAAAGGATGTAATTGCACTAGAGAGGGTACAGAGGAGATTTACGAGGATGTTGCCAGGACTGGAAAAATGTAGCTATGTGGAAAGATTGGATAGGATGGGGTTGTTCTCCTTGGAACAGAGAAGGCTGAGAGGACATCTGATTGAAATGTACAAAATTTTGAGGGGCCTGGATAGAGTGGAGGTGAAGGGTCTATTCACCTTAGCAGAGAAGTCAGTGACGAGGGGCATAGATTTAAAGTGAATGGTAGCAATATTAGAGGGGAGATGAGGAAAAACCTTTTCACCCAAAGGGTGCCGGGGGGTCTGGAACTCACTGCCTGAAGGTGTAGTTGAGGCAGAGACCCTCAGCTCATTCAAAAGGAGTCTGGATATGCACCTCAAGTTCTGTAATCTTCAGGGCTACTGACCAAATGCTGGAAGGTGGGATTAGAATGGGTGGATCAATTTTCAACCGGCACAGACACAATGGGCCAAGTGGTCTCTTTCTGTGCCTTAAACTTTCTGTGATTCTATGATTCTATAAAATGAGCCTTGAAAAATTCATATTCTTCCTTATAAAGAACCAAATAATAAGAGTTGTACAACTTATTACTTTACCGTTTATTCACAGAGGGTACATGTTGGGAGGGGATCCTTGCCAGCTGACTATGGTATAGTTGAAGGTTTCCAGCACATTATGCACAATATTCTGTCCATTGATTTAAATACTCTAGGACTAAATTGCCTCAGCTGTTCTGTCACAGTCCCATCATAAATCCTGCAGTAGCTGGACTTTATTGGTTGTGAAACATGTTGAGACATCCAGAAGCTGTGAAAAATGCTATAGAAACTCACGTTCTTTTTTCCCTGATTTATTCACTTGCACTAAAGTTGCATCACCTTGTCTTGCAAACCAGGGTCTGTGGGTGTGTTCTGCCACCTCCACTTGTGTCATCCAGTGCCTTTTGTCATTGACTCCACCTTCCAGGCTCCTAGCATTGGCGTTGTTGCTCGGAGCAGATGGAATGTTTAATTCTGTAAGGCTCTGGTGTAGATGGTACTCCCTCCTCTGGAAGCCTCATCTTGGGAAGAAGCTACAAAAAAGTATATTTAGAACACCCCCAGAGACACTGGTTTACAAGACAAATAAGGTGATACAACTTTATTACAAGCGAATAAATCAAGAGTGAAAGAATTTGAATTTCAGAGCTTCTGGATGCCCCAACACACTTCACAGCCAATAAAGTCCAACAGAACCAAATGGAAAGTAAAGCAAGAGATCACCATGCAGAGAGATAAGGAAATAAAGGTAAGTCTGGCAGTTTAGCAATGTACAACAAGTGATATTGAAGATGTGAATTAAGAGATGAGGGTGGGAGGTGGGAGAGGTGGTGTGAGGGTGTTAGAGTGAAGAAAAACATTTTGAGTTTGTACAGTTGCTGTGTGTTAGGGGAGCTATGTAACCTGATCAAGTTGTTGAAATTCTTTCAACATTGTTCTGCAGTCCTTGGGAGTGAAGGGAGTTGGCTCAACAGGCTAAATGGCTTACTGCTGTTCCTATGTTCCTAATCCAGATATACTGGGTCTCAGCCTCGCATTGGAGCTTCCAATTGGTCTTGTGGGAAGTGGAGTCTCCCACCTACGCCAAAAAAGACCATTGACATAAAAAAACAGCGAGAGTCTCTACGACACGTGTTTTGCTTTCTCAGCTTTCCCTCTCACAATATAGAAGCACTAACAGGACCAGACGCCAAAAAACAATGTAATTTAAAACAAGGGTTTAAAACAAAAAAAAGTGCAACATTATCCTTTTATTGTGTTCAACCAAGTCCAGACACACACAATGTCTTGAAGCTGTCATCACAGAGAAGTAAATGCAATTACCCTGTTTTTCCCCGGGTAAAGACATAACCTAAATTGATCCTTTCAATCTGGACTCTACATATTTTGAAAGAAAGCTTAAGATCTTTATGGATCACTAGTGCTCGACACTGTGTTTGCTGATGAATTATTTTTTTTTTTATTTCCAAAATATACTTTATTCATAAAAATCTGTAAAAATTACATTGCCAAACAGTTTCCAAACAGCACCAAAAAATACAAACATTGCAAGGGAGATCAGTTTCCTTCAATACTGTCATGAGTTTCTTCCCAACCCTTCCGTTTCACAATTGTCATGTCAATTACAGTTTTACATTTACAGCAATTCAGAATATTAACAATACAGTTCGAGGGGTTTCCCATGGATCCAGCCCCTCAGTCCAGCTTGGTGGGGGAACCTTACACTGTGGTCTTTCCCCATTGAGCCTTTGCTGCGGCTGCCCCAAGCTTTAGTGCGTCCCTCAGCACGTAGTCCTGGACCTTGGAATGTGCCAGTCTGCAACGTTCGGTGGTGGACAACTCTTTGCGCTGGAAGACCAGCAAGTTTCGGGCAGACCAAAGGGCGTCTTTCACCGAATTGATAGTCCTCCAGCAGCAGTTGATGTTTGTCTCGGTGTGCGTCCCTGGGAACAGCCCGTAGAGCACAGACTCCTGTGTTACAGAGCTGCTTGGGATGAACCTTGACAAAAACCACTGCATCTCTTTCCACACCTGCTTTGCAAAGGCACATTCCAGGAGGAGGTGGGCGACCGTCTCTTCCCCACCACAGCCAACGCGGGGGCACTGTGCGGAGGGGGCGAGACTTCGGGTCTGCATGAAGGATCTGAATTATGGCCCGTCAAGAGTTGTGATCAAGATCCCCAGAAATGATAGTTCCTACCAAACACCAGATGCCAACTTGTTTACAATCAGCCTTATTGTCCTACTTCCTATCTCAAGAGTGTCTTGGCTATCTTTGTTCATAATGTGGCAACAAAAAGGAGTCAACAGGTATAAATCATGCATCCTGCACTTTCAGCAGAAGCTAAACAGCACAGTCATCTAAATTGTACCCTGACACATTAAACCCTAAAGAATTCTGGGAATGAACAACTTAACCATTCTATTATTTCCACTACAGTACAAATCCACAAGCCATTATTAAACAAAAAAGCTAAAACCATAATCATGAGATTAAACCAAATCCTAACCTTAAGTATATATGCATATGTGAGTTGAGTATCACACAGTCCCCTCTTTGAGGGTGAAGAAATCACTTTCTGATCCCTCACTTATGATTCAACACCACCACCATTTTTAATTGTTCATCCTAAAACTTTACCAATTCACTAACCTTTCAATCCACGAAAAGCTATGCAATAATGCTACAATTGCTACCATCTGGACAATGAGGAACACAAAACAACCTCACCCAAGACATTTCTCCTGCATTGTATGCTTTTTTTCCACCAGGAACAAGCCAACACTCATACATTCTTTATATCATTTATAATTAACTGAATAAGTTTTAAGTAATTTTCTACCTTTTTACTTGCTGCATTGACCATTAAAGTACACAGTTCATTCAAGGACAAAATTTACAACCACCTATCTGGAGTGTAACCTTTACTTGAATTTCTGTAACATTGTGGGCCCTAACAAGCACTGATATTTTATCCCTAATTTTAGTCATTCTTGTTTTTGTAAAGCAAATATGTTTACCATAAAAACTATGCAAATAACACACTATCTTCCTCGCTTCAAATATTAATTCTCTTTGAGTTCCATCTATCAACTTTTGTAGTGCAGTTAAAAAATACTTCATCCATGCTGGAGCTGCATACTGACAACAACCTCTATAGCACATCACAGCCGCAGAGCCGGTCACCACTTTTCCTGGAACTTTACATATCTGGTGCAATACAGAGCTCCATTCTTTTTTCTCACCAATATCTTGAGTTAGTTCACAAATCCCTTGTGTATATCATCCTCCAACAAGCATATTGATTCAATTGTCAATGTGCCATAGTTTATCTGCAGCAGGTAGCAATACTCGTGCCACTATCACAGGGACAGTCACAAAATAACATCATTTTCTTGAAAGGCTTCCCAGCACAACACTTCAATCCAATCTTCTCATCTTAACCCAAACCATATTCACACCTGGTTGCCAGATTTTAATTTTGGATAAAATTGGAAACCCAATTATTTATACCAATTCACAAATTTTGAATCTAATTTAAGTAGGAAAACCCTCGATATATAATTCTTTGATATCAATTGTTAAAAGTCTGTCTTATTCCGATATACCATCTCCTGCCTGCCTACTTTTACGTTTAAACAACCCCCTTAATTTCTTGCCATTGATTTATCATTTGTCCACATTCTTTGATGTCAATTCACCTGACTTCCTTCCCAAATTGCTCCCAGTAAAATGGTGTACTATTTCTTTTAAATGATTAAATTTTACATGCATACAATTATATAAATTAGAAGGTAAAGATACAAAAAGGAAAATTTAACAGTAGAAAAATTCTTGAATTGTAAATTACTACCTGTCCATATTTTAATCCTCCTTCTTGTCTCAGGCATTTAATTGATTCATTATGGTCCAACTTAGTTTAATTATTTTTGGGATTATCACTTGGTAGTTCAGAACTTGGGTATTGCTGAAAAAAAGAGACATGCTATCCTCTACAGACAAAAGGAACATGTCAGGCTTTGTGCCTTTTTTGAAGTAAACAAACGCATGAGGGGCAATAGTTCCCTGGTGCATTCTCCATGGCAATGCTGCGACCAATCAGAGCTGACTTGCCAACCATCAGCACCCTTTTCTCATGCTCTCTTTGAAATTTGGCATTCTTGTGCCTGCCCTGATGAGTGCAAGTCGAAAATCTTTGACAGCATATCTCTTTTTGGGATCTTCCTTTAGTCCTTTAACATGAGTCCACAGTTCAAACAATTATAACTGGCGAACATTAATTTAGTCACCTTCATATCGTCATATCAAAAATGCAAAGTTTTGGGTGCATCATTCTGCCAGAAAAATATCAACCCATCTTGAGCGTCCGATGGTCATTAGTAATAAAAGTATTCAGATACTCTGGTATCTCCTTCTACCCAACCTCAAAGATCATCCACACCATCCTTCCAATCTAAAAAAAAAATGCTTCATACAGGTTAAAATTTAATCAGATATCAACCAAATTTATAAACTGAAAAGTGAAGGCCTTTCAATGGTCAGTGCCTCTGAAAAGGTTCAGTAGCAATGGCTTGTTTTACTGAGGCACTGAGGCAGCACTCTTTCATGACCTGTATGGCTTAAAATGCAAAAGACATTAGCTCTTTTAAAAACTGAAAGTGTTGGAAATACTCAGCAAGTCAGGCAGCATCTGTGGAGAGAGAACTTGGTTAACAGAGTTAACGTTTCAGGTCTGTGACATTTCATCAGAACTGGCAAAGGTTAGAAAAGAATTAGGTTTTAAGCAAGTGAAGCGAGGGTGGGGAGAAGAGAACAAAAGGGAAGGTGTGTGATAGGGCAAAGGGCAGGAGAGATTAAATGACAAAGATGTCATAGGACAAAGGCAAAGGGAGTGCTAATGGTTGGTGGTGAAAGACAAAGCATTCGTCCAGAGTGTTAATGGCAGAATAATGAACAGCTCTGTCCAAAAACATAAACATGAAAAATCGAGTTTAAGGCAGGCACATGGTTAAAAAATAATAAAATAATAATAAAAATGACAGCCATGCTCATGTTCTGAAATTACTGAACTCAATGTTGAAAGCTGTAGAGTGCCTAATCGGAAAATGAGGTGCTGTTCCTCGAGCTTGCATTGACGTTCACAGGAACATTGCAGCAGGCCAAGGACAGAAATGTAGGCATGAGAGCAGGGTGGTGAATTGAAATGGCAAGCAACCAGAAGTTTAGGGTCATGCTTGTGGACTGAACAGAGATGTTCCGCAAAGCAGTCACCCTATCTGAGTTTGGTCTCCCCAATGTGGAGGAGACCACATTGTGAAAAGCAAATACAGTATACTAAATTGAAAGAAGTACAAGTAAATTGCAGGGTTCCAATTCAGCCTTCTGTTGCCAGTCAGCTGAACCATCAAGGCAATGAGCAGTTTGCTTTAATGTGCCTTATTATTGCAACTTGCTGGAGATCCCACCCACTATCATTTGTCTCCTCCTACTCTCCTTGTAATCCTTGAGTGGCCACGTGGTTTGCATTATCATTCGAGAAAATGTTGCATGTACAATTTAAGGCAAGTCTCCCCACTTTCCAACCTCCTCCAGCCACCTTCCAGCCTGCACCCATCACCCTTAATCCACCAATGTAACCTTAACCCTTCCCTCTGTTACCATGGAACCTTCCCCCATTACCTTGGGCAGTGTCACAATCAATTTATTCATGCCATCCCTTCCCCACTGTTCCTACTCCCGTTACCATAAACATGTTGACTCTGACCCTTGATCCTCCTCAAATCCACCTTAATATTGTTGCTGAGTCCCATTCCCCTCTCTATGATGTTGTAGAATACCCAAATCTAATTCTTGACTTTCCCTCCTACAGAATCCATTTTCCCCCATTAGCTGTGACCGTTCCCTCTGCCAGCCAGTACCCTGATTTCGCCCCATAGGTCCACGACGTTGACAGCACTCATCCTTCCCTTTAGGCCCCTCATGACCATCTGTTGACTGTAATGCTCAGATCAAGCCACTACCCCAACAGCCACTCACATCCAGCTTCAGCAGCAATAACAACCACTACACACCCTGGACACTCCCCTCCTCCCTCCCCTGTTCCTCCACGTACCCGGTAACCCCATCCTCCCCAAGTACTCTCTTCTGTTCCTCCATGAACAGGGCCCCATGCCTTCGTCACCATTCCCTGAGAAAAATCGCCCTTGCTGATGGCGAGCCTGGAGGCAGACGTCCATTCCAATGCTGCCATTCATTTTGAAGATGTGTTCAAGAAAGAAAAACACTGACCTCAGATTCAACTGCACAAAGCCAACTGCTGCACGCCATGTTGAAATGAACATGAACCTGGTGGCATGGGAATAGCGCTCGCCATTCACTTAATCTGGTAACTAGGTCTTAATTGGAACTAGGTGTAGGCTAATGAGTATTCATGGCATGTAAATGAATGTAAAGCTGCAATCCGTCACCGTGAAGGGGGAACTCCGGAATGCCGCAAACACGCGTCAACTTAATTTCGGTAAAAAATCCTGCCATCGGGAATCCGAAAAAACACTTCCCACCTAATTAAATCACCCTACACACCACATATTCGCTCTTGCAGGGCCCATAACGTTCCACCCAGTGTCTTCAAGCGGTAGCCACCCAGAAATAAATGCAATTGTTGGGTACAGACATAATCTTCATTGATCCGTTTGATTCTGACTCAATATATTGTCAAGAAAAGCTCAAGAAATCATGGTTCATTGGTGATGTACCACTGTCCTAGATAATGCATTGTGGCTTGACAAGTGTTATTGTGAACATGACCCCCAGAAATGACAGTTCCTACAGAACCCCAGATGCCAACTTATTTCCCATCCTACCTTATCGTCCTCCTTCCTATATCAAGACTGTCTTGACTATCTTTTTTCACAATGTGTCGACAAAAAGAAGTCAACAGGCAGGAATCACATATTCTGCAGTTTCAGCGGAAGCTGAGCAGCACAGTTAGCTAAAATGGACCCTGACACATTAAACTCTAAAGCATCCTGAGATTGAACAACTTAACCACTTTATTTTTATAAAAGCAAAATACTGCAGATGCTGGAAATCTTAAATAAAAACAAGAATGCTGGAAATACTCAGCAGGTCTGGCAGCATCTGTGGAGAGAGAAGCAGAGTTAACGTTTCAGGTCATTGACCTTTCACCCGCTTTATTATTTCTATCTGCCGTACAAATCCGCAAACAATTTATAAGCAAAAAGAAAACAAAACCTTAATCATGAGATTAAACAAAATCCTACCCCAATATATATATGTGTACATGATTCGCGTATCTTACACTTTGTTCTGCCCACTTGTATGTCTTGTCCAAATCACTTTGTAATTACTGAACTGATGCTTCCCACTTCCACTGCCCCTCTTAGTTTGGTATTATCTGCAAATTTTTGCATTGAGCTTCTGAATCTAATTATGTAAATTAGAAATGGTAATTGTACTGAGCCCTGCAGCACTCCACTGAGTCGTTCCCTTGACTCTGACAGAACCCCTTTAACAATCTCATTGGGGTAGAAATTTGTCTTGGATGGGAGCATAAGAAGACCACTATCATATGCCTTGCCCAATATTCCCTTCCATTGAATTTAACGGAAATGATTATTTGGCCGGACATATAACAGCTGGCAGGTTAGCAAGTCAGAGATAGCTGATTTATTGTTGTGTTTCCCCAAAATATGATCATTTTTGGCCTGTGAATCTATGCCCATTAGAACTAGGCCAAAAATGTTGATACTGATTTACCAGGCAGCAGTCAGAGGAAATATTATGTCAGTTTGGTTTGGCATTGAATCCAAGCCCTAAGAATGAGTGGCTTACTAGGCCTGATTAAAGTTAAATATATCAATTCAAAGCTGAACCACAAGATAAACCATTCCTTTCACCATAAGTGGCAACTGAACATATTCTACAAGAATCTATTGCCCGAGGTAAACCCAAAATTGCTTAACTTGCATTGGTGAGGGAAATCAGAGAAGACTTCATTCCCATCCCTCGATTACAACAGCATTTAACAATAAAAAAAACAAGCTGTCAATTCTCTGGGATTTAAAGGGTTTAACTGGACTGAAAACCTAGAATCATTTTTTTCTATTGACATAAATTCTTACTGTTTTGGCCCTTCCATGTAATGTTTCCCGTGTGAACCATTTGCCGGTTAAATATTCCATGGGACAGAACCATCTGGCATATCCATGAAATATAGAAGAACCTGGCAAATTTCACTGAACTTTACCACTTATGCCATTTTCCACTGCCATTTCTAGCAGCCAGCAGGCTCATGTAAATAAGGCAGTAAAGTCAGTTGTGGTGGCCAGAAATCTGTGGCTGTTTGTGTGGGCTCCTGCCATCACTGTGGGGTGGCTGCCGAACAAGAGCCACACATTAGGCCCAAACCCGCAGGAAATGGGAGGGAGAGGGGATAAATAGGTCCCAGATTTCCTTGGCAGGCTTTGTGGGGTCTTGGAGGCCGAGCCTCCAGCATGCCAAACAAGAAAATTGGTGAGAGAAGGTGTATGAAGCTCTCAGGTTGGGGGTATCCTCATCCCAAGGCTCTAGTACTACTGGCAGGGCAGCAAACTGGGTTAAACATGACATATCAGTCTGCTGAATGGCAAATGTGTTGGGGCCCCACCTCCGGATCCAGTCCTGGGACATGACATGGATGTGGAATGATTTCTGAAATCTTTAACTTTCCCTTGGCCCACTTTATAAAAAAGGGCTGACGGACACAATATAGATGTGGGAACTACACTGAGGTCCCTCGGTTACCGATACAATTTTTCCACAACACACTACTATGCTTCATGATGCAAAGATGGAAAAGAAAATTTGAATCTGAAATGGAAACGGAAAATGCACAATCTGTGAAAGAAAAAGGGACACACTTTCCTCTATTTTGCACTCTGAAGTGACCCAAGGAAAACAGGGAGGAGATGGTGATGCCAAGTCTCTGTCCCTTTTACGTTACCCAAGGATTTTCTGGGAAACCCCAAAACAGTGGGGGAAATCCAGCACAGGACTATACAGGTGAGACCATTTAGGACCCCCACATCTTATTTTCTCCAGGTATGCCAGATGGGTACACCTTTCAATGGGCACCCAGGTAATGACTGCTTTGCTTGATGCACTGAGCATAGATGCCATTGGGCCTGCAGCCAGAAGGCAAGCCTTTCCTTTCTATTGGAACAGCAAGATACAAATCGGGGCTTGAGTCCTTTTGGCTGTTTTGGGGCTCCAGTCAGAAGGCTCCAAAGACACCTGGAATATATGCTGCGAGATTGCAATGATGTCTAGATTAGGGCACAAGATCCTGCCAAAGGTCAGGCCTGCACCAGGGGTCCTTTTGGTCAATTTTAAATGACAAGCACCTGCAAATACTGGCAGATACAAGTCAGGTTAGGTGGGCAGCACTTCATGTGCACTCTGCTTGACCTGCACGCGGGTGGAGTGGATAAAGAGAATCTGCCTCAATAGGTCAATGATTCAAATGGACGTTCATGAGAACTGATCAGGATTCCCACCTAAAACATTAATATCTTTTTCTTCTTCAAACAAACCTCATGAGCATATGAAGGATTCAAGGTAATTCAGAACACTTCAAAAAAGACTAATTGAGAGGATATGATTTTTATGTATTTAAACACTCTGGTTGCAAATTTCCTTGGGACCTTATACATGAAAATAAGGTGGGACTTCTGTCTGCTGGTTCTACTGACCCTGTCGGAAAGCATGGGTCAGTTCATTAACACATCAGTGGGTAGGCCTGACTAATGCTCTGGGGATATGAGTTCAAATCCTACCATGGCATCTGGTAAAAGTTAAATTTAATTAATTAATAAATCCAGAATAAAAAGCGAGTCTCAGTAATGGTGACCATGAAACTACCAGACTGTCGTAAAAATCCATCCACATGCAGCAAGAGCTGGACAAATTTCAGGCTTGGGCTGATAAGTGGCAAGTAACAGTGGCACCACACAAGTGCTAGGCAATGACCATTTCCAACAAAAGAGAATCTAACCATCATCTCCCCTTGACATTCAACAGCATTACCATTGCTGAATCCCGCACCATCAACATCCTTTGGGTTACCATTGACCAGAAACTTAACAGGACCAACCATATAAATACTGTGACTGCAGGAGCAGGTCAAAGGCTGGGATTTCTACAGCAAGTAACTCACCTCCTGAGTCACCAAAGCCTTTCCCCATCTACAAGGCACAAGTCAGGAGTGTGATGGAATACTCTCCACTTGCCTGGATGGGTGCAGCTCCAACAACACTCAAGAAGCTCAACTCCATTCAGGACAAAGCAGCCCACTGGATAAGCACCCCATCCACTGCCTTAAACATTCACTCCCTCCACAACCAGCGCACAGTGGCAGCAGTGTGTACCGTATGCAAGATGCACTGAAGCAACGCACCAAGGCTCCTTCAACAGCACATTCCAAATCCATGACCTCTATCACCTAGAAGGACAAGGGCAGCAGTTGCATGGAAACACCACCACCTGCAAGTTCCCATCCAAGTCACACACCATCCTGACTTGGAAATATATCGCAATTCTTTCACTATCCCTGGGTCAAAAACCTGGAACTCCCTTCCTATCAGCACTGTGGGTGTACCTACACCAGATGGACTGCAGCAGTTCAGGAAGGCAGCTCAACATCACCTTCTCAAGGGCAATTAGGGATGGGCAATAAATGCTGGCCTTATCAGCGACACCCACATCCCATGAAAAAATTTTAAAAAGAGCTTAGGTCCAACTCCACACAGGCAGGGGAAACCAGGAGTGTTATTGGGTCACCTCCTCCAGCCTATTCAGTTTTTGTATGTATAAAGACATTTTAAAATATAACAAGGTCTTAAAATTGAAATGGTTACCAAACAAAAATGTAGGGTTCTTCTCTTGATAAATCAATTGTAAACAATAGGACTTTCACTAAAGGAATGGAGGCAATGCCAAGAGCAGGCCAATTTCTCCAGTAGTAATTATATACTTGACAAGGTCCTACAAAAACATAATTTGCATTGGCAAAGTATCAACTGGGAAATGTTCTTGAGTTATGCAGCTGCACCTACAAAAGGTGAAGGACCAACTTACCCATGCTAATGAGGCATGTGAAAACATCCCTACCTGACTGCTTTTCCCCCTACTCCTCCAAAGTCTGTTAGCAACTATGGCAGCAAAGATAGGAAGGGCATATTAATTCACTAGTGCCCTTGCTCCATTAATTTATTGATGTGTTGGTATGCTGCTGCATGAATTTATTTATTTGCTGCCACTTGCTGATTCATTACTTTTTTTTTGCTAGGTAAATGGTGTATGAATTTATTTATCAATGCCTACTGCTCCATTAAATTTTAATTCAGTGGTGAATCTGCAGATATCTATTATTCTTTTGGTTTCCACTTCTCTATTAATTTATTGTTTAAGGAATGGCTAGTCCTCTATTAATTTGTTAATTCATTGGTGCATACTTAACTCCACTGTAACGTCCTTTTCTTGTTGTTGTGAATGGCGAATAATGTGGCTTGGTTTGGTTTCTGTGGGTTGAATTTTCTTGTTGCAAAGTAACATTGTTTTAATTTAAATTCTCTATTTTACTCTGTCAAGTTTTAGTCTCTTCTAGTAGTTGCAGCTTCCTCAACTGCTTTAGAGTGCACCGTCACCTTTGGGTCTAGATAAAATTGTTCACATTCTATATGTTTTGACTCCCTGTCTGCCACACCACAGGAGATTATCTGTTGTATAAAATTAGGCCAACTCATTTATAGTTCTCACCAAATAATAGATAGATTGGCAGAATTCAATCCCCAAAGCACCAAAATACAAGCTAATAAAAACAGAATGTGATTTATTCAGTCACCATAAATCAGTTGCCCAGATGTTATGTCCCGCATGACAGAACACCCCTATTCTTCTAAAACCACATACCCTTTTTCACCATGATCATTGCCATGTGAAATGTGCTAGTCTGTATATATAGTCTTCCAGTAAAAAAGTTGCACCAAATTCTTTTTCCCTGGGAGCGACACCATAGGAGGTCCACTGGTACTAGTCTGTGCACACTTCCCATTTAACGACTTCTTCGTGTCAAGCTAGTTTGGCTATGCTAATTCCATCATGCTATTAAATTAGCATTTTTCTTGCTTCCCAATTGTCCTCCCAGTTATGTCTCTAAGGCAGGTGGCATTGTGGAGCTTCAAGCTTCAGACAATTGCATAATGATTCCCCCTGCTGCTTCCCACCCTCCCAACAAATTCCATGCTGCTCTGACCTCCTGACCCAAGGTGACCCTTCCCCCATCTAATCTCAATCACACCCCGAGATGGCTTAAACAACCCTTTCACTACTACTACATCACCTATAACCTACAAGTTGAAGCAGCAGCCTCATTACCTTCCTCTGGAACTTGCACTTAAAAAACTTAAAATTCACTGCATTTCTGTGGGATTCCCTGATTTCCTTTTGTAACTTCAGCAGAAACCCTGCACAACATTTCTGCCATTTCCCTCGGGTTCTGCCAATTTCTGATGGAAATTTCGGGGGTACATATCCAAACAATCATGTGACATCAGGGCCAGCGATTTACAATTTCCACAAAAATATATAGATATACAATTCCTGATAGCAAAAAAATACAATTGCATTTTATAACACTTATTAGCCCTGGTACATTATTCTTTACATAAAACAACATTTCCTTCAACACACCACAAGCAAAGCCATTGGAGACCTGTACACAACTGAGGATGAAATATTAATGTTCTATTAAATATAGTATTTTTTAAATAAGGTGGCCTAACCAAATAACAGGAATTAGTATTATCCACATAAAAAAATAAAATGTTACTCTCCCAAAGCCCACACCCACCAAATGTTTCAAATACCAGAAATATCATGTCTGCTGCCTAACAGCTGCACAATTGTTTTTTGTTCTATACTGACAATTTATTTTCCAACAGTTCAAAGTAGGGGAACTATCTGGCACCCCAACCATCCATAAAAAGTTTTAAGCAAGATGTTATCCATTAAGCATTTGTTTCCATGCAGATGGCATTCAAGGATGGGAAGGTTATTACTTGGCTTTATGCAGAGCTCACTGCAACAGAAATACAAGCAATTGCAAAATGAACTGTAGTTCTCTTAATATAAAAGACTTCTTTAAATTTTTGTTCTCAAATTTTTCCTCTGATTTTCTCCTCTTGTCCATTTTCGAAGGTGATGAATCACACTGGCATACAGTTCCATAGCGTTCCTCTAGTATCTCATCCAAGTGATCATTCTACACATGAAAACTTAGACAGTAGCTATTTAATCAATTACCTATTATAGTTGAGTCCAACATTGTTGTTGTCCACATATGGGAGATTTCCTGCTAAGGTTAGTTAATAACGATCAGAAGCAGAAACAGTGGCTGAAGTTTTCCTCTCCTACCCCAGGGATATGGTGGTCATTCCACTCTGGCAGATCAGGAATCAAATCCAGCATTTTCTGGTCTGACAGAACAGTACAGTGCCAAATGACATATTTAATTATAACGCAATTGGTTGTCTCACACATATCTTATGTCTAGTGTACATATCTCATCCCTTTCAAAGCATGGCTCGCTGACAAATGTTGTCTCAGGTGTAACATCCCAGATATTTATATGACAAAAGTGAATGGCTGAAGTGAGCATCACTTAAGTTACCAATTATCAAAATGACTAATTGTGAATGCATCAAAGAAGTATTAAAAAAAGGAACCAGCGAGCGGGTAACCAGCAGCAAACCAAATACTCAAATCCTAATAGTTTTTTCAAAATTGCGGTTCAATATTGACCAAATCATTCAAATAATTTCATCACATTGCTTTCAGCCACCATTTCCTTTTTCATTAGGTTGGTGTATACAACTAGAAATAGCACATTTAAAGAAAATCATTAAACTTACCCTGAAATGTCTTGTTTAATATTAGCAATGCCTGCAAGAAGATTCCCCTGCAAAAACACACTGTTCTCCAGGACTCCAGGGTTTGAGTTAGAAATTATAACCGAACCTTAACAGTGATGTCCAGCTGTTATTAAAAATTTCTGTGTTCTAGAAAGATGCATCACTGGATTGTAATTTTCACCCAGTTCCTGTGACAGTCTATATCCCGTGAGAATCAGAAAAAAAGGAGCCTTCTATTGATTAAGCCTGCTGTGAACAAAAGATGCATCATGGAGCTGTTGCTTTTGCCCTGCTTCTGTGGAGCTGTAACACCTGTGTGCAGTATGATAAGCAAAGACAATTTACAATTAAATTCTGAAGGACAAGTGGAGCAGGAAAGAAGTAAAAATAAAAATTTCAAGACTAAACTCACTGATGTTGATGGTCACGGAGGGAACCCAGATTCAAATGGAGAACGAGGCATAAATTTGATGGCAGTGTTGTAGTTCTATCTTTGACTCTCATTTGACTTTACAGCTTCCTGTTTGGAGTGTGGAATTGGTGAATTTATCCATTCATTTCTTTCAGAACTTTGGCACAGTCAAAACTCTTTAAGCAAAAGTTCCAATCAATGGCGTAGCTTTTGACAAAATTGTTTTGTGTTGCTGGAAGAACTGATGTTTGCATTAAGGAAGAAAAGAATGCTTATGGGGCCTGACCTTAGATATTGCAGCTGGCATCAAGCAAAATCTGGATCATAGCAAATGCCCATCGCAGTCATCAAAGACTTGACAGCAGAAAAACCTCCCAGTTCAATGCTGAATTGATAATAGCTTCAGCAAGAACTATAAATCTACCATGGAAGTAAGGATATCTTTCATAACATTTAAATTCAGAAAAGGTCTTGAATTGAGAAAAATAAAATTACTTAAAGAAAGTTGAAATAACTGGAAATAAGAGCTTTTGCCTGGGGTAAAAACAGTTACTTGTGTCTTAGACAAGTTTTGAAAAATGGTTGGCAAAAAGTTTTACAAACATTATATCTGAGAGACGTGAATTTTTCAGTACTTAGAAGTTATTTAATATTTTTACTTGAGTCAGGCCGGTGACATACTGTATCAGGAAATTTGTTATATTACAGTACTGGGTGAACTCAGACACATTTGACCTTCAACAAGTCTACAATAGACATCAAAAGCTGTATTCTCGTGGATCGATTTGAACATGGGGCAGGGTTGGTGTGAAGAGTGGTCCAAGGCAGGCGAAGAACCCAATTGCCGGCCATGGGCTTGATTTACATGTAGCTTCCCAGCATCCTGGCTGGACCCACTACCTGGCTGGTGGACAGCAGCCTGTTGCTAGGGGTCTGCAGAAACAAATAACCCCTCTACTCCCGCCCTCATCATTCCTGTCCTCCAACCCAAGACTCAGATTGCCTGTAAGAAATATCAAGGGAGATTTAATACATTTCTGCTTTAATTGTTTGGTAAACCAGGGAGCTGAAAATGGAGGCAAATGTGTAACAGTAGAAACATTGTTGTATCTGAAGAAATGCGTGCAGATTTATTTTTGGTGTGCTAAAAGGAATAACAAATTAAACATACTATATTAGACATAACACCCATATTAAAATCTGATTAACTTCATAGACTTTTGCCAATAATTCTTTGTACAATTCATAATGCATGAGTTACACTCCAAAGGTCCTATCTTGTGAATACATGCAGGGTGTGTTTGAAATGCTTTAAAGCAAAAATACCAAAAAATACTAATTAGATTTAAATAGCACATGCAGCTTAATCTGATTGCATAGTAAAATAAAACTGCAGATTCCAATTACAGGGAGATACTATGTTTTGAAACAAAATTCTAGAAGAAAATCAGGTAACAGTTTTACAAAGTATTTAACAGAAGAAAATTACAACTTTTACATAACGTATGATAACTTCTGATGCTGATGACCCAGAATTTGCAATTGTAATGATGGGAAAACTGCTAGTGCTCACTGCAATTACTGTGGAAAGCTGATAGCAACTACTAGCATCTGCACATTCAGTTAAAAGCAAGAAATCTGGAAGTTGTTGTCAGCAAGATCCTACTCTTTCTCATGGTGCACTGTTGCATTCTTCACATGTGCAATCAACACATTCAGTGATTTGACTTGCACTTCAACGTTTTACACACTATTCTCACTGGAAAAACTATTGAAAAAGTTACACCTTCTTGGATGAAGTGTAACTGATACCGGAATTTTACATTGGGTGGGAGGCCCCGCCCACTGGGCAAAAAGTTGGGGCAAACTCACCTTCGCCGAGTCTGGGAGCCACTTTACGATTTTATGTGGCACAGATCCTTAACTGGCCTTGGGCAGGACTCCTACCTCTCTGAAGCAGAAAGTCCCAACTAATAGAGCTGCCAATCAATCAGTGGGCTGGCAGCTCTCAGTCCCAGCAGCGCCACAAGGAGCAGTGGCCACTGCTGGGACTGCACCCAGGCAACAGCAGGATCATGGACGCGTCCCCGAAAGAGAGGTAACTTTTGGGGCCTCACCGGGAACAATTAGCCGAGCCCTGGTGAGGCAAGGGGGGATCAGTTGGGGTGGGGGAGGAGTGTTGTGTGGTGGGGGCGGTTGGGTCATAGGGGGGAGGTCCTCCATGGGGTATAGGGTGCTCGATCAGGAGGCCCCCGCCCAGCCGGCAAGGAGCTCTTGGGGATCTCAGCTGCTCCTGGCAGTTAATTGGCCACTTAAGGGCCTTGATTAGCCTGGGGCGGGTGGGCTGTTTCTCACCGCCATCACCCCTGGTAAAGTTGCAGCAGGGACAGGAAGCCATCGGGAACAGCACCCTCCCGCCTCCTACTCAACTTTATGGCACACCACCGGACCCCCCCCCCCACCACCCCCCCCCCCCCCCACCACCCCCCCCCCCCCCACCACCCAGCCACCAGCACGCTCCTGTGGGGGGGCCATAAAATTCCGGCCTGAGTTTCTAAACAATGTTCTAACTCACAATTACTGTTGAACAAGCTCTCTGGCCCTGAAAAACTAATTTAAGAAGTGTGAAAAGTCTTCCCTTAGAATAACATTTAATAATTGGATGATTTTTTATAATTTTTTTTGAATTTTATGATATTTCAGTTTCTACCTTAATCCCACGTGTGTGTCCCAACCTTTACTTTTATTTCTGTACACTGATTAAAGTGGCTTATAATCCATGCTTTTTACTTCCTAGTTTACTGTCTGTGTCAATTCTTCAATCTGATTAGCTGATCAGCCTGCTTGATGACGTCTTTGTTTCTGGACACCATGGATCTGCTTATAGATGGCAGCAGATTGAAATTCACATTGGATTGGGGAAATTGATGCTCTAGAGCTAGCTAAATCTTTGAGGGAAGCTTTTAAGGTTAGCAGCAAGTGCTGTTCCTTTGTTGCTGACCTCCAAATCTGGGTCAATGTGTTATTTATGCTTACTGAGAATGGAACATCAGGCATTTCAGTTTCCATATGTTAAGTTAGTGTTTATTTGGGACATTTTAGTACATTAATAGCACTATATAAATACAGATTGTTATTTCTCGCTTCAAAGTAGATATTTTTCTAGAATTTATACTAAGATCTTCAATGACAAGTTGAGAATTTCAACCCAAGCGCAGCTTCAGTTTTCAGTAGGACATTATAGTAATTGCACAAATGATTTTGGAGATTTGATGAATTTAATACACATCAGAATTAAGCTAAAGCTGCTTGAGATGTGAAACTGCAACTCAACTACATCCATTACATAACTGTGAGGATAAGATAGTTTCCTGAATTTCCTATGGCTTGGAATCCTGTATCCAGGAACTCCTGCCAACATAAAGAGCCAAAACAAACAGGAGTTCAGAGCATAAAAATCCTGGGAATTTGAGGTTGTGGAAATAATGCAACAATAAAATTGAGGTTTGAGGTGCTGTTGATTAATATTGGCCACAACACCAAGAATAACTCCCCTGCCCTTTTTCAAGTAGCACCACAGCATCCTTTATACCCATATAAGAGGGTAAACAAGGTCTCAGTTTAACATCACATCCAACACTGCAGCATGCCCTCAGTACCATACTGGAATGTCAGCCTGGATTTTTGTGCTTGAGTCCTGCAGTGGGACTTAAACCCATAACCTTCCATTTTAGGGGTAAAGGTCCTACCAACTGAGCCACAGCTGGCACTGCAAAGATAAAAATTGTGGGGAAGGCAAAAGCAAACCACTTTCACTATTCTTTCCTCATATGTGGCACAGAGTCCAGTTCTACAAAGTACTGCTTCAACAAAGTACTTGGGGAATTTGGAGAGTGAGCAAATTCGGTGCAGTGAGGGAAGATGTGCTGTTCTGTTTTTTCACAAAACAAGGAGAGGTCCGAGTGAAGGAGCAGGAGGCAGCAAGAACTGGCCACAGTAGCAGTGACTGATAAATCAGAGTGGGGGAAGGGTGAAGCTTCCATGGCATTTTCCAGAAAAAGCAAGGAGTGACGTCAGATGATAGCGGGTAGGTGATTTATTGCTAGGTTTTTAAGGTTTTTTATATTTCTCTCTAAACTAGGGCAGTGGTTTAAACTAACATTGGGAAACTATAAAATACTGTATTAAATTTACAGCTTAGCTTAATTAATAAAATTTCAATCAGGCTAGGTATAACAGTAAGTGAATTAATAAAAGTATGAGCACAGAGCAGACCGAGAGGCATTAATTAAAATGAATAGTTTATACAAAGTATGAACTAGATTATAAAAGAGGGAATTGAGATTTTTCTTAGATCATAGATGGATAAGTAAGACCTGTTCCTTGCAATTCCTGCACCATGTGGGAATTTCAGGGTACTTCAGATGTCCTGGGGAATACATGTGTAAGAAGTGTCTCCAGCTGCTTGAGCTCGAGCTCAGAGTTTCTGAGCTTGAGGAGCAGCTGCAGTCACTGCAGAGCATAAGGGATAGGAAGAGGCAGGAGATGCAAATGTCTTCAGGGTGCCTGCCACTCTCAAATCAATTCTCAGCTTTGGCTGGGAGTGACGACACCTTGAATAAGTGCAGTCTAGACCATGGCACCAATGGGCAAGGGACTGCAAAGGAGGGAACAGAAAAGAATAGAACTGCAGTCATTATAGGAGATTTTATAGTTAGGGGGATAGATTGGTATTTCTATAACCATCATCGTGAGTCCTGCATGGTGTGTTGCCTCCCTGGTGCCAGTGGAAAGGACATTGTGGAGAGGGTGCAGGATATTCTGCAAGGGGAAGGGAGTGAGGCAGAAATTGTGGTACATGTCGGTACCAATAACAGAGCAAGGGTAGTCAGATTTTCAGGCGCTAGGGAGGAAGCTAAAATGTAGGACCTCAAAAGTAGTAATCTCTGGAGTACTCCGAGTGCCATGCATTAGTCAGAGTAAAAATAGGAAGATAGGGAGGATCAATGTATGGCTTGAGGCATGCTGCAGGAGGGAGGGTTTCAGATTCTTGGGATATTGGGATCAGTTCTGGGGCAGGAGGCACCTATTTAAAAAAGATGGATTGCACTCTACAAACTGGGACCAATATTCTCACAGGGAAGTTCACTAGTATGGTTGGGAAGGGTTTAAACTAAATTTGCAGGGAAATGGGCACCAGGATAGAGAAGTAGAAAGAGGAATAAGGTGCAAAAAGGAGTGAGAGAATTGGATAGTCCTATGGAAGGAAGTAGTACCATATTAGATAGGAGCAGACTAAGCAGGACTTTGATGAAGTCAAAGACAGGTTGTATGTAAATGCACAAAATGCCATGAATATGATTGGTGAGTTATAAGCACAAATAATGTGTTGGAAAACAATGTAGTGGCAATAACAGAAACGTGGCTTAAAAATGGTGAGGACGGGTCACTTAATATTCAAGCATACAAAGTATTCAGAAAAGATAGGGAAGGGAGAAAGGTAAGTGGGGTGGCAGTAATGATTAGCGAAGATATTGTAGTGTTGGAAAGAGAGGGTGTCCTTGAAGGAGCAAAGACAGAATCCATTTGGTTACAGTTGAGAAGCAAAAAGGGGGAGATCATGCTACCAGGAGTATTCTATAAGCTTGCAAATAGAGAGAAAGAGATAGAGGAGCAAATCTGCAGGGAAATCACGGAGATATACAAGAACTATAGACTGGTGATATTGGGGGACTTTAATTAGCTAAATATCGATTGGGATAATGTTAGAGTAAAAGGTAGTGTGAGGTAAGAATTTCTGAAATAAAAACAGAAAGTGCTGGAAATACTCAGCAAGGCTGGTAGCATCTGTAGAAAGAGAACGTTTCAGGTCTGTGACCTTTCATCAGAACTGGCAAAGGTTAGAAATGTAATAGGCTTTGAGCAAGTGAAAGGGGAGGGGGGGGAAGAAGAACAAAAGGGAAGATGTGTGATAGGACAAAGGGCAGGAGAGATTAAATGATGTCATGAAAGAAGAGGCAAAGGAAGTGCTAATAGTTGTAGTACAATAATTTGACATTTTAGATTTCTAGCATCCACAGTATATTACTCTTATTTGAGTATAGGAATTTCTGAAATGTGTTCAGGAGAACTTCCTTGACCAGTATGTTCTTGGTCCAACTAGGAAGGAGGCATTGCTGAATCTGGTACTGGGGAGTTAGGTGGGCCAAGTGGGCCAAGTGGACCAAGTGTCTATGGGGCAACACTTGGGTAAGAGTTATCATTGTTTCATAAGGTTTAGATTAGGAATGGAGAAGAGCGAGGAACAATCTAATGTAGAACTTCTAAATTGGATGAAGGCTAACTTTAACAGAATGAGAGGGGATTTCCCAGGGTAAAATGGAATCAAAGATTGACAGCAGAAACTGTAGTAGAGCAATGGGTGATCTTTAAGGAGGAGATGTTTCAGCTATGGGCTATGTACATTAACAAGGTGAACGGTAAGGGAACCAGAGCCAGGGTTCTTTGGATGACAAGGGAGATAGAGAATATGATGAAACAAAAAAAAGATGTATGATGCATGTCAGGTGAATTCTTCAAGTGAGAACCAGGCCAAATACAATAAGCTGAGAGTGGAAGTGAAGAGAAAAATAAGACTGGCAAAGAGAGAATATGAGAATAGAATGGCAGTTAACATAAAAGGGAACCCAAAAATCATCTACTGGCATGTAAATAGTAAGAGGGTAGTAAAAGGTGGGATGGGGCTTATTAGGGACATAGAGGGTGATTCATGCTTAGAGGTTCAGGGCAAGTCTAGAATACTTAATGAGTACTTTGTATCTGTGTTTGCAGAGGCAGAGGAATCTGACGAAATATCAATAGGATGGGAGATGATAGAGCTAATGCATCATGTGAAAATTGATAGGGAGGATGTACTGGAAAGGCTGGTTCTGCTTAGAGTGAATAAGTCACCTGATCCAGATGGCTTGCATCCCAGGATGCTAAGGGAAGTGGGAGTGGCAAAAGCAGAAGAGTTTGCCATAATCTTCTCATCTTCCCTAGATCCATGGGAGGTGCCAGAGGATGGGACAGTGGCAAATGTGACACCCTGCTTTAAGAAAGAGTGTAAGGACATTCCTAGCAACTACAGGCCATTCAGTTTAAAATCAGTGGTGAGCAAGGTTCTAGAAACAATAATCAGGGAAAAAAATCAACAGGCACTTGGAGAGTTTTGAGTTAATTAGGGACAACCAGCATGGATTTGTAAAAGGCAGATTGTACTTGACCAATCCAATTGAATTTTTTGATGAAGTAACAGAGAATGCTGATGAAGGAAAAACAAGGAATGTTGTCCATATGCATTTTAAGAAAGCCTTTGACAAAGTAGCATCAAAAAAGGTTGTTTAACAAAACTGAGGTTCATGGAATAGGATTCAAATTGGCTTAAGGGCAGAAAACAGCAAGTTTCCCCTTCCACTTCAACATTCACTCCCTTCACCACCGACACACAATGGTAGCAGTGTGTGCCATCTACAAGATGCAGTGCAGCAACTCACCAAGGCTCCTTCGACAGCACCCTCCAAACCTGCGACCTCTACCACCTAGAAGGACAAGTGCAGCATGGAGACCACCACCTGCAAGCTCCCCTCCAAGCCATACACCATCCTGACTTGAAACTAGATTGCCGTTCCTTCACGGTCACTGGGTCAAAATCCTGGAACTCCCTTCCTAACAGCACTGTTGGTGTACCTATATCCCAAGGACTGCAGCAGTTCAAGAAGGCAGCTCACCACCACCTTCTCAAGTGCAATTAAGGATGGGCAATAATTGCTGGCCTAGACAGTGATGCCCGCATCCCATGAACGAATTAAAAAAATAGTCTTGGTAAATGGTTGTTTTAGACTGGAGGATAGTAGACAGTGGTGCTCTCCAAGGTTCAGTACTAGGATCACTGCTTTCTTAATATATATAAATGAATATTAGTTTGGTAGTACAGAACTTGAATATTGATGAAAATAGACACATTTTGTCAAAGTTTTTCATCTTGCACTCATCAAGACAATTCTCAAGAATACCAATGTAAGGGAAAGCAACAAATTTTCCTGTATGAGAAGAGAGTGCTGATTGGTTGGCAAGTGGACTCTGATTGGTAGAGGCATTGCCATGGAGAATGCACCAGTTTATGGTGACTGACAATTAGTTGCAAACTTTGTTTGAAATTTAAACCAAGCAGCTTAATTCCAATTGGTCAAGGCATTCCCCTGAGGCAGGAACCAGCAAATGGCTGTCACTTATTTTGTTTAGCTGAAACAGGCACAATGTCTATGACTAGTCTCTCTATGTTCTTTCTGTCTGCAAAGAACAGGTTCCAGTGTATTAATATAAGTAGCTTCCAGTATGCACAAATGTGCCACACTGTGAGCTCTACTGACAATCTGAAATTGGTTGTCAGCATAATTCTTAGCATACTGAGGATTACTTAGCAAAAGTTGTTCAATGGCAGAATCACATCTAATGCTGGATACTGTCATAGAGTCATAGAGCTATACAGCACAGAAACAGGCCCTTCGGCCCACCGTGTCCGTGTCGGCCATCAAGCCTATCTGCACAGGCTGGTTGAGTACAGCCTGTACCTTGTCAATTGCTAACAGCAGAATGGACATGTTGTGTGATACGACCTGCCAGTCTTTGGGACGTACGGTCTATATAGCTAGCATCATACTCGCATTGAAATTCATATATCTCACTATTCATTTGTGTGATAGGCAGAGCGTCTTTTTGGCTTGATGGCATTAGCCTGTTAGTGGCGAATGCCACACATGTTGCTACTGCATAGTCTCAGCATGAAACAGCTAGCTTCACCTGTTGCTCAAATTTTGGGGATACATTACCCTTCCAGGGTAATCTGAGGTAGATTGGGCACTTTTCAGGGCCTAAGGCCTGTTCATAAGTACATATTTGAATCGCAGCTTCAGGTAATAATTTCTTTACACATCTTAATGGGTTCCATCCTAAGCTCAAATTCACCTTTGAAATGGAGTAGTCAAGTGAGCTCCCTTCCCTTGACGTACTAGTTGAGAAATCTGCTAAGGGGTTCTCTGCCACTGTCTACCGCAAACCTACCTTCAGTAGTCAATACACATGTTGGGATTCTTACAGTTCCATGTGCAAAAGATTGGCCTTATTGGCAACCGTAAATAGGACCCAAACCATTTGCTCACCATGCAAGCTTGATGCTGAAATAGGGTGAATCAAAGACATCCTGTGTTACCATGGCTACCCTGATCAGATCATTTCTCGCTGTATATTGCGCAAACATATGAACGGGCCCCAGGCCGTCATTTTCGGCCCTGAAAAGTGCCCAGTCCACCTCAGATTACTCTGCAAGGGCAATGTATCCCAAAAATATTTGAGCAACAGGTGAAGCTATGCAGTAGCAAATTGTGTGGTGTTCGCCACTAACAGGATGCTGCCATCAAGCCAAAAGGACATTCTGCCTATCACACAAATGAGTGATAAATGAATTTCAATGCCAGTGTGATGCTAGATATACAGGCCGTACATCCCAAAGACAGGCGGATCGTATCAAACAACATGTCCCTTCCACTGTTTGCAACGGGCAAGGTACAGGCCATAACCAACCAGCCAGTGCTTGCAAAACTCAAAACACAGTGTCCAATATTAGATGTGATTCCGTGATTGGACAACATTTGCTAAATAATCCTCAGTGTGCAAAGAATTATGCTGACAACCAATTTAAGATCGTCAGTCAGGCTTGCAGTGTGGCGCATTTGCGCATACTGGAAGCTACTTATATTAATACACAGGACCCTGTTCTTTGCAGACAGAAAAAACATGTACCTACCTTGCGCCTGTTTCAGCTAAACAAAATAAGTGACAGCCATTTTCTGGTTCATCCCTCAGGGGAATGCCTTGACCAATCAGAGTCAAGCTGCCTGGTTTAAATTTCAAACAAAGCTTGGCAGTTAACTGTCAGTCACCATAAACTGGTGCATTCTCGATGGCAATGCCTCTAACAATCGGAGTTCACTTGCCAACCAATCAGCACTCTCTTCTCATACAGTATAATTTTGTTGCTTTCCCTTAATATTTGTAATCTAGCGAATTGTCCTGATGAGTGCAAGACGAAAAGCTTTGACAAAATTTCTCTATTTGCAGCAATATATAAATTATTTGGATATTGGAATACAGAGTAAAATTTCAAAACTTGCTGATGATACCAAACTTGGACATGTGGCAGACAATGAGGAGGATACCAATCAACTACAACAGGACATAGAAAGGTTAGTGGAATGGGCAGAAAAGTGGCAGATGGAATTTAATACAGAGGAAGGTGAGGTGATACATTTTACACAATATTTATTTAATGTGCTGAATTTTAAGGAAACAAAGTGGACAGGAATGCAGGAACGGAGGCGTGTGGGATGTTACTGGATTTCTCACTGCAGCATTTCCTGTAATGCTGCTGACACCAAAGGCACGTCATGAGCCTGGCGTCCCACAGTCTTCTGACTGCCAGAGGCCTGGGCATGTCAGAGCCTCTGTCAGCTGCTCAAGTATGTGCTTCCTGTGCTCACCAGGCTGTGTGCCAAGATCTAAATTCGAGCGTATCCCACCGAGGTGCGAGTATCTGTGCTGGTGGAGGGTGCAGGAGTATGAGGTGCTGATGGACCCTCTGAGGCTCCTTCTTCCCCCTCAGAGGTGGCAGGCTCCCTGCCAACTGGGAGGCTGTTTGATATGACACCGCTTGACCTGCATGAGAGAACAGAGACATGTAAGGGTCACGAGCCTGCCCTCCCTCCAGAGCACACACCCCTACAATGCAGACCCCTGCGGGCACCAGATGCCTGATGAGCAGCATTGTTCCATCACTGCAGATGTAGCCTTGTAGCCCATGGTGATCTTACTCACTGTCTTGGGAAGGTGCCCCACCTCTCCATCTGCAATGCTTCGGCCATCTTGCGATCCAGCCAACTACATCAGAATAGGCAGCCCACCACTGGTCTTGGCCCACTGTCTCTGAATTAGGCTATCTTCTCCTGCAGAGGGAAGGGAGCAGTTGGTCCCCCAGCGACATCTATCCCAACACAAAGGCTGCTGCCTGTCCAGCTGCCACTGATGGGGGAGCACAGATGCCTCCTGCCTGTGTCCCTTTTTCAGGGACCTCACGAGATTGTTGATGACAAGGGACTTCCTTTCAAGGCCTCCTTGCCATGCCACTGTCAGTCAGCTTGCATCCCCTGACCCTTTGCCCACATCTAGAGAGGTTGATCCCTCTCCTCCCAACACTGTCCTGCTTTGCCAGGTGCAAGGCCCAAAAAGATGAAGACATTAAAAGGTACTCACTTTCGCAGCCTGGATGAGGTCTTTGAGTCGCTTGTGGCCCCAATGAACATCAGGTCTTACCGACAACCAAACTACATTGAACTCAAAGGACGGTAATTATAATTCCAATAATGCCTCAAACTTTTCCCCTTTATTCTTTTCTACTTTTTCTGTCTCTATCTGCATGTGTGTTTATCGTGTATACATGCTAGTGTGGTCGTGTCGCATATTTGTAGTCGTTAATTGGATTAGAGTTTAAATTTAATAAACTTCCACCTTTCTTGTTTAAATCTAAGGAAACCTGTCTGATTTCTTTGCCATACAATTGGAGCAGGGAACAAGGGTTCACTGAGGAGGAGAAACAATAGTGTTTCTAAAATTAAACCCTGTTACGGTTAAACCAGGCAAAGGCTGAGAGGGAACCCTAGACCCCTTCTCACCTGGTCATAACAATAGGTTTATGCTAATATGTATGCCATCATAGGAAGTAATGCAATATTGCATGATTCAGTTCTCTTGCACAGTTGGTTATCGTGTGTAAGCTGAAGCAACAGGAAGTCTCCATTAAAGCCCTGTTCATCCTTTATGCCTATTTGTATTAATCTAGAAAGAGATAATACAACACTTTTGTTCAAAGCTGTGATGTTCACACCATTCGCAACACCCACCCGAGCGGAAAGACAGACAGGATGGACAGAAAGAAAGAGCAAGAAAAACACTAAAACAGAGGCTGCTAGTGTGTAATACAAGAGACCATGTTTTCTGACTTTCCAAATCCAATGCCACGGGAAGTGGGCTAGTGCTGATAAAAACCTATCCTGGTTTCTTTTATAAAGAAATTGCACATAACATATATTATAGTCAATTATATATTTGTTCACCATATGTGATATCATGATGATATTGCATATGGATCTTTGAATATCTGTTTCCAGAAGAAAAATGTTACCCAGATCTTTCCCCATACCGACCAGTATTCCTTAAAATCTTGATCCAAAGTTGCCATAAGAATACTTGCAATTGTTCATTGATGCTGTTGGTGACATTTTAAGATGACAGACAAAGGGAAAGACCTATAAAAAAAAATGAAGAAATGGGTTATGTTCAAAAGGCAGGAAATAAATCTTTCAGATCTGCTGCTAGTGTGTAATACAACTATCCTTTTCTCTACTTCAGTGGTGTTTGTAGCTAAGGCCACTTAAGCTCCAGACTGGGCTAATATGAATTGCTCTTTTTAAATGTGTAACTTGTTCTCCCAGTTCCTATTCTGTGGCCTGCTTCAAAGGTGGAAGTCTTTGTTTTTGCACATGGTTCTATCTGACAGACAAGTAATGAATGAGCAAACTTGCAGAGTTTGACTGCCAGTAAAGATTTGGATTTAAACTGTGGTGTTAAGAGCCAAATGTTCCACCCTGCCTCAGTATGATAGCTTAGTGATTAGATAACCTATGTAATGTATCTTCCAAACATTTTACTATTTAAAAAAATCCATGTGGTATGTACTGAGGATACCATAGATATCCAGTGACAGGAATATTATATATAGCATAATGGATGGCCATGGATGCATTACAAAGGGTGTGCTGTTCTGAGTTATAAAAATAGGACCTCTCCACTGATGATTCCTATATACTGGGTCAGTAGACCTTGGGAAGATATCTTTAAAAGTAACAGAATTAAAGTCCAAGGGTTGATATTTTGCTTTGTGCGTAATATGTTACCAATTGTTAGATAATGCATTAACTGCAGCATGATTCAGGCATAACCAATTCAACTGATGTGAACAAGCTTCAGAAACTGACTATTTATGAATATTAGAAGCACTGGGTCTCAAAAATCTGTGTTGGGGAAAATCCAGACACATGTGGTGCGATGTGTCCTTTGGAAACCTCTACTGATGATCCCAACAGACTTTGAGATCAAGACCAGGTTACCAACATCACATTGCAGTGATGGGTACCTATACCACTAGGGGGCAAGCATCTAGGTGCCCACCATAATGAAGAGGCTGGAGGTCTGGCAAAAGTTGCTAGGCTTCTTCATTGCCCCTCCCGAGAAACAAAACCAAACTTCCCAAGCAGCCCTTTTCAAAAAATTGTGTTTTTCTTCAAGATTAGGCCTACATCGGGTCAGATATATGAGACTGCAGAGAGAGAATGAAAAACAACAATTTATATAGCATCTTTAATGTAGAAAACTTCCCACAGCACATCAAGCCGTATATTCAAACAAAAATGGACACCAAGACAAAGAAGGAGATATTAACAGGGTTGACTAAAAGCTTGGTCAAAGAGGTGGGTTTTAAAGCTGGAGCAGGAGGTGGAGAGACTTAGGGAAGGAATTCCAGAACATGGGCCTAAGATTGCTAAAGGCAAAGCCACCAATGTGGTGTGAAGGGAGGGGTCAATGCGCAAAAAGCCAGAGTCAAAGGAACAAAGTTTGAGTGGGGAACTGTAGGGCTGGAAGAGGTTACAGAGACACAGACAGGCAAGGCCACAAATGGATTGAAACACAAAGATAAGAATTTTACATGTATTGGGAATTGGGAGCCAATGCAGGTCAGCAAGGACAGAGGTTCATATTTTTGGGGAGGAGACGTTTTACTACATTAAAGGCGCTATTTAAATGCAAGTTATTGTTAAGATGATAGGCATGCAGGGAAGTTTTTGGATGAGCTGAAATTTATGGAAGGGGAAGGATGGGAAGCCGACTAGGAGAGCACTGGAATAGTCTAGCCTGGAGGTGCTAAAGACATGAATGAGGATTTCAATGGCAGATGGACAGAGGGAGGGGCAGAGGTTGGCAATGTTACAGAGGTGCAATTGGTGGTCTTTGTGATGGAGAGTGTATGAGATCAGAACCTCAGCATGGGGTCAAAGAGGATGCTGAAATTGCAAACAATTTGGTTCAGCTTAAGACAATGGCTGGGGAGGAGAATGTAATTGATGACAAGGGTATGGAGTTTTGAACACAATTTCTTCAGGCTTTCTAATGTTTAACTAGAGGAAATTGTAGTTGGATATCAGACAAGCAGTCTGACAACACAGAGGCAGTGGACGGGCTGACAGAGCTGGTGGAGCATTATCAATGTGTGTGCAGAAACTGACCCCATGTCTGCAGATGTCATCACCAAGGAGCAGAATGTAGCTGAGGAAGAAGAGGTGGCAAGTACAGAATCCTGGGAGACTCCCGTGATAATGGTGCAGGGACAGGATGAGAAGGGAATACTGCAGATTCTCTGTCTATGATTGGATAGGTAAGCAAGGATAATCTCACTGAACTGAACAATAGAGGAAATGTGTTAGAGAGGGAGGGTGTAGTCGAATGTGTCACAGGCTGCAGAGTGGTCAAGAAAGGGGAACACACCACAGTCAGTCACAGAAGATATCATTTGTGACTTTGGTTATGGTTGTTTCAGTGCTGTGGCAGGGACAGAAACCCGATTGGAGAGATTCCAACATGGAGCTGTAAAAAAGATGGGCACAACTTTATGAGCTAACAACATATTCAAGAACTGTGCAAAAGGGCAGTAGTTTGCAAAGACAGAGGGTGCAAGAGTTGTGGTTTTTTTTGAGGAGGGCTTATTGAAGGCAGTTTTGAAAGTGAGAGGCAACCAATTACAGCCTCAACTCAGAGCCAGTACGTGAAGTTGGGAGGTCAGCTTTTTAGTGGAAATTGAAAAAATATACCATCATAATTGCAAACCTCCAAAACATAATTGATTCCATCCATATATGAATTTAGTACCAGATAATAACTCAGACACATGTCAATCTAAAAGGCTATATGTGAATACACAATTTCCAACCAATATGCACCAATACAATGTGACCTATCTGTTTGAAGGGGAAGGAAGAATTGAAGGGTGCTTTCTTTATCTGGATATGCAGTGAGACCATGATTGACCACCTCTCTGATGAACCCTGTTTAGAAGCATAGCAAGGCACATACGAGTACCAAGATCATTGTGCAGCAACCATTTTTTGTGCTGAGCCATAAGTTCAGATGCTTTATTTGATGGGTTTGTTAACAATAAGAAAACATTATCACTGTCTACTCCCTGTTGCATTATATTACCATTGATGGAGACCTTACAATGGACTTCAGGGGAAGCTGTAGCTGCAAGACGTGAATGAGCAGGATCACAAGGCACCACTGAAACCTTCAATAACCGTACAAGCAAATAGGTAGAAGATGTGTTGATTGCCACCTACTTTTAGAGATGAGCAAATGGATAATATTGATTTTTTTGAACAGTTATAATATAGATGCATTGGCACTTCACTTACCTTTACTTCCCTGTACAACTGATCTCCAGTGTTAGTTTTCAAGGTATTTGAGAGAGGGGAAACGACTTTCTTTGTTTAACAAACTGACAGCAAAGTAAATATCGGACAGATAATGGAGTTTCAGTCTCTCTCTTTGGTTGCAGCCCATCTGTACATTCATATCAGGTTAATCTTGCTGTTCATGAATGTAGTCAGACACATACAGCCAAATTAGTACCATTAATTATTCTTTGCTCTTTCAGCTCTTTCCTACTTCAGGAAATTGATGAATTCATTGGTCCTGGCAAACATTTCCTTCGTAACTTGTATGATGCAAGAGTGGGAGATGAGTGAGAAATCTCCTGTGGTTGCTTTGAAAGAAGTGACAGATGAAAATTCAAAAAAGTTACACCAATCACAACTATTAAAAGAGCTATAAGCCCACCGACTCCCACAGCTACCTCGGCTACACTTCTTCACACCCTACCTCCTGTAAGGACTCCATTCCATTCTCCCAGTTTCTCCACCTTCGACACATCTGCTCTGATGATGCTACCTTCCATGACGGTGCTACTGGTATGACCTCCTTTTTCCTCAACCGAGGATTCCCCCCCACTGTTGTTGACAGGGCCCTCAACCGTGTCAGGCCCATTTCCCGTACCTCTGCCCTCAACCCTTCCCCTCCCTCCCAGAACCGTGACAGGGTTCCCCTTGTCCTCACTTTCCACCCCATCAGCCTTCATATCCAAAGGATCATCCTCCGCCATTTCCGCCACCTCCAGCGTGATGCCACTACCAAACGCATCTTCCCCTCCCTTCCCCTGTCAGCATTCCGAAGGGATCATTCCCTCCGCGACACCCTTGTCCACTCCTCCATTACCCCCACCACCTCGTCCCCATCCCATGGCACCTTCCCCTGCAATCGCAGGAGGTGTAATACCTGCCCATTTACTTCCACTATCCCAGGCCCCAAACACTCCTTTCAGGTGAAGCAGCGATTTACTTGTACTTCTTTCAATGTAGTATACTGTATTCGCTGCTCACAATGTGGTCTCCTCTACACTGGGGAGACCATGTGCAGACTAAGTGACCGTTTTGCAGAACACCTCCGCTCGGTCCGCAAGCAGGACCCTGAGCTTCCGGTTGCTTGCCATTTCAACACTCCCCCATGCTCTCATGCTCACATCTCTGTCCTGGGATTGCTGCAGTGTTCCAGTGAACATCAATGCAAGCTCGAGGAACAGCATCTCATCTACCAATTAGGCACACTATAACCTGCCGGACTGAACATTGAGTTCAATAATTTCACAGCATGACAGCCCGCCATTTTACTTTCATTTTTAGTTGTTTTTTCTTTTTTCTTCTTTTTTTCTTTTGTACATTTTTTACAACCTTTTTTTTTTGCATTTATTTCATTTCATCTTAGTTTGTTCAGTTTGCTTACCCGCTGTTTTTTTCATGTTTGCACTTGCTGCTGTTCAATATTCAGTCCATTAACACCGATTCTGTACTAATGATTTGTCTTTCAACACACCATTAACATATTGTTTGCCTTTGCTCCATGACCTTTTGGTCAGCTATGTGGCCTTGTCCAATCTGCACCTTCTCCTTTGTTATCTCTTGCCCCACCCCCACCTCACTTGCTTATAACCTGTGACATTTTTAATATTTGTCAGTTCTGAAGAAGGGTCACTGACCCGAAACGTTAACTCTGCTTCTCTTTCCACAGATGCTGCCAGACCTGCTGAGTGGTTCCAGCATTTCTTGTTTTTATTTTATATTAAAAGAGCTGTCCTGTTCTGGAACTGAATCCTAAATCCAGGTGCAGGAGTGTAAATGGCTGTGCTGGCCTTCATTGGGAATCTTAAGAAGCATTTACTGATCTGTTTCAGGATTGCAATGTACTAGTTTCCACTCTGGTGTAATGTAGAAGTTGATGTATAAATACTAGCAGTCTGAGTGCCAATCACACTTAGTTGTTGAAATCAAGCTCCTGAACTGCAGAATGCAGACCGCAGTATGAGCAGCCTTTTGCAGTTCAGGTTCAAAAACTGTGTAGAAAGGGCACAACTTGAAATTTGACAGCAAAGCAGGCAAGATTGGAAGTTTTATGAAATATTGTTTTCAAAATATTGGATGTTTCTCCTCGAGATAATGCTTTCATTTTTGGCAAATTTCACAACCTGTCATATGTACCAAATGATTAAGTATTGTGATGTCCAAATCTAAAGCAAACTTGGGAGTGATTCTCTCTCAGTTCACTTTTTGCAGTGTGTACCTTCTCCATGTGGGTTAGAATGTGTGTGTTTGTGAGAAACTGGCAAGATACACACACAGTGTAAGGAATAGTTTCCAAAAAAAGTGCTGGATGCAAATGCACTTGTCTGGCATATATACGCTAGTGCTCCTCATCGTCCAAAAGTGAGAGGTCTGACTACTTAGGATACTCACTGCTCCTCACAAATTAGCCTGCAAACATGGCTTGATGAACAAACAGCCCTCAGAAGACATACAGAATGGGGGCAGGGGATTTTCCCAGGCTGGTGGAGGTGGATTTGGAAGTGGAGGGGCCTGGAATATTGCAAAAATTGCCATCAGGCCGATATCCCAATGAGCTTCCTCCTCCTTCTGTCTTCCCAGGTGTGGGCAGGGAGTGAAGTTGGGAGCCCCATGGCTGAGGTGGGAAGGCAAGTAAAGCTGTTAAGCAGGCAATTTGGACAGATTTTGCACATAGCTTCCCTCGTCTTCAATAGAAGATCAGTCCCACACTATGTCTCCAACCTGACAGGTTGAAGAAAGCAAGAGCACAGCACAAGTGACTTCCTCAGTGTAACTGACAAGCTATGGCTCAGTTAGTAGCACTCTTGCCGCTGAGTCAGAAGCTTGTGAATTCAAGTCCCACTACAGGATTTGAGAACAACAATCTACATTAACACTTCAGTGCAGTACTGAGGGTGTGCTGCACTGTCAGAAGTTCTGTCTCTCAGATGAGATGTTAAGCTAAGGCACTGCCTGTTTTCTCAGGTGGACATAAAAGATCCCATGGCACTATTTTGAAGAAGAGCAGAGGAGTTAACACCAGTTTCCTGGCCAATATTTATCCCTCAATCAACATCACAAAAATAGATTATCTGGTCATTATCATATTGCTGTTTGTGGGAGCTTGCTGTGCACAAATTGGTTGCTGCGTTTCCTGCATTACAACCATGACTACACTTCAAAAGTACTTCATTGATTGTAAAGCACTTTGGGATGTCCAGTGGTTGTCAAAGGTGCTAGAAAGGTAAGTCTTTTTTTTAACTCAAGAGCTGCAGACATGACCAGATGAAAGGCTGCTTTGCAAAGCACTCCTTTTGTCAGAGAGTCCTATCATTGCATGACAGGTGATTGCCAGCTCCTTGAAAGGCACTTCACTTGTCCAGCACCTCACCCACCTTCAGCTAAACTTCTCTGCTGCCAGTCTTCAGAGCGGCATGAGAGCAGCTTATGCAGATCCACCATCCATGTCCGCTGAGAGTCTCGGGCAGGGGGTTCACCAGTGCCAACTGCTCCAGCAGCAGGGTGGGCAATGCCAGCAGAAGAGCCAGCTGGTGTCTCCTCAGACATATGCCCCTCCACAGGGAAAAGGGATGTAAATGGAGATGCACCTGGAAGGAGACAAGATCCCTTACAGAGGATCTACAGGCAGAGAACCAGCTATCTGGACATAAGCGAGCATCAGTGCCTCAGGAGGCTCAGGCTCTTGTGGCATGTCACAGCTGACTTCTGCATTCTCATGGTGCGAGGCTGCTTTCCCAGTGGACCAGGTGGGCATGCATTACCAGTGGTTGACAAGACTTTAGATTCCTGAGGCATTGGGACTACTTCTGGGGGTGGTGAGACCTGTGGAAGGTAGATGGGTTGCACCTCAACAGGGCCAAGACCAATATCCTTGCAGGGGTTTTGCTAGAGCTGTTGGGAGGGTATGAACTAGCTTGGCAGGGGTATGGGAACCTGAGAGTAGATTCAGAAGGGAGAGAAGAAAAGTTGGAAATGGAAGGCAGTAAATTAGTAAGTGTGTTTGGAAGGCGGAGAAAACAAAGGCTAGAAAATAGGCAACAAGGAAGTTTGGCAGTACTAACTGGTATATGCTTCAAGGCATGAAGTCTAGGGAATCAGGCAGATGAGTTGAGCGCATAGATTGACATGTGGAAGTATGATATTATAGCTAAGGCTGAAAGAAGACATGGCTGAAAGAAGGGCAGGAATAGCAGCTCAACATGCCTGGTTACAAGGTTTTCAGATGAGATAGAGAGGGGGATAAAAAAGGAGGGGTAGTCACAATATTGATTAAAGAAACAATTATAGCTGGGAGGAGGCTTAATATGATGGAAGGATCATCAAATGAGGCCATATGGGTTGAACTGAAGAACAAAAAAGGGCACTTACACTATTGGGAATGTACTATAGACCCCCAAACAGTCAGAGGGAGATAAGAGCAAATATATAGGCAAATCTCTGAGAAGTGCAGAAACAATAGGAAAGTAATAGTGGAGGATTTCAAATACCCTAATAATAACTGGGATAGAATTAGTGTGAAAGGCACAGAGGGAAAAGAATCTTAAAATGCATTCAGGTGAACTTTTCAGCCAGTGCGTAGCAAGCTCAACAAGAAAGGGGACAGTTCTGGGCTTAGTTTTACAGAATGAAGCTGGGCAGGTGGAAGGGGTATCAGTTGGGGAGTACTTTGGTCGAAGTGATCATAATTCAGTTAGACTTAAGGTAGCTGTGGACAAGGACAAAGATAGAGCAGGAATAAAAGTCCTTAATTGAGGAAAAGCTAATTTTACTAAGCTGAGATGTGCTTTAGCTAAAGTGGACTGGAAACAGCTACTTGAAGGTAACTCAGTGCCAGATTAGTGGGAAGCATTCAAGGAAGAGATAGTGAGGGTTCAAAACAAGTATGTCCTCTTAAAAAAAAAGGATGGGACTAACAAATCCAGAACCCCCTTGATAACAAGGAACTTAAATAAGAGGCTAAAGAAACAAAAGCAAGCTGAGGATAGAAATCGAGGACTCAATTTTGCAGAAAACCTAGAGGACCATAAAAAGCATAAGGGTAAAATTAAAAAGGGAATTACGAAAGCAAAGTGACAGTATGAAAGAATATTGACAAGAAAAATCAAGGAAAACCCAAAGATTTTTATAAATACATGAAGTATAAGAGGCTATCTAAAGAAAGAGTAGGGCCTATTAGGAACCATAAGGGTAACTTGTGAATGGAGGCAGAGGACGTTACTATGGTTCTTAATGAATACTATTACATCCTCCTGTGTGAGGTGAGTGTTTCCGACTGTTCAGCTCCCCACCTGACTGCAGCAAGTGTATTTGTATTACAGTTTAGCTGCTTTGTGTTTTATTTTTCAAATAACCAGACAGCGATAGGTTTTCTTAGGTTTTAAAAAACAAAGTCAGTTGTTTATTGATCAATACGCCTTATCCCAAAATTGTTGCAACCACATCCACTCACGCATTCGCTTGCACATATACACATGCATGCACGCGCACACACACAGACACACACACACAAGAAGAAACAGATAGAGAAGAGAAAGAGGGGAACAGTTATGATAAACCTGTTGAATTCTCTTGAGAATTAAGTTCCAGATGGATCCAGGCCTGAGATGATTGTAGATTTCTCTCTTGATTGAAGGTTCTGTTGAAGATGGTGGGTTACTTCTAGCTCTCACTGCTATAGACTGTGGATGTCAGATTTTCTTTTAGCAGTGCACTGTGCTTCCTGGCTTGGCTGGATCTCAAGCTGTTACAAATAGTTTCACCTTCTGGGTCAGTCTCTCTCTCTCTCTCTCTCTCTCCCTCTCTCTGGCTGTCTCTTTTTAAAGATAAAACTTGTCACCTCTCACCACTAGGTAGGAAACATTCTCCTCTCTTCCCCATGGTGACTGCACAATTGCCCAGGATATGGTTACTTCACACCTCCTTTGTTTCAGAAGATGACATTCAATTCGTGAATGTTTTAGGATGCATGTAAGATGGGTTCCGTTAACACCTTTTGGATATGAAGATTTGTCCTTTGTCTTTGTCAGACTGTTTGAATACACAAAAGGCAAATCCCCTTTTCTTCAATGGCTATTTTTGACCATTGTTCACTTTTTAAAATAAAGGTTCATTTTTTAAAGACAAAGATCATTTTTCATAACTCTTCAGAGTTAGTCCATGATTGTATCATCACATTTACAGTGTGCATAACAATCCTTTGTGTCTGTTTTCACAAAAGAGAGGGATGATACAAATACTGCAATCAGGAGGAGGAGTGTGAAATCGTACATGAAATTAACATAGTGAGAGAGGAATTATTAAGTGGTTTAATATCTTTGAAAGTTGATAAATCCCAGGCCTGGATGAAATGTATCCCAGGCTGTTAAGGGAAGCAAAAGAAGAAATAGCAGAAGCTCTGACCATCTTTTTCCAATTCTCTCTGGCTACAGATGTGATGCCAGAGAACTGGAGGACAGCTAATGCTGTACCATTGTTTAAAAAGGTAGAAAGGGATAGACTGAGTAATAACAGGTCAGTCAGTGGTGGGAAAGATTATTGGAAAAAATTTTAAGGGACAGGATTAATCTTCATTTCGAAAGTCACGGATTAATCTGCATGAATTTGCTAAGGGAAGGCCTTGTCTGACTAATGATTGAATTTTTTGAGGAGGTAACAAGGAGGTCGATGAGGGTAGTGCATTTGATGTAACATACATAGATTTTAGCAAGGTTTTTGATAAGGTCTCACATGGCAGATTGGTCTCATAATAAAAGCCCATGGCATCCAAAGCAAAGTGGCAAGTTGGATCCAAAATTGGCTCAGAGACAGGAAGCAAGGGGTAATGGTCGATGGGTGTTCTGTGAGTGGAAGGCTGTTTCCATTGGGGTTCTTTAGGGCCTAGTATTAGGTTCCTTGCTTTTTGTGGTTAATACCAATGATTTGAACTTGAATGTAGGGGCTATGATTAAGAAGTTTGCAAATGATACAAAGCTTGGCTGTGCGATTGATAATGAAGAAAAAAGTTGTAAACTGCAGGAAGATAGGAACATAGGAAATAGGAGCAGGAGTAGGCCATTTGGCCCCTCGAGCCTGCTCTGCCATTCAATTAGATCATTTTTTTTATTCATTCATGGGATGTGGGCATCGCTGGCTAGGCCAGCATTTATTGCCCATCCCTAATTGCCCTTGAGAAGGTGGTGCTAAGCTGCCTTCTTGAACCACTGCAGGCCATGTGGGGTAGGTACACCCACAGTGCTGTCAGGAAGAGAGTTACAGGATTTTGACCCAGAGACAGTGAATAACGACGATATAGTTCCAAGTCAGGATGGCGTGTGACTTGGAGGGGAACTTGCAGGTGGTGGTGTTCCCATGCATTTGCTGCCCTTGTCCTTCTAGTTGGTAGAGGTCGCAGGTTTGGAAGGTGCTGTCGAAGGAGCCTTGGTGCGTTGCTGCAGTGCATCTTGTAGATGGTACACACTGCTGCCACTGTGCGTTGGTAGTGGAGGAAGTGAATGTTGTGGATGGGGTGCCAATCAAGCGGGCTTCTTTGTCCTGGATGGTGTCGAGCTTCTTGAGTGTTGCTGGAGCTGCACCCATCCAGGCAAGTGGAGAGTATTCCATCACACTCCTGACTTGTGCCTTGTAGATGGTGGACAGGCTTTGGGAGTCAGGAGATGAGTTACATGCTGCAGGATTCCTAGCCTCTGACCTGCTCTTGTGGTAACCAGGGCATTTAAATGGCTACTCCAGTTCAGTTCCTGGTCAATGGTAACGCCTAGGATGTTGATAGTGGGGAATTCAGCGATGGTAATGCCACTGAATGTCAAGGGGAGATGGTTAGATTCTCTCTTGTTGGAGATGGTCATTGAATAGCACTTGTGTGCCATGAATGTTACTTGCCATTTATCAGCCCAAGCCTGGATATTACCCAGGTCTTGCTACATTTCTGCACGGACTGCTTCAGTATCTGAGGAGTTGCGAATGGTGCTGAACATTGTGCAATCATCAACGAACATCCCCACTTCTGACCTATGATTGAAGGAAGGTCAGTGATGAAGCAGCTGAAGATGGTTGGGCCTAGGACACTACCCTGAGGAACTCCTGCAGTGATGTCCTGGAGCTCAGATGATTGACCTCCAACAACCACAACCACCTTTCGTTGCGTTAGGTATGACTCTAACTGGCAGAGAGTTTTCCCCCTGATTCCCATTGACTCCAGGTTTGCTCGGGCTCCTTGATGCAATACTCAGTCAAATGTTGCCTTGATGTCAAGGGCAGTCACTCTCACCTCACCTCTTGAGTTCAGCTCTTTTGTCCATGTTTGAACCAAGGCTGTAATGAGGTCAGGAGCTGAGTGGCCCTGGCAGAACCCAAATTCAGCGTCACTGAGCAAGTTATTGCTAAGCAACTGCTGCTTGATGGCACTGTTGATGACACCTTCCATCACTTTACTGATGATTGAGAGCAGTCTGAAGGGGTGGTAATTAGTCGGGTTGCTTTTTGTGTACAGGACATACCTGGGCAATTTTCCACATTGCCAGGTAGATGCCAGTGTTGTAGCTGTACTGAAACATCTTGGCTAGAGGTGCAGCAAGTTCTGGAGCACAGGTCTTCAGTACTATTGCCGGAATATTGTCAGAGCCCATAGCTTTTGCAGTATCCAGTGCCTTCAGTCGTTTCTTGATATCATGTGGAGTGAATCGAATTGACTGAAGTTTGGCATCTGTGATGCTGGTGACTTCAGGAGTAGGCCGAGATGGATCATCAACTCGGCACCTCTGGCTGAAGATTGTTGCAAATGCTTCAGCCTTATCTTTCGCACTGATGTGCTGGGCTCCCCCATCATTGAGGATGGGGATATTTGTGGAGCCACCTCCTCCAGTTAATTGTTTAATTGTCCACGACCATTCATGACTGGATGTGGCAGGACTGCAGAGCTTAGATCTGTCTATCGCATGCTGCTTACGCAGTTTGGCATGCAAGTAGTCCTCTGTTGTAGCTTCACCAGGTTAACACCTCATTTTGAGGTAAGCCTGGTACTGCTCCTGGCATGTCCTCCTGCACTCTTCATTGAACCAGGGTTGGTCTCCTGGCTTGATGGTAATGGTAGAGTGGGGGATATGCCGGGCCATGAGGTTATAGATTGTGATTGAGTACAATTCTGCTGCTGATGATGACCCACAGCACCTCATGGATGCCCAGTTTTGCATTGCTAGATCTGTTCAAAATCTTTCCCATTTAGCACGGTGATAGTGCCACACAACACGATGGACAGTATCCTCAATGTGAAGGCAAGACTTCGTCTTCACAAGGACTGTGCGGTGGTCACTCCTACCAATACTGTCATGGACAGATGCATCAGTGGCAGGCAGATTGGTGAGGATGAAGTCAAGTATGTTTTTCCCTCTTGTTGGTTCCCTCAGCACCTGCCGCAGACCCAGTCTAGCAGGTATGTCCTTTAAGACTTGGCCAGCTCGATCAGTAGTGGTGCTACCGAGCCACTCTTGGTGATGGACATTGAAGTCCCCCACCCAGAGTACATTCTGCACCCTTGCCACCCTCAGTGCTTTCTCCAAGTTGTGTTAAACATGGAGTACTGACTCATCAGCTGAGGGAGGGCGGTAAGTGATAATCAACAGGAGGTTTCCTTGCCCATGTTTGGCCTGATGCCATGAGACTTCATGGGGTCTGGAGTCGATGTTGATGCCTTCCAGGGCAACTCCCTCCCGACTGTATACCACTCTGCCACCACCTCTGCTGGATCTGTCCTGCCGGTGGGACAGGATATACCTGGGGATGGTAATGGTGGTGTCTGGGACATTGTAAGGTATAATTCCATGAGCATGACTATGTCAGGCTGTTGCTTGACTAATCTGTGGGACAGCTCAACTCGTCCTCACCAATCATGACAGATCTTCTACCTTAACACCATTTTCCCACACTATCCCCATATCCCTTTCTATCTTTAATATTTCAATATCTATCGACCTTTGTCTTGAATATACTCCATGACTGAGCCTCCACAGCCCTCTGGGGTAGAGAATTCCAAAGATTCACCAGCCTCTGAGTGAAGAAATTCCTCCTTACCTCAGTCCTAAATTGCCTACCTCTTATTCTGAGACTGTGTCCCCTGGTTCTAGACCCCTCAGCCAGGGGAAACATCCTTCCTGCATCAACTCTGTCGAGCCCTGTAAGAATTTTGTACGCTTCAATGAGATCACCTCTCATTCTTCTAAACTCTAGAGAATTCAGGCCCAGTCTCCTCAATTTCTCCTCATAGGACTATCCCCCCATCCCAGGAATCAGTCTGGTGAGCCTTTGTTGCACTCATTCTACGGCAAGTATATCCTTCCTTTGGTAAGGAGACCAAAATTGTATGCAATACTCCAGGTGCAGTCTCACCGAGGTGCTTTAGAATTGCAGCAAGACTTCGTTACTCCTGTACACAAATTGTCTTGCAATAAAGGTCAACATACCATTTGTCTTCCAAGATAACAATGGATTAGTCTGGTGGGCAGAACAGTGGCAAATGGAGTTCAATCCCAAATGTGTAAGGAAATGCATTTGGGGAAGCTAACAATATAAGGGAATACACAATAAATGATAGGATACTGAGGTATAGGAACAGGAACAGAGGGACCTTAGAGTGCTTGTCAACAAATCCGGAAGGTGGCTGGACAGGTTGATAAAGGTGGTCATAAGGCATACAGGATACTTGCCTTTATTAGCCAAGGTATAGAGTATAAAAGCAGAGAGTTATGCTGGAATTATATAAAACACTGGTTCGACCACAGATGGAATACTGCGTGCAGTTCTGGCCACTGCACTATAGGGAAGATGTGATTGCACTCGAGAGGGTACAGAGAAGACCTACGAGGATGTTGCCTGGACTGAAGAATTTGGATAGGCTAGGGTTGTTTTCTTTGGAACAGAGGAGGCTGAGGGGAGACCTAACTGAAGTGTAGAAAATTATGAGGGGTCTAGATAGAGTAGATAGGAAGGCCCTATTCCCCTTGGTTAAGGGATCCATAATTGGGGACATAGATTTAGTGTAAGAGGTAGGATGTTTAGAGGGGATTCGAGGGGAAATTCTTTCACCCAGAGGGTTGTGGTGATCTGCAACTCATTGCCTAAAAGTGTGACAGAGTCAGAAACACTCATAACATTTAAACGTACTTGGATATTCACTTGAAGTGCTGCAACCTACAAGGCTACTGACCATGAGCTGGAAACTGGTGTTACGACCAGGTGAGAAAGGTGTCCAGGGTTCCCTCTTAGCCTTCACCTGGTCTTACTGTAACAAGGTTTATTTTTAAACACACCGTGTTTTAGCTCCCCCTTGGTGAATCCTTGTTCACTGCTTTCCAATTATAAGGCAAAGAAGCCAGCACAAACAGGCTTTCTTAGGTTTAAAGAAGAAAAGTTGAAATTTACTAAACTTAAACTCTAATTCAGTTAACATCTACGGATACACAACGCGCTAGCATGCATACGTGATACACACATGCAATTAGAGACAGAAAAGAGCAGAAGAAAAATAAAGTGGAAAAGTTTAAGGCAATATCTGAAGAGTTTTTGTTATGGTTCTTCGAGCTCACTGTAGAGTCCTTGATTGTAGGTAGAACTTGCTTTTCGTTGGGGCCCAGTATTCTTCTTAAACCTTGTTCGCTGTAGGAGATTTTTCTCTCTTGGGGTTCATGTGTCTTCAGTGGATTCAGAGGCTTGTGAGAAAGAGATGGGAGCAGGTAGACAGGAGAAGCTGTGGTGAGCCAGCCAGGAGAGATCTTCTCAGTTCAGGAGCATTCTGCTCTTTACCCAAACTGTTTGTACAAATTCAAAAAACGCAGGTTGCCCAGCAGGTTAGCCATGTGACTAGCTGGTTTGACGATGTCCGTTTTTGTATTCCGCCATCTTAGCAGTCAACCTGGAATTCAAGCTCCTCCACCTTCAACGTTTGGTGATCAAAAGTCCATTGTGTGTTGAATGTGTCAAGGAATGGCTGCTTTGTCCTTGCAATCACCATCTGTTAATATGCAAATGTTTTTTCCAGCCACGGCTGATCTGTTTAACATGCCCTTTCTTCACTCCAGTAACAGTTTAAAATCAATGTTCATGAAAAAATTAATGTGCCTCATTCTTGGCAGGCCAAGCATGACACTGTGATTAGGCCAGGTGGCTATTTGTCTGCTGGCATGGACATGATGGGCTGAATGGCCTCCTTCCTTGCTGTAAATTTCGATGATTTCTGACAATTCCAATATGTGTGCTGATGGTGTCATTCTGTGCCCTGGTGAAATATCATGGTTTTCAGCTTTTTGACCCAATTCACTGTCTTCTTCTGTGTCTGAAAGGTCAGTAGTGGGGACATGGGGACTTCATGAATATATATATGGAATACTTGTGTATTTCACTTTTTTGGTGCAAAAGAAGATTTGATTGTTTCAGTATAGCAGCATTTTTTTCAAAATGTACAAATTCAGCAGGTATCCCAGGCAGCTTTTGCCTTGCAGGGGTGGTCCCCGCCATTTAACTTGATAAACTTATCTTTGGAACTGATCAGAGCCTCGTGCAATTGTACAGGCTGTACTTCCTTCCATCACCCCTGCAGGTAGCCTAGATATCACCCATATTGTTTCGTCTGTCAATAAATCCATACATTGGCCAGTAATAAAGGCAGTCATCCTCTGTTCAAAGTGTTTCAGTGCCTTGTGGGTGTCTTCCTCTACCACTGTGTACCTAAAGATAAGTGGCTGTTTTTGTCAATACCAATCGCAGTATTGTACTATGGGACAGTGTACTATTAGGCATATTAATACCATTCATTACTGCAATGTACAATCATAACAATCTAACGCAATGAACATAGTCATAATATTTTCTATGCTATATATTCCTTGTACTAGTATCAAATATCTCACTTTAAGTTATTAGATATATTTCCTATTCATTCCTACACTCTATCAACAGGCTGATCACATTCACCGACCTTTGTGATGGTTCTCAAGTAATGGACCTTCTTTCTTATTCCTTTCTAAGTTCTTCTTATGATGGATTGGGTGTTGTTATTTCCAATCATTTTCCACAAAGCAACTTTTCTTGCTTTCCTCCTACCCCCAAACAGCTGCCTTGTTTTGAATTGCTGCTGTCCAACAATATTTCAAGCTCTCTTGTCGGTGAAACATTGCTCGGCATCTGCAACACTCAGCTACTGTGTTAAAGGTCTGCTTTCCTCAGCTCACAGCTGCACAATATTTAGACAAGTTAAGCAGTCCATCAGCTGCTTCATGTATAAAAAGGGCTTGTTAATGGAGCTGCATTCTGATCAGCCACTTACTGCTGGGCACGTTGGGCAGATTCTCTGTGTTCACGACTGGCATTAGGGGAACCTGTGCTGAGAAAGCATATTCACAAATCCATGTTTAAAATAAGCCTGAAAATGTATTTTAATAAAGCAAGTTATGGGGCAGAAGGAAATACGACTGCTCAGCAGTCAAACCTAGCGCAGTATCTGTTGGGGGCCAAATGTGTGAAACAATTCACAGCATGATAAAGGCCAATCCTTTTGGAAAGTCCAAAGAACATTAATAGCAACAGAACACAATGCATCATGGTGACAAGTCAACAAGTTCTCTTCACTTGACCTATTTCAAGAGCAAATGTCACGATGACTATCCTTTTTCAAAATAAACAATTGCAAATAACCCTTTTATTCCTTTCTTTCTATTAATAATGACTTTTTCAGTATTTATGTTTGAAGAATCACTATTGCTGGCAATTACTGAGCCAGTATTCTGCAAATGAACATCAGTGGATGTAATCCTTAATTCTGGGTACTTCTGTGACCATTATAGCTCTATTTGCTGAAATAGCAACAATAAGCTTATTCAACATTTAAAATCATGGGAACAGTGTAAATTCAATTATTAGGACAGGAAACATCACATTCTGCAAACATTAGACATCTGGGAAGCTCCAGCAATCAATTATACCTGCTGATGACTTGGAATACTGACAGTCTGAGGAACAGCCCCACCAAAACTGGCTCAAGCTAAAGGACAATGTTTGCAACCTCGGCATCCGATTTGACCCCAAGCTGACCTTTCGACCTTATATCCTCTCCATCCGTCTCTGCCCACCTTCCTAACATCGTCTGTCTCTGCTCCTGCTCAGTCCATTTACTGCTGAAATCTTACCCATTCCTTCGTCACTTTTGGATGCGATTATGCCAATGTTTTTCTGGCTGGCCTCCCATCCTTGGGACTCAACTAGGACTTTATGCCAGACAAGCAATCTGACAACAGAGACAGCAGGGGCATTGAAAGAGCTGGGTATTGTCAAGGTACATGTCAAATCTGACATCATGTCTTCAGATGATATCACCCAAGGGGAAGTTGATAAGGAATAAGAGGGGGACTCCGGAGGTAATGGTGCTGGAGTGGGAAAAGAAGCAATTGCAGGAGATCCTCTGGCTCTGACTGGATAGGTAAAAATGGAACTAGGGGAGGGTAGTCCCACACAGTTGGACAATGCATGAGAGGCATTGAAGGATGAGATGGGATAGTGCACCATGGTCACACTTGTAGAAGATTTCATTTGTGACTTTGAAAAGTGCCCTTTCAATGCTGTGAGAGGGGTGGAAACCTAATTGGAGAGTTGGGGATGGATTTGGGTGGCAACAACACATTCAAAAATTTTGGAGAGGAAAAGGGAGGATGGAAATGGGTGGGAATTTACAAGAGTAGTATTTTTCAAGTGGGGATGATGAGGGCAGACTTAAAGGGGAGGGGGACAGTAGCAGAGGAGAGGGAACATTTACAATATCAGCTAGCAAGGGGGCCAGGAAATTAAATTAGAGTGATCAGCAGCCCTAGTGGGAATAGGGAAGAGAGACTGGAGATGAGTCACATGGATAGGGTGACATCAGAGAGGACATAAGTGGAGATAAGAGAGAAACTAAAGAAAGTTGCAAGTTGAAGGCTAGAGCAGCTAGGAACCTTGGAGGAAGCGTGGCTTGGGCTAGGGGAAGGGAGGGAAGCAGCAGACATAGCAGAACAGATATTCTCAGTTATCAGACAAAGCAGTCCATGAACTCCTCTCACTTGTTGTTGGAGGTTATTCCACCTAATATCTCTTTTTTTTTAGATTAGATTAGAGATACAGCACTGAAACAGGCCCTTCGGCCCACCGAGTCTGTGCCGACCAGCAACCACCCATTTATACTAATCCTACACTAATCCCATATTCCTACCAAACATCCCCATCTGTCCCTATATTTCCCTACCACCTACCTATACTAATGACAATTTATAATGGCCAATTTACCTACCAACCTGCAAGTACTTTGGCTTGTGGGAGGAAACCTGAGCACCCGGAGAAAACCCACGCAGACACAGGGAGAACTTGCAAACTCCACACAGACAGTGCCCAGAATTGAACCCGGGTCCCTGGAGCTGTGAGGCTGCAGTGCTAACCACTGCGCCACTGTGCCGCCCATTCTTTGGGTCAGCATTGATTTTTGTCTGCTCCCACTTCTGTGAAGCACATTGGGACATTTTTCTACATAAGGGTTCTATATAAATGCAAGTTGTTTTGTTGTTGTGATTCCAGCACTTATGCAAGGATCGTCTTCCTCCCAAGAACTAAGTCATGTCCCCTTCAATCTCCTATGCAAGGGGTCCAATGCAATAATAATTTTATCTGTTCTCTGGCTGTCAACTGATATAGCTGGAAAGCCCTGTATGACTTTTTTCCTGAACATTGTCTCATCGACATTATTTCACATGTGACATTACAGATCCTGCAATCTGATTTGTTGTATAGCCTAGAAATTACTGATGTCATTAAATCTAACACCAGCAGAAAATGTACAAAAGTGACTTGTAGAATCGGCAGTGCAGTATAGTGCATACTTCTAGTCCTCTGCAAAATTTGCCATGGAGATTTTAGTTTGAGTGCTAATATGGTCACCTTGTTTGAAAGGACAATTAGCCAAGCAGGACAGATATTTGAGTGATTTGTCCCATATAGCCTATTAATTCAATCCATTAAATTAAACATCAGCTGTTGGGGAGTTGCAATGACAGAACCAATCATTTGAAGGTGAGCTGCTGCAAATTTTCCTTCTGTATTCTAGGTTTTTGCCCAATATGAGGAACTACATTGTTCCTTGTTCAGCAAGAGTAGGAAAGAGCTGTCCATGATGTCAGTAAATGCACAAAAATCCAATCAACACCCACATCTCCATTACACAACTGGTCTGCTGTTTCCAGGCACAGCTACCTGGTAAAAACAATAGCAAATGTACCTAAATAGATCAAGGTTTAACAAGGTGGCAGTGACAAAGCTGTAACATGACCTTCAGGGAGAGCTCCAGCCAAGAAATAACATCCAGTGGCTATCAAAGTCAGCAAACCTCTTGATTTTTATGAGGAAACAGCTACAGTATTTGCTGTCGGCAGCTGTATCAAAGAAAGAAAGACTTACATTGATATAGTACCTTTCACAGCCACAGGATGTCCCAAAGTACCTTACAGCCAATGAAGTACTTTTGAAGTCAGGTAGGAAACACAGCAGGTAATTTCAGCACAGCAAACCCCTGCAAACAGCAATGTTATAATGACCAGATAATCTGTTTTTTCAGTGATGTTGACTGAATGATAAGTATTGGTTAGGACACTGGGAATAACTCACCTGCTCTTCTTCAAAATAGTGCTGTGGGATCTTTTACATATAAGAGAGCAGATGGGGCCTTGGTTATTTTATGTCTCATCTGAAAGTCAGTGCCTGCAATAGCGCAGCACTCCCTCAGTACTGCACTGAAGTGTTAGCCTAGATTTTTGTGCTCCAGTCTCTGGAATGGGACTGAACCCACAAACATCTGACTCAGAAGCGAGACTGCTACTAACAGAACTACTGCTGACACCTTACCACTGTGGTTACATATGTTTTATTCAGCAAGATGAACAAATTCGTCCTTTTTTTCCTTGGACCAATGGCAGGAACGTGAACGGGCAACACAATTCTATAGAGCTCTAGCTTTGTCAGAGACCTGAGGGTCATTGACAGGGCCATTTGATCCCCTGTGCACAAAACTATGCTCGACATAAAGTAAAGAACTTCCATTTGCAAAGCACCCTTCATATCCTTAGGATATCCCAAAGAACTCCTTGTCCCTTTTCAAATAATGCCACACTTGAAAGGCATATTTTATTTGATAAACACCTGTGCTTTTCTTGCCACGACTAGTAAACCTGCTTAATGTCACCTAATTACAACTCACAGGTGAGCAAGAACATTTGTGCTTCTCCTTTTTTCATTGGCTGGCCATTGTGTGGGGAAAATAGCTCAGATTTTAGACGACAAAGTGAAAGTAACAAATTTAAATGTTAAACTGCAGGCTGTGTTACTCCTAAGGACTCCTAGTGATCCGCATTTAACCCCTGAATACTGCACCAACAGTAATTTCCAGGCTATATTGTATTGTGCTTAGCAGCAAGTAGATTAAAATTATGCTTTTTCACATTCTGGTTATATGGGCCACCTCAAATAATTTGTGCTTCATCCTTTTCCTTGCAGAATAATGATGATTCACTGGCTGCTGAGTGGCCCCGAGAGCCTTTATCAGTCTTGTCTGTGAAAGATATTAAGGCAGTAAAAATGGGTCATTTGGCTTAATTTTCCACTTGATTAACAATAGATGTACTGTTTGTTTTCATGTGTGGCCTTTACAGACAACAAAATGCTGCAACACTGATGCTTGAAATCCTGTATTTGGGAATTGCCCTATGAAAAGCTGTGCAAATAAACATATTTACATTTCTTCCCAGCATATCTTTAAGTATCCTAGAAGTTTTACTCATCAGGATTTCACCATAATTATAAAACTCTGCGTAGCAATGAAATCTTGTTCATTTAATGGCCTTTATATACTGTTTTGTATTCTAAGCCTGTAATGCTAGACAGCACCTTCCAAACCTACGACCTCTACCAACTGGAAGGACAAGGGCAGCAAATACATGGGAACACCACCACCTGCAAGTTCCCCTCCAAGTCACACACCATCCTGACTTGGAACTATATCGCCGTTCCTTCACTGTCGCTGGGTCAAAATCCAGGAACTCCCTTCCTAACAGCACTGTGGGTGTACCTACCCCACATGGATTGCAGCGGTTCAAGAAGGCAGCCTACCACCACCTTCTCAAGGGCAATTAGGAATGGGCAATAAATGCTGGCCTGGCCAGCGATGCCCACATCCTATGAATGAATTTTAAAAATGGCAAAACTCACTCTTAAAAATCTAAATGGAGTCTGATTGCAGAATCTGCGCTCACTTCCTACCGATCATAGCCTGTGGAATGCAAAATATTTTCAAGATTAATCATAAGTCTGTAAGCAGTCAAGAGACTGCGAAATTAACAATATTTCAAGAACTGCATTGTATTTATTGTATGTCGGTCATCCAACTAGTTATTTTTCTTTTGAGGAACCAAAGCATTCACTTAGTCTTCACACATTACTATGATTGGTTTGTCACAAAATTTAAGCAAACTCTGTATTTTACTACCGACATACCCTCACGAGTCCTCCTGTGGTTCAGTGAGCTTAGTTAGTAACTGCCTAAATAGATGAGGGAAGTCCAAAATTCAATCCCCAGTCTGTGCTGAATTAGTTGATCCCAGCTTGGATGGCAGCAGGAGTACAAAAACAACAACTTATATTTATATAGCACCTTAACATATTAAAAGGTCCCAAGGTGCTTCACAGGAGCATTATAAAACAAAACATGACATCGAGCCACATAAGGAGATATTAGGCTAGATGATCAAAAGCTTGGTCAAAAAGGTAGGTTTTAAGGAGTGTCTTAAAGGAGGAGAGTGAGGTAGAGAGGCGGAGAGGTCTAGGGAGGGAATTGCAGAGCTTAGGGCCTAGGTAGCTGAAGGCATGACCACCAATGGTGGAGCAATTAAAACCGGGAATGCTCAAGGGACCAGAATTAGATGGGTGCAGATATCTCAGAGGATTGTGGGGCTGGAGGAGATTACAGAGATATGGAGGGGCGAGGGCAGGGAGGGATTTAAAAACACGGATAAGAATTTTAAAATGAAGACGTTGTTTGACTTGAAGCCACTGTAAGTCAGCGAGTGCAGTGCTGAGAGGTTAATGGGACTTGGTGCAAGTTAAGACACTGCCATCAGGCTTTCAGTTTCCTCAAGTTTACAGAGAATAGATTGTGGGAGACTAGTCATTGGAATAGTCAAGTCTAGAGGTAATGAAGGCATGAATGAGGGCTTCAGCAACAAGTGAGTTGAGACAGGGGTGAAGTCAGGCAATGTTACGGAGGTGGAAAGAGACAGTCTTAGTGATGGCACAAATATGCGGTCAAAAAATCATTTTGGGGACAAATGTTGTGAACAGATTGGTTTAGTGTCAGACTGTTGCCAGGTAGAGGGATGAGTTTGTATCTAGTGTTCTGACCAGGTGAGAAAGAGGTCTTGGGTTCCCTTTCAGCCTTCACCTGGTCTTACTGTCACAGGGTTTAAAATTTTAAAAACACTGTTTTTAGCCCCACCCCGGTGAATCCTTGTTCACCGCTTTCCAATTATAAGGCAAAGAAATGAGCACAAACAGGCTTTCTTTGGTTTAAAGAAAAGGTGAAATTTTATTAAACTTAAACTTAAATTCTACTTCGGTTGATGCCTATGGATACACGATGCACCCACGCTAGCATGCATACGTGATACACATATGCAAATAGAGACAGAAAAAGCAGAAGAAATAAAGTGGTAAAGTTTGAGGCAATATCTGAAGAGTTTTTGTAATGGGTCTTCGAGCTCACTGTAGAGTCCTTGATTGTAGGTGGATCTTGCTTTTTGTTGGGGCCAAGTATTCTTCTTAAACCTTGTTCACTGTAGGAAACTTTTCTCTCTTGGGGTTCATGCGGCTTCAGTGGATTTTTGGAGTTCCGTGAGAAAGAGATGGGAGCAGACAGGAGAGGCTGTGGCGAGCCAGCCAGGAGAGGTCTTTTCAATCCAGGAGCAAACAGCTTTCTGCCGATTCTCAGTTCAAAACTGTACAATTCAGAAAAAAAACCCAGACTGCCAAGTAGGTTGGCATGCGACTAACTGGTTTGACCATGTCTGTTTCTGGATTGTGTTGGAGCAGGGGATAGCTTCTTTGTTCCCAAACACTGTCTATTAATATGCAAAAATGTCTTTCCAGCCAGGGACCTGGCAACCCCTTGTCACAGGCCTTCTCTTCTTCCCAGCAACAATTTGAAATTTAATGTTCATGTGGCAAAATTAATGTGCCTCATTCTTGGCAGATGGGGGCCTGTATGGCACCTTGTTCACCGTTTTCAATTATAAGGCAAAGAAACGAGTACAAACAGGCTTTCTTAGGTTTAAAGAAGAAAAGTTGAAATTTATTAAACTTGAACTTAAACTCTAATTCAGTTGACGCCTACAGATACATGATGCGCCCACGTTAACTTGCTTTTGCAATACACACATGCAAATAGAGACAGAAAAGAGCAGAAGAAGAATAAAGTGGAAAAGTTGAGGCAATATCTGAATTGTTTTTGTTACGGTTCTTCAAGCTCACTATAGAGTCCTTGATCGTAGGTAGATCTTGCTTTTCATTGGGGCCCAATATTCTTCTTAAACCTTGTTTGCTGTCGGAGACTTTTCTCTCTTGGGGTTCATGTGTCTTCAATGGATTCAGAGGCTTGTGAGAAAGAGATGGGAGCAGACAGGAAAGATCTTCTCAGTCCAGGAGCAAACAGTCTTTCTGAGTTCAAACTCTCTGTGACTAGTTCAAAAACCCTGGAACAGCCAGTTAGTCATGTGACCAGCTGATCCAACTAGTCCTGGCCCCTGTGGATTGCATCACCCCAGCAGGCCTTGGAATGCGCTTCCCCACCCCCTCACTGTCCAGTGATCAACATCCATTGTGTGTTGAATGTGTCAGGGAATGGTCGTTTGTCTACACAAGCACCATCTGTTAGTATGCAAATATTTTTCCAGCCACGGCTGATCTGTTCAACAAGTCATTTCCTCACTCCAGCAACAGTTAAAAATCAATGTTCATATGACAAAACCAATGTGCTTCATTCTTGGCATGTGGGGGCCTGCATGATACTAGAGAACAAAATTTGGAACGGGGACCAAAAACAACGCTTCAGCCTTCCCAATATTTAATTGGAGAAAATTTCTACTCATCCAGTATTGGATGTCAGATAAACATTCTAATAATTTAGCAACATTGGTGGTGAGGTAGAACTGGATGCCATCCGCGTACATGTGAAAACTAACGCTGTGCTTTCAGATGATGTCACTGAGGGGCAGCTTGTAGATGCGAAATAGGAGAGGGGCCCAAGGATACATCCTTGGGGGACACCAGAGGTAACGTGCAGGAGTGGGAAGACAAGCCATTGCAAGTGATACTTGGTCTACAATTAGATAGATAAGAATCGAACCAGGTGAGAGCAGCCCCACCCAGCTGAACGACAATGGAGAGAGATTGTAGGAGGATGATGTGGTCAACTGTGTCAAAGGCTGCAGCCAGGTCAAGAAGGATGAGAAGGAAAGGTTACCTTTGTCACAGTCACATAGAATGTCATTTGTAACTTTGATAAGAGCCATTTCAGTATTGTGGCAGGGTGGAAACCTGATTGGAGGGATTCAACCATGGAGTTCAGGGAAAGATGGACACAGATTTGTGGGGCAAAAACATGTTTAAGAACTTTGAAGAGGAAAGGGAGGTTGGAGATGGGGTGGTAATTTGCAAGGACAGTGGGGTCAAGCATTTTTTTTGAGAAGAAGGGTGATGACGGCAGATTTAAAGGAGAGACAAGACCTGAAAAGAGAGAACCACGACATTGGCCCTCTCTATCTCCTCCAGCCCCACAACACTCCAAGATATCAGTGCTCCTCTAATTTGTAATGTTACTTCTTCCTTTGGAATGTGAACTATTGTAACACTCATAGCACTGCAAGTAATATTCAAAGAAAATGTGGCTTTTTATTATAACTCAACCAGAACATACATTTACAAACAGTTACTGCACGAGCCACATCTAAATACATCTCACTTTGTCGGCCTACACCCACAACTCTCTGGTCATGTGTGATGCAACATCACTTCCTCCGGTGACCTTCACTTACAGCTTCTTAAGGTGGTCTGCTCTTAAGGTTGTCCCGCAACGTCCCCCTTTTTTTCAAAGATATAGACATATGTACAATAAACAATGATGTTGCAGTTTGGACTAACTATACATGAATAAAACAAAATGTTATTTACAAGTAGGTAAGTTTAACACTCTCTAAAACGTAGAGGAGGTTTACTTGTTTGTCCCACTCTTGTTCTTGTAAACTTCTTCCCAGAGCTGAGTTTGTCTTGATGACTCCTCTGGTGAGTCAGAGCTCTGTTTAGCTGTTCTTCTTCTGTGCCTGTAGCTTTTATGTCTTTGAACATGCCTGGGTTGTCACATGTAGTGTTGTCTTACAGCTCTCTGAGTTGACTTGGGTGTTTGGAAATTGTATAATCAGGGCTGGTCACATATCCTAGCAACCTCTGCAGGATACCAAGTTCCTGACACATGATTGAGTTCTCTGATCTTCTGCCCTACCCACAATTGAGCTAATTCTGGTCCTGTTTGCCTGTCAAATGATGCCTTCATCTTCCCGTGTTTAAACAGAAGTATATCCTTTATTATGGATAATGTAGAGAGATGATGACTGGGCAGGGTCATTCTTACCTGCCTTCCAAACATCAACTCTGCAGGCGACATATCCAATGGAGTAGCTCAGAGGTGCAGCATAGCAACCTTGAGATTGTGTCCCGTCTGCCTACATTACAAAATTAGTGATTTGATGGTGCAGACTATGTGTTCAGCCATGCCGTTGGACTTTGGATAATGCGGTGATGATGTCACGTGATGAACTCCTCACTCGGCACACATGTCTTGTAATGGTCTTCCTGCATATTGCAGCCAATTATCAGAGATAATTTTTTCCGGCATGCCAAATAGGCTGAACAGAGGACTGACCATAAGGAAGAAATCATCACCTTGAATGTGAAATAAATCTGTGCCAATCTTCAGCCATGGATGTGAAAGTGTTTCATGTGGGATCAAGGGTTCCTTTTGTTGATTTGCCTGTTTTTATTCCTTCTGTTGATTTGGCTGACAACTTTAACATGCCTCACAGGATTTCATCACTGTCTCAACATCACTCTTGTTTCCTGGTCAGTAGACCGTCTCTCTGGCAAGGCGTCGAGTACGTTCTATTCCTAAATTCCCTTGGGGCATTTGGCCTAGGATATCAGAATGCAGAGCTTTGGGTATCAGATTTTCCCTTTGAAAATCACCCCTTGCGTTATAATGAGCTCCTCTTGATAAGGCCAGAAACAGTGTACACATTCGGTTAATTCCTGTATGGTGTCAGGGGAAACAACCCTGGTTCAATGAAGAGTGCAGGAGGGCATGCCAGGAGCAGCACCAAGCATACTAAAAAAAATGAGGTGTCAGCCTGGTGAAGCTACAATACAGGACGACTTGCATGCCAAACAGCGGAAACGGCATGCAATAGGCAGAGATAAGTGATCCCACAACCAACGGATCAGATCTAAGCTCTGCAGTCCTAGTCCTGCCACATCCAGTCATAAATGGTGGTGGACAAATAAACAGGAGGAGGAGGCTCCACATGTTCCCCTTCCTCAACGATGGGGGAGCCCAGCACATCAGTGCAAAAGACAAGGCTGAAGCATTTGCATCCATCTTCAGCTAGAAATGCTGAGTGGATGATCTATCTCAGCTTCCTCCTGAGGTCCCCAGCATCACAGATGCCAGTTTTCAGCCAAATCAATTCACTCCACTTAATACCAATAGGACTGAAGACTTGTGCTCCAGAACTAGCTGTGCCCGTAGCCAAGCTGTTCCAGTACAGTTACAACACTGACATCTACCCGGCAATGTGAAAAATTGGTGAGGTACGTCCTGTGCACAAAAAGCAGGACAAATCCAACCCAGCCATTTAGCGCCCTATCAGTCTACTCTCGATCATCAGCAAAGTGATGGAATAGGTCATTGACAGTGCTATCAAGCAGCACTTGCTCAGCAATAACCTGCTCACTGACACTCAGTTTGGGTTCCGCCAAGGCCACTCAGCTCCTGACATCATTACAGCCTTGGTCCAAACATGGACAAAATAGCTGAACTCCAGAGATGAGGTGAGAATGACTGCCCTTGACATCAAGGCAGCATTTGACCGAGTATGGCATCAAGGAGCCCTAGCAAAACTGGAGTCAATGGAAATCAGGAAAAAAACTCTCTGCTGGTTGGAGTCATACCTAGCATAAAGGAAGATGGTTGTGGTTGTTGGAAGTCAATCATCTCAGTTGCAGGATGTCACTGCAGGAGTTCCTCAGGGTAGTGTCCTAGGCCCAACCATCTTCAGCTACTTCATCAATGACCTTCCCTCCATCGTAAGGTCAGAAGTGGGGATGTTCGCTGATGATTGCACAATGTTCAGCACCATTTGCGACTCCTCAGATACTGAAGGAGCCCATGCCCATATGCATCCAGGCTTGGGGTGATAAGTGGCAACTAACATTCACCCCACACAACTGCCAGGCAATGACCATCTCAAACAAGATAGAAGCTAACCATCTCCCTTTGATATTTAATGGCATTACCATCGCTGAATCCCCCACTATCAACATCCTAGAGGCTACCATTGACCTGAAACTGAACTGAACCAGCCATATAATGCTGTGGCTACAACAGGAGGTCAGAGGCTGGGAATTCTGCAGCGAATAACTCACCTCCTGACTCCCCAATGCCTGTCCACCATCTACAAGGCACAAGTCAGGAGTGTGATGGAATATTCTCCAATCTCCTTGATGGGTGCAGCTCCAACAACACTCAAGAAGCTTGACACGATCCAGCTCACTTGATTGGCACCCCATTCACCACCCTCAATATTCACTCCCTCTGCCACTGACCCACAGTGGCAGCAGTGTGTACCATATACAAGGTGCACTGCAGCAACTCACCAAGGCTCCATCAACAGTACCTTCCAAACCCACAACCTCTACCAACTAGAAGGACAAGGGCAGCAGATGCATGGGAACAAGTTCCCCTCCAAGCCACACACCATTCTGACTTGAAACTATATCACCATTCCTTCACTGTCGCTGGGTCAAAGTCCTGGAACCCTCCTCCTAAAAGCACTGTGGGTGTACCTACCCCTCAATGACTGCAGTGGTTCAAGAAGGCAGCTCACCACCACCTTTTCAAGGGCAATTAGGGATGGGCAATAAATGCTGGCCTAGCCAGTGATGCCCACATCCCACGAATTAAAAAAAAGGCCATCCTTCCACAATCACCTTCCACAACAATAAGGTAGAGTAATGTGTCATCTCATTTCTTAGTTGTTTGCATTTGTGGGGTCCAAAACTCATGAGGTCAATCTTCAGGACATCCTCAATCTCAGTATCCATAACATCGACTTGCAAATCTAGGGAGAAACCCGCATCATTATTCAGGTTAGGCAAACTGCTCAGGTTGCCAATCTGACCATTTTGCTGCCCAGTTTATATTGGACGTCACAATCATAGCCCCAGACCTTCACTGAAAGCCTGCAACCGTGGAGGAGCACTTGTGAGCAGCTTGCACCTTATGATTTCAAATCGCTTGTGGTCAGTCTCCATGGTAAAATATTTTCCGAATAAGTAGGTGGGACACCTAATGATACCAAAAACCAGAGCTAAGGTTTCACATTTGATGTTAGGGCAATTGGATTGGGTTTCCAACAAACTCTTTGACGCCAAGGTGATTGGCTTCCCTTCCTGCATGTATCAGATGCCCAATCCCTTCAGGGACGTGTCAATCTCAAGCGTAGTCTCTTGGGTCTAGTCGTAATATTGTAGCACACTGTCTTGACCTGACAGAGCTAACTTTAAGAACTCTTGCCACAAGCAAGGGGTATCCTTACACAGTTCCCCAAGCAGTGCTGCTTGCTCAGTGAAATTGGGGATGTATGGGGCCAAAACGTTGAGCAGTCCCGGACACTGTTGTCTTGGGTAGTCCTGAGTAGTTGGCATGGCTCTGACATCTTCGATCTTATCTGGGTCTGGGCGTAATCCTGTGGTGGAATATATTGACCCAAAAAGGTTGATGTGCCGAACGTTGACCCAGCATTTCTTGCTATAAAACACAAGGCCCTTACAATGAGCAGCCAGAATTAGTAAATGCAAGTTCAGGTCATTCTCTGCCTTGGTCCGCCCCATCACCGCAATAACGTCAGCTATACAGACACAACCCGGGATGTTTTCCATTATCCTGTCCATGTATTGTTGGAAAACGTCTCACACACAGTCCAAACGGTAACCATCTAAAACAGTATCCCCCGAATGGTGTTCGTAAAGTTGTGAGTAGCTCAGACTTCTTGGTGGACAGACCAGTCGCCATGTTTTGCATCAAGCTTTGTAAAATACTTATGCTATGGAAGTGCTTCCATTTTTTAATATTTTTTGAGGACTCATGTTTACAAATTGTGGAAATTGATTCATTTGAAAAGACTGAAGAGATTCCATAGATGCTGGTCATTGCTTTTTTTTACAGATCACTGGAAGGTCTTTGGGACTTTATTTAAAACACACTTATTGGAAATCACATGTCTTAAGCTAAGTAAATAGCAGGAGCCTTCGGTCTAGGGGACTAGTTTACAGAGAAATGACATGTCAAGTTTTATGGCGGTCAAGAGTTGGTTTCCTTTTGGACATTGTTTTGAGTCAGTTCGGGGTAAGCGTGCTAAGAGAGAAGCCACCAGCTCATCCTTTTCTATCCCTATGAGAAACACTGAGAATCCAGTGTGGGAAATAGAGAAACTGATGTCGCATTTCTCCTGAAAAGCCTGCCAGACTAATCCTCGACTTCACCTGAAGAGAACTGCTCCTAAAAGATCCCAGTGACAGCCATCAACGTGTATCTAGACGCCAGAATAAGGGACCACCTGGGAACATACCATATGTTATCCTTTTCCTTCAAGAATTAACAAGTATTTGGGCAAATTTTTTTTGTGAAGATATATCTGCAGAGAAAACGTCTTTATTTTTTCTTTAACCGATGTGTGTGTGCGCGGGTGTTGGGTTAATTTAGAAGGGAACTTTCATATTTCAACCTGTGTGTTAATAAGTTTTGCATCTTTATTGAATAAGTCTTGTTTTATAATAAATTAATAATTTTGTTGTTTATTAAAGAAACCTGGTTGGTGGATTTTATTCTGAAATAAAAATAGAGTATATATTTGGCTGTATCAGTAACTGGGTAAAACATTTCAATATATGTTGTGACCCATGGAGAAATGAAACTAGAGAAAGACAGTGCACTTCGCCAGCCTCGGTTGTAACACTTAGCACCAGTAAACCTCGGATTCAGCTCCTCTAGTGTCAGGATTTTATGGGGACATCTCTTGAAGGCTAAATTCAGTCGTTGCAACTCTAAGCAAATCCTGAGGTGCCATCTTTCTGCAGCACGCAGGTAATGGACCTGCCCCAATTAGAATGCTGGTGCACTCAGCGGATGACTCCATTGCAGTTCATCACATCCAGCTCCACTATAAACTTCTCTTGAATGTGCACACTGCACTTAGTTGGTGCATCGATCGTAGGAACTGCATCCTCCCTCATGCGCAATATGGCATCACCCTTGAGATCATCGATTGCATCACACCTGTTTGGGTAAAGCAGTTTCAGGTCTCTAACCGACTCAATGCACTCAGTGCTGCAACCTTCTTTACCTTTCGGTGCAGTGTTGACCTCATGTATTGTGACTATTCATAAATCTTGGCATATTGGATGTCCTGAGACCACTGTTCCAGTTGTGTCTACAATATAAAACATTTGTGGTAGCCATTCAGAGCTCCCATAGCTGCATTATAAGGTCATTGTTCCAATGCACTTGATTAGAGAACATTGCCAGCAGTCAGCCTAGATGCGTTGGGTTACACCATAGATTCCCATTTCTTTAGATACATGAGCAGAATATTTGCACTTGCTCTGGTGTCGATTTTTACTCTGAGCTTATGCTTGTGTCATGAACAGATGAGAACCAACTGTAAATTGTGTTTTGTGTACTTGGGTATTATTGTCAATCACTATTTTATACAGTATGTTTAATTCTTTTTTACTTCTGTGTTCCACTTGTTAAAATGGAGGAGGGAGATCAGGTGGGACAGCTACTTGAAGAGGACCAGCCACAGGACCCAGATGCCACCCTTTTCAGCCTGCCTGGATTTGAAACTGTAGCAGTTGAGGGTACATCTCATTCAAACCACAGCTGCCTTGTTCAGAACCAGAGCTGCCTTCAAATTGCATTGACTTCTCTCTAAGGCCTTCCAGCAAGAAACTTAAAAAGACACAGTCTGCAAACAGCAAGAAACTTAAGAAGACACAGTCTGCAAACAGCAAGAAACTTAAGAAGACACAGTCTGCAAATACAGCAAGAAAACCTGCTTTCCGCCAGCTTTCTCTCCATCAAAAAGGTAACTTCAGCAATTAAGCTACCTCCATTTCCCTCTGAGAGTACAAGAAGAAGTAAGTGTAAGGGAAGAGGTATTGCCAACAGCTCCTTCCCCACTCAGCATTTCCAGTCAGTGATCTCCAGTTTTGGACTTTCTTTTAATTAAAATGAACTCTAGTTTCAACTGACATTCATGTTAGTTTATAGTTAAGCCAATTTTCTATGTAGTAAATGTCCTTCACTTTTTTTATGCCTTTAACCTTTCCTTGTATGTTTGTGAGTGTGTGTTGCGAAGTAAAATCCCTTCCTGAGTTTAAGAGTGTGTGTTAATAAACCCTATTTCTTTGATTTAACTTTAACAACCATGTTGTTGTGGCTGTCCTTTACTAGTCAGGATTTAAGGGAGGGAAAAAATTCAATCAGTAATCTGTTTATAGACAAGTGGTTGGAAATATAGAGAAATTCATAAAAAAAAAACTTAAATTAATTAACTACCCATTCGTGACACTTGCCATTCTTCTGTGGACAATTAATCCCGATCATGGCAAATGCCTCAGATTTTGTGGTAGCATTGACATGTTGATCCAAATTAACTGTGTGAAATACTTGCTCGCTGTTCACGAGTGCACTCTTCATCCATGTCCTCCCGGAAACCTATCTCCCGCTGACCTGATGTACTTGCTTGTGTTTTTGTTGTGTGTTGGCATACCTTTTGTTGCATTTGCCATCCTGTCTTGCAGATATTCTCTTTGCATGTGATCTGCCACCATTTCTGTGTGCAGTATCTAAGCTTGGGTTTCTGCACTGCCTTGCCCAATGTCCTCACATGCTACAAGCTTTGCACTGGTCATATATATATAGCAAAAAAAGCAGTAGTTCTAGCACTTATCCTTGGGAAACACCACTGTCTACCACCCACAAGGGTGGCGGAAGCAGACACAATGATTTCAAAAGGAAATTGGATGGACACTTGAAGGAAATAAACTTACAGAGCTACAGGGATCAAGTGGGGGAGTGGGACTGACTGGAGCGCTCCGCGGAGAGCCGGCATGGACTTGATGGATCGAATGGCCTCCTTCTATGGCGTAAATGACTATGACTCTAACTTGCCGTCTTTATCCTGAAAATTGCAACTTATGTTTGGACATTGTTTAGTAGTTTATAACCTGACCCAAGAAACCATTGTTTATTTGTGGGAGCGTAAGGTTGCAATCAGGGGCAAGAATGCTGATATTTTTCCACCTTACCTAGCTTGGGGATGTTGATCATAACTGTACCATTCCCATTGCTGTCCTTATTCACAGCAGATAGCACAGCACAGACCAAGGATCAAAGCTTGCTGGTTTAGATGGCACATTGCCATACCAGAACATGTTTTTCAAGATAAATGTCGGTCCAAATTATTGCTGATTGTCTGTTTGATTTGTTCTTCATCTCTTAATTGCTTTTAAAACTCTATCAGCAAGTTAAGCACAATTTGCTCTATTTATCTTAATTTGTCGTCAATTAAAAGTTCACAGTGTGGTTTCTACCTAGCTTGAATTGAAGCCAGATGAGCTGTAACTTTCAATGAAAGCTTATTCCCATAGTAATTGTCTATTTAACCTTTTCTTTAACTTAGCCAATCACAGGTTTTTTTTTAAAGCTGCTATTTGAACCTGAATTAAATATTTGCAAATAAGACTTGCACTTATGTAGTGTCTTTCATAACCTCAGGATGTCCCAATACGTTTTACAGCCACTGAATTGTAGTCACTGTTGTAATGTGGGAAACACAACAGTCAATTTGAACATAGCAAGGTCTCACAAACAGCAATGTGATAACGAGCAAATGATCTGTTTTAGTGACTTTGGTAGAGGGATAATTATTGGTTCGGACATCAAAATAAACTCCTCTGCTCTTCTTGGAAATAGTGCCGTGGGAACTTTTACGGCCGCCTGTAAGATTATGAGTTGGTGTAGTACTTTATTTGGTGTGAGATGTCTCAAAAATACAAGGTCTTATTGATGACACAGTGTAGCTATAAAGGTCCCTAACAACAATCCCATTTCACATAGGAAATGCTTTCCTCTATTAATGCACAGCTGATGACAAACCATTGCAACAGAATAATGCAGGTGAATGCATGAATACTCTAGTAACTCTCACAATACCTTCATTTTGCAGTGGTCTGCTTTACTGGCAGTATCTCAAATAGAAGGAGGACTTGAGAACTGGCTACTAGGAACTGATGGATAATCTCTGGAGCCCTGACTATTAACGCCAGTGAAGAATCTCCGAAGAGAGACCAAAAGAAAATACAATACTTGTGCCTCCACTAAACTTCAGGTGCAACATAAGAAAGCGCTAGAGATCAACCAAGATCGGGGCGGCACAGCGGCGCAGTGGTTAGCACCGCAGCCTCACAGCTCCAGCGACCCGGGTTCAATTCTGGGTACGGCCTGTGCGGAGTTTGCAAGTTCTCCCTGTGACCGTGTGGGTTTTCGCCGGGTGCTCCGGTTTCCTCCCACAGCCAAAGACTTGCAGGTTGATAGGTGAATTGGCCATTTTAAATTGCCCCTAGTATTGGTAGGGGAATTGAGGGAAGGTGGGGATGTGAGAGATTAATGAGGATTAGTATAAATGGGTGGTTGATGGTCGGCACAGACTCAGTGGGCCGAAGGGTCTGTTTCAGTGCTGTATCTCTAAATAAAAAGATGAACTCTACATAATGCAATAACAACAGATGCAGCTGGAGGCAAAAGTCTGAGACAGGATTGGATGACATCATTTAGTTACAGCTTTATATTCCAGAACGGCACAGGAAGAATGATGATAAAGGTAGCGAAAAGCAGGACATTCTACATAGATGAAAAGCTAAGGGAGGTTCAAATTTAAGATAGCAAATCAACGATTGGTCATCTAGCTATGTGAGATGTTCTTCTTGACATTCAGGCTGGTTTTATTTGCTAATTGAGCTAGGAAGACTTCATTTTGCTGTTGTGAGCAATGCCATACTACATATCACTCAACTGGAAAGTGTTTTTGTCAAAGTGACAGTTAATATAAGACAAATCGACTTTTAGGGGCTCCATTGAATTTGCTGTGAAATCCAGGTAACTCCAAGACAAAGTAAGACATTAATGGGTGATTGCAGGATGAAAAAGAGAAATGCAAGATTGTATTCTCTAAGGAATTGTACTCATGGTGTAAGAAACTTTCCACATTTGCTGCTGAAGGAGCAGAGTGTAGCTTCAAAAGGCCTGACAGTTACTAGTCATTGTGTAAAACATCTGCTTTACTTGTTAATATCACCGTAAAGAAACCTACGAACTCAATTGGAGCCTGATATGAAGTCAGTAGTGCTGATATTTCGATCTTCTGCTACAGCTTGGAGCAAAACAATATTGCAGAGGGTACCAATGATCTAGGATTAGTATGAGTCCTAAGAGTATGAGATATCAGGAAAGGTAGAAATCTGAGAGGTTGCACCCTCTGAATCATCCAGTATATGAGATCAATTTACAGAAATGCAGCTCAGCCATGGAAAGAGAGAACAGCTCATTAAAATATCTTAAACTTGTACGTGGCTGAACATTGGAGAGGTTTTCAGTTTACACTTAAAATGAGCATAAAGTGGGCGGATTGTTCACATTTCCCACCCAATGATGTGGTTCAGGGCGCATTTACCGTATAATCGGCAAGCTGTTAATGCTGCTTGGCTGGCTGCTCTCCCACAGAGCGCAACGTGGGGGGGAAGTTGGATTTTGGGCTGAGTGACACAATTTAAATGCAGTCTCCAAAACATAAAGGAAGGTGGACTTTCCCTGTTCTATAAGTTTCTGAGCTTGCAAAGGGAATCAGAATGAGTATTGCAAGGGCTCCAAGATTTCCAGACAGAACCACGGAGACACTTGTGAGAAAGCTCAGCAGGAGGAAAGAAGTCCCCTTTCTGTCCAATGATTAGAAGAGTGTCAGGGCAAATAGTCCGCAATAGAGTGGAGAGGTGGCCAAGCAGGTAACTGTGTATAGTATGTGCTATGCACCTGCGAGCAGTGGCAAAAAAATTCAATGATTTGACCAGAACAGCTAAGGTAGAACATTTATTCACACCTTTTTTACTCTATGCTCAGTCCTGCACCACCTGTAGGCCCAGCACTCACAAGCTGGCCTTCTCTCACTTCCCATTTCCTTCAATTATGACAGTACATTTCACTGAATCTCTTTATGTTGCCATGTGCACGTCACCACACTTGCTTCTTCTTTCACACATCACCCTGACCGCGTTATTCTGACGCCAGCAACCTGAAAGTTCCCGTGCAAAGAAATTTAAAGGGCCCACGCACTGAAACGAATTGGCCAGGCACTACAAAACAAATTAGAGGGTACTTTGCCTGACATGCACATTTTTACAACCTTTCAACAGGCCATGTATTAACACATTCCGCTTCTTGTCGGATAAGCTGTCATGTAATAAAAAGGAGCATGCGCGCACAGAAAGAGGGTCACTACCAATCCAAGTGTTCAGACCAATGGAAGAGGCTGTGATGAATTTAATGCACAGATGGCAAGCCAGAAGCATAGCAGGTACTGACGTTGGAGGATACATTCTTCTCATTAAACACATCCCTCTCATTTAACTTACTCCCTACACACTCGGTATGACACTGGTGTTGCACTGGGCTATGCTCATGTACTACTGCCTGTTGTGTGTTGTTGTAGTTGTAGCATAGCTAGGGTGTTGTTGATAAAGTGTCAGAGTCTGGATAAGGTCATCTAATAACTCTTCTATTATTTACACATCTCTATTTACACTCTCCACAAGCCTCTCTAGCTAGCATCCTTTGTGCTGCTACTCTCTTCTTCCAAAACCCATTACCTTGTGACTATTACATCATCATCACTACAGTGGGAGGGGTTGCTGTCACTCTCTCCAACTTTAACCCTTTCAGGTCCTTCTCCCCCCAAGTCTTATTCCATATATTTTCTTTAACATAGATACATTCTTGACTTTACCTACTACGCTTTCTCCTCCTAAGTCTCTGACTTCACAGATTCAGTATGTTAGGAGGTTCCTCAACTCTCCCTGATCTTGTTCTAGTCTGACTGGGATGATCAGTAGACTTCCTTGTAAGTCTTGATCGCTGACTTGGTTAATTTTTACTAAGGATTGTGGTATCTTGTTTGCTCTGGGTTTCTTCTTCATTATCTGTTTTTTCCAAATAAATGATTGACTGATGCTTCTGGGGAACAGGGATAATGTTTCTCCTATTTCTACGTATGTTCCCTTCTGTTGTGTGTACCACATACAATTTCTGGTAGTTTTCCTCTCTATGGATTACAGTACCTTTACTTTCTAGGTCTCGTATCCATACTCTTTGGGCTTTGTTCAGTTTTGGTAAGTCTCTGGCACAAAATTATTTTTGTAATTTCAAGTTCGTTGCCTTCTATTAGAGTTTTCCAGGTCTCTTACTCTCTCATAGTCCTGGACATCCAATCCTGGAAGCTATTTTTTAAGCAACATAGGAAGTTGAGTTCTTATTTTCTTGCCCATCAGTAACTCTGCAGGTGATAGTCCATACATCAATGGTGTAGATCGATAAATTAGGAGTGAGATTTGAAAGTCTTTATTTTTCTTCAATCAGGACTTTATGGTTCTTACACCTCTTTCCCGCTTCACCGTTCAACTGCAAGTGACTGTTTACCTGTGGCTGTTTGACTTCATCAATCTTCTTGATCAGATGCAGGTCTAAGCATACTTTTCAGCTTAACAGGGAAAATTCTTGGTTTTGTGAGACGTAATTGGGTTTCCATAATTTCTATCCCTCTATATTGGAGAGCTGCTTGAAGCTTACCCTTTATTTTCAGTTGGGTCCCGCCTGGACCATGCAACTGTGTGTCCACCAGTTGTCAGCAATGTCTGATCAACCATCACTCTTGGTCTGACAGAACTGTGACTCTCGCATCTATGTCCAATTTGAAATTCGTTAGATGTCCATTGACGCAAATGTCCACCATCCAAAATCCTTGATTTGGGTCATTAATTTCTCCTAGGAAATCTCCTGGTTCCTTTTCTGCTGGAAGTTGATGCACTTCATTCACTGGTCTTCGTGTGAAGATCTTTTGCTTTGCAATTTTAAGTGACAAGGTCTTGCTCTGGCACATTTTTCCAGAATGGCCTGTCTTTTTACAGTTGAAACATACTGCTTTACTCATAGGACACTGTTCCCATCAGTGGGTCTTCCTGGCTCCACAGCGCTGGCACGGTTTCCCAGTGTCATGCACCTCCTCACTTGTGTGTGTCTTCTTCTCAGTAGATTGGCTCTCCATTTTTAGCTTTAAAGACTGTACAGTCATTGCTTCTAGCCAGCCTGCAGAATGACACTATTTTGTCTTCGGACTTCTGCCTGTCATACGATCTGAATTGCCTTCTCAAGTGTAAGGTCATCTTTTGACTGTAAGAGATCTGATAAAGACTCGTCAGCTATTCCCACAACTATACGGTCCCTTATCAGCTCTGCCTTCAATTCTCCATAGTCACATCCCTCAGCTAATCTATACAGATCATTTATAAAAGAACTTACGGATTCGCCTATCTTCTGGACTCGCTTGTTAAATTTTGCTCTTTCCAGAATTTTATTAATCCTTAAATCGAAATATTTGTTTGAAGGCTTGTAGCACATCCTCAAATTTATCAGAAACTTCATTTATTACTTGCCTCACAATTATGTCATCTGCAACTGCATTCTTAGAATATAAAACGGTATTTACTTGTTCTGTTTCTGATTTATAATGCAGTTGGGAAGCTATCCTAAATCATAGGAATCTTTTTCTCCATAAAGACCAATTTTGTACCTGATTGGGTCCTTCCTGATTGTGGAAGCTTTCAGGCATTCTAAATTCTGAATCCATTTTGTTTTCCTCAACTTGGTTAGTCTTTTTAGGGTGTTCCCTTTCCTTTTTAAATCGTTTTGACTTTAATGGAGATGTTCACACTGGGGGTTTCCAGCTCTTTTCGGGAGTTCCCACACTTTTCCGAGGTTTCCTGTGCTTTTGTCCGGGTTCTTATTGAGTAGTAGCTGCCGACTCTGCCCAACTCCCGAAATGCCTTTTTGCTAGAGATCGATCTCTCTCCCTGTTTTTCCGACCAAGTGTGCAATGTCCCCTTTTAAAATTCTGTCACCCGATCCTAGTCCGTCGTCCAGCACTGTGACTTGGAACCTGATCGCTGGACCTGGATGTTTTGTTGCAGACCACCACACTTCTGTGATACAGTCTGAATGCCTGCACGGCTGACTCACCTACTGTCCGCGTCTTCTTTAGCTATGGAGCAACTCTGGAGCTCTTTGCAGTCCCCTGACGAGATCAGCTGTTCTCTTGGCACTTCTTCACACGGTAAGGTGTTTGCAGTTGTTTCTGGTCATTTTAACCAATGACACCATGTTGTGTGTTGTTGTTGTAGTAGTAGCATAGCTAGGGCATTGTTAATAAAGTCTCGAAGTCTGGATAAGGTCAACTAATAACTCTCGTTATTTACACATCTCTATTTACACTCTCCACAAGTCTCTGCAGCTAACATCCTTCGTGCTGCTACTCTCTTCTTCCAAAGCCCATTACCATGTGACTATTACATCATCATCACTACAGTGGGAAGGGTTGCTCTCACTGTCTCCAGCATTAACCCTTTTAGGTCCTTATACTATGCTGCCTACCATTGCATCAAAGAACTGCAGTCAACCATGGAGTATATAGTCACCTCTATGCATACAACACTGGGATTCTCAGTTATAGAGCCGGTGGCAACAGCTCAGACTGCTGACATTCAGGCACTTGATCTTACCAGCTCTTGTAACTTTCTAAACTTGAAGGAAAGCAGGGATAGGAGCTTCTACTCTGTCCTATCACTCCTACACTCATTTTTGCAGACCAGTGAGAGTGCTGAAGTGCAGTAATGGCAGCAGCACCATGTAAAAGAAACTCTCTCTGGATGGCATCATGCCTGTTCCCCCATTTCTCCCTCAGTATGCCTTTGGTACTGGAATGCCAGACTGGCCATCCACACCAGTGATAACTGAAATGCTGGAGTTTGCAATTGTGTTGTCTAAGGTACAAACTCCTCAAGGTCGCCCAAGATCCATCTGATGTGCTCTCATTGGCTGCACCAGGGTGACCTTCAGTTTTGTAAATGTTTGCTGGCACACCTGCCACTCAGATCACAGTGTCCAGCTGTTATGCTGAACTTCCTTCTTGGGCTGTGACCCATTCTAACCCATTGTAAGCTTAGATGGTTCCTTTATATTTTATTCATTTTTTGTACTTTTATTTGTGTTTCTCAAGGTGAAGGATGTAATTGCTAGGAGTTGGAATACTTTTCCATTATTGGCATTCAATACTAGTGCCAACATCAGTCACTTCCAAGTCAGGTACATGAAGAGCCATGAATGAGGGTTTCAGCAGCAGATGCAAGTTACAGATGTGGAAATAGACGGTTTTAATGACGGTGCGGAGATGTGGTTGGAAGCTCATCTCGGGGTCAAATTTGACACCAAGGGTGTAATTTTATGTTCTCCCCTGCGGTGGGGAGAGCATAAAATCATATGGGATGGAGGCAGGGAGGGACCATGCCACCATCCCACCTCCACCAAAATTTAGTTTGGGGATGGGAAGGCCTATGAATGGCCTTCCCACCCTGCCACCAATTGAGGCCCTTAACTGGTTAATTAACCCCCAATTAAGGGCTTCTTCCTGCCGCAGCACAGGAAGCACCACACGAAAAATTGTACTGGCTGCTTCCCGACTCCGGGTGTCGGGGGGTTGTGGTGGCTTCTTCATTCAAAGGCACTTGGTACCTGATCGAGGGACCCTGCATCGGGAAGGGGGGCATCTGCTGGGGGTCACCCCTCTGCCCTTGCTGCCAACCCCCTTCTCCCACAACACCCACCCCGCGAGACCCCTCCCGCCTTGACCTACCTTAGGCCTGATTTCAGCGTCGCTCCTTGGTGTCTGGTCATTGCAGCTACAGCAGCAGCCACCACCTCCATGGTGGCACTGCAGCTGCCGGCTTCTGTTTGGCCACCAGCTCTGCAAGACCAGCATTTCCGGCAATGGGGTCCTAAATCCTATGCAAGGCCCGTCATTGTCCAGTTAAGTTCCATAGAAGAGGAGGCGCGGGGATCTCAGCATCAGTTTCCGCCAGCGTCGATGTTGTATGTTTGTTTGGTAAGCTGCCATCTTAGTTAGTCTAACTTAGAGAGAGATTCTTTAGTCTGAAGTAATTAGAACATTAACCTTTATTACATTATAACTATGTACAGCTTCACACTAGTCTGTGTGACTCCTCCAAAGCCATACTGCATCTAGCTTCAAGTCTCTCTCACACATGATCTCTTACATCATTATGGTTGGAGATATTCTTTACACTCTTGCAAGTTTAACCCTTACAGACCCTTATACTACAGGCGAGACCCCTGCCGCAAGCAGAAAATTCCCCCCAAGGTTATGAACAGTCAGGTTCCATATCAGACTGTTAACCTGGAGAAGGATGGAGTTGTTAGCTTGAGGATGGAGTTTGTGGCGGGGACCAAAAATAATATCTTTGGTCTTCCTAATATTTAGTTGGAGGAAGTTTCTGCTCACCCAGTACTGGATGTCGGACAAACAGTTTGACAATTTAGAGACAGTAGAGGATAGAGAGAAGTGGTGGTGAGGTAGAGCTGGGTATCATCAACGCAAATGTGGAAACTGACACTGTATTTTCAGATGATGCTGCTGAGGGGCAGCATGTAGATGAGAAATAGGTTTCCGCTCCTGCCACAGTACCGAAACAGCTTTTATCAAAGTCATAAATGAAATTCTATGTGACGGTGACAAAGGTAAACTATTAATCCTTCTTGAACTGTCTGCCGTCTTTGACATATTAACCACAGCAACCTTCTCCAATGCCTCTCCACTGTTCATTTATTTATTTAGAGATACAGCACTGAAACAGGCCCTTCGGCCCACCGAATCTGTGCTGACCATCAACCACCCATTTATACTAATCCTACATCCCTACCACATCCCCACCCACCTACCTATACTAGGGGCAATTTATAATGGCCAATTTACCTATCAACCTGCAAGTCTTTGGCTGTGGGAGGAAACCGGAGCACCGGGCCAAAATACCAATGCAGTCACAGGGAGAACTTGCAAACTCCGCACAGGCAGTACCCAGAATTGAACCCGGGTCGCTGGAGCTTTGAGGCTGCGGTGCTAACCTCTGCGCCACTGTGCCACCCATATAGAATGTGAACAAATTGTCCAGCTGGGTGGGACTGCACTTACATGTTTCCACTGTTACCAATCAAAATGTAGGCAGGGAATCACCTGCAATGACTTCTCTTCTCACTCCCATATTGTTACCTCTGATGTCCCCCAAGGTTCTAGCCTTGGCCCCCTCCTGTTTGTCATCTACATTTTGGCCCTCGGTCATATCATCTGAAAATATGTCCAGAGCAATAGACAGCTTTCAACTGTTAGATTTGCATGGTACCATAAAGCTTCCCTGTAAGATGATCTTCTGACCTCTGTTTTGCCAACAGATTAAGGGCGAAGTGGCAGATACCAAACAAAGGCTTTATATTTCCCTACAGGAAGGGAAGAAACATCAATGAGCTATTTATTATGGGTCTGGTCTCACTTACACCTGAGCAACTACAGAGTAGGGCTGCCAGATGTTCAAGAGCAGGTCATTTGCCTGCCCTCCACCAAGGAATAGTACAAGCAGATACAGAAAGAATTAGAAAATAAAAATGTATTAGAACTGTTGAGCAATAAACATGTACGTATCATGTTAAACTAAAGGAGATGATTCATGAACATAGAGCAACGCAATTACCAGTACAGCTTTATGCTGCAAATTAATGTCATTTTAATACCGTGGGGCAATCTTTTGCTCACCATCACCCTATTTATGCCGAAAAATGAGACGCTACTGAAACTATCTTCTATGCTACTGAAACTGCACTTAACTTCCATGAGAGCAGCGGACAGGAGTGGACCTGCGGGAGGAACACAGAGTGGGGAGCAGTTAAATAAATCCCAAGAATCATAGCCAACAGCACTTACCTTCCGGGAGAGCAGCGGAGCCCATATGCGTTGAGCTCAGAAATAAAATAAGGGCAGCCATAATACTAGCAGTGTACTATGGGCCCACAAATAGTGAGAGGGAGATAGAAGAACAAAACCAGAGGGCAATAATAGTTGGGGATTTCAACTTCCCTAATATCAACTGGGATACAAACAATGTGAAAGGCACAGAGGGCACAAAATTCTTGAACTGCATTCAAGAGAACGTTTTTAGCCAGCACACAACAAGCCCAATGAGAGGGGGTGCAATTCTAGGTTTGGTCTTAGGAAATTAAGCTGGGCAAGTAGATGCAGTAGCAGTGGATGACCAGTTTGGAGATAATAACCATAATACTGTTAGTTTTAGCATTTTTATGGAAATAGACAAGGCTAGAACAGGAGTAAAAGTTCTAACTTTGGGAAAGGCAAAATTTACGAAGCTGGGAGGTGATCTGGTGAAAGTGGACTGGATACAACTACTTGAAGAAAAATCATTGGCAAACTAGTGGGAAGCATTCAAAAGCAAGATTCTATGGGCACAGTGTAGACATGTCCCTAAAAAGAAGGATGGTACTGATCATTCTAGAGCCCCCTGGTTACCTAGAGGCATACAGGGTAAGATAAAGCAGAAAAAACTGATGGCAGTCACAAAAAACTTAATACTTCAGCAAGCCTAGAGGAGTATAGAAAGTGCAGGAAATTAGGAAAGCAAAGAGAAGACATGAAAAAATATTGGCAGGTAAAATCAAGGAAAACCCAAAGATGTTTTATCAGTACATTAAGAGCAAGAGGATAACTAAGGAAAGGGTAGGGCCTATCAGAGATGTACTGAAATGATTTATGACTTTAACCCCTTATAGGGACTAAACCAAATCAGGAGTACATCCCTATGAATCTCCTTTAATTAAGTTCAAACCAGACAGACTCTTATAGACAATTATTTGGGTCTATAGAATTGAACTAGTTTTCCCTCAAAGAAAGAAAACTAACAGAGAATATTACCATCTTTCGGATAGCCTATTTTAAAATAATTATGGCTAAGTCATAAATATCCCAGATATTGTAAGGGTCTGGGAAACTCTCTTCAATACGTATCTCTCCACTTAAAGAGACACAGAGAGGGGGTTCTTGTAGTTGCATACAGAATGCTACATGAGACGAGTTATTAACTTTTATATATTTATTAAAGAATTTAACATGCAATACACTTTTAAGTGGATAAATATACCACAATATCAAAGATGACTAAGAGATGTAAAACGAAATCTTATTTCTAAAATAAATCGAAAAGTTCAATCTTGACAATGTTACAGCAAAATATCTTAGAATATCCATACAAATTCAAAGTAAACTGTTAACTTAAATTCCCCGAATAAGCCTTTTGCTTAACAAGACAAAACACTCTTGGTTAAGAGCAGAATTCTCTTGTCATGCAGTCAGCTGTTCTTACCATAGGTTGAGAAGCATTGATGAGGAAGTTCAATACTTCTGATTTTTTGATTCAAAACTCTCACATTTATACTGTTTCTAATTTATTAACTCATCTTTTGGAATGTAGGTGTTACCTTTCTGTGCATGTTTTTCCCAATTTCATTATCCATATATGGTAATATCATTAGTTTCTTATTCCCAATTAATTATCTGCTGAGAATTTCTAGTACACATTCCATTGTAACAGGGATGTTCATGGATATTTAACTCTGCCCTTAAAGAGAATTTCAGTGAGTCTTGGAAACTTGCCATTTATTCAATCTTTAATTCTAAAAGGTATAATGTATTAATTGTATCTAAATTCTACCCAATTAAGCCGATTATACCTATATTTCATTACAGTACAAGGTAACTGATGGTTAGGCCAAATTCATTGCAGGCAGCCGCAAACCTGTCAATGAGACTCTGCAGGCACTCTTCAGTGTGAGATGTTAAAGCAGCATCGTCAGCAAAGAGGAGTTCCCTGATGAGGACTTTCCGTACTTTGGACTTCGCTCTTAGACGGGCAAGGTTGAACAACCTGCCCCCTGATCTTGTGTGGAGGAAAATTCCTTCTTCAGAGGACTTGAACGCATGTGAAAGCAGCAGGGAGAAGAAAATCCCAAAAAGCGTGGGTGCGAGAACACAGCCCTGTTTCACGCCACTCAGGATAGGAAAGGGCTCTGATGAGGAGCCACCATGTTGAATTGTGCCTTTCATATTGTCATGGAATGAGGTGATGATACTTAGTAGCTTTGGTCAGCCTCAAGAAAACGAACATCATGGGGCAGGACGTCAGAAATGCTCCATCCATCAATATTGGCGACCACGCTCTGGAAGTGGTTCAAGAGTTCACCTACCTAGGCTCAACTATCACCAGTAACCTGTCTCTAGATGCAGAAATCAACAAGCGCCTGGGAAAGGCTTCCACTGCTATGTCCAGACTGGCCAAGAGAGTGTGGGAAAATGGCACACTGACACGGAACACAAAAGTCCGAGTGTATCAGGCCTGTGTCCTCAGTACCTTGCTCTATGGCAGCGAGGCCTGGACAATGTATGCCAGCCAAGAGCGACGTTGCAATTCATTCCATCTTCGCTGCCTCCGGAGAATACTTGGCATCAGGTGGCAGGACCGTATCTCCAACACAGAAGTCCTCGAGGCGGCCAACATCCCCAGCTTGTACACACTACTGAGTCAGCAGCGCTTGAGATGGCTTGGCCATGTGAGCTGCATGGAAGATGGCAGGATCCCCAAAGACACATTGTACAGCGAGCTCGCCACTGTTATCAGACCCACCGGCCGTCCACGTCTCCGCTTTAAAGACGTCTGCAAATGCGACATGAAATCCTGTGACATTGATCACAAGTCATGGGAGTCAGTTGCCAGCGTTCGCCAGAGCTGGCGGGCAGCCATAAAGACAGGGCTAAAATGTGGCGAGTCGAAGAGACTTAGTAGTTGGCAGGAAAAAAGACAGAGGCGCAAGGGGAGAGCCAACTGTGCAACAGCCCCGACAAACAAATTTCTCTGCAGCACCTGTCGAAGAGCCTGTCACTCTAGAATTGGCCTTTATAGCCACTCCAGGCGCTGCTTCACAAACCACTGACCACCTCCAGGCGCGTATCCATTGTCTCTCGAGATAAGGAGGCCCAAAAAAAGAAGAAGAACAAGGTAACTTATGTGTAGATGCAGAAGATGTGAGCAGGGTTCTTAATGAGTGCTTTGTCTCTGTCTTCACAAAGGAGAGAGAGTGACAATGCAGACGTTGCATTAAAAAAGGAGTGTGAAATATTAGATATAATAAGAATAATGAAAGAGGAAGTACTAGAGGGTCTGACATCCTTGGAAGTGGATAAATGACCAGGGCCGATGGATTGTATCCCAGGCTGTTAAAGGAAGCCAGGGATGAAATAGCAGATGCTCTGAGGATCATCTTCAAATCCTTACTAGATACAGGCGAGGTACCAGAGGATTGGAGCTCTGCGAACATTGTACCATTGTTTCAAAACGGTGTGAGGGATAGGCCAAACAATTATAGGCAAGTCAGTCTGACCTCAGTGGTGGGTAAATTGTTAGAACCAATTCTGAGGGACAGGATAAACTGTTACTTAGAAAGGCACAGATGAATCAGGGATAGTCAGCATGGATTAGTTAAAGGAAGGTTGTGTCTTACTAACTTAATTGAATTTTTTGAGGAACTAACAAGGAGGATTTATGAGGGTAGTGCAGTGGATGTTGTCTACATGGATTTTAGTAAGGCATTTGACAAGGTTCCACATGGCAGACTGGTCAGAAAAGTAAAATCGCATGGGATACAGGGGAACATGGTGAGTTGGATCCAAAATTGGTTCAGTGACAGGAAACAATGGGTAATGACTGACAGATGTTGTTGCAAATGGAAGGTAGTTTCCAGTGGCGTTCCACAGGGCTCAGTGTTGGGTCCCTTGCTGTTTGTGGTATATATGAATGATTTGGACTTAAATGTGGGAGGCATGATTGAGAAATTTCCAGATGACACAAAAATTGACTGTGTAGTTGATAGTGAAGAGGATAGCTGTAGACTCCAGAATGATATCAGTGATTTGGTTGAGTGGGCGGAAAAGTGGCAAATGGAATTCAATCCGGAGAAGCATTTGGGGAGGGCAAACAAAGCAAGGGAATACACAATAAATGGGAGGATATTGAGAGGGGTAGCAGAAGTGAAAGACCTTGGAGTACATGTCCACAGGTCCCTGAAAGTAGCAGGACAGGTAGGTAAAGTGGTGAAGAAAGCATATGGAATGCTTTCCTTTATTGGCCGAAGTATAGAATACAAAAGCAGGGATGTAATGCTGGGACTGTATAAAAGGTTGCTAAGGCCACAGTTGAAGTGTTGCATACAGTTCTGGTCACCACATTACAGAAATGTCATAATTGATCTGGAGCGAATGCAGAGGAAATTTACAGGAATGTTGCCAGGGCTTGAAAATTGCATCTATGAGGAAAGATTGGATAGGCTCGGGTTGTTTTCCTTAGAACAGAGGAGGCTGAGGGGTGACTTAATTGAGGTGTACAAAATTATGAGGGGCCTAGGTAGAGTAGACAGGAAGGACCTGTTTCCCCTAGCAGAGAGTTCAATTACCAGGGGCATAGATTTAGGTGATTGGTAGAAGGATTAGAGGGGACATGAGGAAAAACTTTTTCACCCAGAGGGTGGTGGGTGTCAGGAATTTACTGCCCAGATCGGTGGTGGAGGCAGAAACCCTCAACTCATTTAAAAGGTACCTGGACCTGCATCTGAAATGCTGTAACCTGCAAGGCTATGGACCAGGTGCTGGAACTTGGGATTAGATTGGGTGGATATATTTTTCAGCCAGCGCAGACAGGATGGGCTGAATGGGCTTTTTCTGTGCCGTAACATTTCTATGGTACTATGGTTCTAAATCACATGGCAGATTGACCAACCGAATTACCATTGGTTGTCCACCCATTCCAATCTTCAGAAGGGCCTTGATTTGGGTGGCTGGAGCTCGCATTGGTAACAGTTGGCGGAACAATTAATACATGTAATTCAGGGTCAATGATGCCATTAATAACCTGATACCATTTTCGTCTCTACCTGTGTTGCCACTGCCAGTTGAGTAACCTGCCCGCAAACCGTACAGGTCAGGAGGCAAACATTTTTAGTGATACTTAAAAGGATCCTCAGCTGCAATCAGGGAAAACTGGAAGCAGCTCTGTTACTGAGTTTTACTGCAGGCAGTTGTGTGTTCTGAACCTTAAAGACTTCCAATATTTGATCACCTTGCTATTGTAGACAATGCAAAATTTTCCATGCCATTCTAAAGCACTGCTCTTATTCACTCCCAATGCTTGCACCCTCCCCTCTAAGGTGCTGCTGCAGGCTAATCACGATCAGCATCTCAGCAATGTAATGTTAATGAGACCAGACCATTAAAATGGATCGGTCTCCTGCTGGCTACATCAGCCTGGAGTAGCACACGCCCACCCATCTATCTGATATATGCTTAAACTGAAAAGCACCCCCAGTTCTTTCATAGTAAGTTTGTTCCACTACAATGTGATCTAATATAACCAATGCATTGTTTCTATGAATACCTTCCAAAGAAACCACACAAAAATGCAAATACTAGTCTCAGGTCATTAATAGAAATTTGTGATGTGTGATTTTTTTTACTGTTTAGCAGATTTTTTTAAATTGGAACATCTGCAAACATTTAAATACTATATCAGAAATTTTCATTCTCTCATACCTCAGTTAATCAGAAAGAAAATGCATTAATAAAACAACAATCTTCACACGTCAAGCAACAGGATTTAAAAAAATAATGTTGCCATATTCTGCAACAATCCTAAGTGTATTTGACAAAAATGGCTCCTGTGGTTTGATTAATCTGTCTTAGTCTGATGGATCTACATCTAGTGATTACACAAGCCAATTCTTGTCTAATATGCTCAAGACTGATGGAAATTTTATTTTAAATTATCATTAAGTATCATGAATAATAGCATATTTTCCAATCACAAAATATAAAGAATGTTCCAATTGAAATCTTCACTAAATAAAGCAATTAAAATCATATTGCTAACATTTGTGCTGATTGGTCTGTTCATTAGTCATGTGTATCTGTTCAATAGCATTTTATATGTATATGCATTGAATTTACAAGCATTGTGAAGCATTTTCAGTACATGGTTTGAGCATACTGGCATTTTTGAGGTTCATTCTGAGGAATAACTAAGTTCCAGAAGATACCCACACCATAAAGGCTATGATTAAGTTTCCGTTACAATTTGGATCCTTCCATGCATGCACTTGCCAATGTTACTGGGAGGTCATTTTATGTTATATTAAAATCATGGTGGAATATTGGAATGCCAAGAACCAATTGCACCTATAACACAACAAGGGAAATTAGTAGTGAGTTAAAATAGGTGTACCTGTTGTCAGTATCAGCTGACACAAGTAGAAATGCTTTATTTTGATGGCTGCAACCTCAAGAAACTTTAAAGATTGATTGCTGGAGAGGTCAAAATAGTTTTTGGAGCAGATTTTTATTTTGTTTTTCACTCAACAGCTGACCTTGCCTTTAATATCCTGAAGGTCTGTGAGACCACTGGAAATTTCCTCATTTCTATCAAGTAAGGAGTTCTGAGTTACAGCTATCACATGGATAATCTCTTGTTTGTACTCTTACTGGAGGAGGAGAATGAGCAGTGCAGTATGGAGAAAGGAGCCTGAGACTGCCTTTGAGGGGGATATGCCCAGCAACATATTACCCCACCCAAAAGAATTTACAGGCCATACAAATGCTATGAAGAGGTCTTTATGAGAAGAGTGCACTTCACCACAGTCTTCAGGAGAGCTGCATCACCTTCTGCCTAAAGATTTGCAACCAAGATCACCTTTCCAGACAGTTATGCCTTTAGTAGTGAAAATAACCACATCACTCAAATTTTCTGCCATGAACTCATTTCATGCAATATATAAGACTTGTGTATTATCACATATGGTGCAGTCCCGGCTTGTTATGTTGGGTGGTTGACACCTTATTTAGGAGAGCATGGTAGTTCATTCCATTTGGCATGAATACCTGGAAACACAATGATAGAGCTTCACAGTTATATTATACTATTGGGTTCCCAAAGTGCAGACGCAATAGATGGCATTCATGTCGCATTGGAAACTAAAGTAATTCACCCAAAACCTTCTGAATAGATAGGGCTTCCACACTTTGAGTATACAAATTGCTTGTAACCAGATGCAAATAATTCTGTATGTCAGCGCCAGATTTTCTAGAAGTTGCCATAGCACTTTTGTTCTCTTTGGAATTTTGTCCTCTTTGATCTCTGTAAGGAAGACTTGAAGCATCCAGATGGCTTGTGGGCAACAAAACATATCCTTTTCTGCCATGAATCATGAGATGCAACTTTGTAAATTGCAAAGCTGAGAAGCACTACAATGAGGCTTCTATAAAAGTTGTCTTCAGAGATCTGGATAGGTTTTGCAATGTGCTGCCAAGTGGGTATCCTGTATAATGATAGCTTGCTGTGTCTTGCATAACTTGCAGTCCAAAATGGCTTGGACATGGAGACTCCTATGCAGATGGCTGCTTTGGAAGCAGAGATCCTGAAGTAGAACATCAGGAAGACGGTCACTTCAGAATTGTTAAGCAGTATTCTTTGTAAATATTGTCTTAACTCCATTCCTACAGCTTCACAAAAATTGAAATTCTTTCTGTATTGTATCCATACTAGATCCTTACAGGACATCAGAGTACTTTGGCCCCACACCTCTAACTAGGCTTTATAATTATAATCTTTATGAATCATTGGAAAATAAGTGTACCTTTTAATTTTGAAGAATGGTTCTCCAGGTGCTGGTTGTGATTTATTGCCTTGCCCATCTAGTCATTCTGCATTTTATAGTTCATTCCAATATAAACAAGGCGAACAAGTTAGCAATCACAAGTCAGTGCACAGATAAGAAAAAAGCTACTGATCACGAACTAGCAATCTTTAAAAAATCAACCAATCAAATCAATCAAGTTTTCTCTAACCCTGCCAAATGGAAACCAGCAACTGACATACAGGTCTATGTCCTTACCAATGAGTGACCCTGGTGCTGACCCTCTCGTAGGCCATTCATGGTTGTATTTTATAATGAGGCTGACAAGTAAACATGCATTAAAATTGCCACTTCATGCTCTTCAGATTAACTAATCTAAAAACATTTGCCATTTTCTGCATAACTAATTTATTATTTTTCTTTTCTGTTACCCATTTAAAGGGTATAATTTAATTTCTCTCTATCTTTTGGTATCCTTAGAACTCACACTATTCTTCTGACCAGAATAATGAGCTGAACATTGCTTTTACAGGTGTCAACATCATGCCATTGATGTAGCACACTGTACTTTGAGATGCAGCAAGTACACACAGCCTAATTGATAAAAATTAAGAGATATAATGAAGCTTGCCTCAAGGATCAGCATTGGCCTCCTGTTTCTCCAGTGCAGGCTCAACAGAAACCCAGGGAATTTGCCTTTAGTGTTCCATCATTCTATGCTCAGCCTGTGTTTACATGACCATGACCTATAGTTTGCAATCATGACAAACATTTCCATCAAACTATTATTATTTTGGTCAATAATCTGACATTATGTATAGAGAATATATTTAACAAACAGTCAGAAGATATGATCCAGATTATAGTTGCAGCAGAACTCACTCACAATTTCTTTCTTGAGAATTTATCAGGTCAGTAAAAATTCAACACTACATATTGTTTTTAGACTTGTACGCCTTCCTAGTGTGAGACATTTTAAATTAACTTTCATATTTATGGAGACTTTTCAAATAAGTAGTTATAAATACAGTAAATACAATATATAACGATAAATCAATAGTGTAGTTCCATCACTACAAATCTCCATTAAAGCACAGGCTAATTCACACCTTGATGTTGCAAGATGGAAGAAGCTGCATAAGCAATGGCGAATACAATTGGTGTCCAATTAGACCCTTAGTGAAGCAAATGAGGCATGTAATGATGATCAGTACTTTCAAGGCATAGAGGCGGATCAGCTACAAATTGACTACCTGCTATTAACATGCCTCACTTGGACCTCCACTGCTGACAGCTGCCCTTAACTGCACAGATTTATTGGAGAATTCAGCAAAAAGCTTCCAAATCCTTTCGAATTAGCGAAATCACTTTTCAAATGCCATGGAATGCCGAAGAAATCTGAATCATATCAACACATGTGGTGGCTCATTATACAGTCAGTATAGGATAATTTAATTCTTGAGTAAGTACAGCATTAGAGTACCAGATGTCTTCCTCCAAACAAAGGATATCCTTTCAGGAAGAGTTGACAAAAATGACCCTGTGATATTGAGTCTGCTGGTAAAGTACTCTGGTGTGAGTAATCTGCCACGTGTATATTCGAGACCTTTTCAAGATGTTCAACTTTCCATGTACTCTCTGAAGATGCACACTGTTGGGGGAATTGTAACCCCAAGGGCATGTGGGTTGGGAGCAGGTGGAGGGTAAAAGATTTTCCTTTTCAGAGCGGGTCTGCATCCCGGCTCTAACTTTTGGGTTTCACAGCTTGGATGCGAGCAAGAATTCTACTCGCCAAAGTTGAGAGTTTCCTAATTGGACGCGGACAGGTACTTATTGCCGCAATTAACGCCCTTAGGCAACTTCAATAAGGTATTTTTAAATTGTTTTTAACTTGGTTCTAAATTTTAACTGAGCAACACGGATTTCCTGGAGCTTGGGAAAGTGACCAGGGGAATGAAGGCAAGTTTGAGCAGAAGTTCAGGTGGGTATTTAAACTTGTCATTGTCCCATCTGAATAAAAGTTCACTTATTACAGCTGGTGTCTCAAGTCCCTCTGGCAAAGGGTTGGCAAAGAGTTCTTGTGTGGATATTGCTTTTTTCAACCTTTAAGGATTTCAAATGAACAGGATCAGGATGGGAGGCGCCTTGGATGTGTCTGACAGCACATCAGAAGAGCAAAGAAATTAACTATCCACAGCAACAACAGTGTGCTGTGGTGGGATCAGCACATGAACAGGGGGGACCGAGATCACAGGAGGCAATACCACATCACAGAATTTACAGACAGAGACTCAGCTTCCTTGATCTCTCAGAAGAGCAATGCTTCTGTAGGCTGAGGTTGTCATGTCAAGTGGTGGCGGACATCTGCAGCCTCCTTTAGAAAAATCTGCTCCCTGCTGGACCTGGTGGCCACACATTACCAGAGGCTGTGAAAGTGACAACACTGCAGTTTTCACCTCCTGTTACGTCCAGGGTGTTACCAGAAACATATCCAGGACCTCCCAGTCAGCTGCACATAAATCCATAAGGAAGGTCACTGATGGCTTGTTTGCCAGGACTAATATTTATGTAACTTTCTCCTGTGATAACAGTAGCCAGAATGAGCGGGCACTGGGAGTTGCCTCTCTGGATTGCCTCATGTACAGGATGCCAATGATTGCACACATGTGGCAATCAGGGAATAATCACTGCAACCAGAAGTTTTCATAAATCACATGGCATATTCTTCCATCAATGCACAGTTGATGTGCAACCACAAGAAGAGGTTCATGCAGGTGTGCTTTGGATTTCCTGGAAGCTGTCATGATGCTTTCATACTGTGGCAGTCCTACATCTCAGAACTTTCCTTTCCAGGAATCAGAATTATGGGTTAGCTCATGGAGACAAGGGATAGCCACTTCTAATTTGGCTCATGACACCTGTGAGGAACCCCACCATTGAGGTGCAGGAACACGACAATGAAAGCCCATGACTACCAGGTTTGTCGTAGACCAAGCCATTGGAATATTGAAGATGCTCTTCTGATAACTAAATAGATCTGGAGGTTCCCTTCAGTACTCATTAGTGAGGGTGTCCAGAATCATAGTGGTGTACTGTGTCCTGCATAAAATTGTGCAACGGAGAGGATTACAGGTGGAGGAGGTTGAAGAGGTTCCTCACAACTTCAGATAAAGAGAACATGGAGGCACAGGAGGAGGAATATAAGGATGTGGGGTATCTATCGCCAAACCAGCTGCTTGCATTGCTGCCCAGGATGCCCTCATATCGCAAACAACAAAATATAGTGTCATTTCATAACAAATGAAATCCTGTGGTCTGCTCCCACCACCAGCACCATACAGAGCACGCCCCCACTCCTGACCCTGCCCCCCCCCCCCCCCCCCGCCCCCACCCAGCTTTGCACTAAACAGTCCTTCAACCACTTATTTGTTTGGTGCACACCCACCCAATGGGTCCAGTCTTGTAAAGGCATTCATCATGAAGTAAGTGAAAGGGCGAGTTGGCCCTTGGGATGCAATAATCAGCAAGACATGGAAGTGGTGCAAATCATTACATCTTATTTGGCCTTATATAAAAAAAAGAAAACTTAACAAATAAACATTTTGCCAAATACCTATTTGCAGACCCTTGATAAATTACAATTTCTTCAACTTACACTTCTTACCGCTTCCACATCCTGCATTATGTGTGGCTCCAGCAGGTTGCTCAGATCCTTGCCTTGGCTGCTGAAATACTTTTGCCTACACCCTCTGGGTTTCAGAGTCCCTGAGGGCTGTGTCAGTGATTGCTCCATCTTCACCTGTGCAGGGGCAGACTCAGCCATCAAGAGGTGAGGCAACATGCTGGGCACAGGCTGAGGCTGAGGGTGGGGTAACAGGTGAGAAATGGAAGCGCTTTGAGTGGCGTTCCCATTTCCATGTCCCCTTTTGTCATCGTCCATCTCCTGAGCCAACACCATATCTTTCCTATGCTCTGCTGGAAAGCAGCTTGGTGTAGATCAGTAATGTGTTGTAATGCCACGGATAAGTATCTGTAATCCTGTTTAAGGCAACAGAGTGTTAGCATCCAAAGTCAATACCGCCATGTGCATGGCCCACATGGACTCATTTGAGAGCTGTGCATACAGTTCATGGAGGTGGACTGTCTCGCCATAGTCGACATTCTCGCAATTCCCTGCTCCACCAATCCACTAGTTAGACTCCTTTATTCTCTATTATTATGGAGACTGTGCACAGCATGTCTGTCAATACCTGACCAAGTTGCTGATACACCTCCAGCATTCTCCTTCTCAACGATGGCCCCCAGGGTTCAGCATCTATGTCCAGCTGATCATAGCTTGGAAAGGATTGTGCCACCACTGGCCCCCACCCCCAACCCCCCCACACACACACACACACACAATGCAGACTCTCCTCAGCTGTCCCTGCCAACAGTGTCTGCTCATACACATTTGTGAGGTGTGAATAACCAGGTGAAAACCCAACTAACTCTCTAACTGGACCCACCAAAGTGTAATTCTGTATGCTGGTGCATGGCTGTACGTCCTGTGATGGTGCACTCTCAGTAATTAATGAAGTGCTATGAGGAATCATCCTGTAATGGTCCAGCGACACTTAGTGACTGAAGTCACGAGAAGAAAAAAGAAATCAGTAGGATTTATTCACAGCAAAGTCACAATATTGACAAGAACTGTACTCAGTCTTCTCCTAGTTCCGTCATTGATGATATGAAGTCAGCCTATTTATCAGAGATATTTGTAATTCTTTCACCAGCTATCTGTGATCACAGTATCTTTCCATCTCTGATTGAGAGGGACACAGATGTGCCATTTATCTGCTAGCTGGACTATTTGTGGTGGGCCACCTCCAATCCACTCCCCGATCCCTTACATTTTGCATTCTTTTCTCCGACAAGGGATGAGAAAACAGGCCTGTGAGTGAATGAAGGTTAGGTATTCACCTGATGGATGCAGTGCATTTGGTGAAAGTGATTATGAGACAGATGCATCACATTGCATAAGGACTGGGCAAGTGGCAGCAGTGGATGGACAAATGGGGGCATGATGAATTACATAGAAAGTGAAGGTTGTGTGCTGCTGAAAGTTGGTGTGAGGAGTGATCGAGAACACTTAGCATAACTGATTAAAAGGGGGAGCAGCTTAAAGGACAGGATGTAGGTGAATCATAGAAACATAGAAAATAGGAGCAGGAGTAGGCCATTTGACCCTTCGAGCCTGCTCCACCAGTCATTATGATCATGGATGATCATCCAACTCAGTTCCCACTTTCTTCCCATACCCTTTAGACCCAAGAGCTATATCGAACTCCTTCTTGAAAACATACAATATTTTGGCCTCAACTGCTTTCTGTGGTAGTGAATTCCACAAGCTCACCACTCTCTGGGTGAAGAAATTTATCCTCATCTCAGTCCTGAAAGGTTTACCCCGTATTCTTAGACAATGACCTCTGGTTCTGGACTCCCCCACCATCGGGAACATCCTTCTGGCATCTACCCTGTCAAGTCCTGTTAGAATTTTATAGGTTTCTATGAGATTCCCCCTCACTCTTCTGAACTCCAGTGAATATAATCCTAACCGACTCAATCTCTCCTCATATGTCAGTCCCGCCATCCCAGGAATCAGTCTGGTAAACCTTCGCTGCACTCCCTCTATAGCAAGAACATCCTTCCTCAGATAAGGAGACCAAAACTGCACACAATATTCCAGGTGTGGCCTCACCTAGGCCCTGTATAATTGCAGCAAGACGTCCCTGTTCTTACACTGCATTTTCCTGGCCTGGTTATAACATTAAACTGCTTCTACTTTGCATGCACGACCAGGGCACAATGCTCTTGTCGCTCACTTCCTCAACCACCTCAAACCAAACCTTCCTGGAGAGAGCAGCAGGTTTCTTGCTGCCATTGCTGGGGTAAAGTATGTCCCTCCTCCTCCTGATTGCACTGAGCAGTAATTCCAGCAAGATGTCATTAAATCTGGGTGCTGCCCTTTGCTCAACCTCCACCATCCATCCCAAACACCTCCTACTTCCATAAATGCACTGTCCTTTTAAATGCAGCTTCAATTGTGTCACACAGGTGCGCATCACACCCACTGTACAGTTTAGAGATGTGAAACCCGGAAGTCAAAATGAATTGGTAGAACTGAGTACTGGTAGCTGATTCTGACCCACTTAGTTGACTTCCAGGTTTCCTCCATGCAATTCCACCCACGCCCCACCCCCCAGCATGGCAGCTGTTTTCAGATTAATATTGGAATATTGGGGCCTATGTTTCTATTCACACAGGGAAAATATTTCAGGAATGGAATGTGCATGTATTTGCAGCAAATTTTACATTGTGCCAAATGCTCTACCCCCACAATAATGTGAGTCCACATTATTCACAATAAGCATATTTTTTAGGTCAGCATGAAAAAACACAAAAATACTTTGACGCAAATATAAATAGCTTCACAGAATGTAAATGTGTATGCTCCTCTGTACACTTTCTTCAACATGAAGAGGTAAGGATCATGTAATTAACCTTCCTGCTGCTCGCAGTAAGTCTCAATGGGATTCATCCAAAAGGTTTGTACATCAAAATCAAGATTTCCGACACATTTGAGAGTGAGCCAATTTGCATATGTTTTGGAAAAGAAGAACAATTATTTTTCTGCTATATCTATCCATTTTGTAAGAAATTACTATTTTTAATGCATTGTGAGGGTTTCTAAGAGTTGCCGAAGCTATCCTGAAGAAAGGTTGAAATACAACATTATTTAAGAGAGCTGCAATGTTAATTCTTCTGAAGTTTTTGTGTGTGGAGGGTGTATTGTTAATCCTCCTCAGGACTGGACTCCATAACATTAGAGCAACTGCAGAAGTTAGCTACTTGGAACAATAAGATAAAAAGGTTTCTAAAAACAAATAGATTTTATTTGCATTATGAAACAAATCATCAATGGAATTGATGCACTTCAAGTAAGTTATTTTTGTAAGCTTTGAAAGAATATTCAAAGGATTAAGACACAGAGACTCTAGCTACTCACAGAGGTACAACATGTGCTGCAGACTTAGTAAGTGTGTGATCCTGCATCATCTTGCGTGGGACTTGAAGGCATACTCCTCATGAACTGCTGATACAAAATAAATCCCCATAAGAGAAGGCTATAATCTAACTAGCACCACTTCTCTACCAAATTACACAAAAGTTAGGATCAGTCACAAAACAAGATTTTGCACTCTCGTGGGAAACTAGAAGTTTTTAGATGGAAGCAAAGCAAATCGAGATTGTGTCGCCTGTATTAACAACTGACTTTGCCTATAAATAGAAAATCAATGTTTATAAAGACAGCAAGACATTTTGGCAATAATGATGGTTAAAGACTAATACTGAGAAGTTCATTAATAATTTAAGAGGAATTAAGGATGAGTTCCAGAAGCATACATATGATTAACTTCTGTACAATACACTTAGCTATAGCCTTATGTACATCTAGAATGAGTCAATAACTATTGGTCCAGTGAATCCTACATACCTGTCTCGGTCTGAGTTAAGAATACGGTACTACTAGTACTATCACATTGGGATTCTCTTGTTTACCCCCATTTGACTAATACACTGTTTCTTCTTCAGTCATGTCAAGGTAAGAAAAATACATGTAATAGTTTGAGTGTCATAATGGATTTTGATTTCACCAATTCCACATGAGAAAGAACTTTGCTTTTAGATTATGAAGGAGGATTTTGCAAGATATATTTGGGACAAAGACTAATACTGGAAATGATGCAGATGCAGATAAGGTCAGGAAAGCCATAAATGAACATTTCGCTCCCAAGCAAAATACAACATATGAATTAATCATATTTCAAGCCTAATCAGAAGGTTGTGGGTTCAAGCCCCACTCGGAGATATAACCTAGATTGGTAATACCAGCGCAGTACTGAGGCAGTTCTGCATTGTCAGAGGTGCCGTCTTCCAGCTGAGACATTAAACTAAGGTCCTGTCTGCCCTCTTAGGGAGATGTGAAATATCCTATGGCACTATTTCAAAGAGCAGGGGATGTCTCCTGGCTAATATTTATAGCTAACTTGACTGAATTCTTTGATGAGGTAACAGAGAACCTGGATGAGAGCAGTGCAGTTGATGTTGTGTATACAGACTTTCAAAAGGTATTTAATAAAGGACCACATATTAGGCTTGTTAGCAAAATTGAAGCCCATGGGATAAAATAGGAAGTAGCAGCATCGACACAAAATCGGCTAAGGGACAGAAAACAGGGAGTTGTAGTTAGTTTTTTGCCGGCTTGATTGGCATTCCATCCACAAACATTCACTCCCTCCACCACTGACGCACAGTGGCAGCAGTGTGTACCAGCTACAAAATGCACTGCAGCAATGCACCAAGGCTCCTTAGACAGCACCTTCCAAACCTGTGACCTCTACCAACTAGAAGGACAAGGGCAGCAGATGCATGTGAACACCACCACCTGCATGCTCCCCTCCAAGCCACACACCATCCTGACTTGGAACTATATCGCAATTCCTTCACTGTTGCTGGGTCAAAATCCTGGAATTCCCTTCCTAACATCTCTGTTTCTGTACCTACCCCACATGGACTGCAGCAGTTCAAGAAGGCAGCTCACCGCCACCTTCTCAAGGACAATTAAGGATGGGCAATAAATGCTGGCCTCGCCAGTGATGCCCACACCGCATGGATGAATTAAAAAATGGAGGGAGGTATTATAGTCACATTCTCCATTTTCAGTACGAGGACCATTACTGTTTTTGATATAATGACTTGGATTTGGGCATACAGGGTACAGTTTCAAAAATGTGCAGGTTGTGCAAAACTGAAAGTGAGGTAAACAGTGAGGAAAACAGGAATAGACTTTAAGAGGACATAGAGCTGACGGAATGGATGGCCACATGGCAGGTGAAATTCAGAGATGAGGTGCTACATTTTGGTAAAAGGAATGAGGAAAGACAGTGGAGCGAATTTTACACACACCTCTGCGCTGGAGGATCGTGGCAGCATCGTGGGGGGGGAGGGTCCAGAAAATGCCTTCGGAAGAGGCCCGCGACGGGACCAGAGCCCAATTTAAATATTTAAATTAAAATTTTAAAAATTAATTAAGTACCTTCTCGCTCCCGCCATCTGTCCGGTACTATATTGGTGCTAGTGGCCAGCACTCCCATGCCTTTGAATTCCTGTTCTGGGATCCGAGGCGGAATACTGATTGGGAGGGGGGAGCAGGTGAGTTTGTCTGTGCGAAAGTGGGGGAGCGGGGTCAAAGTCATCTCATTGGTGTAGGGAATGGTGGGAAGGGGTAAAGTGTAAAGTTGATGCACTTGGGGAGGGGAAGGTCAGGTGCACAAAATAAGTGTTTTGTGGGGGGAGACGGCAGGTAATTAAATCTAGGGTTATTGGGGTGGGAGAGGGGCAAGATCAATTTATTTAATTTTAAAATATCAATTCTTCTGTATACATTTAAATAAAGTTAGGGTTCGAAGCCCTTTAAAAATGGCGTCCACCCCCTCCATGTCATCTGGGTGGAGTGGCGGTCCACCCCAGCTATTTAAATGAGCCGCCGTGCTTAATATCATGGCGGCTCTCGGACATGTGGCCCGCACGGGCGGACCACCATTGTTTTCATCTACCGCAGTAATCGGCGGCAGAAGTGTAAATTCCAGCCCAATAAATGTAAAATTGTTACAATTTTAAAGGGAATGCAAGAAGAGAGAGATCTGGGGGTGTTTATGCAAAAATCTTTGATGGTGGCAGGACAAGTTAGCAAAGCAGTTAATAAAACATATGGGATTTTGGACTTTTTAAGGAGAGGCTTAGAGTACAAAAGCCAGGAAGTTGTGCTAAACCGATGTAAAACACTTGTTTGAGCTCAGCTGGAGTATTTTGTTCAATTTGGGTACCACACTTTAGGAAGGATGTGAAGGCTTTAGAGAGGGTATAGAAGAGATTTATTTTGTAGAATGGTTCCAGGGATGATGGATTACAGTTATGTGGAGAAATTGGAAAAGCTGGTGTTGTTGTCCCTAGAGCAGCAAAGGCTAAGAGGAGATTTGATAGAGGTGTTTAAAATCATGACTGAAAGCCCAATAACCATTGGGCACAGACTTAAGGTGATTGGCAAAAGAACCAGAGGCAACATGAGGAAAAACTTTTTTCTGCAACGAGTGATTAGGATTTGGAATGCACTGACTGAAAGTGTGGTCAATACAGATTCAATGGTAGTTTTCAAAGAGGTATTGGATAAATACTTGGAGAAAAAATTGCAGGGATATGGGGAAAGAGCAGGGGAGTAGGACTAACTGAAAGAGCTGGTGCAGACCCCATGGGCCAAATTTCCCCCTTCAGTGCTGCACTATCCTATGATTTTATGATTCTACCATTCAACAGACTGCCCAGTATAAGTTTAAATATGTAGATGATTTTTACACATACTCTTATCAAAAAGCATAAAAATGTTACTTCACTGCTGCAGGTTGTGAAATCAAAATAATAGATTATAGAAGGACAATTATCTAAAAGTTATCACTGCCATGCCCTGAAGAAAGTGTGCACCTTAGAGGACCTGATCCAGAAATCCAGTCGATGGGGAAATTAAGCAATAAGCATTCATCAATCAGATAAACGCCAAGTGCAGGTTGCATTATATCAAGACAAAACCACAGTTATATGTGCTATTGCAGCAGTGAAAAGTACTCCCACACTGGTGACTGTGAGGCACAGGCCAAAGAATATCATGCATGTCATAAATTAATTTAATTCTTTGCTTCTGTCAGTCATCCAACTGTAGATCTCTAAAAAAATATCTTATTAAGTATCATGGCTCAAGTACATAAGCACAAAAATATAGTCAGTTAAACAGTACAATACACAGGCTATTGAAACAGACCTACTGTATGTAGCTCTGGAGATGACAGTTCACATTTATTCTCTATAACAGAGTGACATACCACCAATTTGGTGATCAACAACAAGCTAACCATTATGGCAGATTTTCAAACTGTACTCACTTAAGTAATTGTTAATTCCAGATGTCCAAGGAATATTATCATTGAATCCAGAATCTATTGCTAATGATTCTTGCGTGAAGTTCCACCACATACAGATCTAGTTAGTTAATTTTGTATAAACACATCTCCATTGGTCTTGGGTCAATTTTTTCCCACATTGAGACCAGCACTATCTCATCTGATGTGTTTATTGTGAAGGAAAAGTCATTGGTTGTTACAAGTGATAGATTCTTTTCTTCCACTGAAATTCTCCTCTGTAGTATTTGGATAAATACATTACAGTTCCATGTTTTATGAAACACTCATTAAATACAGTGGTGTTGGGGCCAATTTTGCAGATCTCACCTGAAATTCAATTCTTCAATGTAAGCTCATTTCCATTATTATTCACAGCACCAGGCACAGACTCAAACAGATCTGGAAAGGACAACTGGGGGTCAATTTTGACTTTTATACAGCTGACTGATGGAGCATGCTGGCCAGTGATTTACAGATGGTTGCCATTTTGAGACCCCAACCTCATTTGAACTTGGCAGTGTCATGCTCTCATGAAGTGCAGCAATTGAAAATACAGAACTCAAACTGAAGAGTTATAAAAATTGACTTTTCCTTTAAAAAAAATGGACAATATGCTACAAAATGACCGCCGAAGGTCCAATGATCTGGCCCTTTATATTAAAACAGTCTTACCATCTATTAAGGACAAAAGGATACATTCCAAGCTAAGAGATGTCAATTACACCCATCCTGAACCCATCAAGAGACATTTTTGAATTGAATGGGTTCTTCTGAAACAAAGAGAATGTGAAGTAGCCACTTCCTGGTCCATTGTTGGTCACCACAGGGAGGGGGATCCGCATCTCCCAACAGAGGCAAGATGTGAGAGATTTTTGACTTTAAAAAATAGCTCAATGGAGACAGAGAGAATCAGAACAACATCACCAAAAGCTTGTCCAGCTGAGAGATCCAGCAAAAGCCAAAGAAGGTGCCCTGCTGCAAATTCTACACTTCAAATTATGCAGCAGAGAACCGAAAGTGATCACTGTCTCTAGACTGAAGTCTCAACCGCCCGAAAAATCTACAAACAACCCAGGCCTGCAACTTTAAAACAGAAATTGACCTTGAAGAAGATTCATCAGGTTTTCCGTTAACCCCGAACACCTATCTCACTTCAAACCACTTACCATTTTCCTCGCTATTTATCAATTCTTGTGTGTTTGTGTGCAAGTGAATGCTTTTTTGGTGCGACAATTTCGGGAATGAATATTGCTCAATAAATAGTTAATTTGTTTTAATCCTACAAGAAAATCTGTCACTGTCTTTTTATTTGACAAATAAAACACAAAGAGGTAAAAACCCTCGTGCTGCGTCAGTTAGAAGGTGAACAATGGGAACCTCCCATATCCCTTATCACCTGGCCATAACAGCAGGAAAGCTGTATATGCCAAACATGTATCCTGATGCAGCTTGTCACTCTCCGACCACAGGCACGGCGCCCGGCTAGGACGCTAGTGGGCAAGTGTAAATGAGACTCGATATTGAGGCCGGGCTAGTGATGGCCACAGTACTTTTGTGGAGCCAGAAGGAGAAATCCTACTCCTTCTGGCTCGACAAAATAATGCACTTTATACATTTTTCTGGCCATTTCACATGGAACATGTGGTTGGAGCATTCAGGTCACAAGCTGTGCCAATGTGTGGGTTAAAATTGCAATCCAGGTCCTAACTACGTCATAAAGACCCCGATTTAGTTTTATTTGTTCATCAGATATGGACATCACTGGAAAAGTCAGCATTATTTCCCACCTCCTGTTGCCCTTGAGAATGTGTTGATGAGCTGCCTTCTAGAACTGTGCAGTCTGTAGGTACACCCACAAAGCTATTAGGTAGGGAGTTCCAGGATTTTGACCCAGCGACGAGAAAAGAAATGGTGATATATTTCCAAGTCAGGATGGCGCATGACTTGGAAGGGAACTTGTAGGTGGTGGCATTCCTATTTCCCTGCTGCCCTTGTTCCCTTGTTGTGTCCGGTGCCGAGGACAATGTCAGTAGTCTATCCAGTTTTATTCTTACTAGACATTTTCATAGCGGTTTGATACAAATGAGTGGTTTGCTATGCCATTTCAGAGGGCAGTTAAGAGTCAACCACATTGCTGTGGGTCTTGAGTCACATGTAGGCCAGACCAAGTAAATACAGCAGATTTCCTTCGCTAAAGGGGATTAGTGATCCGGAAGGATTTTATGATAATCCGATAGTTTCATGATCACTATTGCTGACACCAGCCTTTTCTTCCAGATTTATTTAATTAACTGAATTTAAATTCCTCGGCTGCCTTGGTAGGATTTGAACTCATGTTTCTGGATGATCAGTCCAGATCTCTGGATTTCTAGTCTGGTAACAAAATCACTATGCAACCGTACCCTTAATTTGATGGGAAATAGGCCAATTGCTTGCTTCAGGCAGGTGCTTTTCTGGCCAGCAGTGGATCCCTTTCAAAATGTCATTGGCCTCTTTGTCAATTATAATAGGACAATAAGACTACCTAACTCATTTTGAGGCTGTTACCACCTGGCAATGGAAGTCAAAATTGGCCCTTCGTAATGGGAAAGTTAAATTGCATATAAATCAAATTTAAAGGGATGATGATAATTAAAGAGGAGTGTCACAATAGGGGAGAAAAATTCAGATAGCCTATGCAGGAGAGCTTTAAAAGTCATCTCAAAACTATCAGTGACCTTTGCTAAAGCTAAAGGAACAACACATTAACAAATTGTAAGAAAAAATTAAGGGAATAGGAACTCTAGGTACAGAATGAGTCTACATAGATGATAGAATAGCACACCGAATACTTGTTTGTTGGCTGTTGATGTCCAGGTGCTGTGGCATGAGATACTTACAAGGACATTGCCCTCTGTGTCATTCCATGGGACCATCCCTATAGTTCAGTAGTGCAGCATGCTCTCAAGGAGATGGAGTCAAGTTTCAGGCTATAGCTGACTGCTACTGTCTCCGTATGTACCAACTCTGTGCTGGCCTTGCCACAGATGGCACAGATCTGCACCTTCTTGTCTACTGACCCAAACCCTGAGACAGATACCTGCAGGCATGCCAGTGCAATCTTGGCAGAACTAATCAAGCAATGCTAGTTCTTAATCACTTCAGCATGACTTCTTTCCTACAGCATCAGGTAAAGCTTAACATGCTGTCATTGGGATCCAGCACAATGGCATTCACCTAATCATAGTGATGTCAACAAGGATCTGCTGGCACTGCTTCCTTTGGGAAGAGCAGGTTCCACCAGCTCTATGTCTGTCATCGAATCATAGAATGGTTACAGCACAGAAGGAAGACATTCAGCTCATCGTGTCCATGGTGAGGCCATTTCATCTCTCTCTGAAGATGTGGGTGCTTGCAGGCAAACATAGAGCACTTCTTGGACAGTCTGGCCTGCCTCACAAGCAGACTATAGGTCCTCCTCTTCTTTCTTTGAACATGTAAACTTAAGATGATTCCCACTGGGAAACCTATTATTGCCAGTTTAAAGCAGCTGTGGGCAAAAGTAAAAAAGCTCATGAAAATATATGTGCCAGTGAGAAAGAAAACAAAAGGAAAATAACAGAACCAGCCCAGAAATATCCCCAAAACAACCTTCTTTTACAGTCTGTGACCCTGAAATGACCTACCATCTAAAACCCTGGATGCGAGAACACGATGTCTGCTAAATGTAAATGAAATGTTTTCAAATTGCTGTATAATAGTGATTCCCCACTACAAATGGTCTCAGTGTCCTGGGCTCAGGAGGAGTATAATTGGAACTGAGTTGTTGCCTCTGACTTCTTCGGGACAGTATGTTGCTGCTACAGACTGAGAACCAAATTTACCCACATAACAATTTCTGAACTTCTAAACTGATTTGTTATATCAGAAGTGCTGGTAATGCTGAGGAGGGGAGTGGCAGCATTTGAGGAAGGGAATGGAATCTGGCAGCCGTCAGGAAGAAGCTAAGATCCAACAGCATTTGGTATTGGAGATTGGGAGCACTGCAAGGATACTGAGATCTGCCAGCACGAAAGAAAGATTTCAGAAACTCTTGTAAAGGGGGAAGGGCTTGGGGCCTGGTAGCAGTTGATGCAGAGGAAATATGGCCTGGATGAATCTGGGGGGTGGGTGGTTGACAGGGGCTGCCTTTTGCCTGACAGAATGGAAATAATGCAAACAAGCAGGGGTGGTGGGACTGGGGGCGGGGGGACAGCCTGGAAGCACTGGGTAAGGGGTTTAGGGTCTAGCAGAACTCGGAAGGTTTAGTTTGTTCCCTGCCTCACCTACTGTAATGAGCAGGAGCCCTAGCAGGGAGTTTGTACTACATGGCTTTATTTAATCTTTTTTAATTCGTCCATGGGATATGGGTGTTGCTGATAAGGCCAGCATTTATTGCCCATCCCTAATTGCCCTTCCGAAGGTGGTGGTGAGCTGCCTTCTTGAACCGCTGCAGTCCATGTGGGGTAGGTACACCCACAGTGCTGTTAGGAAGGGAGTTCTAGGATTTTGACCCAGAAACTGTGAAGGAACGGCGATATAGTTCCAAGTCAGGATGGTGTGTGGCTTGCAGGGGAGCATGCAGGTGGTGGTGTTCACATGCAACTGCTGCCCTTGTCCTTCTAGTTGATAGAGGTCACGTTTGGAAGGTACTGTTAACGAAGCCTTAGTGAGTTGCTGCGGTGCATCTTGTAGATGGTACACACTGCTGTCACTGTGTGTCGGTGGTGGAAGGAGTGAATGGAATGCCAACCAAGCGGACTGCTTTGTCCTGAATCGTGTTGAGCTTCTTGAGTGTTGTTGTAGCTGCAACCATCCAGGCAAATGGAGAGTATTCCATCACACTCCTGACTTGTGCCTTGTAGATGGTGGACAGGCTTTGGGGAGTCAGGAGGTGAGTTACTCATCACAGGATTCCTAGCCTCTGTCCTGCACTTGTAGCCACATTATTTATATGACTACTCCAGTTCATTTTCTGATCAATGGTAACCCCCAGGATGTTGATAGTGGAGGATTCAGCAATCGTAATGCCATTGAATGTCAAGGGGAGATGGTTAGATGCTCTCTTGTTGGAGATGGTCATTGCCTGGCACTTGTGTGGCACAAATGTTACTTGCCACTGATAAGCCCAAGCCTGGATATTGTCCAGGTCTTGCTGCATTTCTACACAGACTGCTTCAGTATTTGAGGAGTCGCAAATGTTGCTGAACATTGTGCAATCATCAGCGAACATCCCCACTTCTGATCTTATTACTGAAGGAAGGTCGTTGATGAAGCAGCTGAAGATGGTTGGGCCTAGGACATTACCCTGAGGAACTCCTGCAGTGACGTCCGGGAGCTAAGCTGATTGACTTCCAACAACCACAATCATCTTCCTTTGTGATAGGTATAAATCCAACCAGCGAAGAGTTTTCCCCCTGATTCCCATTGACTCTAGTTTTGCTAAGGCTCATACTTTTTGCCATACTCGGACAAATGCTGCCTTGATGTCAAGGGCAGTCACTCTCACCTCACCTCTGGAGTCCAGTTCTTTTGACTATTCTTGAACCAAGGCTGTAATGAGGTCAGGAGCTGAGTGGCCCTGGCAGAACCCAAACTGAGCGTAACTGAGCAGGTTGTTGCTATGTAAGTGCCGCTAGATAGCACTGTCGACAACACCTTCCATCACTTTACTGATGATTGAGAGTAGACTGATGGGGCGGTAATTGGCTGGGTTGGACTTGTCCTGTTTTTTGTGCACAGGACATACCTGGGCTGTTTTCCACACTGCCAGGTAGATGCCAGAGTTGTAGCTGTACTGGAACAGCCTGGCGAGGGGCACGACAAGTTCTGGAGTACATGTCTTCATTATTATTGCTGGAATGTTGTCAGGGCCCATAGCCTTTGCAGTATCCAGCGCCTTCAGTCATTTCTTTATATCACAGGCAGTGAATCAAATTGTCTGAAAACTAGCATCTATGATGCTGGGGACTTCAGGAGGAGGCTGAGATGGATCATCAACTCGGCACTTCTGGCTGAAGATTGTTGCAAATGCTTCAGCCTTATCCTTTGCACTGATGTGCTGGGCTTCCCCCATCATTGAGGGTGGGGAGATTTGTGGAGCCACCTCCTGCAGTTAGTTGTTTAATTGTCCACCACCATTCACAACTGGATGTGGCAGGACTGTAGAGCTTAGATCTGATCCATTAACTATGGGATCACTTAGCTCTGTCTATCACATGCTGCTTCCGCAGTTTGGCATGCAAGTAGTCCTGGGTTGTAGCCTCACCAGGTTGACACCTCATTTTGAGGTAAGCCTGTTGCTGCTCCTGGCATGCCCTCCTGCACTCTTCATTGAATCTGGGTTGGTCCCTTGGCTTGATGGTAATGGTACAGTGGGAGATATACCGGGCTATGAGGTTACAGATTGTGGTCGAATACAATTCTGCTGCTGCTGATGGCCCACAGCACCTCACGGGTGCCAGGTTTTGCAGTGCTAGATCTGTTCGAAATCTATCCCATTTAGCACGGTGGTAGTGCCATACAACACGATGGAGGGTATCCTTAATGTGAAGATGGGCTTTGTCTCCACAAGGACTGTGCGGTGGTCACTCCTACCAATACTGTCACAGACAGAGGCATCTGCGGCAAGCATATTGGTGAGGACGAGGTCAAGTATGTTTTTCCCTCTTGTTGGTTCCCTCACTACCTGCCGCAGACCCAGTCTAGCAGCTATGTCCTTTAGAACTCGGCCAGCTCGGTCAGTAGTGGTGCTACCGAGCCACTCTTGGTGATGGATATTGAAGTCCTCCACCCAGAGTACATTCTGCACCCTTGCCCTCAGTGCTTCCTCCAAGTTGTGTTCAACATGGAGGAGTACTGATTCATCAGCTGAAGTGGGGGGGGGAGGGGGGGAATGGTAAGTGGCAATTTAGCAGGGCGTTTCCTTGCCCATGTTTGATGACATGAGGCTTCATGGGGTCCAGAGTCGATGTTGAGGACTCCAACAGCAACTCCCTCCCCACTATATACCACTGTGCCGCCACCTCTGCTGGGTCTGTCCTACCGGTGGGACAGGACATACCCAGGGATGGTGATGGTGGTGTCTGGACATTGCCTGTAAGGTATGATTCCATGAGTATAACTATGTCAGGCTGTTGCTTGTCTCTCCCAACTTTGGTACCAGCCCCAGATGTTAGGAAGGAGGACTTTGCAGCGTCAACAGGACTGGGTTTTCCATTGTCATTTCTGGTGCCTAGGATGATGCCAAGTGGTCCATCTGGTTTTGTTCCTTATTGACTTTTTAGCAGTTTGATACAACTGAGTGGTTTGCTAGGCCATATCAGAGGGCATTTTAAGAGTCAACCATGTTGCTGTGAGTCTGGAGTCACAAGTAGGCCAGACTAGGTGAGAACAGCAGATTTTCTTCCCTGAAGGACATTAGTGAACCAGATTGTTTCATGGTCACCATTAGACTAGCTTTTAATTAATTGAATTCAAATTCCACCTTCTGCCGTGGGGGGATTCGAATCCATCTCCCCAGAGCAATACCCTGGGTCTCTGGTTTACTAGTCCAGTGACAATGCCACTGCACCACCACCTCCCACTTGACATTGCAAAAATAACTAAACTATCTCTGGATGCCCAAAAGCTTGCTTTTTATTTTATCACTAGGCATCATTTAGTCAGCTGCCTAACAGTCACATACCCCAAACTGAGGTGAATTATGCTCAGAGTTTGTCAAATATTAATAGGTAAACACTATGAACCTAGTGGAAGTTCGGGGTGGGATTCCAGAGAATGGGATATTAACAGGGATTTCTAAAGTAAAATAGGTAGGTTTACAGCCAAGTTTCTTTTTTAATGTGAATTATGCTTTTGATTTAATGTTTATATCTAATCTGTGGCTTAAAAAGGCAACATGGACACCCAGGATATGAAGACACTATAGAAGGCATGATAACACTGATTTGTATGATTTAGTAGGACGTCAAAGGAAGAAAATGGTCTAAACTTTAGCAACACAGTAGCAGCTTACTGAGGCTCCTTTTGGTGTGGAAGGAGTGATAGACATGGGTTTACCCCACAGATATAATTTGGGAAGCTATGCAAAGAATGCCCAGCTGTTAGTTTAGACCTCTAATGTTCCACAGTTAAAACTCTTCTCATGCATTCAAAATAGCGTTGAAGTAAAAGTGCACTAATATGTCCTTTCCCGTTGCCTTGGTTGGGAAATTCCACTTATCATTGGAAAGGAAAGTCAGGCAGGGTGTATAATGGAGCAGATGATCTCCTACCACATATTTTGAGCCCGTTCTGAAGTTGAATTCTCACCCCCCAACCCATGGGGCTGTCTCAATTGGTATAACCCATTCCATCGCGCTGTGTAAATAAGGCTATTGCTCTTTGTGTTGTGAAGTGTATCTTAATGGCAACTTGCCAACTTCCATTTAATGTAGATAAAGAATAACCCAATCGAGCAGTGGGAGTTGGGCAGCGAATTCAATGCCACTTTTAAATAAATACATACTAGGACCATTTTCAACTGTGCTCGCAACACAAAGCCTGGATTACTGGAAGAATATGCTGAACATTGGGAAGTGTGACATGATTTTCTGATCATTAAATTAAGGTTCTGCACAATGCCACAACCTACATGCATAGGAAAGCATTCTGCTCTCTGAATGTTCAGCTCATTTGTAACCAAGAGCACTGCTCACCTCCCAAGCCATTTTCATGTTACCCTCATTTTAAAACAGGACCTTTCATTTTCAGTACAACTCACATATCTGCCATTCATGCCAAGTGGCTCAAACCTGCTCTCAAACCTTTGCAGAGTACCTAGCAGAAACAACTGTAGAGCAACTATATTTTTAATATCTAATCATTGGGTGTGTGTATGTTTGCTACCATAGTGGGGTTTTTTTTACAGTGCGTGACATTGATCCTAGCTTTGTGCTGCATCTTGCTGCTATGCACAAGTTTCCTGTGGATCAGCAGTTCAAGACAGAGCTGAGAATAACATGTTACTGTCTTCCTAGTACTGCTACTGAATGGGAAACAGTGTTTTGTGACATCTACTGGGGTGTGGGTGGTGAGGGCGGGGAAAGTGATGATGCATCCTGAGCGACTGCACCATTATCTATGCCCATTCCAGAAATGCTGCTGGTTCTGGACACTGCCTATCTATAGCCATTTATCTGTGTGACAGCAAACCTAAAGGTCCCACTGAGAATAGCGAAGCCCTGTCTCAGAGTGTTCAGTAGCCGATTATCAATTCTGCCAAGACTAAAAGTGCTAGTTCATTCCATTCTGGCACCCCATGCTCTTATGGCTGCTTCTATGACCTATTGGACAGGGGCTCGGCTGCAGACATCCCTGGAGCTGTCCCAGGCTTCCTTGCTCAACCATCAGTGCATGGCGGAACCTTCAGTAATCAGAGGCCTACTCCCTGGATGTGTCTTCTGAATCCTTTCTGCCTTGCTTCATCTCTGCCAGTCTTCAAAAGCTTGTTTAAAACCTACCACTTTGATCTTACCATAGTTTGCCTCCTCATTCTCTTTTCTCAATTCTTGCTCAGTGTCTAAATGCCTTCCTTCCCTCCTGTGAAGTGTCTAAGATGTTTTGTTACATTAAATGCACAATATGTGTAAGTTGTTTTATTGCTCTGATAAATGTCGCCATTCAGATTCAGCTAGCAGTTGACTGAGTCCTCCTTGCTCTATGAGGCGAGTAAATGGTATTTAGCAAGTGAAGGGAGCCAAGCTCTTCCACCAGTTTTCGCCACACCCAAGTAAAATGACCACTTAACTAACTGACTGGTTTGGCTGATTAAAGTTGGTTTCTTAAAGCTAGGTTTCTGTCGCAGAAGTTGAAAAAAGCAATGTTCTGGGATATCTGTGCTCCTCCAATTCTGGTATCTTGCATATTCCTGGTTTTAAATGCTCCATTATTCAGCTGGCAAAGGCCTATGCTCTGGAAACCGCCGCCTCCTCCCCCACACCCCGCCTCCAGCCTGCTCCTGTGGGGGCCGCAGTCATCCTGGGCAACTGCCATATATAAGGTTTGTACTGATTAAAATATTCAAAGAAGGGTCCTTCGCTTTTTTCCCAAATTAAACTGTTGGAGCATTGGATTCGCCAATTCACAGCATATTTTTGTCATAACACCTACTCCTCACACCCATTTGATGAATACCCTCACGTTCAACAGCAGCACCAATCTAGAGTAACTACTGCAGTACAGCAAACTGTTTAATAACCATTCTTCAGTTTGAAAAATAAAGGTCACCTTTCTGCAAACCCCTAGTTCCTGTCATTTGTGCTCCTTTGCCTATTCTGCTGCTCTTACCAACTGCTTCTTCCTCTGTGGCTGAAGGCATGGCCACCAATGATGGGGCGAAGGAAATCAGTAATGGACAAGAGGCCAGAATTGATGGAATCCAGAATTCAAGGAGGGTTTGTAGGACTGGAGGAGATTATGGAGAGATTTGCATGTAAGAATGAAAATTTTAAAATCGATTTTTCCTGCAACTGGGAACTTAGCAAAAGAAAAAAACAAAAGTTATAAGATGAATTAAATTGTTATTTTAATATACTAGTCGTTTAAAATGTTTCTGGTGAGTTTTTTAAAAAGGTTGATGCAAATCACTTTTGGTTTATGCTCTTTGTGGTTTGTGCTATCTTATATTTCTCTAACTTTTTATTTTTAAAAACACGTATTATGGTAATTTCTGAAAATGCCAATAGCACGAGAGAAATGTTGCATAAAGGCAGGTGATTGCTAGGAAATGCAACGGGAGTCACTATCTCTTTAAATGCTGCCGCTGAAAACGTGTCGGTGTCAAGCGAGCAAGTCGTGTAGCCTCGCCTGATTTGCGAAGGGTCGGGTTTCTTCAACTCATCCTGCACTCGGGTTGGGCCGCTCCTCTCTTTTATGGAGAGGATCTATTTGGGAATAAGAGCGGTGGGGTTGGGTTGGGTTGGGAGAGAGAGGCACACCTGTTGAAGTGGATCTGTTGGAAGTTGTGACAGCTCAGCTCTGTGTGTGTGTTTTAGCCACTGGGAGGAAGCTGCCCCGTGTTGAACTGCTCTCCTCGCAGCGTTGCTCGGGCTGAGGGAGACACACGGACGGAGTTGCTGTGGACCCTGGCTTTCTGAACACTGGAGATTACTCTGCTTGTAGCCTCCGAGAAGCAGCGGCAGGACTTTTTAGCACACGCCGATGGCAGAAGCTGGACGTCCCGACGGTGCGAGAGACGAGTCGGCGGGGACTGGAGACGAGTTTAACGAGATTATTAAAACTCGAACGGGTAAGTGGAGAGGGAAAGGGCTGGAGGGGCGCCGCACCTTAACTTGTCACCGAGCCCAGGAGAGGATCGGCTTAGAAAGAAAAACATTCAACTTTCTCTTTAAATGTATGACACTGGGACTGGAGACTGGGGGTTGGAGAAAGTGTCAGTGGCTGGCACATTACTCTTAGCAGATGCAGGGCAGAGTTGGCACCGGGACCCTGCTGGCTGGTTGGCAGGGACCGGGGGTACAGCGGGAAGACTGACCGCTCCAGGAGCTGTTATTTGTACCGCTTGCATTAAAAGCAGCATTGTTGTTACTTTAAATAGCCAGAGCTGGAATCAGATCCGAGCGGCTTAGATTGCAGAGCCGGGGCACCGTGGCGCGATGCTTGGCAAAAAAAAAACTTCACTTTCCCGCTTTGTCAACATTTTCTTTATGTATGTAAAATAATTTAGGTGTATTTTTGGTGCCAGTCCACGGTTTGTGTGGAATCCGTGTGTGTAGCTGTTCCCAGTGGTACCCTGGAACTGATACTCAGTGACACCCACATCAATGCTTATCTGGTGCTGCTGCAACTCCTCCCATGGTTTTCAGTTAGAGTAGAGGTCATTCACCAGCATCTTTACCAATTCATAAGTTACAGGGCGAGTTAACCAATGCAACGTGGAATTGTAGGCGCCTACAGTTTGTGCGGAAATGGACAGTGTTCCCAGATGTAACAGCAAAAGTAAACTCTGGAAAACTCGGAATCTTTCCCAAAATAATGCAGATAGAGGTTGAGGTTTGTTGGACAAGAACAGGGGCCAACACTGGGTTTCTGATCCTGCAGGGGACCAGTGTAAACATTGTGGGAGCAGAACCGCGATGAAAACCCTTTTTGGAAACTGGGCTGTCCGGGAAGTACAACTTGGTTGGGCCCAAATGCTGTTGATGGAGGGTTACTCTTACTCACTCTCCAATGGCTCGTCCAGTTTGCTGTCCTCAAATTCCTGCCCGATGTTTGATTGGCATCAACTCTGTACCATATTGTAATTTGTTTGAAGACCATTTCTGCATCAAAAAGAGAAGCAACAGTATGATTGGTTGTTTATATTTTTAGTTCAGCAACATGTTCCGTTGCTCCGGATATTTCATTCTAATTTAATCATTGGCAACTTAATGCCAATTGGCTTTGAGGGAGCTCCATCGTAAAATACATGTAAAACGGTTTAGAACTCGAGCAGTTAATAGCGCTAAGCAACGCACGATGCTTGCTGTATTATGGGTTCTGACAATTACAAAGTTCACTGAGTGTTGCGAACACTTTTAAGCGGTGTTGATGGAAAACCGCAGTCATGGGCTTTGTTGCAGATGTGGCCTTGTTACTTACCTGGACATGTACAGCCGAGTGGCAGCTACTGGAAAGATATCAGGAAACAACAGTCTGAACTATGTGTTGGGAAAGGTCATGCTTTATTTCAGTGTTATAGTTATGCCCAGACATAGCTCAGTGGAGACGGCCACCTGCTCTTCATGAATTAGGAGAGTAGTGAGAACTATTTTAGGCTGTGGCTCTAATTAAACTGGTTTTACATTTCATTCAGGAATCTAGTGTTACAGTAACTGTTTAAGAAGTACAGGAACATTTTTACTGTAGTCAAAAACAGCAAAGAAATATTCTGCACGAGTGTGCATTTAAAAAAAAGCTCTACACTGGAGAAAAGTCAAAAAGTTTAACCTGGCATCAAGTTTGGAAAATGTAGTTAACTGCTTTGGATGGATCTCAATTGCACATCAGTCAGCTTCTCACAAATAAAAGTTACCTAAACACAAAAAAGGGAAGCTGCCGACAGCTGGATTAAACAGTAGTCAGTATTGTGTGGCCTTCTAGCTCCAGTGCTTCAGCTCTTAACCTCTGGGCAGCTAATCACAAGTTGGAGTATCAGAGCTGCCTGTCACTTTAATGCACTTGTCTTACGTGGAGGAGGTACAAAAAATAAGTTGGGATGCTAGGTGGAGTATTGCAAAATGGTAGAAATGTTCCATCTTGGTGATTAAAGCAATTGAAAATTAGCAACTCCCAACAAATGGTACACACCTTCTGACTATCAGTCACAAATCAGCACCAACAATGGCTGTGGTGAAGTCTGAGACTTAGATTGTTCCTTCCTCCAACAGAGAGGGTGGATGGGAGGAAAGTAATTAGGAAAAAAAACATCCAATTTAAAATAAAATGCAGATACTATTATAATAAGTCAGGAGTAAGGCAACTCAATAGATCTCTTAACAATGAGTAGTCTATCCTAAAGAACTGGTTATTTTTGCAGCAGAAATATATTTGCAGAGAAGCTTGATCTCATTGAGACAGTTCAAATTCTACTTCTGGATAAACTGTGATATAAAATCTATGAAGCAACTTTATTTGATCAGTCATTTTTGCTTGATATTTAGCAATTCTACAATAATAGGCAAATATTGAGTGCAGTGTACAACAATAGTACTATTCCCCTGGTGGGAGTGGCGCTGCGGTGTAAAGCTGAAGACTGAGGCTATTATTATGAACAGTATGATTTCTTGTAATCTGAGAATATTTATCTTGAGCTGCAGGCACATTAGCACACATGACTGCCAGCAGAGCTAAAGGTTCTTATTTTATTATTGTAGCATCCATGATATTGGTAGAATTGAAATGCTTTGGCAGCAGAAATAACAAACTGATTATTGGAACAATGTCACATTTATAGCATTATTGTGTTGAAAGTTTCAGAAACTTTTATTTGTAAATATTTGAGTTGTGGTGCTTGCCGCAAATTTAATTGTAGTATATGTGTTGTGTGCTGTAAAGTGTAATAAAAAGTAATTGTTTTAAAAAATTCAGTGTAATTGTCAATAAGAATGTTGAATACTTCGGAGAGTGTCTTATTCTATTACATTCAGCTACAAACTGTTCCTGCCTAGAGTCAAAGAAAAAAATGACTTGCATTTATATAGCACTTTTCATGACTTCAGGATGTGCCAAAGCACTTTACAACCAAATGAAGTACTTTTGCGGTGTAATCATTGTTGTAATGTAGGAAACGCAGCAGCCAATTTTTGCACAGCAAACTCCCACTGATAGCAATGCGATAATGACCAGTTAATCTGTATTTTAGTGAAGTTGATTGATGGATAAATATCAGCCAGGATACCAGGGATAACCCGCCTGCTGTTCTTCAAAATACTGTCAGGTAGGCCTAAAAATCCCATGAGAGAACAGACAGGACCTCGGTTTAATATCTCATCCAAAAAATAGCGTCTCCGACAGTACAGCACTCCCTCAATACCACCCTGGGGTGTCAGACTAGACATTTTGTACTTAAGTCTCTGGAGTGGAACTTGAACCCACAACCTTCTGATGCAGAGATGAGAGTGCTACCAACTGAGCTTTGGCAGAGACCACAATGAGTCAGCACAGAACCAGAAAATCTGACAAGTCAAATTCATGTCTGCTGACTCTTTATCAATTTCTGCCTGAATTTTCTTTTTCATTTTTGTTGCTGAATGTGACACATGTCCATTATTTGAGGACATAACATGTGACAGTAATAATAAAACATATTTGTGACATTGCAGGTAAGTACTCACAGAGACAGACACCCTTTCAGACATCATTTTCTCATGCCTTTCATTGTTGACTGCACTTGGGATTTCTTTTCTACTTAATGAAGATTGTTACAAAACTAGTTTTCTTTGCTCTGTATAGTATTAAAAGTTTATATATTAAAAGTGTTCTGGTTATACAGGGGGTGAAGCTTCTTGTTAAAATATATCCATATGCTGTTAAACCAGGACTAATCATTAAAATATGTTCTGCTGTTCAATATGAATTGTTGTTTTGGTTTTACCAGTGTTACTGGAAGCTCAGCAGATTGACCTGAATTTGCAAAAGAGCTTTGACTGTGTGTTCAGTGCTGCATTGCTTTGATACTCATTTGTACTAAAAATGGGAGATTTCCAGACAGCTTACTGCCTTTGAACTCAGTTACTGTGCACTTTGCTTTAATATTAACCTACCTACTGCTGTTTACTGCAGTGGTACTCCGAATGCCAAAGTGTACATCTGGGTACTATAAACTGGTGAACCATATGCATTCCTCCCACAATACGCAGTTGAAATGCGACTGCCAAGGAGTAACGACTTTGTCTCAAATTCAGCGTTTAGACTTCCACTAGACAGGGGCCTGTAAAGGTTAAAAGAACGCTCACACATGCCTTTTAATCGAGCTTTTGGTGTGGAAATCAGAACTGTTCAATTTTTGTTCTCACCCCCTCCCTCCAGTTATTTAAACAAAACAAAAAGAATCATCTGAATTAGTCATCACCATCTTGAAAATATTTTCAAAACAGCTGGATGTGAGACTTGTTTGGCTACTATGTTAAATAGGTAGTAGTGAATCTTGAATGTTCCCAGTATGTCCTTAGCTGTAGACAATAATGCTTTCATCCCCACTGGCACAAGATGTTAATTAGTTCAGTTTGAGAACCTAACTGGATTTATGGAACCATAAAGTTTATATTTATTTATTGAATGAGTGAAGTGTGCATTTATTCTACATGCTTCTTTAAATTGTTTTCTTAAATAATTTTGTCACCTAACATACTTGGTCATGCCTTCCTTCAGATCAGATGTAGTGACAGACAAGATGAGAAACCTGTCATATCTGCCATTGTCCCACATTGGAGTACGGTCATACTGTAGGTCAGAAAGGTCACATAGCTTAAGTTTATTCACCCTGCCAAAATTTTAAATCACTGAACTTAGTTTATTCAACTTTCAAAACATAAGTGTTTTTTTCTCTTCAAAGAACACCTTATCTGTAGTTTATTCTTACTTGCCCAATAGTGACGTAGTCAATAGCAAGATTATACATAGAAGAGGGAATAATTTAAGTTTAATATTCGAGTTTTAATCTATACAATTGATCTGTTGTCCATGTTTGAGTTATCTGATAGTAACATTTTACCAGTTTAGAAATTTTTCTAATTGGTAGATTAGTACCAGTGTTTCAGAGCCAACTACCATGTAATTAAATATTTTCCACATGTGACAGTAGAAGCAAAATTTAAACATGCAAACCAAACCCCAGTGAAATTTACAAAAGCAAAATATTATGAATGTTGGAAAGCTGAAATGAAAAACAGAAAATGCAGGCCAGACAGCATCTGTGGAGAAAGAAACAGAATTAACATTTCAGGTCAATGACCTTGCATCAGAACTGGGAAAAGTTAGAAATGTAATAGGTTTTAAGCAAATGAAAGAGGTGGGTGCGGGAGGTGTTTGGTGGGGGGGGGGGGGGGGGGGTGGTGGTGGAAAGAGAACCTGCAACATTAACTTTGGCATTGCACCACCAACACTTTTGCCATTTAATCTCTCCTGTCTTCCACCCTATCACCTACCTTTCCTTTTGTTCTTTTTCCACCCTGAATGAAATGGGCTACTGTGTTGCCGTGTTGTCCTAATAATAGTTAGATAGTTCAGAGGGGTTAGGGGTGGTGGTGAGGAGGGGTGAGTGGGTAAGGGTGTGGTGCAGGAAAGAGACTCTACAAAACTTGTAGGGAATTGCATTAACACACGATATTGGAGTCCCAATGTGCAGTGTCACTGTGCTGCTGTATGGGTTCACACCTTCTATACTGCAAATCACTGAATTCTAGATCTCTGACACATCAAAGTGGGAAGTCACTGTGTCTAATGGCAGGGAGGATAAACTGAAGGGTGAGGCATCCCGATATGAGGAGTTATCCACTTAAAGTATGCAACAAAAAAGGCTATTTGCTTCATTAGGTACAGACCTTGCAACAAATATTTATAACTTGCAGTCCCATGGGAGCTGAATAGGATGCAGAAAAGGACGATTTTGGTGACGTTCTCTCTGGATCATTGAAATTAAAATCCTAGCGTGTCAATCCCAACGTTACAGTCAATATTTCAGTCCTAGTTGCACTCCATATACACTGCAGGTCGCATGGCGAAAACAGTGTTCCAATGAATGTTTTGTAAGTCTGTGCTAAGCAAGATGTTTGTACAACCTTGGTGATGCTCTACACCATGGACATTAGTGCTTCACCTAACTTTCTCAAATACAATTTTAAAACCATATCATTATTTTGGCAAAAATTGTTTCGATTATGATCTGTCAATAGGTTTAAGATTATCGGTTATTATTTTAAATTCAGTGAGTATGGCAGGTATTTCTGTTGCATTCCTAGAGCAACCTGGCCTGGAGTTTCTTTCGTAGGCACCATCATGCAGTTGTATCTGAAATTGCGGTTGTTTGCCTATGTCAAATTGTGACAAAGTATCCTTGCAATCTAATTGTCATATTTTCAAATGTAAAAGAACCCAAGAATCAGTGCAATACCAAGTGTGGATAAAGTGTAATTGGAACAGAGCCAATGGGGCTTCAGGGGACTATATTTCCAAGTTCCGTTGTCCTGAATTTCCCTGATCCATGTCAGTGGTCTCAAATCACCATTGATGAACAGACTGGGGAATCAAAGCTCAGTAGTAACCCTGTTTTACTAAAGCCTCTTGTTACTGCCGTCAGGAAAAGTTGATCTTTGTTTCTCAGGCTGTTCTGATTCACAGCAAGTGCTTTAATGGGCAGGGATGGACTGAGGTTACTTTGGATATGTTCAGTTCCTTACTCATACAACGCTGTCACATTCCAGCATGGACTCGATGGGCCGAATAGCCACCTTCTATACATAAATAACTATGATATTGCTTTCTGCAGTTGGTTGATGCAGTGCTGAGGAACAAAACTCCACTGAGTGCATATCTGCTTGTCTCATTATTACAATTTAAACTTAAAGTAAAAAAGAACAGTGAACACAATCACCGACACAATGCACTTGAAATTACTCCATGATATGCTAACATACAAAAGCTTAAATGTTCATATGTTAGTATTCTACAGTGTAATTTCATTGCCATGTCTTTGGTTAAATGTGATGGGATATATTTTCCTTATTCCATTAATTTTAGTGAAAAGATTGATGTAAGTATAAAGCAATAGTCCTTATTTTTGTTAAAATGTAATAAATAGAGGATTATATGGCCCAAGTTATCTTAGACCCTCTGATGGAATTAGTACCAAGTTTTAGTAACAGTGCAATGAAAATATCCTGATCACAGCATTTCAATTAAGGCATACATTTTACATTGAAAAATTCTGCTCATTGTTAAGAGCAATTAAGTGCACATCTGGAAACTCATGGTTTAATAGTTTGTTTAAAATGCATTTTTTGAAGTACTTTTAGCAGCAGGAAGGAATCTGTAGATGTTAGCAAAACACCTGCTGGGAAGCATTATCTTCTGTTATACAGTTGGTAATAGTTTACATTATTGGCACTGGATGAATAAATGGTACATTAAGGTGCAAGAATTAAAATGATCCTTTCTTAAATTAATCGCACAACTAATAAGCAAAGATCCCTGGCAATCAGAACTAAATAGTGGCTCATTAAAATCAGTTTGGTGTACAACATAAAGAATATATTATCAGGGTTCTACTCTTCTATGTGCAAAATATCTTTCTACCCGACACCAAAGTAACTTTAAAACCTGACTAGGTAGTACAATCTTTCTTGTACCTTAAAACAAGAACGAGTCTCTAATACTGCAGTGTCAAAGTTTCAGATCAGCAATGCAGCAAACGCATTAACATTTAGCAGCTTGAAACTGAATTTAACAGCTGAACCGTTGCTATTTGGTGAGAAAAAAACTCCATATTTTACTGACTGAGACCAGGGAAAATCTGTTACTATTTAACGAAATCCAATGTATGGAACGCTGCAAACTTAAAAGTACAGTAAATATACTTTGTATACAAACCAGCTGAACAATAGTACCTTTTCATACAAAATCAAGTAGTCAAGTAGTTTAATTTTAATAGCATGTGCCGCGTGGGAGTCATTGTAACATAAACACATTTTAATTGTGTTACTATGGCAACACTGTCAATGAGAACTCCTGTTTGGCAATTGTACTTAAAATTCAGAATATGTGTTTTGAATCTTTAAAGCCGTCTGAACTATGAAGGCCATCTGCGTTTATTGTGTATAATATCAGTGATGTAGATAGTGGGAAGGTCCACTGCTGTTCTAGTACTTCCCAGATTACTTTGTATTGGACTGTTTTGCTGTCAGATGGAAAATGCATGGAACTCAATGAAAAGTTTTGCTTTAAATGTGATAAAACTAATTAGGTAAGAAATAAATTGTCAATTCTTAGACATGTTCTATGATACTAAATGACAGCAGAATAACTGCTGTGAAATGGAGTAATGAAGGTAAAATGAAGCTGCTTCACAATAGCCTTTCTAGCATGAGCATTTTGCAATAGGATATTTAAAAACTGTATTGACCTTCAATTTTAATATTGCACAAGCCTAATTTGAGCCTGAATGAATATTATCAAACTGATTTGATTTCATTAACATACAACTAAACTGCTTCCAGTTACCTTCCCTTGTAAGCAGGTGTGAAGCTAGATTATTTTTTAACTTGGTGACAGGGCGGGGGGGTGATGGTGGAGGGAGGGTGCGGTGCGGGATGTGAGAAAAAGAAGGCTTCTTGTCACAGTAATGTTGAATTCATGAGTTAGCACTGCATTGAAACGTCCTTTATTTCATTTCTGTACTTCTGGCCAAATTTGAGGAATTGTTATTTCTGGACTTCTGAAATCCCCATTATCAAATAGAGCAGGGGTGGACAACTGGAATCCACCAAGGTACGTGATTCTTTTGTTGAGTTTCAGCTGTTTGTACTTGCCCTTGGATTCAATCAAGATGCAAGAGGTGAGGGATGAAACTGAACCAGGAACGTCTTCCATTCTGACTCAGCTAATTACAATGTAAGCTGGTTGGTTTGCCCTGGATGCACTTCCATAAGGTCTGTTATACACACACTTTCTCTGCAGCTGTAGTTAGAATGGACGACAAGGAGAATTATCTATTTCACAGGCCAAGCACCTTTGGCATGCTGTTAGTCTCTGTGGCAGAGAGGAGGTTGGCTATGGATGGTTGGAATGATGACACTGCTTACGGCTTGTGGCTGAGGAAATCACTGATTTTGGCTGTAAAATAGAGGAAGAAATGAGAGGGGTTGGGGGGGAACTGGGAAAGGTAGAGAGGGAAATCTTATTCTGATTTTTCAGGCATTAGGACTAGCCCTAAGGCAGGAATGGCCTTTACAGTAGATGAGCTTCATTTAAATCGGATTCTGGCCAATATCTTGATGGACAATGTAATTAGTCTGTGGGGAGGGTTTAAACTAGCGGGGGAAAGGAAAAAAAACTAATTTGGTAAGGAGTGTAAAGGCACAATAATGTAAATAGAGATCCCAAAAGAATTAAGGAAGAAGACTGCAAAAACTTTGGATTTCAAATTCACTGGTATGTATTTCATAGGGTCATTATGGTGCAGAAGGATGCCATTTGGTCCATTGAGACCATACCAGCACTCTGTAGAGCAATCCAGTCAGTCCCATTCCCCCACTCTTTCCCTGTAGCCTTGCAAGTTTATTTCTGTCAAGTGCCTATCCAATTTCCTTTTGAAATCATTCATCATATGTATTTCCTCCACCCTTGGAGGCAGTAAGTTCCAGGTCATTACCACTCACTACATTTAAAAAAAAAAGTTCTTCCTTACATTTCACCCCCACCCACCATATCGCTTGCCCAAAGCCTTAAATCTGTGTCCCCTAGCCAGTTAATGGGAACAGACTTTCTTTGTCTACATTATCTAAACCTGTCATAATCTTGTATACCTCTATCAACTTTCCCCTCAACCTCCTTTGCTCCAAGCAGAACACCATCTTCCCCAACCTAACCCTGTAGCTAAAGTCTCTCATTCCCCAGAACTCCTCTGTACCCTCTCAAGGACCCTCACATCCTTCTTAAGGTTTGGTGAACAGACCTGGACACAGTACTCTAGTTGGGGCCTAACCAGAGCTTTAGAAAGGTTCAATATAACTTCCCTAATTTTGTACTCAACACCTCTATTTATGAAGCCCAAGATCCCATATGCTTTGCTAGCGACTGGTTATGTCTTGCCACCTCAAAGATCGATGCACATAAACCCCCAGGTCCCTCTGTCCCTGCACACTCTCTTTAAAACTGTGCTGTTAAAGATACATTGTCTCTCACTATCCCTTTTGCCAAAATCTATCGCCTCACACTTGTCTGTATTAAATTCCATCTGCCACATGTCTACTCATTCTGCTAGCCGAGTCCTGTTGCAGTTGATTCGTATCATCCTCACTGTTTGCCACATCTCCAGGTTTGGTATAGAAACATAGAAAATATGAGCAGGAGTAGGCCATTCGGCCCTTTGAGCCTGCTCCGCCATTCATTATGATCATGCCTGATCATCCAACTCAGTAACCTGTTCCTGCTTTCCCCCACGCCCCCCCCCCCCCCCCCACCCGCCATATCCTTTGATCCCTTTCACCCCAAGAGCTATATCTAACTCCTTCTTGAATACATACAATGTTTTGGCCTCAACTGCTTTCTGTGGTAGCAAATTCCACAGGCTCACCACTCTCTGGGTGAAGAAATTTCTCCTCATCTCAGTCCTGAAAGATTTACCCCATATCTTTAGACTATGACCCCTGGTTCTGGACTCCCCCCACCATCGAGAACATCCTTCCTGCATCTACCCTGTCAAGTCCTGTTCGAATTTTATAGGTTTCTATGGGATCCCCCCTCACACTTCTGAACTCCAGCGAATATAAACCTAACCGACTCAATTTCTCCTCATACGTCAGTTCCGCCATCCCAGGAATCAGTCTGGTAAACCTTCGCTGCACTCCCTCTATAGCAAGAACATCCTTCCTCTGATAAGGAAACCAAAACTGCACACAATATTCCAGGTGTGGCCTCACCAAGGCCCTGTATAATTGCAGCAAGACATCCCTGCTCCTGTACTCGAATCCTCTCGCTATGAAGACCAACATACCATTTGCCTTTTTTATTGCCTGTTGCACCTACATGCTTAGCTTCAGCCGACTTGTGTACAAGAACATCCAGGTCTCATTGTATATTCTCCTCTCTCAGTTTATAGCCGTTCAGATAATCTGCCTTCCTGTTTTTGCTACCAAAGTGGATAACCTCACATTTATCCACATTATACTGCATCTGCCATAAATTTGCCCACTCACTCAACTTGTCCAAATCACCCTGAAGCCTCTCTGCTTCCTCCTCACAACTCACCCTCCCACCCAGTTTTGTGTCATCTGCAAATTTGGGGATATTACATTTAGCTCCCTCATCTAAATCATTAATAGATATTGTGAATAGCTGGGGTCCTAGCACCGATCCCTGCGGTACCCCACTAGTCACTGCCTGCCATTCGGAAAAAGAGTGGTGCAGTGGTTAGCACCGCAGCCTCACAGCTCCAGGGACCCGGGTTCAATTCTGGGTACTGCCTGTGCGGAGTTTGCAAGTTCTCCCTGTGACCGCGTGGGTTTTCGGCGGGTGCTCCGGTTTCCTCCCACAGCCAAAGACTTGCGGGTTGATAGGTAAATTGGTCATTATAAATTGCCCCTAGTGTAGGTAGGCGGCAGGGAATAAGGGATTACTGCAGGCTTAGTATAAATGGGTGGTTGTTGGTCGGCACAGACTCGGTGGGCTGAAGGGCCTGTTTCAGTGCTGTATCTCTAAATAAATAAAAATATTCCTACTCTACCAATTTTCTATCCATCGCAATACACTACCCCCAATCCCATGCGCTTTAATTTTACACGCTAATCTCTTATGTGGGTCTTTGTCAAAAGCCTTCTGAAAGTCCAAATAAACCACATCCACTGGCTGTCTCTCATCAACTCTACTAGTTACATCCTCGAAGAATTCTAGTAGATTTGTCAAGCATGATTTCCCTTTTGTAAATCCATGCTGAGTCTGTCTGATTCTACCACTGTTCTCCAAGTGCTCTGCTATAAAATCTTTAATAATGGACTCGAGAATTTTCCCCACTACTGACGTCAGGCTGACTGGTCTATAATTCCCTGCTTTCTCTCTACCTCCCTTTTTAAATAGTGGGGTTACATTAGCTACCCTCCAATCTGTAGGAACTGTTCCAGAGTCTATAGAATCTTGGAAGCTGACCACCACTGCATCCACTATTTCTAGGGCCACTTCCTTACGTATTCTGGGATGTAGATTATCAGGCCCTGGGGATTAATCGGCCTTCAATCCCATCAATTTCCCCAACACCATTTCTCTACTAATACTGATTTTCTTCAGTTCCTCCCTCTCACTAAACCCTGTGTTCCCCAACATTTCTGGTATAATATTTGTGTCCTCCTTTGTGAAGACAGAACCAAAGTATGCATTTAGTTGGTCAATTATTTCTTTGTTCCCCATAATAAATTCCCCTGTTCCTGACAGGGACCTAACATTTGTCTTCAATCTTTTTCTCTTCACATGCCTATAGAAACTTTTACAGTTAGTTTTTATGGTCCCCACAAGCTTGCTCTCGTACTCTATTTTCCCCTTCTTAATCATTCCCTTGGTCCTCCTTTGCTGAATTCTAAACTGCTCCCATTCCTCTGGTCTGTTGTTTTTTCTGGCAAATTTGTATGCCTCTTCCTTGGATCTAATGCTATCTCTAATTTCCCTTGTGAGCCATGGTTTGGCTACCTTTCCCATTTTACTTTTGTGCCAGACAGGAATAAACAATTGTTGCAGTTCATCCAGGCACTGTTTGAATGTTTTCCATTGCCTTTCCACCGTCATCCCTTTAAGTAACGTTTCCCAATCCACCATAGCCAACTCGCATCTCCTACCTTCGTAGTTTCCTTTTATTAAGATTCAGGACCCAAGTCTCAGAATCAGCTACGTCGCTCTCCATCTTGATGTAGAATTCTATCATATTATGGTCACTTATCCCCAAGGGGTCTCACACAATTACATTGTCAATTATTCCTCTCTCATTACACAATACAGTCTAGGATGGCCTGTTCTCTAGTTGGTTCCTCAAGGTATTGGTCCAGAAGACCATCCCGTATACACTCCATGAATTCCTCCTCTATGGTATTGTGACTAATTTGATTTTCCCAATCTATTTGAAGATTAAATTCACCCATAATTACATATGTTCCTTTCTCGCAAATCATCGGCAAATTTTGAAATTTTATTCTATTTCAATATCCAAGTCATTTATGTATATAAAAAAAAAAGTTGTTCTCGAACTGAACCTTGGGGACCACCACTGACTACCATCCTCCAGTCTGAAAAATAACCATTTACACCTCATTGTTTTGAGTCCTTAAGCCAATTTTTTATCCAATTGGACACTGGCCCTCCTATTCCATGAGCCTCAATTTTGTTAACCAGCCCTTTATATGGTACTTTGTCAAATCTATATCAACAACATCCACCACATTCATCTCATGAATATGTGAATGGACAAAGCATTCAAAACAAAACTGGAAAATTTAGAAGTATTAATAAATGTAGTAAGGTCTAATATTCCAGCTACAATGCAAATGTGGCATAGGTTTTGGCAGACGAGAAATTTAATATTCCTGGTTATAACATTTTCAGCAGAGATAAAGATGTTATTTAATTCAGAAGTTTGAGTTGATGCATTGTAGGAGCAAAAACGAGAAACTTCAATGGAAGTTGCTAAAGGTTTTGGATGGCAACATATTTAATGGGTGGAGAACTGGCAATCCAGGTCTCGGCACCTTTTTCCTTACATTTACACTTTGGGTGATGGTTGTTCACCAAGGAGTCATAGAGTCATAGAGTTATACAGCACAGAAATAGGCCCTACGGCCTGGAAAGGGATCATTAGTTATCCGTGAGCAACACTGACCTTTTCAAAGATCGGGGTGGGGGTGCTGGGGAGGGCTGAGGCCCATCATTGCACCTCAACAGCCTATGTTGAGAACCGCTAACTCCACACAGACTATCCATCAAGCCTGGGTCTTCATGACTAAGTTCTACACTGAGTTTTATTTGTACCATGCTTTTGATTTACCCACCCATCAAGCTTTCATGTGAGCCTATTCAGTGACTTGATTTAGGGAGCTTCTCATGAACTCTGGACAGATCTATAAGACTTGTTATGACCCTTATCAAATCCCAGTACAATTTATTTCCATCATGGTTCAAGCCAGAAGGTCTCATTTCTTGTGCTGATCGTTGAAACCATTGATCAATTTTCTTTGTTGTTTCACTATAGCTGGAAATTTCATTCACATTATGGAATAGGAAGCATTGACCCTGCAATCTGAAATTTAAGCCAACAACATAACCACTGTTTTGTTCAATAAGGGAGCAATTTAATTGTTCCATTGTCTTGCTGAAGTAGAATAATGAGTTAATTGGCTGGATTTTGCAGTCAGCGGTAAAGCAAATGATTATAATTGGATTCAGATGGAAGCTAAAATCAATATAAACAAACATTAAAAAAAATACAAAAGCAAAATACTGTAGATGCTGGAAATCTGAAATAAAAACAGAAAATGCTAGAAATACTCAGCAGGTGTGGCAGAATCTGTGGAGAGAGAAAGAGTTAATGGGCAGTATTTTAGGTCCCACTGGGGGCAGGAAAGGAGGCGGGCGGGCACCACAAATAGCGTCATCGGCCGGCGTGTTGGTTTCCCATCGCTATTCCCACTGCCGGCAAGTTTTTCATCAGGGTGTGGAAAGTCTGGCCCTGGAAACCTGCCCAATCCACTAATAAGTCCAATTACGATAAAGAGCCCATTGAGAGCTCATAAAAGGCCAGCTTGAGAATTTAGTGAAAGCACACGAGCTGTACACTGGATCAGGGGCAGACCAGGCACATTGAGGCGGCAACACACCGGGCAGCCAGTCATGGCCGCTACAAGAAATTAGGTGGGCCCCAAGAAAGGGAGAATGGTTGCAAGGGGCACTCAGTCATTGGCACACAGGTGCCGTCGGGAGTACACAGGTTGTGGGGAGACTGGTCACTACATGCTCGGACGGTGCAGGGAGTCGTCATCCTTCTGACATCACGGGGGCATAAGAGGACGGGCAAGGCTGCCAAGTACAATTAAGAGGCTCCCTGAGTGCAAGGAAGGTAGCGGCTGACAATGGGAGCATCACTCTCAGATTTCCAGCTCATTGGCGATGAGGAACAACATCCTCCGCAGGAAGGGCAGAGTGCCAGGACTGAGGAGGGCAGTGGAGCGGGACAAGGGGCAGGAAAGCAATGGAGGAAATACCCTCTGCATAGGATCTACTGGTGAAAACAGAGCTACCTGGAGATGACCGAGAACCAGTGCTGCAGGAGACTGCGGCTGTCCAGGCAGATGGTCAGAGATTTGTGCCCTCGTCATGGAAGACCTCACAGCTCGCAGCACTACTTGCCATGCCCTACCAGCAGCCGTCAAAGTCACTGTAGCCTTGAACTTTGTCTCTGGCTCCTTTCAAGGATCAGCTGCGGACCTTGGTGGCATCTTGCGAAAGGCTGCACACCATTGTATCTAACAGGTCACTGATGCCCTTTTGTGAGAGCTGGACTGTACATCATTAACAACGAGCTCAGTAGACTCAATGTGGACATTGCAGCACTTCAGGAGACTCGCCTCCCCGCGAGTGGCTCTCTAGCAGAGCAAGACTACACCTTCTTCTGGCAGGGCAGGGATCCTGAAGAACCAAGACAGCATGGAGTGGGCTTCGCCATCAGAAACTCCTTGCTCAGCATGATAGAGCCTCCCTCAAATGGCTCGGAACGCATACTGTCCATCCGACTGCTCACCACCTCTGGTCCAGTACACCTACTCAGCATCTATGCTCCAACACTCTGTTCCGCACCTGAAGCTAAAGACCAGTTCTATGAACAACTCCATAACATCATTAGCAGCATCCCCAACACCGAACACCTATTCCTGCTGGGGGACTTTAATGCCAGGGTTGGGGCCGACCATGACTCATGGCCCTCCTGCCTTGGGCGCTATGGCGTTGGAAGGATGAATGAGAACGGGCAGAGACTGCTTGAGTTGTGTACCTATCATAACCTCTGCATCACCAACTCGTTCTTTCACACTAAACCCTGTCACCAGGTTTCATGGAGGCACCCAAGATCACGTCGTTGGCACCAGCTAGACCTCATTGTCACAAGGCGAGCCGCCTTAAACAGTGTTCAAATCACACGCAGCTTCCACAGTGCGGACTGCGACACCGACCACTCCCTGGTGTGCAGCAAGGTTAGACTCAGACCAAAGAAGTTGCATCATTCCAAGCAGAAGGGCCACCCGCGCATCAACACGAGCAGAATTTCTCACCCACAGCTGTTACAAAAATTTCTAAATTCACTTGTAACAGCCCTTCAAAACACTACCACAGGGGATGCTGAGACCAAGTGGGCCCACATCAGAGACGCCATCTATGAGTCAGCTTTGACCACCTACGGCAAAAGTGCGAAGAGAAATGCAGACTGGTTTCAATCTCATAATGAAGAGCTGGAACCTGTCATAGCCGCTAAGCGCATTGCACTTTTGAACTACAAGAAAGCCCCCAGCGATTTAACATCCGCAGCACTTAAAGCAGCCAGAAGTAATGCACAAAGAACAGCTAGGCGTTGCGCAAACGACTACTGGCAACACCTATGCAGTCATATTCAGCTGGCCTCAGACACCGGAAACATCAGAGGAATGTATGATGGCATGAAGAGAGCTCTTGGGCCAACCATCAAGAAGATCACCCCCCTCAAATCTAAATCGGGGGACATAATCACTGACCAACGCAAACAGATGGACCGCTGGGTTGAGCACTACCTAGAACTGTACTCCAGGGAGAATGCTGTCACTGAGACTGCCCTCAATGCAGCCCAGCCTCTACCAGTCATGGATGAGCTGGACATACAGCCAACCAAATCGGAACTCAGTGATGCCATTGATTCCCTAGCCAGCGGAAAAGCCCTTGGGAAGGACAGCATTACCCCTGAAATAATCAAGAGCGCCAAGCCTGCTATACTCTCAGCACTACATGAACTGCTATGCCTGTGCTGGGACGAGGGAGCAGTACCCCAGGACATGCGCGATGCCAACATCATCACCCTCTATAAAAACAAAGGTGACCGCGGTGACTGCAACAACTACCGTGGAATCTCCCTGCTCAGCATAGTGGGGAAAGTCTTTGCTCGAGTCGCTCTGAACAGGCTCCAGAAGCTGGCCGAGCGCGTCTACCCTGAGGCACAGTGTGGCTTTCGTGCAGAGAGATCGACTATTGACATGCTGTTCTCCCTTCGTCAGATACAGGAGAAATGCCGTGAACAACAGATGCCCCTCTACATTGCTTTCATTGATCTCACCAAAGCCTTTGACCTCGTCAGCAGACGTGGTCTCTTCAGACTACTAGAAAAGATCGGATGTCCACCAAAGCTACTAAGTATCATCACCTCATTCCATGACAATATGAAAGGCACAATTCAACATGGTGGCTCCTCATCAGAGCCCTTTCCTATCCTGAGTGGTGTGAAACAGGGCTGTGTTCTCGCACCCACACTTTTTGGGATTTTCTTCTCCCTGCTGCTTTCACATGCGTTCAAATCCTCTGAAGAAGGAATTTTCCTCCACACAAGATCAGGGGGCAGGTTGTTCAACCTTGCCCGTCTAAGAGCGAAGTCCAAAGTACGGAAAGTCCTCATCAGAGAACTCCTCTTTGCTGACGATGCTGCTTTAACATCTCACACTGAAGAATGCCTGCAGAGTCTCATCGACAGGTTTGCGTCTGCCTGCAATGAATTTGGCCTAACCATCAGCCTCAAGAAAACGAACATCATGGGGCAGGATGTCAGAAATGCTCCATCCATCAATATTGGCGACCACGCTCTGGAAGTGGTTCAAGAGTTCACCTACCTAGGCTCAACTATCACCAGTAACCTGTCTCTAGATGCAGAAATCAACAAGCGCATGGGTAAGGCTTCCACTGCTATGTTCAGACTGGCCAAGAGAGTGTGGGAAAATGGCGCACTGACACGGAACACAAAAGTCCGAGTGTATCAGGCCTGTGTCCTCAGTACCTTGCTCTACGGCAGCGAGGCCTGGACAACGTATGCCAGCCAAGAGCGACGTCTCAATTCATTCCATCTTCGCTGCCTTCGGAGAATACTTGGCATCAGGTGGCAGGACTATATCTCCAACACAGAAGTCCTTGAAGCGGCCAACATCCCCAGCTTATACACACTACTGAGTCAGCGGCGCTTGAGATGGCTTGGCCATGTGAGCCGCATGGAAGATGGCAGGATCCCCAAAGACACATTGTACAGCGAGCTCGCCACTGGTATCAGACCCACCGGCCGTCCATGTCTCCGTTATAAAGACGTCTGCAAACGCGACATGAAATCGTGTGACATTGATCACAAGTCGTGGGAGTCAGTTGCCAGCATTCGCCAGAGCTGGCGGGCAGCCATAAAGACAGGGCTAAATTGTGGCGAGTCGAAGAGACTTAGTAGTTGGCAGGAAAAAAGACAGAGGCGCAAGGGGAGAGCCAACTGTGCAACAGCCCCGACAAACAAATTTCTCTGCAGCACCTGTGGAAGAGCCTGTCACTCCAGAATTGGCCTTTATAGCCACTCCAGGTGCTGCTTCACAAACCACTGACCACCTCCAGGCGCGTATCCATTGTCTCTCGAGATAAGGAGGCCCAAAAGAAGAAGGACTGTACATTCAATTCCTGACAGATATGGCCGCGCAGGCACAAAGGGCATTGGGTTTCACCTCCATCGCTGGATTCCCCTAGATGCAGGGCGCGATTGAACCTATGTGGCCATCAAGGCACCCTGTGATCAGCCAGTGATATTGATCAACAGGAAAGGCTTCCATTCCCTCAATGTTCAGCTGGTCTGGATCCACAACAAAAGCTTGCTGTGTGCACTCGCTTTCCTGACAGATGCTATGACTCCTTCATCTCTGGCAGTCCGGGCAGTGAAGGCCATAGCTCTTCACTCCATCCCCCCAAACTCCATGGATGGACTCTAGGGGACAAGGGATAACCCTTGAGCAAATGGCTACTCACCTCTTTATGAGACCCTGAGATGGAATCACAGAGGCGATACAACTGAAGCCATCTGCTCACCAGGACCACCGTTGAGCAGGCCATTGGACTGCTTGGTTCCAGTGCCTTGACCGATCGGGTAGTGCCCTGCAGTACACTCCTGCAACATCTCACACATTATGGTGGTCTGCTGTGCTCTCGATAGCATGGCCCTCCTGGGAACTGTGGACCTTGAAGAGGGTGAAGCACTGGATTAACACAGTCCATTGGTGGAGAAAGAGGGAGATGCAGAACACTGAGTTGCTCCAGCTGCACAGGGAGATGACTGGGCCTGGCACAGTACTCAAAGGTCTCATCAGGATACCAACAACGTCAGGGGTCATCTGATCCAGGCATGTTTCAGCTGAGTCCTTCTAACCCAGGAGGACGACATGGTCTGGAACTTACTTTGAACTTCCTGTGAGAACAACTCCATTCAAGATGCAGCTTGGATTAGATTCACTCTTACTGCCAATGAAGGATGCACATCTGTCCAGAGGTTTTACTATCCCTGCTCAAGGACCCTTGCTCCCCTTCACTTCATTTCTCTTGTCTCCCCATTAAAGAATGGAAGCTCACACATCTAGTATCATGTCAGTATTTACATGGTGTTGAAAAATAGAAAAAGTGCACATTTACAGGTAAAGCAAACCCCAGTGACCCACTAAGTGCTCTGCTCAGCTCAGTGGCCTCCACTCTCGGCCACTTCTAGGTTGGGCTTCCCTTGTGGCTTCAGATGAGGTGGAGGCCGCCTGCTTGCTTGTATCTGCTTGCAGCTGAGAGGCACATGGTAGTCATCCTCATTGGGGAGGTGCCTTTTGGGGCACCTTCAGAGGCTGCTGCACCGGTGTCATTGCAGGGGCAACCTCCATCACTGGGATCTGCTGCATAGTTGGTCCCTCAGTCAAAGGTCAAGGAGGCTGCTCCACCATTCTCAGCCCATGACTCTGCACTGCCTCAGGGAACTCTGACATGTGGGAGCACATCTGTTGCTGCTGCTCTAAGTGACTCCCAAACCCCTGCATCTGTGCCCAGCTGATCTTGGCTGTGTCCACCAACCTCTGAGGGGCTGCCCACAGCTACCTCTGCCTCTGTCACCTCTTCCTGTTCACTCGTGATATGCTCATCACCCAGGGTCACCCTATCTAAGCATGTGCGAGGACCCAACGAGGTGTGAGCTGGTGAAGGGTGCGCTTGTAAGGTGTGCCAGTGAGTGCTCTGAGGTGTCCCCTGGCAGCGCCTGGCCTGGTGTAGACAGGAAACTGTCCTACCCCTGCAACATTTGTATCTGTGACAGTCACAAGAAGAGATCATGAGAATCAACCTTGGAAAGCAGAAGCCTCTGCCGTGTGGCTTCCCAATTCAGCCAAGTCTTTGGCATGCTGTCGCATGGGTTGGAGCGCTCTGCACCCCATTAGTCTATGCATTGCAGTTTCTATTCCCGCCTCTCCACCAGGGGTGTTCATCTCACTTTCCCCAACTTGCTCATGGTCAGCTACCCTGGCAATTTCCATTGCTCCCTCCTCCATGGCCGTGGCAATGTGTAGGCTGGGAACCACTCCTTCAGTCTGCACCTTTTGCAGGCATTGTGAACCCTCTTGTCCAGCAAGGACGAGAGAGAGTGATAAGGTATTGCTGGCCTCTATGGCCAAGCCAACAGCTCATTGACATAAGCTGCATGTATCAGTGCTGGCAGGTCCTCAACAGTGCTATGGCTCTGAGCCTTGTTGGTCGATGGTTTAGTGACTACCCTGGTCACACATTCCTCCTATGTTCAGGAGCTGCATGTACCCTCGGGCCCCTCAGCTGGTGTATCTGCTGGAGATTAAATAGCCAGAGGCCTGTCATGAGAGTCTGGCATTGCTCTCACCTTGCCAGAACAAATAAGGTCATTGAACCTTTTCCTGCAGTGCACCCAGTTTCTCCTGCCCACGCTTTGTTGGCTCACGTTCTCAGACACCTCTATCCAGGCCTGCTTGGTTTGGGAGGGTGGACTTCTCCTGCCATGTTTCAAAAAGTGGATCTGTCTCTCCTTCACTGCCTCAAGGAGGACCTCCAGGTCTGCATCTGTGAAGCAAGGGGCAGCCCTGCCTCAGGTTCCATCTCTCTGCCTTTCCTGTTCCATGTCTGCTACTGCAATTTGATACAGTAAAATGGCTGCCATGGTGTTTTTAAATCGGGCCTGCACTCGCTCAGTCTTGCCTCCATTCTGCTGCTAATTGGCCACCAACCTGCCTTCCAGCCAATTAACAGGCCACCACGTGAAAATTGGGGCTTGTGACTGCTTCCCACCACTTCCACCCCCCCCCCCCCACCCCGGGATAGAATCAGGACCCGAAAACAGTCCTGACGTCTGTTTCCCAACCCAAGAAGGAAAAGTAGGCCCATCATTTCAGGTGTGTACAGTTCTGATGAAAGGTCATTGTTGTTTATTTCACAGTGTTAGACATGTGGGCTCACAGCGAGCAGCCATTATTGAACAAACTTTATTTTAAACGGCTCCCCAAACTGAGAGTAGCAGAGATTACATCTTCCCAACAGAGAGGGCAGTATACAAAAAGCTTAGCTATTACAATATACTGCAGTCACAGACCTGAAATGTTAACTCTGTTTCTCTCTCCAGCGATGCTACCAGATCTACTGAGCATTGCCAGCGATTTCTCTTTTGATATAAAAAAACACTATATTAAAAATGTGTTTTTTATCATAATGGAGAAATTTGACATTCCACAAATATAAAATTATCTTTTTGGGGCTAGTGAGAGTGTTTAACAGTAATTATGAGGATCATAAGCTGTAAAAATCCCAGTTACATCTAATTCAAAAAGGTGTAACTTTTTCAAGTGTTTTAGTACAAGACAAACAGCGTAAGAGTGGAAGTTCTCATTAACCCATAGATTTCCCACTAATTGAAGTCTGGGTCTCAACAGCACACCCTCTGGGGAATCATCGAATCACTGACAGCAACTTCTGGATTTCCAGGTTATTCTGTGCATGTGTGGAAGTTCCCGAAGTTGCCATTGGTTTCAGTGGAGTAATGAAGGCGAACGCTGATAATTTTGCCGTCATTACCACCACAAAATCTGGGCCAATATCTGGCATGCGAGAGCAGATTGTGCAGAGTCTGGAATGTGATGCGTTAGTGGAGAACAGTGGGAACAGACAGTGAGGAAATTAGGAAAACAAATCGAGTAAACAGTGAAACAGATGGTAAAGGCAGTAATAAAGTTGGAAGAGAAAAATAACTAAACAGGTCCCAGAAAAAATAAATATGTTAATCAGTATTCAAAAACCAGGCAATGCAAGGCCAGGACCATGGAACTGTGGGAAGAGTATGGCAGAGAAAATGATTTCTTTTCAGTTAAATATTTATTTTACTCTTGTGCGACACTGAAAATGCTGTACACTGCCAGCAAAAGGTGATTCATCAATTCTGGATTATGTAAAATTGGATTAAAGACAATGGGACAAATTCCCTTGTAATCAGGGCTCACTTTCATTTTCCTGACTACAGGGCACAAACTGTGGGAGGCGCTGCAATGCCAGGAGTCCCACACAGTGGGAAATCAGAGACATGCTGTACGCAAGTTTCTAATACATCCTGGTCATGTGTGAGGCCTTGTTGGCACAAAGCTTTTGTAAAATGTTGCTTTTTTGTGGGGGTGGCAGGGCTGCAGTGAGTTGTCGTACTGTCCTTCAGTGTCTGGGACCTGGCACAAGTCATTGCTGTTGAGTGTAAGAGCTGTGAATACAGTCAGGCTCAGAAGATGAATGCCTCCAGTTTCTGCTGGCTGTCAGGATCCAAATAAATAATGGGTTTGTACAGGGCCAACAAGTGTGTGTGGTGTGTGTGGTGTGTGGTGTGTGTGTGTGGTGTGTGTGTGTGGTGTGTGTGTGTGGTGTGTGTAGTGTGTGTGTGTGTGTGTGTGTGGTGTGTGTGTGTGGTGACCCTTTTTTTAATATTCGTTCATGCTGTGGGCATCGCTGGCTAGGCCAGCATGTATTACCCATCCCTAATTACCCTTGAGCAGCTGCCTTCTTGAATAGCTGCAGTCCTTGGGATGTAGGTACACCCACAGTGCTGTTAGGAAGGAAGTTCCAAGATTTTGACCCAGCGACAATGATGGAACGGTGATATAGTTCCAAGTCAGGATGGTGAGTGACCTGGAGGGGAATTTGCAGGTGGTGGTGTTCCCATGCATCTGTTGTTCTTGTCCTTCTAGGTGGTAGAGGTCACTGGTTTGGAAGGTCCTGTTGAAGGAGCCTCGGTGAGTTGTTGCAGTGCATCTTGTAGATGGTAGCCACATCAACAAACTATATTATGACTTAAACTGGCAATATCACTCAAAGGCCACAAGGATGGCTCTGGTAGAAAATGTAAATGGTACACTGGTACAGTATGGCTATGCTGTTCTTGGACTATGGTAAGGCACATAATAGGGGCAAAATAAGGGAGTTTAACCCTGCATGTGAATGGACTAAACTTTATTGAGGAGTAATAAAAGCAAAATACTGCACATGCTGGAAATCTGAAATAAAAACAGGAAATGCTGGAAATACTCAGCAGGTCTGGCAGCATCTATGGCGAGAGAAGCAGAGCTAATGTTTCAGGTCAGTGCCCCTTCATCAGAAGTGTTTAGGAGTGTTTGCTGTTGGGTAGAAAAATGGAGTGTTTTAAACCGTAATTAATATCCATCACCTTAATGAGTACAAAATTCACATGAATAAGACAGTAGAACATTCATGATGGGAAATGTTCACACATGAGATGGTAATCCTACAGGTAAGACATAAGGGGTAAAGGTTGTGAAACAAAAGCAGCAGTTTCTTGGATGAGTAGAGAAATTCAATTTAAAATGACGCTTAATGTTAGATGACAAATCTAGGGGCTAATAACACCCAAAAAAATCAAGCTGAATTTAGAAAATATAAAGGAAACCATTAGAAGGGCTCTGAAGATAAGAAAGACTGAAAATTCATGGGAGAGGAAGGAGAGATACGAAATGAGTACTTTACCTCAGGTTTCACGGAAGAGCGTGGTGGGAGAAATGAAAGGGTACAAGAGGAGATGATGGAGCAACTCAGTGGGTGAGTGCAGATGAGGTAATATCAATGGGAAAAAACAGTGGAACCTGAAAAGTGGAAAATGCGCTGGGCTCAAATATTCTCATCTGAGGGAAATTGGAGGAAATTAACTGAATGCAGTCCTGCAAAAAAAGCTTGGGTACAGAGGTTGTTATGGAAGACAGAAGGATTGCCAATCTTAACACCTCAGATCAAAACTGGAGAAAGGGATTAATGGGTTCACCATGGACTAGTTAATCTAATATTTCTACATTTCTAACTGTCATAATACAGGATAAAATTAATCATCAACTAGAAAGACAGGATCAGTTACGAAGACCGAGCATGGATTTGTAATTGGCAAGTTATGCCGACATGTAGTAGAGTTCGTTGAGGAAAAAGCAGACAGCACAGTTAAATGAAATGCAATGATTGTTGTGTATATGAATCTTCAAAGGGCACTTGATAAGGTGTTGAATAGAAGGCTTGTTAATAAAATGAAAACGTGCAGTATTAAAGGGAAATCAGAAGCATGGATTGGAAGTTTTAAAGGACAGAAGGTTGAATAGTGGTTAATGAATGCCTTTCAGGAGTGATGTAGACAGTTCCTTTCAAGAGTCTGTGCTGGGACCATTGCTCTCATCAAATAGATAAACACAAAATTAGTGTGACAAACTCTGAAAAGGAATGTAATTCACTTCAGGAGGAAGGTAAAATAAAATTTGAAAGTGTGAGGAAGAATAAGGGGAGAACATATACACTAAAAGGTAAATACAACCCTCCAGGAATTCTAAGTTCCTCCAGCTCTGGACTGTTGAGCATCACCCTGAACCAGCTCCCTCTCCCACCACTCCCCACACCCCCCACCGCCCCTGACACACCTGACTCCCTTCACCATACCATTGGCAGTTGGGTCATCAGCCGTCTAGGCCTTAAAGCTCTGGAATTCCCCACCCTAAACCTCTGTGTGTGTGTGTGTGTGTGTGTGTGTGTCTCTCTCTCTCTCTCTCTCCTTTCAATACCTCTTTGACTGAGCTTTTGGTCACCTGTCCTAACAGCTGCGTCTTTGTCTTAGTTTTAATTGTTGTCTGATTGTGCCCCTTTAAGGTGCTTTGGGATATTTTCCTACATAAATGGCATCATGTAAATAAAAGTTTTTTTTTAAATTGGGTAAAGGAACAGAGATTTAGGGATTCAAAGACACAAATCTTTCGAAGTGGGAGGACAAATTAATTTTCCTTAATAAAGCTGTTTTACAAAAGCAATATAAATCTTTATTTTTGTAAAATATGTCCGCATTTATAAAACCTGAGAGCTGATGCTAAAGCTACACAAACCATTCATTGGCTAGGCTTCAGTTAGAATATTGTCCAGTTTTGGTCTTCGTACTTTAGGAAGGACGTCGAGTCCATGCAGAGGGTGCAGGAGAGATTTAATATGATATCAGGGATGAGTAGCTTTGATTATAGGAAGAGACTGGAGAAACTGGAGCTCTGATAAATAGAACAAAAAAGGGTAAGATGAGACCTGATAGAGGTGTTCAAAATTCTGAAGGACTTTGATAAAGAAAATTAGGTAAAACTATTTCAATTGTTTGGTGAGTCAGTGACTAGAGAAAGGTCATCACCAAAAGAATGAAAGGAGAGGTTAGCAGAATGTTTTTTTTTACAGTTAAGACATGGATTGCCTTCCTAGAAATATGGTGGAAGTAGAATCCATTATAGCTTTTAAAAGGGAAGTGAATGAATATTTGAAAATGAAATAACAAGGGGGGGGGCATGGGGAGAACAGGCAAAATGGGACTAAATGGATATCATCACAACACCATGGGTGGGATGGTTTCCTTCTGTACTGGAAAATTTTATGATTCAATGAAAAGAGTCAACTCATTTATCCTGTGCTCTCAATGGGGAGTCTCACCCAAACACAGTGCAGTTTAATAATCTAAGCTACAGTATTTTAACCTCAACTCCAAACCGTGATTCCTTTTGAGTGTGCCTCCTAGCTAGGAGTGCAGAATTGATGAACTTATTAGGAAGAAAATGTATGAAGCAAACGCTCAGGATAATTTTGAAAAGGTTTTTTGTTTAATTTCTTACAATATGTTCTGTTTATATTCTCCATCCTTTTCGGATTAGGACTATTTAAATCATAACTACTGATGTAGTTCTTGGCTGCATTGGCAAGTTGAGAGCTTCAGTTGTTGAACTATTGTAACCTGTCTTTTAATGGAAGTTGTCACAAATGGTGAAGTCTTTCAACAAGCATGAAAATTTAAAGGATGTTGAAAAGATCAACCAAAAGAAAATTCCCATCTTCATTTCTTGGACTGAAGAGCTAATTACAGAAAAGCATTCCGCCATTGTCATCATTCCCCTCTAGAATTATAGGATAGTTACAGCACAGAAAGAGGCCATTCAGTCTATCGTATCCATGCCTACTCACTGTAAAAAGAACTCAGCTAGTCCCACTCTCCCGCCCTTTCCCCATAGTCTTGCAAATTTTTTCTCCTCCGATAATTATCCAATTCCTTTTCGAAAGCCACAATTGAATCTGCCTCCACCACACACTCAGGCAGTGCATTCCAGATCCTAACCACACACTGCATTAAAAATAAGTTGTTCCTTATGCCGCCTTTTGTTCTTTTGCTGTTCACCTTAAATCAGTGTCCCCTGGTTGTCGACCTTTCCGCCAATGGGAATCGTTTTTCCCTCTCTACTCTGTCCAGACTTCTCATGATTTTGAACACCTCTATCAAAACGCCTCTCAAATTTCTTTTCTCTTTTAATCCGAACAAGCCCAGGTTCTCCAATTTATCCACGTAACTGAAGTCCCTCATCCCTAGAACACCCTCTCCAATGCCTTTACATTCCTCCCTAAAGTGTGGTGCCCAGGATATTCCAGTTTAATGTTTTATAAAGATTCACCATAACTACTCTATGCCCCTTAAAGGCCTGCATGGGTATGCAATTGAAACCCGACCATATCCAACCCGAACGGGGCTTGAGTCTCCCAACCTGACCCGACCCGACCTGACCCTACTACCGGAATGAAGTTAATTATATCAAAGAGATTGTGCTCTACCTTGGATCCTCCGTTCCTGCAGAATTATGCAGAAGGAGTTGGGAATCGGAGCTTGATCTCATCAGCAATGACACCCCCCACCATCCTCCTCCCCCCCCCCCCCCGCCAAATCCCGCAACTTTCACACACAAGTACTTTAGTTTGTGGCCGAGTTCATTGGATAGTGATCAAGACTCGGCAGATCTGCAGTACTGTTTGATTGAATATTTCTGGTTGATCAGTTTACTTCCCTTTCCCTCCCTGAGCAAAAGGCAGCACTGTGTCCAACCCGACCTGAACCCAACACATGTCATCGGGTCTATTTGGGTTCGGGTCGGGTAGCCATTCTCTAATTCCCCTATTTAAAAAGCCTGTGCATTTTTAACCACTTTATCAACCTGCCCTTCCACCTTCAATGATTTGTGCACATATACCTCAAGGTCCCTCTGCTCCTGCACCCCCTTTAGAATTGTATATTTTATTTTATAATGTCTCTCCTTGTTCTTCCTACTAGAATGTATCTCCCACTTCTCTGTATTAAATTTCATCTGTCACTTGTCCATCCATTCCACCTCTTGAGGTTTATCCTCATCACAGTTCACAGTACTTCCAAGTTTTGTGCCATCTGAAAATTTTGAAATTGTGCCCTGCACACCCAAGTCTAGATCATTAATATAGATCCAGAAAAGCAGTGGTCATAGTACCAACTCCTGGGGAACTCCACTGCAAACCTTCCTCTCATCAGAAAAATAACCATTCACCACAACTCTTTGTTTCCTGTCACTCAACCAACTTCATATTCGTGCTGCCACTGCCACTATTATTCCATGAGCTTTAACTTTGCTGACAAGCCTGTTATATTCTACTTTATCAAATGCCTTTTGGAACTCCATGTACACCACATGAACTGCATTACCTTCATCAACCCTCTGTTACCTCATCAAAAAACTCAATCAAGTCAGTTAAATACTGTTTGCTGGCTTTCCCTAATAAATCCACATTTATCCAAGTGACTGTCAATTTTGGCCCGGATTATCGTTTCTAAATGCTTTCCCACCACTGAGGTTAAACTGACTGGCCTGTAGTTGCTGAGCTTGTCCTTACACAAAGGTGTAACATTTGCTGTTATCCAGTCCTCCAGCACCACACCTGTATCTAAGGAGGATTAGAAGATTATAGCCAGTGCATCTACAATTTCCATTCTCACTTCCCTCAGAAACCTAGGATGCATCTCATCGGCCCTGTTAATGTATCATTTTTAAGTATTGCCAGCCTTTCTAATACCCCATCTTTATCATTTTTTAAAATTCAGATTTGGGAAGTGTGTCACTGGCAAGGCCAGAATTTATTGCCAATCCTTAATTGCCCTTGTTAGCTTATCCAGTGTCTCAACTACCTCCTCTTTCACTATGACTTTGACAGAATTTGCTTCCTAGGTAAAAACGGATGCAATGTACTAATTTCATACCTCCGCCATGTCCTCTGCCTCTTACGAACATGCAAACAGATGAATTAGGAGCAGGAGTAGGCCTCCATGCTCAAATCCCCTTTTTGGTCCCGAATTGGCTCCATCCGTCCTTTTACTACCTTTTTACTATTTATATGCCTATAGAAGATTTTTGGATTCCCTTTTATGTTGGCTGCCAGTCACTTCTCATACTCTCTCTCTCTCTCTTTGCTTCTCTTATTTCTTTTCTCACTTCCCCTCTGAATGTTCTATATTCAGTTTGGTTCTCACCTTGCATTATCAACCTGGCATCTCTCATATGCACCCTTTTTCTTTTTCATCGTCTGCTCTGCCGCTTTTGTTGTCCTACCTTTCCACTTTGTGAGACTGTATCCAATCTATGTCTCTTTAAAGGCAGTCATTGTTCCGTTACAGGTTTGCTGGCCAATCTTTGATTCGAATTTGCCTGAGTCAGAATGTTCTCACCCCATTGAAGTTGACCCTCCTCCAATAAATTATCTTTAGTCTGGATTGCACCTTGTCCTTTTCCATAGCTAACCTAATCCAGATGATACTACTATCACTGTTCTCCAAATGTTCCCCTACTGACACTTGATCCACCTCATTCTCCAGAACCAGATCCAGCAATGTGCCTCCTTCTTTGTTGGGTTGGGGGAAAAAAAAACTGATGTCAAAAATTCTACTGAACACACTTCAGAAACTGTTTCCCATTTCTGCCTTTTACATTATTACTATCTCAGTCTATATTAGGATAATTGAAGTCCCCTATAGTTTTTGCACCTCTCTGTAATTTCCTTGCAAATTTGTTCCTCTATATCTTTCCCACTAGTTGGAGGCCTATAGATTACGCCCAGTAATGTAGTGATATCTCCTATTGTTTCTTAGTTCTAACTAAATAAATTCTGTCCTTGGCCCCTCTAGGACAAGCTCTCTTTCCAGCACTGTAATATTTTCCTTTAATCAATACTGCCATCCCTCCTCCATTCTCTCCTTCTCTATCTTTCCACAGCACTTTGTATCCAGGAGTATTTAGTACCCAGTCCTGCCCTTTTTGAGCCAGGTCTCCATTATTGACATGACATCATATTCCTACTTGACTATCTGAGCCTGCAGCTCACCAACCTTACTTCGCACGCTCTGTGCATTCACATACATGCTCTGTAAAACTCATTTAGACCTTATCACATTCCCTGTTACTCTGACCCCACCTAATACCTTGCTATTTCTTACTCTAGTGCTATCTGTCTCTCTCAATCCTTTATGCACTTTGCTTTTCCTTTGTAATGTTATATCCTAGTTCAAATCCCCCTGCCAAGTTAGTTTAAAACCTCCTCACAAGGACATTAGTGCCAGCTCTGTTGAGGTGCAACCCATCTAGACTGTAGAAATTCCATCTCCCCAGAACCGGTTCCAGGTATCGGCAACATGTCCATACACAGACGCAAGTGTTCGTGGTAAAAGATTTTGAGGTCTGTGACTGGTAATTTCAGGGACAAGAAATTTCCCAAGGGCTTCTTCTTTCCGACCAGATGGACTTGGAAAAAAAAATGCACTTTCAGTTTCACTGCTGGCAGGTGCTGAGAGCAACAAAGCCACTTCCCAACTTTGGACAGCTTCAGGGCTTTCTGGCAGGTTCTGCTTTTATTTATTTATTTAAAAGCCTGCTGGGAAAACCCCGAATCTGTCCGAAGTTCGGAAACTGCTATTCCCAATCTTGGCAATGGTCAGAAACTGGGGACAAACTGAGGACAATGCAGAGGGGGGAATAACACACAGAGTGGGGGGGGGGGGGTGGTTGGTGGAGAGCATGATCAAGATCCCTCCCGAGAGATGAACATCTATCTGGAATACTCCGCATCGCTACAACAAATATGTGGGCACCCCTTGACTACTGTGCAAGCAAAATAAATGTCAGGTATCTCACTAAATCAGTGTCCAACACAGTGATGAGAAAGTAAGGCAATAAATTAGTCTTCTCATTTAAAGCTTCTTCACATAAATGCACATTTGTTGTTGTTTTGGTTCATAGTAAGCTAAATTTTTAATGCCTTTATCTTTCTGAAATTGTTTCAGCAGCCCCCTATGTAATTGCAATGTGCCACCCCCCCCCCCCCCCCCCCCCACCATGTGACAAGATTGGATCTCTCACTCTCTTCCCCCGCCAATCCCTAGCAGCTAAAGGCTTGCATTATGTAAACTAATTTTAAAATGGCAAAAGTCACTTAGTGAAGGTCTCGATTTCTGTGCTCTGGCATACATTACTTTCACTTGGGATACAAACTCAGGGACATGTTAAAAGTTGCTGGAATTTTATATGAATGTCGCAATTCCGCTGTTACCCATTTGGAATCACATTGTTACAGCGCATGTATTGAGGGGGAAACAGGCACGAAAATCGAAGGCATCTCCAGAAGTTAACATTAAGTTCCTTGTGAATGCGAGAGTATGGTGTAATGGGGCAGAGTGATATTGGCAAAAGCAGGATGCTGCTGACCCACATACAATAGTTAGTAAATATCATTTAACAGATAGATTAAGGCTTACTTAGGCTATGATGAACTGTATATGATTCCTTAACAGAATCCATTCTGCATTTGCAGTTTTAAAAACTGTTGGGGAAGACATAGTAAAAATTTATGTTTCAATGACCTTGTTAAAAACAGTCATCAACTTTTTTTTTGCTATGGATTGGACTAAAGGACAAGTTTTACAAGTATGTAAAATATCAGTAACTGCAATGTGCATCATTTACTATCCAGTTTGAGGGCAGATAACGTGAGTGGCCAATGTCATTTGAAAGTTGTCTGTATCATATAATGACATTATGTTAAAAGTGTACCTTTGCTAACAGGTAAGATTTGGCTTGGACATAAATTGGTTAGTCTGGAGTACAATCTTACAGATAGTAACTAAGCATTTTACAACTGAATAATACATGCAGTAACAACTGCTCAACCTTCAGCAGAAAAGCTTTTTGTTATTAATTATCTTGTGGTCAGAGCTGAAAAGGAATCAGCAGTGATAGACTGAGACATAGACATAAGTGAATTTAAGAGAATCAATTTATTCAAAGGAACTGAAGGCGCTCTTAATTTTATTACAACCAAGGTGGGAGGAGTGCATTGTTTATTCTAGCCTCACTAATCCACAGGTCACAACATATATTTAATTTTTCCTGCATACTGATACGGTCAATCATATACTCTAATTTTTCCCAGAATAAAACAGAACAAGCAGGTTTCTTTAATAAACAACAACATTATCAGTTTATTATAAAACAAGTCTGAACTAGGAATGAAGTAAAGCATAAACATACAGATTGAAATATTAAAGTTCCCCTTTTACCTTAGCCCCTCACATTTACACATATACCGGTTAACAGGAAAAATAAAGGGATTTGTGTTTTAGAGCTCTATTACAAAACCACCAGACCAAAAAACACTTGGGTTAAATATTTGCTAATTCTTGAAGTAAGAGACGATATGGAAATATGTCCTTTTGTTTTAGTTTGGCATCCTAAATGCATATAGATGGATGTCACTGGGATCTTCCTAGAATAGTTCTTTCCATGCGATGTTGATCAGTTTGGGTAGGATTTCCAAGAAATGCAGCAACAGAGGTTTCAGATAGGCCTTACAGCAGAAATGCAACAACAAGGATTTCAGTTCCCACACATTCAATACGCAGGGTTTTTTTCAAATACAGGAGGAAAGAGAAGACTGACACATTGGACATGCAGGGTTTCCTTCAAAGGGAGAGATGATGATGATCGGGCTTTCCTTGGCAGGCAAAAACCAACAGTCGTTTGTAACAATTAAAAGTGAAACCAAAAACATACCAGAAGTCAAGCCTCCTGACCTCTATGAATCTTTGACCTGTCAGTTCTCTGCAAACACCTTTCCCCAAGTCAAAAATACCTCCTGCTAGGTAATTATCTGTGGAAAAGTGCCTTCCAGTAATTGTTTTCAAGATCAGTCCAAATACCTTCTGGTGACCTCCCTTAAAAAAATAAAAAAGTTTCAACATCTCTTCAAGCTTTCAGATGAATCAATGTCCATAATTCAATTATAAGTCCTTAAAAACATATATTTTACAAAAAATAGAAGCACTCTCTTAACAATTTATAATTGTGTTTCTCATATTTGTCACTTGCTTTGGTGAGTAAATGACATGTTGTCCATGAGAGATGCTGTTGTTTCTGCACTCTCCAGAGGAACCATCACTTTCACCAGTGTTCGGAACTGTATTTAGAACTGCATACCTGTTGGAGAGTGAGATGCACTCAAGCAACTCCTTCACTACCTGCCTGGTCGTCCTTGACTGTGTGGTGGTTACCCATTCCCACCCTGCCTGCATACCCTCTAGGCCACCTCTCAAAATGTGCTATCCATGTAGCTCTCCGCCAGCTGCTCAAGCTATGAAGTGCAATTTCCTCCAGCTGATGACACTTCTCTCATGATCTGGAAAATCACAGGTGCAAGGTGACCTGGAGCTCGTCAAGATATTTCAAATATGTACCTAGGATTTCTACATCAGTATTAATCAGGTGGATGAATTACAATAAATTGAAATACATTTACGACAAATTGTATACTTCAAGTATTATGAGTTATTAATATGGTACATGATCGCTCTTCGAGGTCCTGTTATCATTTGTGCCTAAAAGAATTGTCTTTTATTACAGCTTCTCTGAGCACCAGATTGAGGGATAATGAGCATCTAATTTTTATAAAGGGGAAAGGGGAATCTTAACATTTTAACTGTCTAGTCCTCCATAAAAGTCAAGTACCCAGAACAGGGATGATTAGTTTTTAAACATTATGCTTGTTTTTAACATTTAAGATTGTTATGCTGTAGAGTGAATAGACTATTAAAAATGCTAATATTTCAGCTTGTTATATTATGAAGCAAACTTTTTAATATACCTGGGGTCTTTTGATGATTAATGTTAATTACTGTCACTAGTTTCTGAAGGCTTAGAAGCCTGGTTTTTTTACATTCGTTCATGGGATGTGGGCGTCGCTGGCTAGGCCAGCATTTATTGCCCATCCCTAGTTGCCCTTGAGAAGGTGGTGGCGAGCTGCCTTCTTGAACCGCTGCAGTCTATGTGGTGTAGGTACACCCACAGTGCTGTTAGGAAGGGAGTTCCAGGATTTTGACCCAGCGACAGTGAAGGAACGGCGATATAGTTCCAACTCAGGATGGTGTGTGACTTGGAGGGGAACTTGGTGTTCCCATGCATTTGCTGCCCTTGTCCTTCTAGTTGGTAGAGGTCGCAGGTTTGAAAGGTGCTGTTGGGGGAGCCTTGGTGAGTTGCTGTAGTACATCTTGTATCTGGTACACACTGCTGCCACTGTGCGTCGGTGGTGGAGGGAGTGAATGTTTGTGGGTGGGATGCCAATCAAGCAGGCTGCTTTGTCCTGGATGGTGTCGAGCTTCTTGAGTGTTGTTGCACCCATCCAAGCAAGTGGAGAGTATTCCATCACACTCCTGACTTGTATCTTGGTGGATGGTGGACAGGCTTTGGGAAGTCAGGAGGTGAGTTACTCATCGCAGAGTTCCTAGCCTCTGTCCTGCTCTTGTAGCCATGGTATTAATATGGCTACTCCAGTTCAATTTCTGGTCAATGGTAACCCCCAGGATGATGTTGGTGGGGGACCCGGTGATTGTAATGCCATTACAAGGGGAGATGGTTAGATTCTCTCTTGTTGGAGATGGTCATTGCCTGGCACATGCATGGCGCGAATGTTACTTGCCACTTATCAGCCCAAGTCTGGATATTGTCCAGACCTTGTTGCATTTCTACACTAACTGCTTCAGCATCGAAGGCGTCGCAAATGGTTCTGAACTTTGTGCAATCATCAGCGAACATCCCTACTTCTGACCTTATGATTGAAGGAAGGTCATTGATGAAGCAGCTGAGGATGGTTCAGCCCAGAACACTATCTTAAGGAACTCCTGCAGTGATGTCCTGGAGCTGAGATGATTGACCTCCAACAACCACAACCATCTTCCTTCATGCTAGGTATGATTCTAACCAGCAGAGAGTTTTTCCTGATTCCCATTGACTCCAGTTTCGCTCGGGTTCCTTGAAGCCATACTCGGTCAAATGCTGCCTTGATGTCAAGGGCAGTTACTCTCACCTCACCTCACCTCACTGTTGTGAAGACTTTGCTGAAATATTTAATTTGGTCATCGAATGTAATGCACTTAATCTTTTTAAGTGTATATTGGTCTGTATATTTTTCCCTATTTGAATCATTTCCCACACCACTGCCCAGCTTTTAAGATTCTCCTGCAGAGAGCATCATTCCTAATTGAACAGGACTGGAAAGTAACATCTTCTCAGGCTGCCTTCTACTGCCACTCCTCAAAGAACTGTTTGCACTCTGGGCTGACCCATGCACTATGATCTTTGACCTTTGTTAGGTGCTAGCCCTTTGCTTGAAGCCTTTGTTGACAGTAGAGCCAAGGCTTGGCGGTTGCCACCTGAGGATGTTCTGCAGTTTATTTCCGAATTGTATGCATCATTCATTTAAAAAAGGGTAAAGATAAAATCTGCCTTACGCTATTATCATAAATATTGACATCTGGGATTCGTGTTGCTTTCCCTTTTTGAAGAGTGCTGAAGGCAGCTGCTAAAAGTGAGGGTGCACTGGGTGTGTGTGGGCTGCCAATTGCATGTGGAAATGTTTGATTTCTTTAATTCTGTTATTTGGCAAATAAGTAATACATTAATTGGCGTAATTCTGATTTTCTTTTCCCACTCGACTACAAATGTTCTGTTAAGTAGAGTAAGAGCTGGAAAGCTTAGTTTTAAAAGTGCTGTGTATAGTTTAAACATTTAACATTACACTACAGCACCATGATCAAACATGAAACTGCCTTAAAAATTCTTTTACTAAATATGATTGTTTAATTTGAATGCTAATAGTAAATAGTGATTGTTTGCAGTCTGTCTTGCAGCCATTGCAGTGAAATACTGCATGTGTATAAGATCACATCAGTGTTTGCTTTGGACAAATATTTATATTTGCCAAGTGTATTTACTGTTGTGCATAAAATCACATTGGATAAAGCTTCCCATAGACTGCAAAGCTTTATCATGTAATTAATAATATAATTATCAAGTTGAACTCTGCTATGTAGGTGATAAAGGCTCTTTTTTCCCACTGCAAGTGTATTGAATACAGTTGCTAGTTTGGTGCTAAATGTACTATTTTACACTGCAGTTCTTTTGGTGGCATACATATAGCATAATCCAAAGTGCAATTTTTATATCTATATAAGTAGACAAAGTAGCTTTCTTGCGAAAGAATTGCTTTCCATTATGTCTTTCTGCTTTCACGGTGAACTGCTTGCTCATCACACCTTATTCTTTCACAAAATGGTATGTAGGTCACCTTTTTTCCAAAATACTTCAGCCCCAAAACAACTATTTGCTAGTGAACCCCTTATTGTTCACAATCAAGAAATGGAAATGTTGTTTTTGCTAAAGTACCTTTGCAAACATATCCAAGATGTGTATTTATTTTTAGTGTGATTTTATGAATGCCAAAGCAGCCTGAAATATTGTGATTTTCCTAAGTGCCAGAGTGCATGTTTATTGTGCCAGTGATAAAAGCATTCATTACACAACATTTGTTCTCACGTGGCCAAACATAACATCACAGCAAAGAGTTTACTGCTGGACATGCAACACTGAAATTACTGCCACAAAGAATCTCTGAGAAATATTGCATCTGTACCTCCCCACTTCCAAAATTTTCATTCAGCTCCTGTTGAGTTAGTTGTCAGGAATATACACAGCTCTGGCAATTCAGAAGGATACTTGTTGGTTGCTCAGGAATATTTACATCATTCTAGATTGTCGGCTGAATGTTCGGCATAGGGTCTTATTTGATTCGATGTTTTTGTTACTGATTTTTCTGTTATTTTTGTCTGAAGAAGGTGAGATGTAGCTCCAAGGGCCCAGACAGCCCTTCATTAACTCCCCAAGGTAGCCATTCTCAATCTGTAAATGCCAGTATTGATTGTCAGTGGGCTGAGGAAGACCTCACAACAGAGCTTGATCCTGTCTATACCTTCACACACTTTCCAGCAGGAGTTGCTACTTAAGAACAGAAGAAATAGGAGCAGGAGTAGGCCATATGGCCCATCGAGCCTGCTCTGCCATTCAGTAAAATCATGGCAGAACTTTGACATCAACTCCACTTTCCCACCCTATCCAATATCCCTGGATTCCCTTAGTGCCCAAAAATCTATCAGTCTCTTGAATATACTCATCAACTGAGCAGCTACTTCTCTCTGGAATAGAGGTTGCCGAAGATTCAGAATCCTCTGCGTGAATAAATTCCTCCTCGTCTCATTCCTAAATGGCTGGCCAACTCCTAGTTCTAGACTTTCCACCCAGGGCAAACGGCCTCTCGGCATCTACCCTGTCAAGCCAGCTGTAGAATTTTATACATTTCAATGAGATCATCTGTCATTCTTCTAAACTCCAGAGACTATCACAGAATTGTTACAGCGCAGAAGGAGGCCATTCAGCCCATTGTGGCTGCACCGACTCTCCAAATGAGCAATTCACCTAGTGCCACTCCCCTGCCTTCTCCCCATAACCCTGCACATTCTTCCTTTTTCATATAATTGTCTAATTCCTTTTTGAATGCTTCAATTGAACCTGCTTCCACCACACTCTCAGGCAGTGCATTCCAGACCTTAACCACTCACTGCGTGAAAAAGTTTTTCCTCATGTCACTTTTTGCTTCTTTTAACAATTACTTTTAAATGTGTGCCCTCTCATTTTCTAACTTTTCACAAGTGGGAACAGTTTCTCCCTAGCTAAACTGTCCAGACCCCTCATGATTTTGAATACCTCCATCAAATCTCTTCTCCGCCTTCTCTTCTCCAAGGAAAACAGTCCAAAGTTCTGCAATTTATCTTCCTAACTGATGTTCCTAATCCCTAGAACCATTCTCATGAATCTTTGCTGCACCCTCTCTTACACGTCCACATGCTTCCTAAAGTTCATTCTACTCAATCCCTCCTCATAGGACAGCCTTCTCATCCCAGGAATCAATCTAGTGAGCCATCACTGCACCCCCTCTAAGGCAAATATATCTTCCTTCGTGTAAGGAGACAAAAACTGTACACTGCATTCCAGGTGTGGTCTCACCAAAGCCCTATATAATTGCAGAAAGACTTCCTTACTATTAGATTCCAAACGCCTTGCAATAAAGGCTAACGTACCATTTGCCGTCCCTAATTGCTTGCTGTACCTGCAAATTAATTTTTTGTGATTTGTGTGCAGGGGCACTGAAATCCCTCTGAATACCAACATTTAACTAGTCTTTTTTTTTTAAGAAAATCTGCTTTTCTATTCTTCCTATTAAGTAATTTCACATTTCCCCACATTCTACTGCATCGGCCACCTTATTGTCCAATAGCTTAACAGGTCGATATCACTATGCCTCCTCCTCATAGCTTACTTTTCTTCCCCTCCTTTCTTGAACAGTGGGGTTACATATACTACATTCCAATCCACAGGGACTGTTCTACAATTTAGGACATTCTGGAAGATCAAAACCAACGACAGTGGGAGTCCTGGCTAATGCCTTTCCCAGGGGATTTCATTGCTGTAATTGTCTCATTTAGGTTGAATCAGTAGTGAAACCTGGGATCTTCCTTTTCTGTGTGTATGCTTCAACACTGCCAGTGCACATGGAAATGTTTGATATTCTTTAACTTTGTAACACAGTAATTGACATAATTCTGATTTTATCTCACCCTGCTGAGTAAAGCATTTGCAGGCATGTATAGTGCAGCCTGTAAAAGATCAGTTCTCAAAAATAATGTATCGTTTCAATATTAAACATTACAGTATAACAGGTGAAATGTGAGCCCGTCTTAAATATTCTTTTACTAAATATGAAGGCGAGAGAGAGACAGAGGGAACTGTCCCGACTCCAGAAAATTATGCAAAATCTACTCCGGCTGCAGTCAATGGGGGTCGAGGTCAAGGAGGACCTCCAAGAGGCAAGAAAGTGGAGTTGAGGCCACAATCATGTCAGCCAGGATCTTAATCAATGGTGAAGCAGGCTTGAGGGGCCAAATGGCCTACTCCTGCTCCTATTTATGTTCTTATGTTTTAATTTGGTTAATTGTGCACCACTAGCCGGCTATGAGAGCATAAGCTCCTCCACTGAGAGAGTGTCCAACCTCTTGGAGAGCAATTAGTGGCATCACTGAGAGCATGCAGGAGCAATGCACTGATGTCCACAGGATGCATGAGACACTGTGTAGCATAGACCGGTAAGAGGCACTGGCGACAGAGATCTTTGGAGGGGATGCCAGCTGCGCCCCACCTGGTACTGTCCCCCAGGCATCCGGAGCAGCTGGCAACGGCTGCGGATGTCACAGAGGATGAGGAGGTTGGCGCCCTCATCATTCTCTGCCTCCTTGGCTGTTCTGACTGACGGTCCAGACCCAATGACATAGGTTGCCCCTGCAATGCTGCAAGTGCAGCAGCCTCTGGAGATGCCCCCATGGGGACGTCCATGACAAGGAAGACCACCAGATGCATCTCAGTCGCAAGCCGAGATGACTGAGGATGCTGCCTCCACCTCCTCTGAGGCCACAAGGGGAGCACCACATCACACGCAGCACTAAGTGGGTCACTGGTGTCTGTTTCCTACTGTCTCTGTCTACTGTTTTCCGTTCTTTGCACTGTATAAATGATTGCATTTTAAACCACATGTCTGGGACTCCTTTTATTGCTGGCGTGACAGGAAAAGTCATATGAAGTGGTGAAGGATATTATGGGTTGCTTTACAGTAAGGGACAAGCCTCTGGGCAGATGTGCTTCTTTCAATTTACAGTCAGTGATTTGATTGTTCCAGGCTACATCTTGCATGGATATGTTAGCAGAGGCAACTCAGACTCACTTACATACCATACTCCTCATCCTGGGTCAGAGGTATTTGGGTGAAACGCTCCTGAATCAGATGATCCCTGATGTTCAAAGCATCCTCATGAGCCCTGTGCCATGCCTGGCCACCTCTGTGTGCAGCCTGGGCACCTCTCTGTTCAGCATCATTCCCTCCACCTCCTTTTGCTCCTCCTGTCTCACCTCCTGTCTCTGCCCTTCCCCTTTGAGCTGTCTCCTTCTAGGGCCTCATTGTCCTCTAGGTCCACACCTCTCCAGAGGTCCATGTTGTGGAGAACGCAGGAGACCACCACAATGACCAAGAGCCTTGCAGGTGTGTATTGCAGGGTGCTACCTGACTATCCAGGCACCCGACCCGCATCTTCAGATGCCTGATGGCCTGCTCAATGGTTGGCCTGGTGAGCAGGTCACTTTGGTGGTATCGCCTTAGTGCCTCTGTCTGGGGCTCTTGTAAATGGATGAGTTGCCATGTCTTCAAGGGATTTCTCTTGATCCCTGCGATCCATCCACAAACTTTAGGAGTTGGAGTGAAGATCTGTGGCAGCCTGGACTTCCAGAGGATGAAGGAATCTTGGCAGCTTCCAGGAAAGTGAGCGTACACATGGAGGAAGATCTTGATGTGGACCAGTTGAACGTTGAGGGAATGGAAGCCTTTCCTGTTGATGGATCTCACTGGCCAGTCACTTGGTGCCTTGATACCCACATGGGCACAATCGATGATGCCCTGCACCTGGGGGAATCCAGCAATGGCGCTGAAACCCATTGCTTTCTGTGCCTGTGAGGCTGTGTCTATCATGAATTGAATGGACTATCCAGCTCTGGCAAAGAGGGCATCAGTGACCTGTGAGATGTAATGGTGTGCTGCCACTTACAAGATGCCACTAAGGTCCACAGCAGATCCTTGAAAGGAGCTGGAGGCGAAGAAGTTCAAGGCCACAGTGACATTGACAGCTACTGACAGGGCATGGTGATCAGTGCTGTGAGGTGCAAAGTCTTTGGTGACGAGGCTGCAGGATCTCTGACAATCTGTCTGGAGAGTTGCAGTCTCCTATGGCATTAGGTGTCAGTTATCTCCAGGTAGCTCCGTCTTCGGCAGATCAGTGATGAGGGTATGGCCTCCATTATTTTCCTGCCCCTCATTCCTGTTCCCTGCCCTCCTGATGCCAGGCTGCAGCCCTCCTGCAGAGGTTGTTGCCTCTCACTGCTGCTGGACCCCAAATCTGAGAGTCGAGCCCCCATTGCCAGCTGCAGTCTTGTTGCCAGGTGGCCATTTTATTGCTATTGGCAGCCTAGCCCCCTGCTGTTCTGCCCCCGTGATGCTAGGTAGGGGGGTTGGCAACCCCATTCTGTGCCTGGCCGCTGACTCCCCACTCTCCTCGTCATCTGCGCAATGCCAAGGGCACCTCTTCCGCAAAGGCCAAGTTCCCTCTGTGTCGCTGAGCCACTTTATGGGGCTGAAGTAATTTCCTGAGGCAGCTATGACTGGCTCCCCATTCTGTATCTGCCTCCCTTCAATTCAAATCGACTTTTAGATCTTCCAAAGTACTTCACAAATGTATTCATCGTGACTATATTAATTTGAAGGAATTTGTTATCCCTTGTGTTTACATATTCAGTCAACCAGGTTAACATAAAGTACATTCAATTACACCACACACTGCACGTGAAGGGTTTCTGGTGATGCTGACGTGGGAGCTGCAGCATGTGTAAAGCCAAGGTCCCAATCACATTATTAAAGAAGAGGCCTTAGCCAAGAATGCTAGGCCTCCTGTTGCCAGTGGCAAATGATATTTGATTATTTTTTTTGCTCTGCACTGATGTGGGTTGCTTTCAAGTTGAATTAGTCAAATAAATGGAAGGAATAATGATTGCTGTTAATGTCTTAATAGAAACCACCAGAATCTAGCTTCTGGCTATTAGATTTTTGTTGTTGTCTGCTTTCAACTGTTCCTTTTTTAATATAATTAAAACCTTAATTAAATGCATTTTATAACACTTTTTAATACACCCAATATAAATACTAGGTTGTGATGAACAAAAATAAAAAGTTGCCTTTAAACAGACTGATTCACCGGTATAGATTATTACCAGGATATATTATACTTCCATGAGCTATATTAGGAGAACAGTTTAAACTCAATGAAAGGATGAGAATGCCATTTAGAAAGCTCATGAAGCTCTAAAAAGCCAGCATTCATTCTAGTTTTTCTGTCCTGATCTTATGCATATACTTTTTATAATTTCCATACCTCTTTTTGGTTCCAATAGTACCCACCTTCCAGTAACTAACCAACATCGCAGGTAGGTGGCCTGCACCCAGAGTTCACAATTCTTTCCTGGAATAGTTCACTAGAAAATGCATCTTACATTTGTATCTTGATTGTGATTTGTTGCGAACTTACCAAACAGGAGACTACAAACAGAAACTCAGCTCATGGGAATGTACAGGACTCAATGGCTGTTGTGGTCAATCTGGTCAGTCCCTGTGTATCGGAAATACCTTATCTGATGCTATCTCTCGTACCCTACTTAGCAATTTTTTCCCCAGGTACTTCTGCAACTCTCAGATTTGCGGATACAATCGGTGCTCACTGACACCATCGCATACATTCATCATTCTCTGTCTAAAGTAGTTACATTTAAATTGTCCTTTCATCCTCTCCTTCCAAGTTGGAAGTTATGCCATCTTGTTGTAACATTTGCAAGGATGTTATATTGATGTTTATGTTGCCTGTACTCTTTAGGATCTTTATTACTTAAATTTAAAGCAGCTCTGAGTCTTCTCATTTCGAATACAAGCATCCTGAGTTTCTGCAGGCTCTCCTTGTAACAGGTGACCAAAAATTAGGGACTAGTACATTAGAGTCACAGTCATTTATGGCACAGAAGAAGGCCATTCGGCCCATCAAGTCCCTGCTGGCTCTTCACAGAGCTTTGCAGTCAGACTCACTCCCCATCCCGGTCCCTGTAGCCCTGCAAGTCGGTTTCTCTCTCTCAGGTGGCCATCCAACCTCTTCTTGATACATTAACAAACATTAGTTTGGAATCGTTCTACAAGGGTATATTTTTAAAACCTGGTGTCAAATGTTCTGTCACTTTACAAAGCCTGGAACTACAGTAATGAGACTAAATGAACTGCTTTCCGGCTTTACTGTATCCATGCCCTTGTGATTTTTTTCCATTTTAACAGTTTCCTGTTATACAAGAGGATTTTCCCATGGTAGGTTGATTTTGCATTTAGAGAAAAATTCCTACATTTTGGTTTGTTCTTGTCACACTTTTTAAAACTTACCTGTGAACTGGCCATTGAGCCAGACCTAAGGCCTCTTGTGTAACGTTGCACTGATGTGAGTGACATGCTCTTGCAAGGTCAGGTCCTTTAAAACAGGCAGTAATGCTTCTTCCTACAGCAATTTAGAACTCTCTCAGTTTGTCACAAGTGCTTTGAAAGGGAAACCTTTATTAAAGTTGGCAATGCCTGCTGCAATGACTTGAAACCTTCTGAAAATCTGTTATCATTCAATTTTTTGTACGTTGCTTGAATGAAACTTGTAACCAGATTGGGCTTGTGTACATCCTTCTGTATTTAGAACATAACAAGTGACTCGCTTGTGCTTAGAATACTTTTACTCCAAGAATCTGGCATTAATTTCTGTTAAAACACATTTTGTGCTCGCCATTTCATTTTTATTCTGAATGCACGGCAGTGAGTCCAGATTGTGTTCTGTTCGTGTTGAAGTGTAGTAATTGAATTTCTAGTGCCATGTCCTAGATCTGCTGAGTTGGTAATAACGGAAGTCCCTGTCTGAAGTAGTATTAAGTAGCTATACTAACAATCATGAGAAGAGTTTGACACATTTCTCAAATTTATGCTTTTTAATTTATCCTTTCTTATCACACCATCTATATATTGTGATTGCTATGATGCTAGATGGAATGATGCCAACCATGACAGTAAAGGTGGAATACATATATATATATATACTACAGACTACCCAGCCTCTGACCTGCTCTTGCAGTCACAGCATTTATGTGGCTGGTCCAGTTCAGTTTCTGGTCAATGGTAACCCCCCCAGGATGTTGATAATAGGGGATTCAGCAATGGTATTTCCATTGAATATCAAGGGGAGATGGTTAGATTCTCTCTTTTTGGAGATGGTCATTGCCTGGCACTTGTGTGGCGTGAGTGTTACTTAGCACTTTCAGCCCAAGGATGGATATTGTCCAGGTCTTGCTGCATATGGACACAGGTTGCTTCAGTATCTGAGGAATTGTGAATGATGCTGAACATCCCCACTTCTGACCTTATGATGGAGGGAAGGTCATTGATGAAGCAGCTGAAGTTGTTTGGACCTAGGACATTACCCTGAGGAACTCCTGCAGTAATGTCCTGGGATTGAGATGATTAACCTCCAACAACCACAACCATCTTCCTTTGTGCGAGGTGTGACTCTAACCAGTGGAGTGTTTTCCCCCTGATTCCCATTGACTCCAGTTTTGCTAGGGCTCCTTGATGCCATACTTGGTTAAATGCTGCCTTGATGTCCAGGGCAGTCACTCTAACCTCACCTCCAGAGTTCAACTCTTTTGTCCATGTTTGTAATGTGATCAGGAGCTGAGTGGCCCTGGTAGAACCCAAACTGAGCATCAGTGAGCAGGTTATTGCTGAGCAAGTGCCTCTTGATTGCATTGTCGATGACCCCTTCCATCACTTTGCTGATTATCGGGAATAGACGGATAGGACGGTAATTGGCTGGGTTGGATTTGTCCTGCTTTTTGTGCAGTGGCATACCTGGGCAATTTTCCACATGGCCAGGTAGATGCCAGTGCTGTAGCTGTACTGGAACAGCTTGGTTAGGGGTGCGTCTAGTTCTGGAGCACAAGTCTTCAGTACTATTGTTGGAATGTTGTCAGGACCATAGCATTTGCAAAATCCAGTGCCTTCAGCTTTTTCTTGATATCATGTGGAGTGAATCGAGTTGGCTGAAGACTGGCATCTGGTGATGCTAGGGACCTCAGGAGGAGGCTGAGATGGATCATCCACTCAACACTTCTGGCTGAAGATGGATGCAAATGCTTCAGCCTTGTCTTTTGCACTGATGTGCTGGGCTCCCCCATCATTGAGGATGGGGATATTTGTAGAGCCACCTCCTCCTGTCAGTTATTTAATTGTCCACCACCATTCAGGACAGGATGTGGCTGGATCAGATCTAAGCTCTGCAGTCCTTTGGTTGTGGGATCGCTTAGCCCTGTCTATTGCATGCTGCTTCCACTGTTTGGCTTGCAAGTAGTCCTGTGTTGTAGTTTCACCAGGTTGAAACCTCATTTTGAGTTATGCCTGGTGCTGCTCCTGGCATTCCCTCCTGCACTCTTCATTGAACCAGGTTTGGTCCCCTAGCTTGATGGTAATGGCAGAGTGGAGGATATGCTGGGCTATGAGGTTACTGATTGTGGTTGAATACAATTCTGCTGATGGCCCACAGTGCCTCATGGATGCCCAGTTTTGAGTTGCTAGATCTGTTCGTAATGTCACACAACACGATGGATGGTATCCTCAGTGTGAAGACGCGACTTCGTCTCCACAAGGACTGTGCGGGGGTCACTCCTACCAATACTGTCATGGATAGATGCATCTGCAACAGATGAGGATGAGGTCAAGTCGGTTTTTCCCTCTTGATTTCCACACCTCCTGTTGCAGACTCAGTCTGGCAGCTATGTCATTTAGGACACAGCCAGCTCGGTTAGTAGTGGTGCTACTGAGCCACTCTTGATGATAGACATTGAAGTTTCCCACCCAGAGCATATTTTGTGCCCTTGCTACCCTCAGTGCTGCTTCAAAATGGAGAAGCACTGATTCATCAGCTGAGGAGGGGGGGGATAACAGGTGGTAATCAGCAGGAGGTTTCCTTGCCTGTGTTTGACCTGATGCCATGAGGACTCCCAGGGCAACTCCCTCCTAACTATATACCACTGTGCTGCCACCTCTGGTGGGTCTGTCCTGCCAGTGGGACAGGACATAACCAGGGATGGTGATGGTGGTGTCTGGAACATTGTCAGCAATATATGATTATGTCAGGCTGTTGTTTGACTAGTCTGTGGAACAGCTCTCTCAACTTTGGCACACGCCCCCAGATGTTAGTAAGGAAGACATTCCAAGGTCGATGGGACTGAGTTTGCCTTTGTCGTTTTTAGTGCCTTGGTCGATGTCGGGTGGTCCGTCCAGTTTCATTCCTTTTCTTATGCTTTGTAGCGGTTTAATACAAGTGGCTTGCTAGGGCATTGACGAATCAACCACATTGCTGTGGGCTTGGAGTCACATGTAGGCCAGACCAGGTAAGGACAGCAGATTTCCTTCCCTGAAGGACATTCGTGAACCAGATGGGCTTTTACAACAATCAACAATGGTTTCATGATCACCACTAGACTAGCTTTTTAATTCCAGTTTTATTAATTGAATTCAAATTCCACTATCTTCTGTGGTGGGATTCAAAGCTATGTCCCCAGAACATTAGCCTGGGGCGCTGGATTACTAGGCTAGTGACATTACCACTACGCCACCGTCTCCCCAATTATATGGTCGCGTGACTAGCAAGGGCTAAGATAACAGTGCGGCACTTTGTTCATTTTTCCACAACATGGGGTATCTTGGTCTCCTCCAAGGACAGAATACCTGGGGAAGATTGTCTTTCACAGTCAGTCCGTGGCAGGTGCTGTTATTTCCTTTACTTCACGTTCATCACAAAAATACAGAAGTGAGGTTGTGGGTCACAGCAGTGTATCATAAATATGTTTGTACAGAAGGTTGCTTTGACCCGTTTCTTAACACTTGCCCACTGAAGCAAAAAAGAGTTCTGTACAACTGGCAGAACAATAATTTTTTTTGAGCTTTATTTCAAAATATGGAAGAGGGAATCAAGTACACTCCGAAAACAAGGCAAATTGTTTTGCCTTACACCCGCAATCTTCTGTCATTTAATCACTCCTGCCCTCCATCCAATTACAGACCTTTCCTTTTGTTCCTTTCCAGCTCCCCCTTCCCTTTTCCGTGACTCTATTTGATTCCAAGTTGTTCATCTCTAACATTTTCCAGTTCTAATGAAAGGTCATCGGCCCTAAAAATTGGGGCGTATTTTAAATTGTTCTAACCTGCTCTCCGGAAGCAGGTCCGTAATTTCAATCATTGAAATAATGAGGCTGTGTGGCTCAAATTTTACCAGTTTTAAATTTAAATGCTGTGGGGAACCCAGCAGCTGGAGGGAGGTGAGAACAGTCAGATCCACCAGTTAAGTTTTTTTTTATTCATTCGTGGGATATGGGCGTTGCTGGCTAAACCATCATTTATTGCCCATCCCTAATTGCCCATGAACTGAGTGGCTTGTTAGGCCATTTCAGAGGGCATTTAATAGTCAACTACATTGCTGTGGGTCTGGAGTCACATGTAGGCCAGAGCAGGTAAGGATGGCAGATTTCCTTCCCTAAAGGGCATTAGTGAACCAGATGGGTTTTTACAACCACTGACAATGGTTTCATGGTCACCATTAGACTAGGTTTTAATTCCAGATTTATTAATTGAATTCAAATTTCACCATCTACCGTGGTGGGACTCGAACCCATGTCCCCAGAGCATTAGCCTATGCCTCTGGGTTACTCGTCGAGTGAAATTCCACTACGCCACGGCCTTTCCAGCAGGGCTTTTGGACTATGAGGAATAGGAGAGCTTGCCCCTAAGTGAACCTGTTTTCTGCCACGCGACTGGAAACAGATTCACTTTTAAGTGAGTCACATTATTTGAGGCTTAAGATCTCTAACACCCACCCCAGCCTTCATGATCGTTCTCTTTTTCTCCCTCCCTCCCTCCTCTCCACTCCCTGGTTGTGGCCTGGTGATGCAGGTCTTTGTGCATAGCAGCCAGTCACTCAATCTGGCTGCACACAGATATATATATATAGATGAAAAAAAATACACAAAATTAGCTGATAAATACAGCGATGAATACAGCTGTTATACATTTCTGGTAGCAGAAGGAAGGGAAAACAGTTCCTCCTAGATTCACCAGGATTCACAGTCCCCAAAGGCATCAGATACTTGGGAATATCAATATTGATGTGATTTTCAGTTGTGTTTAGCCATACGTGCCCTGGACATGAGCTGAAATCTTGTCTTTTTTTAAATTCATTCATGGGATGTGGGCATCGCTGGCAAAGCCAGCATTTATTGCCCATCCCTAATTGCCCTTAAGATGGTGGTGAGCCACCTTCCTGAATCACTGCAATCCATGTGGTGTAGGTGCACCCGCAGTGCTGTTGGGGAGGGAGTTCTAGGATTTTGACCCAGCGACAGTGAAGGAATGGTGATATAGTTTCAAGTCAGAATGGTGTGTGATTTGGAGAGAATCTTGCAGGTGATCATGTTCCCATGTGTCTCCTGCCCTAGTTCTTCTAGGTGATAGAGATCACAGGTTTGGAAGGTGCTGTCGAAGGAGACTTGGTGAGTTGCTGCCATGTAAATGGTACAAACTGCTGGCACTATGTGCCAGTGGTAGAGGGGGTGAATGTTGAAGGTGGTGGCTGCGGTGCCAATCAAGCAGGCTGCTTTGTCCTGGATGGTGCCGAGCTTCTGGAGTGTTGTTGGAGCTGCACTCATCCAGGCAAGTGGTGCATATGCCATCACACTTCTGACTTGTGCCTTGTAGATAGATGGTGGACAGGCTTTGGGGAGTCAGAAGTTGAGTTACTCGCCACAGAATTCCCGGCCTCTGACCTCCTCTTGTAGCCACTGTATTTATATGGCTGCTCCAATTAGTTTTCTGGTTAGTGATAACCCACCCCCCCGCCCCCACCCCAGGATTTTGATGATGCGGGTTTCAGCGATGGTAATACTGTTGAGTGTCAAAGGGAGATGGTTAGGTTATCTCTTGTTGGAGACGATCATTGGCTGGCAATTGTGTGGCATAAATGTTACAGTTAGGCTGGGATGAGGAAATTGTTTTGAATGTGAAATTGAAACTTTGGTGGTGGTACAGGAAGAGGGAACTGCAAAGCTGTTTTAATACAGTTTTGGGGCAGGGTTTTTATTCTAGTCAATCTACCATGTCTGCCTTTTCATCAAGCCCTGCACATAAGCCTATAGTTGTGGTGCTAACGCTGTTTATATTGGCATTGTGGCTGCTCCTAAAGTTTGGCCTTATTTCACATACACCCCTTTTTATCGAAGTGCAGAGCTTTCATGCCATGCTTCTGTGGATGAGCTAGGTGAGAACAGTTCCTTAAACACCCAATGCAGCACCGAGCTCTTACTTACTCCAATGTAGTGATGGTGCTAAAGTGCTCCAGAGATATGTTTCAGCAAGAGGCTGAATATTTATTGTTGGTGTTAGCCTCAGCATTGAAAGAAGAATAACATTGTAAGAGGTGTAGATCTAAAAGAAACTTTTTGAAATGGTGAGAACTGTAACACAAGCAACAAAGAAAAACACACCAACTATCAGTTTACTGAAAATTCACAAAATTACTACAAGTCTTCCAGCATCTGCTTAGCATGTCACTAAAATTTTGTTAATTTCTTCTCCAAATATATGCAATGCAGAATTCAACACTACCTTTTTAAAAAAAACTTTTTTATATCGTGCCTTTCAGAGCTTCAAGATGTCCTGTAGAGTTTTACAATCAATGAAGTACTTCTGAAGTTTACTAACCATTGTAATGTAGGAAATGCAGCAGCAAATTTTGTGCACAGCAAGCTTGCACAAACAGTAATGAGATAAGGTCTGATAATCTGTTTTTTAGCAATTTTAATTGAGGGATAAAAATTGGCCAGGACATCGGGATTCTTTTATGTATAACTGAGAGCAGATGGGGCCTTGATTTAATGCCTCATCTGAAAGATGACACTTCTGACAGTGCAGCATGTAGTTTATAGTGTGTTTGAAACCGCAATTGCATTGTGTACTCTAGAGGCTGCTGTAGAATACACGTCAGCAAAGTGAAAGTGAAACTAAGACAGAATAAAAGGAGAAGCCTTTATGTTCAGCTGCTGCCGTCTTTGTCCCTCTGTCTTTGCCTCATATTTTATATCAAACTTAGCAAAACCTCACACAAGTCTCGAGGACATCACATTGGTGACGTGGTAAACAGAAAAAGGATGGAAACAAAACTGGAAGCATTCATTTCAGGTATGAACATTTTGGAAGGTTTTTGTCTACTTTCACAAGCAGCATTTTAACTCGGAGACTATGCTTGACCCACACAGGAAGTTTGTGCAGTGTATACTCGCACACTAATCTCTCCAAAATAACCATCCAGTTCCACGAAAAGTATAAAACCTTGGATTACTGCAGAGAAGGTTCCTCTGAAGGGAACACGATCCCAGATCCTTTATCACTACATTCCTGATCAATGTGGTGTTGTCTGTGCCCAATCTATCACATTTTGATGTGTATTCAGAGCAATCATCCGTATCCCCACATTGGAAAAAGTGGCTGCGACGTTTTGAAGGCACGATGGCAGGTTTCGCAATCACAGATGACTCAAAGAAAAATGCTTTGCTTCTACAATAGGGAGGTGGAGAATTAGAGGATCTCTTTGAATACTTATACCAGAGCAAAATGACTACAACTCAGCAAAAAATGTGCTGACAACGTACTTTATGCGCAAGAAAAACACTATATATGAAACCATTGTCTTCCGACACACTAAGCAAGTAGCAAACGAGACAATTAACCAATATTGCATGAAACCAAATGCAACTTTTTGGTGATGCTGAACATGTCGAACGGAAAATCAACATACAAATAATCGAAGGCTCTCTCTCCAGTCAACTGCGCCGAAGAGCACTGGAGGAAGACCGAAAGCCATCAGAGCTGCTGGAGTTAGCAAGCTCACTGTTGCTGTCAGAGTCCAGAGCTACTGAAGTTGAGGTTAACAGCAACTACCACACACCAAGCTCAACTCCTGTGAATGTTATTCGTCGCTAATGTGCCAGGAAGCCACCTGCGAAGCAACAACACCCATCTCACAAACAGAGCTGCAACTTATCCAAAGAATGATTCTACTGTGGTGGTGCTTACCCACACTGGACTGAGTGTCCTGCTACTAGTAAACAATGTAAAGCTTGTGGAAAATCCAACCACTTAGCTCATGTTTGTCGCTTATCAGAAAAATCAGTTAACTCAGACCAAAATTATCAAAAGGGTGCCACGTATGCATATCACAGCAAAAAGGCGAGAAAATATAGCCAAAGTAAAGGCAGATGCCCTGAACATGTAATGAGTTATTTTATGTTGTCTGGTGCAACATAAATGAGATGCATGGAGTCCAGATAGTTGAAGATCTGAAACATGTTTATTAACAGCTAACACATATATACAGTACAGAACCTGCCTCTAGGAGTAACAGTGATTCTGGCATCAAGTCACATGACTATGTCCTGGCACTTAGCTCATTAGCATACTAAGATCTTAAAGGGACATCACTCTTACAGGCAATGATACAACAAACATACTTTTGAGCTCTCTCTCAGACACAGCAAACTGTTGCATGTGACAGTGACTGTTGGCTGCTCGAATTTAGATGCTCTAATAGACACAGGAGGGTTTGTCAATGTCATGGGAGACAAAACATTCAACCAATTTCAGGATTGCTCCATTCTCTGCAAACCAGGGAATATGATTTTTTTTTCCTTACAACTGTGACAAACCACTGAAAATCCTCAGAACTTTTCAAATGCCAGCCTCAGTAAAAGACATTAGAATGACAGCTGTATTCTTAATCACATCTGGAGAATGTGACATGCTTCTCAGAAAAAAGAAGAAGAAGATCTGTACATGACTACAGTTACATACACGATTCCTTCACGTAACAAAATCATTCTCACACTGTATGATGACCACTTCACTGGTGTCGGCAAACTGAAAGATGTTACAAGCAAGCTGTATGTCAACCCTAATGTGCCCCCAGTCATACATCAATGGCGACAAATATCATTTCATGTCGGGAAACAGACAGAAGGAACTTCAATGCCTACTTGACCTTGAAATTAGAGAAAGTTGGGGATGAGCCTATCCCTTAGGTCTCACCCATATAAGTTGTCAAGAAACCCAAGAGCAAGAACCAGATTAGAATGTGCATTGATATGCGATCAGCAAACCAAGCCATACAACAAGAAAGACACTTGACACTGACAATTGATAACATCATTGAGAAAGTAAATGGTGCTAGACTTGCAGGCTACCATCAAATTGAGCTTACAGAAGAATCAAGATATCTTACTATATTCTCTACACACATCATTCTTTTCTGATACAAGAGGCTTAATTTTGGAGTCAACTCAGCAGCTGAGGTGTTTCAGCACATGATTCAGTCTGCACTTCAAGGACTTGAAGGCACGCTGAACATTCTCATCTATGGCTACACCGAAAGGGAACTCGAGACACACCTACATGCATGCCTACAACGTCTCAGAGAATGTAACCTCACCTTCAACAAGGACAAGTGTTTGTTCAATGAAAGCAGAATTGAATTCTTCAGTGTGTTCAGCAGTGAAGGAGTATCACCAGATCCATGGAAAGTTGAAGCCATTTCAAACACTCTGGATCCTACAAATGTGCAAGAAGTCCGGAGTCTGCTGGGACTCGTCATGTACTGCAGTCATTTAATTCCTGACCTCACTATACCATCTGCCCCCGACGTGATCTGACAAAAGAGGCCACCAACTGGGAATGGGCTAAATCTCACAAACGGGCAGTACACCAGATCAAATGACATTTGTCAGAAAGTTGCACAAATGTCTATTTCAACCCTGAGAAAACTACCCAGCTAGTTGTGGATGCAAGCCCAGTTGGCTTAGGTGCAGTTCTCGTACAGAAGACAAGACAGGTAACCCATCAATCAGTGTAATGGCAAGCAGATCATTAATGTCCATAGGACAACATTATTTGCAAACAGAGAGAAAAACATTCTCAATCACATAGGGTAGCTTATACTTTCATCTCTACGTAAATGGAAGCGAATTTAAAGTAATAATCAATCATAGACCACTAGTGAGCTTGTTCAACAATCCACATAGCAAACCATCCACACGAAAAGAACATTGGGTAGTCAAACTACAAGAGCACAAGGCAAGCTTAACCCAGCAGACTATCTTTCATGACATCTGTTGCCAACAGTCAGTACTACTAGTCTTGAGGAAAAGGTTGCTGAACAACATTTTAACTACGTAAGCATAAATGCAGTGCCAAAGTCACGAAAACTAGCTGACATCAAAGCAGCAACAAAACAAGATGAAGCTTTGCAACTATATATATGAAGGCTATGGAATGACAGAACTGGAAAAATGTGATCAAGAAAGCATCTACAAAAAAATTGCTCACAAATTACAAGGTCTTCACAATGTTTGAAGTCGTCTTCTTGGCATTTCTTCGCAGACGAAGATTTTGGGAAGGTTGTAGTCATCAGTTGCAGGCCCACTGGTGGCTAGTCAGGCCTATCTGTGACCGACAGATTCTCCCACAGCGGGTATAAGTGGTGTAGTCTCTGCTGGGGGCAATTGGATCGATCCTTCTCCTTTTCTCTTTCATGCTGGTTCTTCGCTCATTCTTAAAGGTGTCTGTAGCCCTCCTGATGTAGCATCTCCAGGCATCATTATCTATGGCCTGTGCTTCCCACCGACAATGGTCGATGTGGCACATAGAGAAGGACTTCTTCATGGAGTCCTTGAAACATTTGCGTGGGGCCCCTTTGTTCCTTTTACCTGTGGTCAGCTCTCCATACAACACGATCTTGGGCAGGCGACTGTTGTCCATCCGGGCAATGTGACCCGCCCAACGCAGTTGGCTTTGCAGGAGGATGGCCTCGATGCTGGTGACGGTGGCTGTTTCCAGGACTTCAATGTTTTAGATGCGGTCCTGCCAGTGGATCTTGAGGATGCTGTGGAGGCAACACTGATGAAAGCGCTGTAGAAGGCGTACATGACGGCGGTATAGGACCCATGACTCAGCGCCATACAGAAGGGTGGTGAGGACTATGGCTTTGTACACTTTGAGTTTGGTTTGTGCTCTGAGGCTGTGGTTGCTCCACACGTTTGTAGAGTCTGTCGAATGTACTGTTTGCTTTTGAGAGCCTATTGTCCACTTCCTTGTCTATGGTGGCATCAAACGAGATGACACTCTCCAAATAATTAAATTGCTTGACAGCATTCAGCTTAGTTCCCTCGATGACCATGCTTGGTGGTCTATATTCTTGGGGTGCAGGCTGATGCAGGACTTCAGTTTTCTTTAAACTGATTTTTAGTCCAAAGAGTTGTGCCGCCTCGGAAAAATGTGTTATACATTGCTGGTCTGACTGACTGTGTTCTCCTGGCCCACAGTCATCGGCAAAAAGAAGTTCACAGATGAGTTTTTCTTGTGTCTTTGTGTGAGCCTGAAGACACCCGAGGTTGAAAAGGCATCCCTCAGTCCAGAAGTGTGCATTAATTCCCTCCTTAAGGTCTTCCGTTGCCTGCTGCAGCATCGTGCTGAAAAAGATGATGGTGAATGAGGTAGGGGCCAGCACACATCCCTGCTTCACACGATTGGAGATATGGAAGGGACTCAAGAGGTTGCTGTTTTCCTTAACTTGTCTGTACTGATTTTCATGAAACTTCTTCACCATAGCCAGGAACCTGGGTGGGCATCCAACTTTTTCAAGGATTTTCCAAAGTCCATCTCTGCTCACAGTGTCAAATGCCTTGGTGAGGTCTACGAAAGTGACGTACAAGCCTTTGTTTTGCTCACAACACTTTTCTTGTAATTGAGTATAAATACCATATCTGTGGTGCCTCAGTTTGCTCTGAAACCACACTGGCTCTCTGGGAGGATTTCTTCCGCAATCGTAGGCACAAGTCTGCTCAGAAGTATTCTAGCCAGGATCTTCCCAGCAGTAGAAAAGAGGCTGATCCCTTGGTAGTTTGAGCAGTCTGATTTTTCTCCTTTGTTTTTGTACAAGCTGATGAAAATGGCATCAGGAAGATCCCGTGGAATCCTGCCCTATTCCCAGCAGGCAGTGAAAAAATCATGGAGCTTCGTGTATAGGGCAGGGCCGCCGTGCTTCAAGGCTTCAAATGGAATTCCATCGGTTCCAGGGGTTTTGTTTGTCTTCATCTGGTTGATGGCGATTACAGTTTCCTCCAGAGTTGGGCTCTCATCCAGTTCTTCTTTGACAGACTGTCATTGGATGCGAGTGATGGCAGAATCATGTATTCACTTGGCACAGAAGAGAGTTTCAAAGTGCTCCAACCAGCGATCCAGGACTGACTCCTTGTCAGTGTGTAGGATCTCTCCGTTGGTGCTCCTCCGGGGGTTTTGGGTTTGATATGCTGGTCCATAGACAGATTTTCATGCTGCATAGAGACTTCTTATGTCACCAGTATCAGCATACAGTTGAGTTTTTTCTGCAATGTTTGTTTGAAGTGAACTAACCATTACAACCACATCTGATCTTGTATTACACAGCAGTTGTTATTGTCATTTCGCACTCATTGAGGGAATGTGTTGTCTATATAGTACATGAAGGACACAAAGGGAATAGTCAAAACCAAACCCTTCCTTAGGGAAAAGGTATGGTTCCCAGGAATTGATCACATGGTAGAGCACAAAATCAATCCGTGTTTGCCATGTCAAGCAACTGCAATACCTAATTTTCATGATCCTCTCAAGATGTCCAAACTACTTCCAGGACCATGGATTGAAGTTAGTATTGTTATGAAAGCATTGTTATGCTTTTTTGTTTTAAAAAAGTATTTTAAAGGAATTTATAGTTGAGCTAAATAAATGTTGGATCAGTTTTTTTTAAATAAGAGGACTGAGGGAGCCGGATTGACAACAGTGTTGCTGGTTGTCACATGGCACATTGCTTAGAGCAGAAACCCTGGTAACAGAGGCAGAAAATTGACAAGCACTCCTTTTATTGTACAAGTAATAGAGAGCACCTGGGATGGGCAGAAAAATGGACAAGCTTTTTGGTTGTCAGTCAAGGCATGTGTGTGTTACCTTCTGGAAGTCAAGTCTGCAGAATTCCAAGGAAGAACAGAAGACTACAACCCAGCTTGCTTTTCCTGCAATTCCCTAAAAGAGTCTGTGAAGTCCATTGTGTTGAGTTGTCTTGTTTCCTGTATTTCAAGAAAGCCTGCTAAAATAATTCTCAATGCCGCCTGAAGAAAACTGTTCTAAAGGTCCTGTCTACATGTGCTCGGAGGTTGGACTGTGTGCCAGTTTGGTGCAGTGTGTCTTATCTGCTATTTTCTTCAAGGATGGGCAAGTAATCAGCCCAGGTGTTTTTCTTTTTTGTCTGGACTAGAGCTCTGATCCAAAAATCCCTTTTTATCTTTTTTCAGTTAACTGGTGTACGTAAGTGTGAAGGGACTAAGGTAAAATTTGGTTAAGGGGACTTTAAAAAAATTTACTGTTGGATTTTTAAAAAAGTTTTATCTGTGTGATATTGTTTACTTCATTACTAGTTAAGACTTGTTTTATAATCTGTTAATTTTGTTATTCAGTAAAGAAAGAAAGATGCGTTAAGCAAATTTGCAAACTCCCTCGGGTTCACTCAGAGGAAAATCACACCCCATTGGCCAAGAGCTAATCATGAAGTCGAGAGATTTAGGCAAACCTTGAAAAAACTGATATGTACAGCAACAGCTGAGAACAAGTCATGGAAGCAAGAGCTATATCACTTTCTTCATAAATACAGAGCGACTCCTCACTCGACTACTAGAAAACCTCCAGTTACACTCATCTTTGCACAAATATACACGCACGTCTTCCTGAGCTACTCTGCCGAGTTAATGCTTAACATGTACGCAAACACGATTGAGAACAGAAGTATCAAATGAAAGTAAATGCAGAGTGATACATGAAACATGAGCTACACTGCTAAAGCCAGGAGATAAAGTACTTGTAAAATGTGATGGTCATACTGGAAAGCAAACAACCCCTTCCAACCATTTGTTGTGACCAACAAAAAAGGATCAATGATCACTGCTAAGCACGGTTCACAAATCATCACTAGAAATACGTCATTCTTCAAAGCTCTGAAAACATGGTTCGTAAGCATTGAATCCGATTCCACCATCGACACCTCAGATGAAGAACGTCAAATGAGACTACATCTGATGTCAGATGATATCCTACATGTGAGAGAAAACACCAAACATATTTAAGTGACTGTTATGAAGTGAACTATTTATGTTTGTTTATCATTTACATTTTTAGAAATAAGCCATTGAAACATACTGTGTCTCTCATTTACTAAGAAGGGGAGGGTGTGGTGTTGTAGTGTTTTGCAATTGCATTGTGTACTCTAGAGGCTGCTGTAGAATGCACATGCCAGCAAAGTGAAAGTGAAACTAAGACAAAATAAAAGGAGAAGGCTTTATGCTCAGCTGCTGCAGTAATTGTCTCTGTCTTTGCCTCATATCTTAAACCAAACTCGGCTAAACCTCACTCAAGTGCCAAGGACATCACACAGCACTCCCTCAGTACTGCACTGAAGTGTCAGCCTAGATTTATGTGCTCAAGTCGCTGGAATGCAACTTGAATCCACAATCTTCTGACTCAGCAGTGAGAGTGCGATCAACGAAGCCATAGCTGACACTAAGTGTTGCCAACTAGGGTTGCCAATGCTGTCTGCATTCCTGGAGGTTTAATCCCGTGACATTTGATCACATGGCATTCACTCACTATTTGGAAACTCAGCTCCGAGACATCTGGACAATCTAGAAAGGGTGATGGCCTTATTTATTCTCCATCTCTTGTTGCCCTGAGAAGATTGTAGTGGACCACTTGCTTAGCAGTTTTGTAGAACAGCATGACTTGATAGACTGTTTCAGAGAGCATTAAGACTCAACCACATAGGTTAAATTAGAGTCATGTGTAGGCCAAGTCAGGTTGGGGTGGCAAGTTCCCTTCCCTGAAGGATGCTAGTTTTTATTTGCAGCAATCCAGCAGCTTTCATGGTTATTTCTTCTGGTATTGAGTGACAAAAGACCAGATTTATTGAACTCAGATTCCTAACTTTTATTTGTGGTGGGATTTGAAGTCATGACACCTAAGTTTTGAGGCTAATATAACTAACATCACACCAGCAGACTCATTCATGCTTCAGTTTGTAGGGGTTGTACTGATCTGCTATCCTCTCACCTGTAAAATTTGTCATTTTTTAAATGTGTCCCTTTCCTCTAAATAGATTAATGTTTATTAATAAAGTTGTTAATGTTTAATGACAATGGTAAATGTAGTGTGACCAGAATTAATATAAAAAATGGCAGCAGTCTTTTGAAGTAAACTACCAATCTGTTTTGATACCAAAGCTGAGCAAAGTTTTGAGAAGCAACTAAGGACAAATGTTGAAATTCAGGAAACAGTATGGCAAGTTTTCCAGTCCCTAATTCCAATGGCATGAGCAGAACAGGTACTGAAGGAAAATCTAGCTTAGAGCCTTATTTCTTTCAGTGGCCACATTCCTTTAGTTTTCCTAACAGAGGCCTATATTAAAAGTGTACTGCAAAACTGTTTAAAAAAGGCTTAAAAGCCTCTAACCCTTTTGAAGCTCCATCAGTCATAGAGTTTCTCTTGGATCTACTCCAGACTGGCAAAGAAACACCAGCTGAATCCTGACCTAACCAGATAGAAAATCATACTGTTACTATTTAAAATTTGCTATATGGTGGAGATATTTAATAGGTATTTTGCCTCTGTTTTTTACATTGAACAGTAGAAAGATGTTTCCCATCCCGGGAGCATAAATATCTTAATCAGGTATGTGCCAAGGAGAGTTCGAATAACTATGTGGAATTTTAGATAGTTGGCGAGGATAGTGCCTTGCATTAGTTTCCAACCTGCTCGATTTTTGTAAGTCTAGACATTTACTCAACAAGCTGTTTACTTGCACGTTCCTGAACAATTGTCTGTGGTTTAGCTCATACCTTCTGCTCAAATCAGGGAAAGAGATTAGAGTGTCATTGGAAGAAGACTGATAATGATGGAGAGAGAGGGGAGAAAGATTCTTTCCATAATAATAAAAGCAAAATACTGCGGATGCTGGAAATCTGAAACAAAAACAAGAAATGCTGGATTCACTCAGCAGGTCTGGCAGCATCTGTGGAAAGAGAAGCAGAGTTAACGTTTCGGGTCAGTGACCCTTCTTCGGAACTGACAAATATTAGAAAAGTCACAGATTATAAACAAGTGAGGTGGGGGTTGGGCAAGAGATAACAAAGGAGAAGGTGCAGATTGGACCAGGCCACATAGCTGACCAAAAGGTCACGGAGCAAAGGCAAACAATATGTTAATGGTGTGTTGAAAGACAAAGCATTAGTACAGATTAGGTGTGAATATACTGAATATTGAACATCAGCAAGTGCAAACCTGAAGAAAAACAACCTGAAAAAAACAGTGGGTGAGCAAACTGAACAAACTAAGATGAACTGAAATAAATACAAAAAAAGATTGTAAAAAATGTAAAAAGGAATGCCAAAAAAAAAAGGAAGAAAAAATAACTAAAAATGACTAAAAATGAAAGTAAAGTGGGGGGCTGTCATGCTCTGAAATTATTGAACTCAATGTTCAGACCGGCAGGCTGTAGTGTGCCTAATCGGTAGATGAGATGCTGTTCCTCGAGCTTGCGTTGATGTTCACTGGAACACTGCAGCAATCCCAGGACAGAGATGTGAGCATGAGAGCAGGGGGGAGTGTTGAAATGGCAAGCAACCGGAAGCTCAGGGTCCTGCTTGCGGACTGAGCGGAGATGTTCCGCAAAGCGGTCACCCAGTCTGCGCTTGGTCTCCCCAATGTAGAGGAGACCACACTGTGAGCAGCGAATACAGTATACTACATTGAAAGAAGTACAAGTAAATCGCTGCTTCACCTGAAAGGAGTGTTTGGGGCCTGGGATAGTGAGGAGAGAGGAGGTAAAGGGACAGGTATTACACCTCCTGCGATTGCAAGGGAAGGTGCCCTGGGACGGGGACGAGGTGGTGGGGGTAATGGAGGAGTGGACCAGGGTGTCGCGGAGGGAACGATCCCTTCGGAATGCTGACAGGGGAAGGGAGGGGAAGATGCGACTGGTAGTGGCATCACGCTGGAGGTGGCGAGATTCTTTCCATCTTAGTTTCATGACAAGGTAATCTTGGGATGAAGGGACAGGCTTGTGTGCCCCGACTAGATGCTTTTCTGCTCCTCTAATATGTAAAGGGAATTGTTGAATAGTCTTGATGCCTTATAGTAAGTGTTTCAGAATGCAAGGGCAACATAATGCTGCTTCAAAAGATGGCAATTTGGGGTTTTCGGGGAGAGGAGGAGAGCCGGTTGAAGTTTTTTTAATTGAAGAACCTAGGTGAGAACCAAGGTCCAAAGTACCACCAAGATTGAAACTAATAGAAGAGAGATCAAGAAGTTGCAGTTACGTGATGTCAAATTGTTAAGTTGCAAGAAAATTTCTGGTGTGAGGATTCCAGAGCCTTCCATTTTAGTCCATGATCTATTATCTGTAGATGCCTCCTCATTTTTTTTTCTCTGTGGAGAAAAGTCTTTAAGTTGGGTTGAGGGAGATTATTCCAAACAGACTGCTGACTCCTGCTACAACAAATATGCTCAATATTTGTTCTGTCCTGTAGAGTTAGAGGGAGGTGTTGCCATCTTGGAGCCAGCTTCTGTTTTCTCTGTTAGATTATGTACTTAAGTCAGCTGGCAGCCAATAGATCATAGACATATCTCTTGTAATATTTAGTGCAACATACATATTAATAGTAAGTAAAAACAGAAAATGCTGAAAATACTCAGCAGATCAGGCCGCATCTGTGGAGCGAGAAATAGAGTTAATGTTTCAGGTATTAGTAGAGTATTTTAGGCTATATATGGTGCAAAAATATCAAACTCTGCATAGAATGGGACAGCTCTTAATTCCCATTGCACAAAGGGTCAAAAGGATTTTCCGTTTTATAGAGTTCCTTGTATTTTATGCCGGGAGGTGGGGGTAGTGCACAATGATATGCGGCAGCATTTTAAAATGATGAATGAATAGAAATGCTTTAGTTACTAAGATTCCTTCTAATAATTGTCCCAGCTGTTCCTGTGGTTGTGTGCATTACAATTACAGATGTCTACTTATACAAAGCTTCTAATTTCAGATGATGTCCATTCACAGACTCCTTGCGCTGTCATTTATTCTGAGTAAAACATAATTCTAATTTTCCTTCTTTACTGTGTTGCATTTCCTTTGAAGGATAGAAAGGAGCTCAAAGTATTTTGGAAAACCATCTCGATTGCTGATATAGCAATTAGGAGTAGAATACAAATTCTAGATCCTGATCGTTCCTTCAAGTAATACTGGGGGCGTTTGAATTAAACACACATAGTGACATAATTGAAAAGTAACTGAAAGAGAACAAAATTTAAAACTGATCAAAGAACATAGAAACAGGAATAGGACATTCAGCCCCTCGAGTCTTTTCCGCCATTCTATTAAATCTTGGTTGATCTGTACCTCCATTTACCTACCTAGACCTGAGTTTTGTTCAGCCCCTGATGTCGGGCCCTGTAGTAGGGGGGAGGGGGGGGTGGGGGGCGCAGGTGGGGGCCAGAAGATCGGAGTGGCAGTAGTCCACCACGAAGCCTGAAGCTGAGTTTGCCGGTCCCGATCTTCCTGGTGGGAGCAAGGCTCTGTGGCGGCCCCCTGCCGCTTGGTGACGGGACCCGACTTTAAATATTAAACTCTATGAATACATTTAAATGGAATTACCCGCAATCTTACTGTCCGATCCTGATCTTCCGTGTGACGGGCAGCACTCACGCCTTCACTTTCCTGTCCACAGAAAGCTGGCACCACTGAGATGGGGAAGGGTGGAACTCAGGATTTTTAGTGCGGTGGGGGCGGGGGAGAAACGGGGTCAACTTGGCATTTGTCGTGTGGCGAGAGAGGGATGGCCTCTGCACTTTGCGCAGTTGTGGGGGAGAAGAGGTTAGCTCTTCAATTTCAGTGTATTGGCGGGGGATCGGGGTCAACTTTTTTTTTGTATAGTGGGGATGGGGGTTTCAACCCTGCATTCTCTGAGCAGAGTTGGCAGGGCTTTAAAAAGGGCGCCAGTGCCTGCACAGAGACAACTGACACCATTCCCGGCGCCACCGAGGCCGCCCCCACTATGTGATTGCAGGGCGGGGGGTGGGGGTGGGTGCGGCCGCCCTGCATATTCTAATGAGACACCACACTCAAGATCGTGGCCGTGTGTGGGCCACCATTTTTCTTGCCCACCACCGGGAGCAGTGCCGGGGAAACAAAATTCAGCCCCATTCTCCTCCATATCCCTTGATATCCTTATCAAATAAAATTTTGTTCATCTTGATCTCAGAAAAAATCAATTGATCCACAATTTACAGCTTTTTAGGCTTTCTGTGAAAAAGTGCTTCCTGATTTTTTTTTTTCCAAAATGGTCTAGCTCTAAGCTTAAGATTGTACAAAAGTTTTGCAGTGGTGTTTGCTAAACTATAAGTTTTGTTTTATTGATTCCCAGCTGAGTGTTTGATTGGAATTGTTCTAGATGTAAGAGCAACATAAGTTATTTTAAGCATTTTTTGGGGCGGCACAGTGGCGCAGTGGTTAGCACCGCAGCCTCACAGCTCCAGCGACCCGGGTTCAGTTCTGGGTACTGCCTGTGTGGAGTTTGCAAGTTCTCCCTGTGACCGCGTGGGTTTCTGCCGGATGCTCCGGTTTCCTTCCACAGCCAAAGACTTGCAGGTTGATAGGTAAATTGGCCATTGTAAATTGCTCCTAGCGTAGGTAGGTGGTAGGAGAATTGTGGGGATGTGGTAGGGAATATGGGATTAATGTAGGATTAATGGGTGGTTGATGGTCAGCACAAACTCGGTGGGCCGAAGTGCCTGTTTCAGTGCTGTATCTCTAAATATATAAATAATATATTCAATGTCACTGTTTTTAAAATTAGAACTGATGTATTTCTCTAAAAGCAAAACTAGATTCTTTATCAATTTGTGTCCACAGATACCTTTGTATTAGAATACCACTCTTCTATCAATAAGGTTGTAGCACATCCATTACGTTCACCAGCAATGCCAGAATGTATTCATTTGTATCAAAGTCTCTGTTTCAAAAAATAGAAAAACTATGCTCTTGATTGTTACCATGCAACCTTATTTCAATCAAGTGACAAAAGTAAATGATAAATCAAAGACGAAGAACGAATAACAAAAACTGATATTAATATCGTGCCTTTTAACATAACAAAACATCCCAAAGCGTTTCACAGGAGTTTTATAAAGCAAATTTAGACGCCAAGCCACGTAGGGTGATATTAGGACTGATGCCCAAAAGCTTAGTCAGAGGTAGGTTTTAAGGAGTGTCTTAAAGGAAGAAAGAAATTGGAGAGTTGCAAAGGTTGATGGAGGGTATTCCAGAGCTTTGGGCCTAGCTCGCACGGCCACCAATGGAGGAGCAATTAAAATCAGATGCACAAGAGGACAGAATTAGAGGAGCGCAGATACCTCGAAGGGTTGTGGCTGGAGGAAATTACAGAGATAGGGAAGGGCGAGGCCATGGAGGAATTTGAAAACAAAGATGAGAATTTTAAAATCAAGGCATTGCTTGACCAGGAGGCAACATATAGGTGAACAGGACTTGGTGTGAGAAAGGACATGAGCAGCAGAACTGTGGATGGCCTCAAGTGTATGGAGAGTAGAATGTAGGAGACCAGCCAGGATTGCATTGGAATAGTCAAGTCTAGAGGTAGCAAAGGCATGAATGGAGGTTTCAGTAGCTGATAAGCTGAGGCAGGTGCAGAGTCGGACGATGTTACGGAGGGGGAAATAGGTGGTCTTAGTGATGGCATGAATATGAGGTTGGGAGCTCATCTCAGGGTCAAATATGACACTAAAGTTGCGACCAGTCTGGATCAGGCTCAGACAGTTGTCAGGGCAAGGGATGGAGTCAGTTGCGAGGGAATGGAGTTTTGAGCGGGGATCGAAGACGGTGGCTTTAGTCTTTACAATATTTAATTGGAGGAAATTTCTGTTCATCCAGTTTTGGAAGATTTATAACACTGATCTTTAACTGAGTTAAAACCCAAGGATTTTGAGTTGAAAACTTGCTCCAAACAGTTGATGAATGGAGAAGGAGGTTTGTACACAGTTCAGCAACTTGCTTCTGTGATAGCAAGGTCCTCTTGTATAGATTATTTGCTTTCACTGCCCCAGCAGTGTTACCAATCACAAATTATTCCCTTAAACACCACAGATAACATTCCTGATGGCTGAGCACATACATTACAAGTTTCCATGTCAAATTAGCTGAATTTAGCTTGGTAGCAGAAGCTGAGAGGGCACAAATCAAGTGGTGTTTCCGGTCCTAAGAACTGACAGTAATCTTTGCTGCAAATTGCACTTGCACAGATGTTGGGTGAGAAAAGGATTGGGCTCAGGTGTGATGCTCCCCAAAGTTAAATATTCCAAACAATACTCAAAGTCTATTTGTATAATAATAAAACATGGAAAAGGTGACTGAAGTTTGAAAGGGGTCATGTTATGAAAAGCAATCCTGCCACGGGGCCATATCTGGAATCTGTTAATTGACGGAGAATCAGTGGGAAATCTTACCCAAGTTCCTGATGGGCAATCCCAACAGAAGAGGCTGAGTGATAGGAGTAGAGTTTCAAAAGATTAGCTCTATGGAATGGAACCTGACGTGCTGCAATGCATTGTCTAAGTAAATACATACATAGCTGCCAACCTGTAAAACAAAATAAGTCTATAACAATGTAGAGTGGGGACGAGAACTGTCAAAACTTAAATTACAGGCCTGCATAACATTCCGTCACTTGCATAATGAAGATTATGGCAAAAATTACAGGTATTTTCCCTTATTTATTCAAGAGCAGTTGTAGGGCTAGTGGGGAATATATTGGTACTGTCTCCTGCTAAATCTTATAAATTGTTCAAGATTGCCATGGTGATAGTCACTCTCCCAGTTGCCCCTCATACCCTGTCCAGTTTGGCTATCACTCTTTTCCCTCAAGTGTTAGCTTGGCTCAGTACTCTTACTGCCTGAGTCAGAATCTTCTGCTCTCTGCTCCCTCTTTACCCCAACTGTCCCACAAGATATAGCAGTCTATTTGACGGGCCAGGCGAAGATGGGGCCAAGTACACATGTTGAAGGAAGTGTGTTCAAATAAAACAAGGCTAGTTCTCAAACTATGATTTTAAAAAAAAGTGTTGCAAATGGGCTTCCCAATAACAAGTTATTAATAGGAATTGAGGGAAATTTTCTAAAATATTTGAAACAACTTAAAAAAAAACTTAAGGGGTAATGAGCTTCATAATTACATTTAGTAGCCAATACTGAAATTTATAAATGGCACAAGATCTATCTGCAGTTTCATGCTCTGACCACTCGGTGGCTGTGCAGCAACTTGGATTTGAAAACCTTTATTGCATATCTTTTAGCTTTTTGAAGATATCAACAGTTTAATAAAAGTTCTACACTGTTGCTAATATGCTTGCATTTACCCACGGTGTGCATCCACCTTCAGAAACTGTTCGCCACTCGCCCCTGCTTCACCACCAACTTCCTGTCGCTCATCTGCCTTGCTCCCCAACAATTTCCAGATCTCGACCCAGAAGTAAGCACTCCTTTCTAATAACACTTTGATAACCTGCTATCTCAGAAGGGCAGACTGGCAGTGTTTTTTACCCCCACCCCCAACAGAAATGTAATCCTAGACCGCCAGTGCAGCACACCGTCCCCACCCATCCCCACCCTCCTTTCACTGAAATACAGTTTGGGCTGTTAGTTGCACATCCCTCCAGAGATACAGGGGTCAATTCTAATCCTCAGCAGGTTATGGGCAGACAGATTGCAAAATGCATTTACTAGTCTCGGTTTCAGACTTGGGCGATTTCAACTCTCAAGCCTCAGTTACATGCTGCTGGTCCACTTCTCACCCAGAATGGACAAGAAGAGGGCACTGAGCAGCAGGCAAAGATCAGGTGTCCGCTGGCTTTCAGGTGTGTGGTAGAGAGGGGAATTTGGGCAGGTCTCGCGAGGGAAGAGGTGTTTGGGGTGTCCAGGAAAGGGGAGTCCGTGACTTTCTCTGCTGGGCTCAGAGGAACACTCCTGTCCTCCGAAAGAAATTTTTTTGACTTTACCTAGAGGGGTATCTTTGTCCATCCCATCAGCTGCAGAATTTCTTCAGTCTGGCACGAAATCAGTAGTGACGGCCCCAATTAAAATGTTATCCAGGGTCGATTGATACTATAGGACATGTATTAGCATTGATGCTCAAGGCTTTCTCCTGGGCCTTTCATCCACCACCAAAACCAGCTGTGTTAAAATCAGAGATTAGTGAGAACAGAGTGGGAAGTCGAGTTGCACCATTTGAACAACCCACCCACTGTATTCCTGCCCAACAGGGAGAGTTAAAATTCCCCCCATTATTATAGAGTGCCAGTGTTCTCCCTCACCCCCTCCCCCTGCTGCAGAGTTACTGTTCTAGACTTGCATCATTCTTATTTCCCTACACCCTCTATGGAGGTACAATCCTGGACTCACAGTCCACGCCATTGCATTGAAATAGATTCCCTCCTTTCTAAGTGACATGCTTTTCCCCTCTCTCCTCTTCTCCCCATCTACTTCTTTTGATTTCCTTTTCCCTTCACTGCTTTTCACCGTTCTCTTCACTCCTTCCTCCTTCTTATCTCCTGCTCCGATCCATCACCTCTCCCCTTTTCCACTCCAATTATCCGCTACCCTCTAACCCTGCTTGACCTAAAGATTGCCCTAGGTTTCAACTCAGGGAGATCAACTCATGTGTATAAAAGCTGCAACTCTGTCACACCAAATATTTAAAAAGAAAGAAAGATTATTATTTCATACTCATTTTCTTCTGAGTGAAACTGAGAATTTGTGAGGAACTCACAACCAATAAACTTTCCTCCCCAAAAGCACTGACCTCTCACTTCAGGATCTCATATTTTCAGCAATCAAACTTTCTGCTCTTAAGGGAACAGGGCTGGTTAAACACAGCTGCACCTTAGCAGAAGTAAAACAAAAGATGTAGTACATGGTATAATACTTCTGTTATAAAACCGAATACCATTTGACCCTGGGGAAATGCCATGGAACATCTGCCTGGATATTTTTATATATATCAGGATTGCATTATTCCCTGATGATTCATTTGATAAATTGTAGTGATTATGCTTGGATGCAATAGAGCCTGCTGACCAGCAGCAAGCCCATGACATTAACTCCTTCAATTCCATACTATCTGTTACAATAATGTAAACATTAAGGACTATCACCTGGAGTGATTTTAGGCCATAATTTCACATTGGGATTTAGATGATATAGACAATTTACAAAAGTTGGCAAAAAATCTTGGGAAGAATTTACAGTGTTAGCCTTTGCATTGATTAACCACTAGCAAATTATTACTTTACAAATAGTTCTGCATTGGCTACAGAAATTAAATGCCTGGATTGATTTCAGTTTTAGGGTATAATTTCTGTAACCTCTGCAGGACTATGTTTAAAGGAATAATTTACTAGCTGATCAATTCAATAGACAGTGCACTAAAAGCCTGTCATATTGCTGTTATCCTGTCAATTGTTGGCACATTATTTGTAAAATGCGTCTCCTTATTGTCCATATTTTTGGAGCAATGAGTGCTGTTTTGGCTCCAAAGTGACATCCGAGGCATGCATGTACTTCTGGTGCAAGCCACCTTGGACACTATTTTGGTGAGGGCTTTAGCACGCACAGGGAGTGTCCACCAGAAATATGCAGAATAGGCAGATTATAATAGCAACAGTGTGCAGATGCCAGTGCTGCCATTTTGGAGCTCAACATTCCAGCTGATACCTCTCTGGAACACACATAGCTGAACATATGGTCAACAGCAGGAAGGGATCATCAACTACTTTCAGGTTAGTTACCAATTTCTGCTGCCTCTTGCAGTGATTGTAGAAGTGTTTTGTGGTTTCTAGAGCTCTTTAAAGTTGCTGAAGTCTACAGGGAATGGCGTGGTATGTGCTGAAGGACTTTGACTTTACTTCAACGATTCCGCACAAACCACATGCTCCCAGACGTGGATGCAGGAGTATTTTTCCTTGGGCATTCACCTTGGACTATAGCATGGCAGTGTGAATGTGTGGAGGTGACATTGAGCAGGATAACCTGCTGGAAGAGGGAGGAGGAAGAGGTGGTGGAGGGGAGAAGGGCTCTCAGCAGAAGGCTGTAACCACCCTGACTGTTCAGGCAGCAATTCTCCTACCTCAACCTCAGCGAGGAACAGTGTGCCAGCCATCTACGCGTCACTGGGAACAGCCAGCTGCTGCAGCCACAACTGCAACCTCAGCAGGGCAAGGATGGTGTTGCCATTGTCTGTGAAGGGACCTGACCATGAACTTTAATGCATCTGGCTCCTTCCAGGCAGCCAACAGCAATATTTGAAACATCTCCCCAAATTGACATCCACTGTTGCATAGGAGAGGTCACTATGACTCTGTATTCTGAGATAGCTGAATACATTTCATTTTCTGCCAGATAGAAGCAAGTGGAGTGACCGCACAGTGAGGATTGCATACGTGCAGGGTGCCATTGACTGCATGCACATCACTTTCTGGGTGCCGCATGTCAACTCTGAGATGTACCACAATTGAAAGGGCTCCCACTCCCTCAACAACCAGCAGGTATGATCCTACACAGAGAATCATACTGGTCAATGCCTGGTGTCTTAGCAGCAGTCATGATGCCTTCATTCTGTGGCAATCCATTGTTCCATCTGCATTTGAGCAACCTTAACAAATTGGAGGGTGACTACTGGGTAACAAGGGCCTTCCTTTGACAACATAGCTCTAGTGCAAAAAACATGCACACCTAGGCAGTTTGCATATAACAAAAGACATGCTGCCACACAAAATGTGATCATGGGGTGCAGAAACAATGCTTCCATTGCTTGATCTGCTCCAGAGGAGGAGCCCTGCGGTACGTCCTAGAGCAGCTATTTGGTGACAAGCTGAGAAGAAGGAGGAGAAAGAGGTGAAGGAAGAGGAAAAGAGGAGGCAACCAACACAGCCCCTGTCAGGCCGGGCTGTCTGTTAACAACTTATTCAATTACAACATTAGTAAATGCAACCCCATGTTCACCACCATTTATATGCTAAAAAGGATGGGCTCCAAGCTCTATGCAAAGTGGATGCTCCTTGACATTACCAGCAGGAGCTCTGCCAGGTCTGCCAATGCACCAAGCATTTCATTGTGCAAACCCATTAGCTGTCTTCTGTAGCCCACCCCATCGAAAACTCACCTGCGTCCTCTGCAGCAGAACTCATGGGTGACCTCACCATCCGGCAAACTGGCACCTGCACAACCCTTACCCTTTTCTGTGGCCGTAGGCCACTTGTGTTCGGTGTCCTACCATATGCAGATCCCGCCTCTCTATTGTCCTGTAAAGTACACGCAGTGTCAGTATTTGAGCTGGTCGCTGTGAGTGAGAGCTTGAGCAATGGTGTTTCTTTATCATCACTGTCTTCTTGCTCTTCCACTTGTTGCTCATCCACCACTGCACGGCCAGACCTTGTGGGAGTTCTTGGGTATCTGGAAGGAGAAAGGCACAGGGATAGGGTTGTGCTGAACAGAGTGAGGGGCAAAGCAAGAATTGAATGCTTACAGCATCTTACACCATCTGCAGCTTGTAAATCAGAAGAGATTGTAGGAGGAGGAGAAAGTGGGATGTGAGAAGGAGGATTAGGTAGGAGCATACTGTTACTTTCTATGATTTCAGCCTTGCCACTGGCCATGACCTCAGCAATGGCTGCATCAAATGATGGGGATCACCAACTCCTCCATATGAGTAAGGACATACAGCCGTGATTGTCCCCCGCTGGTTAGGTCTTGCTGCCTCTGGTATACTCCATCTTGTCCTGCAAGTTAGTGTTAGTGAGTGTCGTGCATTATGTCTAGGTGATGTGGCTGTCATGGTTGAACAGCTGGAAGTGTGTGCAGTCTTTGGGATGTTGGTGTGAAGCTTGCAGCAGTGCTAAGTGTGTGAGGGTGAGGTGAAGCCATGAATGTTCAGTATGAGTAGTGACTGATAAAGATTGTTGGTAGATGAGTGATGGGGATGTGGTGTGTTGAGCAGTGTCTGAGATTAGTGGTGTGGTTTGTAGGATATGGCCTTTGAAGATGCATTCACTGACTTTACCCACTTGTGGGGTCATTTTTGTGGTACTGCATCCAGGTCCTCGGGGCTTGACTCCTGCATCTTGACTGCCAAGGCGATCTGCTCCCAATGCTTTGTGAGAGTTTGTCTAGAAGGCCTCCTAACCCCCTGTGGATAGATCACATCTCTCCTGCTCTCCACCTCCTGCAATGCAGTGTCCGAGAACCTTAGAACATGCTGTCCCACTTTTGCACCATAACTCACACTTCTTCATGCTTAGGCTCTCTTTCACAAACAGTTCCAGCATCTGCTGCAGCCAGAATGCACCTCCCCTGAAAAGGTGCAGGCTGGCTTTAAGTGGTACAGGTTAGCTTGGGCCCCCTGCTGAGGCATGCAGCCAATCAACATCGTGTTTAGTTCTGGCTGCATGCAGCAATCGTGCAAATTAGCAAACACTGGATTGACAACCTGCATCAGTAACAATGGGCGTGGGCTAATTGCACATCATGATCCCCACACCCTTTTTCGGGCTTATCTAATTTTGCCCCCAGTGGTTTGTGGTTGACAGCCTAAACACAGGTGAATTATATTGATCTAGTTTGAATGAAGTTCAAATGAAGATCCAGAATGAAGTTGAAACAATCACACTATGGAGGGCAATATAAGTAGGATATTAAAAAAGCATCTCTTTGTAGTCGGTATCTAATGGTAAATTGGTAATTCAAACTTCAAACTTCAACCCTCTATCATAGCACTAAAGTTGTGATTTTCCTGGATTATTGCCCAAGTAGTACATGGTAAATGGGCATGAAACATTTGCCTCCGTTTTACACTCTAATATCAAGACAGATGAATTGCCTGTATGGCTTTTCAGGTGGTTACATCTGACTGGAGCTGAAGGGGGTGCAGCAACATAACTGCATGTAAATGATGCCACAGACTCTAGGTGCAGTTCAGAGGCGAAAAGCTCCTGAAATTCCTGCTGCTGTTGTTTTCCGAGCTGCCATGTTGGTGCTGTCAGCCTTACACAGTTCGGCTGCACTTGTCAAGAGCACTCTTTTTATTTTTAGCCTTTTGAATTTTTTTTGTCAGATTCAGAAATGGTTGCAGAATGCAGCAACTCCTTTTCACTCACTGGATGCTATGTTTGGTGCACTGGTTTCCTCAATTTTGCGAGATGACTTATTTGGAGGCAGAGAATTCTAATCACAAGTCTCCTTGACAACTGCAAAGGTACTCACTTGATCCTCTGCAGAGCCACCATCAACTCTCAATGGGCAGGAAAACTCCTTCCACTTCTCCATCCCCAAGTCAATACAAAAGAGAATCCTCCTAGTCAAACCTGAACTCTCCGAGCTCCAAACCTTCAGTGCACACATCCACACTTGTTACTGTAATTGACCAGGGAAAACATGTCACAAGTAGGACAGTGTCAGAGTTCCAACAATAATTTCCTCAATTAGTTTGCTGTTTTAACTGAGGCAGATCTTCTGGATTGAGGAAATCCTGGTGAATATTTTCTTGGCACACACCTCTGATCTCAGATAAATAACATGGAGCCCACTAACTGCTGGCCGGCATGATGAGAGCTGCTGACGGCCAGAAAATATACCAACCAAACCTGAATGAAACCACCCCACATCTTCTTGCTTGTTTCAGAGTAGGCACTGCAGCCTCTTTATTATATAAAAATAAAGTTGTTGTGGAAAGCGAATTTAAAAACTGCAAACATTAGAAATCTTGAACTAATTTGTTATTTTAACCTAACCAGCTGAGCAGGAAATGTGCGGGTTTGGGTCATTGCGAGTGAATGGAAATGAAAATCAGCAGAGAAGTGCAACAGGTGGTTGAATTGATATTGTCCGTTTTACACTATCACTCCAAGTCAAAGTGACCCCTAATGAGGCGATACAATGTTCAGTCAGAGAAGGCATCACAGCTGAGTCTGAAATAAAACCAGAAAATGCTGGTAATACCCAGCATGTAAGGCAACATCTTTGATCCTGTCTTCATTTGATGTTCACATACACACACCTTTTCCAGTGGGACTCACTGGACAGCGATGAGAACTGGCATCAATAGCTGATCTTATTCTTTTCCTCGTCCACCGATTGTAGGGTCACAGCTTCTGCCTCAGCTGATATCAGCTAAATTCAGCACAGACCGGGGGCAAGCATGAGACTTACTGATCTGTCCGCACTACGTGGTGCACCTTTGAATCATACAGCACAGAAGTGGGTCCTTTGGCCCATCATGCCTGTGCTGGCTCTTTGAAAGAACTATCCAATTACTTCCACTCCCCTGCTCTGTCACCATCACCCTGTAAATATTTCCTTTCCAAACCCCTTTTGAAAGTTGCCATTGAATCTGCTTCCACCACCCTTTCTGGCAGTGCATTCCAGTTACATTGCTACCACTAAGCCATTGAGGGATGTGGGCAGTGGTTCAGGCCTTGTAAAGCAAAAGAGCAGCAGTGCTTTATTTTATTACACTGAGATAGCTGTACTCTGGCTGGGAATCTGCAGTGAAATCTCTTATTTAATCAACTGCTTTCTATGAAGTGAATAAGGCAGTCTGTGAACAGACATTCATCTCTGTGATTACCTGCAGAGGTTTTAATATGTAAGTAAGAATATAGATGCCAAGTCACAGCTGCTGAGGGCATTAACTGAAGATATGATTACCAGCCAGATTTTTAATCTTCCTTCTATTATTTTTCCTTTCTTTTCAATTCCGCTCTAATTATTTTTGTTATTGCAGTGGAATTACAGTTAAGAGAGAATTGTAGAGACTTTCACACCTCTGAAATTAGTGCAATGCTTGCAGAAGGCAGGCTTGAGAGCACATTGAATAATGTTGAGCTGACACCTCCAACATTGTAGGATGATTTCTTAGTTCTTCATTGAAGTGTGCATGAGTTTGTTTTAAAAAAACCACTTTAGATATTTAGCCACTTGGGGTTTAATTTGCTGCTTCTGTTCCTCCTGGCTCCACACTGAGGTAAGGTTTAAAAGTTGATCTCTTTAAAGACCACTTGTTAGGCCTGTGTAGAATTGGATTTACTAATTGGATCATGTACAGCGTAAACAAAACCTCGTTTGGACCAATTTAGGAAAGGGCCCTTAAGCAAATGTTGGATTCTTTATTTGCAGTCTAAAATAATGCCTGTCTAAAATGGTTGATCATTTTGACTTCTGAGAGAGTCAATGGGCAGGTGCTGCTGGTGCAAATATACATAAATGCGATTGTGAGGGGTAAGTCTCTTCAATCTCTGCGCTCATTCCTGTCCTCGCCTGCCCAATTTCTGCTTTAACACTGGTGGTAATGTAATGGAAAGCCTAGATAGTTACAGCTATTCTGTTGTTTTAATTTTTAGGAATAATTCGACAAATTTCTCTTCAGATTTTGGGTGGCCGTTGTTAGATCAGAACGTGATGTAAACAAACTTCCTGAGTATATTCCAAAAGAGGCTTAACAGAATCACCCTGGTGTCTGAAAACCAGGCCAGTTATGCACAGCATCTGACACCAGCACCTCAGCTTGGCTCGAAGTTGGTATGCAGTAGGTCGGAAGAGACCGATTTTCTGAGAATACAATCTGGTTTTACTGATTATACAGATTTTGATTCAGTGAGTTACAAATTAAGACCTAGAGCTGGGTTTTTCTCTGCAATTCCGTTCAAAAATCAGGTGGCAAGGCCTCCCCGCCATGGCCATAATTTCCCTCTTTCAGCCCCCATCATGGAACTGCTGCTGGTTCCTCTTACTGTGTTGATGGGAGGTTGGTCCCAGGTTCCCAGCCCATTCCACTTGCAATTGCCCCTGTTATCACTGCTCCCTTGGGAAACGTTGAAATTACAGAAATGGTTGGGGGCCTTTAAGAGACCTCTAGCTTGTTCTGGTGCTGCGTCTATCTCCAGAACTGTCAGGATTTCCTTACTTGGCAACAGTAGGCTGCTTCTTGGTGACAGGGGGACACCACCAAGAGCTTGCCAGGCACATCAAACCACCCCTGACCCAGGAATCCTGCCCCACACTCCGCTACTGCAGAGAGGAGAATTCAATCCCTTCTACGAATTTCCTTTACAAGATATACCTACAAGGAGATTAGAATACACTTGCCCAAAACTGATTAGAATATAGTATATAAAAACAAGAAATGCTGGAAATACTCAGCAGCTCTGGCAGCATCTGTGGAGAGAGAAGCAGAGTTCACCTTTCAGGTCAGTGACCCTTCTTCAGAACTGGCAGATATTAGAAATGTGAAAGATTTTAAGCAAGTAAAACGTGGGTGGGGCAAGAGATAACAAAGGACGAGGTCACAGAGAGTAACCGACCAGAAGGTCATGGAGCAAAGGCAAACAATATGTTAATGGTGTGTTGAAAGACAAAGCATTAGTACAGATAGGGTGTTAATGGACTGAAAACTGAACAGCCACAGGCACAAACATGAAAAAAAAATGGGTAGGCAAACTGAACAAACTAAGTTCAAATAAAATATACATGAACAAATATAAAAACAAAAGAAAAAATGACTAAAAATAAAAGTAAAATGGGGGGCCCGTCATGCTCTGAAATTATTGAACTCAATGTTCAGTCTGGCAGGCTGTAGTGTGCCTAATCGGTAAATGAGATGATGTTCCTCGAGCTTCCATTGATCTTCACCGGAACACTGCAGCATTTCCAGGACAGAGATGTGAGCATGAGAGCAGGGGGGAGTGTTGAAATGGAAGCAACCGGAAGCTCTGGGTCCTTCAAGTAAAAGGTGTTGCTATGGGTACCCACATGGGTCCTCGTTATGCCTCTTTTTTGTGGGATAAGTCGAACATTCCTTGTTCCAGTCCTAGACAAGCCCCCTCCCCCAACTCGTTCTCCGGTACATTGATGACTGTATCGGTGCCGTTTCATGCTCCTGCCCCGAACTGGATAACTTTATCAACTTTGCTTCTAATTTCCACCCTTCTCTCATCTTTACATGGTCCATCTTCGACACTTCCCTTCCCTTGCTCGACTTCTCTGTCCCCATTTCTGGAGATAGGCTGTCTACTAATATCCATTATAAGCCGACCGAATCCCACAGCTACTTCGACTACACTTCTTCACACCCTGTCTCCTGTAAGGACTCCATTCCATTCTCCCAGTTTCTCTGTCTCCAACACATCTGCTCTGATGATACTACCTTCCATGACAGTGCTTCTGATACATTTTCCTTTATCCTCAACCGAGGATTCCACCCCCCACCCCCTCAATGTGGTTGACAGAGCCCTCAACCAAGTCCGGCCCATTTTCCGCACCTCTACCCTCACCCCTTCCCCTCCCTCCCAGAACCGCGACAGGGTTCCCCTTGTCCTCACTTTCCACCCCATCAGCCTCCATATCCAAAGGATCATCCTCCACCATTTCCGCCACCTCCAGCGTGATGCCACTACCAAACGCATCTTCCCCTCCCTTCCCCTGTCAGCATTCTGAAGGGATCGTTCCCTCTGCGACACCCTGATCCACTCCTCCATTACCCCCACCACCGCGTCCCCTTCCCACGGCACCTTTCCCTGCAATCGCAGGAGGTGTAATACCTGCCCATTTACCTCCTCTCTCCTCACTATCCCAGGCCCCAAGCACTGCTTTCAGGTGAAGCAGCGATTTACTTGTACTTCTTTCAATGTAGTATATTGTATTCGCTGATCATAATGTGGTCTCCTCTACATTGGGGAGACCAAACACAGACTGGGTGACCACTTTGCTTAACACCTCCGCTCAGTCCGAAAGCATGACCCCGAGCTTCCAGTTGCTTGCCTTTTCAACATTCCCCCCTGTTCTCATGCTCACATCTCCGTTCGGGGATTGCTGCAGTGTTCCAGTGAACATCAATGCAAGCTCGAGGAACAGCATCCCATTTACCGATTAGGCACACTACAGCCTGCCGGACTGAATATTGAGTTCAATAACTTCAGAGCATGACAGGCCCCCCACATCTTACTTTTATTTTTAGTTTTTTTTTCTTTTAATTTTTTTTATATTTGTTTGTGTTTATTTGTTTATTTTATTTTAACTTAGTTTGTTCAGTTTGTCTACCCCCTTTTTTCATGTTTGTGCTTGTGGCTGTTCAGTTTTCAGTCCATTAACACCCTATTTGTACTAATGCTTTGTCTTTCAACACACCATTAACATATTGTTTGCCTTTGCTCCATGACCTTCTGGTCGGTTATTCTCTGTGACCTTGTCCAATCTACACCTCCTTTGTTATCTCTTGCCCCACCCCCGCTTTACTTGCTTAAAACCTTTCACATTTCTAATATCTGCTGGTTCTGAAGAAGGGTCACTGCCTGAAACGTTAACTCTGCTTCTCTCTCCACAGATGCTGCCAGAGCTGCTGAATATTTCCAGCATTTCTTGTTTTTATTTCAGATTTCCAGCATCCGCAGTATTTTGCTTTTATTTTGGTTAGAATATAGAACTTGCTACCACATGAAGTAGTTGAGGTGAATAGCATAGATGCGTTTAAGAGGAAGGCAGATAAACACATGAGGGAGAACAATAGAAGGATATGCTGGGAGGATTAGATCAAGTCAGGTTGGAAGAGGCTCATGTGGAGCGTAAGTATTGACGTAGACCAGTGGGGCTGCATGGCTTCTCCCTGTGCTGTAAATCTATGTATGTAATTCCAATTTTTCCCTTAAACTCCAAGAAAGTCAAGAATATGTTTACTTTTTTAATGGATTTGGCAACGCACAGGAAAAGAGTTGGGTGAGTGCAAAATAAGCACCAAGGAACTGTTAAAGTGTCTTTGTTGCTTAAGTGGCTGTTATAGTTGCGTTCCCATAAAAATAAAACCAAGGCATGCTGTGGTCTCTGAGCTCTGTTTCACCTTTTTCAGAGGCCTCTAGTGTATCATACATAAAGAATGAAATATATTTTCAGACAGTAGTAAACACGTACCAGATTTGCAATAAGACCTTCATGTAGCTCCAGAGGATTACATGTATTAACAGTACAGGCTCTGCATTTTGTTCAATTCAGCATTAGTCACTGGTAATTACATGCAAACACACCTATTTTCTGGTTTGCAACATCAGAAATAAAGAGAAAGATTCAAGTGCAAGTTTGGTCCCAGTTTATTATTCAATTCTCAAAGTGTCGCTACAATAGTAATCGCCTGCTGTGACACTGAATTTGCTTTGAGGCACGTTATCTTATCACTTAATAAGTTTTTTCGAAAAAGACTGCATATTGTAGCTCCCTAACCCTTCTTGGTGCAGTGTATAAATGCACAACTCTGTTACTAAGCTATATTGACCAAGAAGGTGAAGGTTCCATCACTGAAATTAAAAAATAAATAAAAAGGCGAATGGAATGTTGGCCTTAATCTCAAGAGTACTGGAATACAAAAGGGTGGAAGTTATGTTACAGCTGCACAGAGCTCCTGTTAGGCAGCACACCTCAGGAAGGATATATTGGTCTTGGAGGGTGTGCACCACAGATATACCAGAATAGTACCAGGGCGAAAAGGCTTAAATTATGAGGACAGGTTGCATAGACTAGGCTTGAATTCCCTGGAGTATAGAAGATTAAGGGGTGATCTAATTGAGGCTTTTAAGATGATTAATGGATTTGATAGTTTTTCTCTACCTCTTCTATTTGTTTGGTGGGAAGTCTAGAACAAGAGGGTATATCCTTAAAGTTAGAGCTGGGCTATTCAGGGGTGATGTCAGAAAACACTTCTTCACACAAAGTGCAGTAGAAAGCTGGTTCTCTCCACCCCCCCCAAAGTACTGTTAACACTCGGTCAATTGAAAATTTCAAAACTGAGATTGATAGATTTTTGTTCAGCAAGGATGTTAAGGGCGATGTTACTAAAGTGGATAGATGGAGTTAATCTACAGATCAGCCATGACCTAATTAAGTAGCAGAACAGGCTCGATGGGCTGAATGGCCTACTGCTGTTTCTATGTTCCTATGGTGTGTGAAGGCGAGCTGAACTGATTGGGTAATGGTTGGGGCTCAAATGTTGGGGAATTCTGCTCCTGACCACTGCTTGGAACAGCATTTGTGTGGATAATACATGAAGACAAGGCTGGGTTCATCTGTGGTACTTCCCCTATCCCTTTCCCACACTCACATTCAGTCAACAAAAGGGCAGAAGAGGCCAGTTTAGCGGTGATACCAGGTAAGGAGATCACTTTTGAACTCATAGCTTTCTAGCACTTGTAACTGATGTGCTTTGTACATTTTCAGACTGGTTGCAAGCTGAAGCAAGAGCTTGGTGGAGATAACTAAGATGCCTGTGATTGATCTGAATATGATCAACCACACTAACACAGATAGGATAGAGACAGGGTCTGTGGATATCTATTTGACTAATGTCACTGGAGAACCACTTGCCCTTTTTATTCCCCGGTGGATTATTGACAAGACTTCAAGAAAGAGCCCATTAATACCCCACAGTATGAAAAGCCAGTCCCAGGTTTATTTGTATAAATGTTTATATGGATTCCGGGAAAAAAAATTGTTTGGCTGTTTAGGCAATTGAAATAAAATCAATAGCCCAGTGAAGCAAGCCCATAAATGAACCTCATATAAAACGTTTCTCCTTGATCTTATTTATAATTAATGACTTGCTTCCAGTTACCTTGGCACTTTTGGAGTTACAGCAGTGTGCATTCAATATTAATATCAGTAAATAAAAAGTTTTAGCTCTGTGTGCCTTCAGGTAGTAGAATGTAACCTCACACTTTTGTATTAATTTACATTCTGTGGCTGTGCAATAGGATTGAATGTAATAAGAATTCCAGTTACTTGCAATGGCTTCTTTTCATGCTCCTGCACTGTTGCCCCTGGTGTCCCCCAAGGATCTATCCTCGGTCCCCTCCCATTTATCATTTACATGCTGCCCCAGAGTGACATCATCCAAAAGCACAGTGTTAGTTTTCATGTGCACGCAGATGATCCCCAGCTCTACCTCACCACCACTTCTCTCAACTCCTCCACTGTTGCTAAATTATCAGACTTTTCCTGGGCCCTTGGCAGTGGGCTTGGAGATGGGAAAAATATTGGGCAGCCAGGTCGGGACAGCTCCCTGATGCAGGCCTGCCACCGGAAAGGTTTCCTGGGGTGACCTGAGAAATGGATCAGCTGCCCGCTGAATGGAGGCAGGAAGTCAATTTGCATAATTAAGACCCCAATTAAGGGTAATTTAGAGAGGTTGTCAGCATTTTGCTGGCAGTGGACTGGCCTCCCCGCCACGTGCAGAGGTCAACAGCTTAATGGAGCCTGCCTCTCTCTGGCAGGCTGGGGGTGGGGTGGCCATAAAACTGGAGGCTCCATTCCAACAGGAAGGCACTGCACTAATGAACAGGCACAACCGCAGCACTGCCCGTTGCTGTGGGGGATTTTTCTTCTTCTGTCCTAAGGTCCTAACCCTTTTGGCCCTTATATCCCCCATTTGTGGCTGGCAACCAGCAATGGAGGTCCCCTCAGACCTCCTTACATACTTCAGCAGAGCCCACCTCTGATGGTAGGGCTGCCAATCTTTCAGTGCTGGATGGCCTCCTATTGGCCTTCCAGACTTGTCGTCCTTAATTGAACAATGAGCACGAAGGCTGCCCATTGGGAGGCTGATTTCGTGAAAATAGCTCCGTCAATTTGGCTCTTGACTAGTGCAGACTTCAGACCCCCATTTGGTGCCAATATTGGGGTCCTGAAGGCCGTGGAAAAATCCTGCCCAATGTCTTCGGTCCCTGCTCTAAACTCTGTCCCTAGCTACCAACTCCAACTCTCTCGTTGGTAACTGCCTAAGATTAAAGCAGACTGTTTGCAACTTTGGTGTCATATTTGACCCCGAGATGAGCTGCCGAGCAAACAAATGCGATAGCACTTCCCTAATGTCACCCGCCTTCACCTCTGCCTCAGCTCATCTGCTGCTGAAACCCTCATTCATGCCTTTGTTACCTCTAGACGTGACTATTCCAACACGCTCTTGGTTGGTATCCCACAGTCTACTCTCTGTAAACTTGAGGTCATCCAAAACTCTGCTGTCCGTGTCTTAACTCACACCAAGTCCCATTTATCTATCACCTGTGTGCTTGCTGACCTATATTGGCTCCAGGTTAAGCAATGGCTAGATTTTAAAATTCTCATTCTTGATTTCTGATTGGGCTTGCCACTTCAATGGTCCGACATGGAATTGAGGCCAACGTCAGGATCGTGACTCAGCCGAATAAGATTCTGCCCAATGTTTCAGGTTGATGACGTTTCATCAGTTTGGCAAAAGTTAGAGATGTAAAGGTTTTAAACAAGAACAGAAGCAGGGTAAGGGGGAGGAGAGGAAAGAAAAGGGAAGATCTGTGATAGGGTGGGGGGCAGGAGAGATTAAATGACAAAAGAGATGATGGTGCAAGCAAAAGTGTGTGGTAATGGAACAAGTAAATAAACAAAAGATGGGTTTAGAGGAGCAGAATCATTACCAGCAGCTGCCATCTGAAAAAATGGGGGCAGTGGTTATGATCTGAAATTGTTTAACTCAGTGTTGAGTCAGGCAGGCTGTAAAGTGCCTAATTGAAAGAGGCAGTGATGTTCCTCCAGCTTATCTCGAGCTTCATTGGAGCACTGTAGGAGCGTGAGTACAGAGAGGTCATCTTAGGAGTGAGACATGTAAATAAGATGGTAAGTGACTAAGAAGCTCAGAGTCATGCTTGCAGACTGAAGGGAGGTTTTCCACAAAGCTGTCATCCAATCTGAGTTTGGTCTCCTCAATGTAGAGGAGACTGCACCATGAAAAACGAATAAGGATGCCAAATTGAAAGAGTACACATAAATCACTGTTTTACCTGGAAGGATTGTTTGGAGCCCTGGACAGTGGCAAAGGAGGTGGTGAAAGGGCAGGTGTTAAATTTCTTGTGCTGTGATAAGGGAAGTGAGTTTGGGTGATGATTGAAGAGTGGACCAGTGGAGGGAATGGTCCATTCAGAATGCAGGGAGTGGAGGCAATGTTTTGTGATGGCATCATGCTGGTGATGACATAAATGGTGGATGATGATCCACTGAATGTGGAAATTGGTGGGATGGAAGTTGAGGACAAGAGGAACCATATTGTGGTTCTGGGAGGGAAGGGAAGGGGTGAGAGTAGAAGTGCAGGAAATGGGATGGACATGGTCAAGGGCTCTGACAACCATTGTGATGGGGAATCCTTAGTTGAGGAAAAAGGAAGACAGATCGGAAGCATTGATATGGAAAGTGGCATCATCAGCCAAATTGCATAGACCAAGATCCTACAAACAACATTGAGATAAAGGACCAGATAATCTGTTTTAGTGATGTTGGTTGTGTGATAAATATTGGCCAAGGTAATGGGGAAATTCCCCCTTCTCTTCCTTGAATAGTGCCATGGGTTCTTTATATCTTAACCTGTGAAGGTAGGCAGGATCTCTGTTCAACATCTCAACTAGAAGACCTCACTTCAGACAGTGCAGTGCTCCCTCAATACTGCACTGAACTGTCTGCCAAGATTATGCACTTAAGCCTCTGGAGTTGCACTTGAATCCTGACTTTCTGACTTACTGCTACTACTGAGGCAAGGCTGATGCCAAATTTGTAGGAGGCTCATTTGTTTATTTTAAGTATTTGTCCATCAATATTCATACAACATGATTTCAGTGCTGTCTTTCAGATGAGACTGAGCTCCCGTAGTCTGTTCAGTTGAGTGCAGACGATCCCAGGCTCTATTTAAAAAAACGTGTAGAGAGATTCTGATGTGCTGACTGATAGTTAGTTATTCCTCAGCCAACACTAGCACGACATATTGACTGCTGTTGTGGGACATTGCAGTGTGCAAACTGACTGCCATGTTTGCTGACATAACAATTTTTTTGAGTGATTTGATTGGTCTTTTCCTACTACTTGCCAGTTTTGGATTGATAGTTTTTTAAAATAAAAAATGGAGTGATTTGACTCCTCAGTTTTATACTGCTCACTTATTCACTGTTGGTAGCTTTTTTCTAACCATATTGCTCACTTGTGATCATTACATTCTGCATCTTCTCAGCTATGCTTGCATACAGTGATATGTCGCAGATCCACCATGATCTCATTAAATGCTGGAACAGGCTCGAGGGGTTGACTTGCCCTTTCTGTTCCTGTGTTCCTATTTATGAGTATGAAATTGGTGCCAATCAGCTCTATGCAAATTGCATATGTACAAGCATGACGCCTGAATACAAGTGGACAAAGTATGGAGTGGAGGCAATATCTTGAGATAGATAATCAGTGTTACTTTGTATCTTTTAAATAATTGCTTCACAATTAAATTGCTCATTTTGTCACAATTTGATCTGTTGATCCAATATGTACCCACAGGATTGCAGAGGAGGAGATCTAGATTAGAGTAACAAAATGAACTGTAGATTAAAGCAGCTCCCTCCAGTAATTTCAGGACTCTCTTCTTAAATGTTCTTAAACCAGCTCCCAAATTGTAATTACTACTGGAGCTTTATGAAGTCGGACTAATTCACAAACCTTGCGTTTTAATGGCGACTGCCTAATCATTTTAGTCCTTGGTCTCAGAAATTTCCAGTTAAAGTGGAGAACTGCAAAAGAAACCGGTAAACAATAGACAAAACCAACAAATTAAAACTTCATTCCTGCTGTGGGAATTTTAAAGATGATGGTCCTATAAGTCCATAGAAAATGTGAGAAGATCAAATGATTTTAAAGATTGTTAACACACACACACTCCTTCATCTCCACACACACTCGCACCCACCTTTGTAATTATTCCCATTAATAGCTACTGAAAAACATGAGTAAATTTTGTGAGTCTCTGTTCCTGGTGTAGAGCCTCACTTGATGAAACACAGAAAAAGGATTGGATGCAGAGAATTAGTGCCCATAATTCACTGTGCTCCTGATTTTTCCAGTGATTAATCTTAATGACTGTGACAAAGCCAAGCCAGCTTCTATCCTTACCCAATGTCTACATATGAATGATTTTCACTCAGGATAGCTGGAAAACAATTGTAATATATTCCTATGTTCTGAGCATGCCCAGTACATGATGACATCGTTAAACATGTGATCTGGCCACCTTGGTGTCTTTCTTTACAAGTTCCTCCCAATATATAACAGATTTTGGCGATGAGAATGGGATTCAAGTGCAAAATCTTTTGCAGGAGACGGCAGTAGAAACCATGATGAACAAAATAAACTAGTTCCCAGTGACCGACTTGCTAGAATGGTGAAAATTTTCGACTAGATTGTGTTGAGCCTCATTGTTTCTGAAAATGTGTGGCTGCATTCAGTTGAATGGAATCTGCAGGGTCCTGGTGTTCATCTGCATCAACCACTGACTACACGGGCTTTGGTGATTTTGTTCTAATTGGGCTGACTGAGCTTCTGTATCACTGTTCCAGACAATCACAGTAAATTGTTTACTGGGTCACTGTTACATTTGAAAATGGGACAAAATGACTGCGCCCACTGGATACATCGGAAGGTTAGGAGTGTATGATAATGGTCGAGAACCATTCAGTTCAGACATTGAAAGAATGGGCATGTTCTTTAGAGCTAATAATATATTAGAACTTGGAGATGAAAGCGAAGAGGCCCAGAATCAGAATAAGGCAAATCTTGAGCAAAAGAGAGCAATTTTGCTATTGAAGATTGGCCCAGAGGTGTATGGGTAAAATCTCCAATGCTGAAAGGACAATAGACGAGTTAGGGTCCATTTTTGCTTGTCATGATTTACCAGAGGAGCTTGTCTCAGTGAATCATGCTGAAAGGGAACCCATGCTTAACAAATCTACTGGAGTTTTTTGAGGATGTAACTAGTAGAATAGATAAGGGAGAACCAGTGGATGTGGTGTATTTGGATTTTCAGAAGGCTTTTGATAAAGTCCCACATAAGAGTTTAGTGTGCAAAATTAAAGCATATGGGATTGAGGGTAATATACTGGCATGGATTGAGAATTGGTTGACAGACAGAAAACAGAGAGTAGGAATAAACGGGTCTTTTTCTGGGTGGCAGGCAGTGACTAGTGGGGTACCGCAGGGTTCAGTGCTTGGGCCCCAGATATTCACAACATATGTTAATGACTTGGGTGACTTGAACTAGTTGTAAATGTAGCCTTGAAATGAAAAAGGATGTCTTTTAAAATATTCAAAAACAAACTTAATTACTGGAGGAAACAAGTGAATACATAAATCTCTCATTAAACTGCCTACCGTATTACTGATCATTTTGGAGCTTGCGAGGTGCATAAGTGTACAGCATATTCCTGTGTTTGACTTTGTAAAACATGTTCTGGTCTCTGTTCACATCAGTTTGTGGCTCAGCATCCTTTCCAGTCTTCCTTCTTGTTCTGCCACTCTTGCAGTACTGCCTAATGCAATGGAACCATTCCAGGTTATCACAAGGGAGGGCTGTATTTTTACACTCAGCCTCCTGAAGCCTTAATTTGCAGTTGCCTTACTGTTGAAATAAGCACTAAGTTTAGCCCCAGCTGTAATCATGCAGCAACTGGCTGCAGTTCTGTGGGAACTGCCTATTATTTGACCAAGGATTTATGAAAACTAAAGTGACTGCTTTTTCCTTGATGCAAGTGGCTGACCTCCATTGTAAGTTGTGTTCCAACCCTTTTCTTTTGGAGACGAGAAAGAGGAAAGTTTGCTAATCCAAGAGTAAAGTCTGCACCTCTGTGCTTGTTACAATCCAGCCTGTTGGTGTGTGTCTGACCCAATACGCTCCATTGAAATTATTTTGTATTTATATGTAAGTGGAAGTCGAGTATTGTGCCTGAGAGTTTCCGCTGGAATGCTCACCAGCCCATGATTTTCCAGTCTATTACAATAGAATGGTTGGAAACAGCTGGCAAACCCCCAAACCAATAAATTGTATAGTGTTTGTGGTACTGGCTAACTATGGAAAGAATGTATGTAGTAGGATGGAAAGTAAGGCAAGTGCTGCAGTATTTCACAAGGTTTTGTAAAGCATAAAATGCTAAATTAGATTAAGAGCAGCTTTTTGATACCATGGCGGAATTTTAACCCCCGAGGATGGGAACAAACCCATCTTCAATCCTCCTACTTCTGGAGTTAACAGAGGCAGGTTGAGGGGGGTGGGGGGGGGGGTGGTGCAGGGGCTGGGGACGAGCGAGCAATCAGCTCTCAGGGGTTGGGTCAGTCGGTAAAATCTTTCAAGGAGGTTGTTCATTATAACAGTATTTTTATTTTTAATCTATGAAGACTGGGTTTCCTAGGGCTTGGGAATCCCGGCAGGAAAAAAGGAAACAAGAAGGGCCAGAGTAATGAGCTGAGTACATTAGTTGCTGAGTCTTGTCAACAGCAGCTTGCTCCCCCTCCCCCTCCTCAGTCAGAAAACCTGTCCCATTCTATTATAAAAGAAAAGTCAAAGACGATAAAGGTTCATTCAACTCATCAGAGCTCTTATCTTTAGTACTGTAACTTGCCTGCTTCACGATCCACCTGCACTCTAAACAATCATAATGTTTTAGTCACTGTTCCTTTATCTGGCAAATTTTTCCAAATATTTAGCACTTTTTCAGCAGAGAATTCTTCCTAATAGCCTGTAAAATGTACGTTTCATAAATTTAAATTTATGCCCTCTGGTTACAATTTGATGGCTTATTTTGAAGTATTGTTTTACTTTAGTTGTAGCATGTGAAACTTTACATTTTAATGTGGATTCCTGTTAACTGCCTTCTTTCTAGTCAGTGGAGCTTGAGCTTCTTCAATCTTTCCTCATAGCTCATTCCATTTACACTTGAGTTCAAGCCAGCAATTCTTCTCTTTATCCTTCCCAAAGCCTGTATCACTGGTTTAGCATGTGGCCAAAATTGAACACTGACTCAGAATGTACGCTGACCTGTACATTGCAAAGTTAGAGTATAGCCTCTCGAGACTTGTATTCTCCTGTTCTATCCATATATCCAGCTTCTATTAGCTTTTTAAATTGCTTAAATTGATTGTCTAGACACTAAAAGTGATGAGTCTACTATTAGTCACAGATCATTTTTAAGTCTTCATGTGCTAATGACATGTTTTTATACTTTATATTCCTCTCTTATAGATCATTTTCCATATGTACCTTCCTACTTATTTGCAATACTTCACTGTATTAAATTTCACTTGCCTTCATTCTGTCCACTTGTACATTTTGCCCAGCTTATTCTATAATTTCTGCCCTTCCTAGTTTGGCATCAATGCAAATTTAACAAATTAAGTTTTTAGAACCCAAGCCACTGATGTAAGCTGGAAACAACTGTGGTTCAACCACCAATTCAACTCTCCAGCTCCCCCGCCACCCCTAACAAGGGTCTGTTGTCTGCGGTTTCCTACCCATCAGCCTTGATGCCAAGTGCAGTCACTCTCACCTCACCTCTGGAATTCAGCTCTTTTGTCCATGTTTGGACCAAGGCTATAATAAGGTCTGGAGCTGAGTGTTCCGAGCAAAAGCCTAACTGCATATCAGTGAGCAGGTTATTGCTGAGTACATGCCACTTGATAGCACTGCCACGACACTTTCCATCATTTTACTAATAGTTGAGATCAGACTGATGGAGCGGTAATTGGACGGATTGTATTGTCTGTTTTTTTGTGGGCCATTTTCCACATTATTGGGTAGATGCCAGTGTTGTAGCTGCATTGGAACAGCTTGTCTAGGGGCACAGCTAATTCTGGAGCACAAGTCCTCAATACTACAGCTGGTATGTTTTCGGGGCCCATAGCCTTTACCATATCCAATGACTTCGGCCATTTCATGAAATTGAATATTGATTTGAATTGAATTGGCTGAAGACTTGCATCTGTGATGCTGGGGACCTCAGGAGGAGGCCAAGATTGATCATTCACTCGACAATTCTGGCTAAAGACAGTTGCAAATACTTCAGCCTTGTCTTGTCTGCATGGACATGCTGGGCTCTGCCATCTTTCGGGAAGGGAATGTTCATGAAGCCTACTCCTCCTGTTAGTTGTTTAAATTGTCCACCAGCATTCACTACTGGATGTGGCAGGACTGCAGAACTTTGGCCTGATCCATTGGTTGCGGGATCACTTAGTTCTGTCTATAGCATTCTGCTTGTGCTGATTAACATGTTTGTAGCCCTGTGTCGTTGTTTCACTAGGTTGACGCTTCATTTTTAGATGTGCCTAGTGCTGCTCCTGATACTCCTACATGCCTTATTGAATCAGGGTTGGTCCCTTGGCTTGATGGTAATGGTAGAGTGAAGGATGTACTAGATCATGAGGTTACAGATTGTGGTGCAGTGCTAATGGTCCACAGCACCTCATGGATGTCCAGTTTTGAGCTACTAGATCTGATCTGAATCCATCCCATTTAGCTCGGTGGTAGTGCCACACAGTAATGGAGGATGTCTTCAGTGTGAAGGCGGAACTTGATCTGCACAAAGATTGTGCGGTGGTCACTCCTACCAATACTGTCATGGACAGATGCATCTTTAACAGGTAGATTGGTGAGTACAAGATCATGTAGATTTTTCCCTCATGTTGGTTCTCTCACCCACCTGCCACAAGCCCAATCTGGCAGCTATATCCTTCAGGAATTGGCCAACACAGTCATTAGTGGTGGTTCCAAGCCACTCTTGGTAATCAACATTGAAGTCCCCCACACAAAGGTACATTTTGTGCCTTTACTGCCCTCAGTGCTTCTTCCAAGTGGTGTGCAATGTGGAGGAGTACTGATTGATGAGTTGAGTGGGGCAGTAGATGGTAATCAGCAGGATGTTTCCTTGTCCATGTTTGACCTGATATCATGAGACTGCATGAGGTCTGGAGTCAATGATGAGGACTCCCAGGGCCACTCCCTCTTCACTATATACCACTGTGGCCTCCATCTCTGGTCTGTCTGTCCTGCCAGTGGTACAGGACATATCCAGGGATGGTAATGGAGGAGTCTGGGACATTGACTGCAAGGTATGTTTCTGTGCTTTTAAGCAGAGCATCGCCAGTCAGGGTACATGGATGGCATTGGGGTCATTCTGACCAACTGAGCATTGATTTGGTTTGCTAGCTAGATTTTGCAGTGTTTTCTTGCAAACTGATGTCCTAAGTTTGCAGCAGCACATGCATAGGAATTTGCGTATGTCCTCTACCATCTTGAAAAACTGCTACTTCTTTATTTCCATGAATAACATACCTACATCACTGTGGATTCTGCCATCTTGCAGCTGTGGACAGCAGCAGTCTATGTGCAGAGTTATAATTTGGCAACATTCTGATCCAAAATTGCATAAGTGGAGGCTGGGAAAGCATCATGGAAAATCCTGACATTCTGGTTAATTCAGACTTTTGAATATGGTGTTGATTTACTTTGAAAACTATAATTGAAAAGCCAATACACAGTCAGGTCTCATACTAGAGAAATTGTATTTGAGGAAGGAGGGAAACATAAAATTAGCTACTACGTAACAGGATTTGGATAAGGAAATGCAAGCACGCATCTTGAGTGCTTCACTCACCTTACTGCTTTTGGGTTGGAAGCATTCAAATGACCTGAAATGTGGCTTTCCCTCTTTGAGTACCTGAACTGGTGCTAGTGTGACCTGCCGTGGGCTGCTGCTGATTGAGAGGTCACGTCACTGAGAAGTGACAAGAGGAGCATTAGGACGAGGAAATGCCATCTGGCGATGATTAGGTAGTGTGGGCTATCCACAAACAAACCAATGAATCTGACTTACGTGCAAACAGAAAATGATGGAAACACTCAGCAGGTCTGGCAGCATCTGTGGAGACAGAAACAGAGGTAATGGGCTGGATTTTATTTTGGCAACAGTGTCCCGGTGACAGGCCAGAATGCGGAGGAAGACCCTGCCTTGGCCCTTTATCGGACCACCAGCTGAATTCAGTGGTGACAGGTAATTAACTGCCATTCCCTTTAGGGGATAAGATCCCACCCCAAGAGCTGCAAGCCAATTAAAGTGCCATCAGCTGAGCAGTGCCACCGAGGGCAGTGGTCACCATTGGTACTGCAGGAGGCCCGGGACCAGGAGCAGCCAAGGAGCTTCGGTCTGCAGGTCAGTGGGGCAGGCTAGTCAGGCAGGCCCCGGCAAGGGGAGGTGGGGGCAGTGGTCGTTGAGGGCAGTATGGGGTGGTGTTGGTGCAGAGGTAGTCTTTGTCATCAGTAGCCCTCCGTGGGCCACAGATTGCCCAAGCAGGAAGGCCTAGCTCCCCCAGCCTGCAGGGAGGCCACATAATGTTGCTGGGTGGCCTCCTCGCTGCTGGTAAATGCCCGTGGTGGTGAGAAGAGGCCATTAATTGCCCCTTAAGGGCCTCAAGTGGCCTCTGGGGCGGCGCAGTGGTTAGCACCACAGCCTCACAGCTCCAGCGACCCGGGTTCAGTTCTAGGTACAGACTGTGCGGAGTTTGCAAGTTCTCCCTGTGACCCGTGTGGGTTTCCACCGGATACTCTGGTTTCCTCCCACAGCCAAAGACTTGCAGGTTGATAGGTAAATTGGCCATTGTAAATTGCCCTTAGTGTAAGTAGGCGGTAGGAGAATTGAGGGAAGGTGGGGATGTGGTAGGGAATATGGGATTAAATGTAGGATTAGTATAAATGGGTGGTTGTTGGGGTGGTTGTTGGTCGGCACAGACTCAGTGGGCCGAAGGGCCTGTTTCAGTGCTGTATCTCTCTATGACCTTCCCGGCCCCTGATAAAATTGAATGATGTTGGGCACAACACTACCCCCTTGCCTTCCCTCTCTATTTTATGGGGCCCCTGTCTCCTTGCCTGTCTGATAAAATTCAGCCCAATGTTTCAGTTTGATGATCTTTCATTAGAATGGAACCTCCCTGCCATTCTGTGCTTACACAAACTGTTGGGTCTGCCAGCTGCACCTCTGATACATTTTCTTCTATGATCTGTTAGCCTACCAGATGATGAATGGCACCTACAAAAAAGAGAGAAATTGATCTTTGGAAAAAATGCAGTGAAATAAATTTAAGGTGAGTTATCATTTTGTTATAGATAAAATGTGGAGGGACTTTGAATGAAAAATATTTGGCTTTGGTTTTCCTTGCACTTCCACCTAATTGCATTATTTGAATTAGTGAAAACTAATAACCTTCCCGTTTAAAAAGTATTATTGGAATTTTGTTGTTAGACCTCACTCAATGAAAAAGCATGACGCATTACTGTGCGATTATTATTGGCCATTATAGTATACAGCACTTTTAAGGAAATCTTACATAGATGGAGCACCATCAAATGCAGATAGGTGCCGATTGCACACGTAAAAAATGACATGACCTCTGTGGAGCTGAAGGCACAGCTCTTTGTCAGGTACAATTGCTCTTGTTACCACTTCAGCTTTGAAAGGTTGGCTATTTTTGACGTAGATGATAGAATAGTGCTTCTGTGACAGTCCAGATAAACTTGTTGTCTTCCATTAGAATGTCTGTATCGAACGTGAAAGGAAAAATGATTAGAGTTCAGACAGGGAAAAGCAAACTCTCCATGAGATAGACGAACAGAAGAATGTGTGTATTTTAAGGTCCTGTAGGGAACACTGACATTTTTTGAGCCAGAGTTATTCATGTGGAGCAACTTCACCCTCAGTCCCACCCCATGTCACATCTAATAATGACCTCCAGGATCGCTTTCTCTCATTTTCAACCATCTCCACTCCCCTCCCTTGTTCATGCCTTGTCTCTCCTCCAACCTGCAGTCGGTCTTCTCCACCCAAGATTGGAAACTTGTAACGTGGAAGGTTTGATAGTCATGCCTTTTCCCTTGAGTCAGGTGAATTATGATAGTAAGTTTGTGGAAACAATTACAGTGTTTGCACTTCCAAGTATTTTCATAATGCAATACAACATTAATTTTATTTTCTCATTATACTCATCAATAAATTATTTCACTAATTTTCATGATACAATATAAGATGTGGTAACTACAGATCTCTATCAAACCCATCCCATACTGCAGTGAAGTGTTTTCCAGGTTCTTCAATTCTATGATGTATTAAGAGTTTAATGTATGTATTTCTCCTCTCTGCAATTTTCTCCTTCCTCTGCTAAAGGCATTGACTCTTTTCTGGGAGACTGTTCCACCGCTGCTATCTGCCCCATGGCACCTTGTCCAACTTGTCATTCTTCACATGCAAACTTGGCTATGAGTGTTGGAGGCTGTTAATTCATGATGAGTGTGACAGCAAACACCTATCCTGTCCTCAGCAGATGTCTATATTGTGCAGCAGGGGCAATTAGATAGTGGGCAAAAGCAGGAACTCTGACTGATTTTGATTCCTCTCACTAGCTGAGGCAAAATGTAACACCCCTATTGCAACTCAATCATCTAATTTTTCTATTTTATCATCTAATTTAGCACAAATATGTAACTTTCCTGCTCTGTGTGGCTCAGTTCCACTCTGGACAACACAGTTAGCAACTGAGCTATCAGGGTTGCCTGAATGCATTTTTATGATTTAAGTGTGCTAGTTCCTGATCATTCAACTAAAGTTACTCATAGGAACTGATAAGAGCTAGGACCAGCTCATAGATTCATTTATTATACAATTAAACCTGGTCTAGTGTTTCTTTGAAAGGCATTTACTGACGTTTAATGCTAATCAGTCTTTCACTCACATTTACAGCAGTTGCAAGTGTTGCATCTTTGAAGAGTGAGATTTTTTTTCAAAGTAATTTTATCTTCAAGCATGCAATGATTTCTGTTTAATTGTGTTACTGGGCTTCATTTATTATCTTGTGGTTTTTCTAATGGAGCTTCTTTTTCCTGATTCGAAGAATTATGTTATGAGACTACTCAACCAACAGAGACAATAATGCATTTACTGACAATCTGATTTTAGTTGATGTATTACCTAGTCTCAGTTTTATGTGTTGTCAGTGCAGAGAATGGGCAATGTAAGGTCTGTCTACAGGAAAGCAACATCACATATTGAGAAGGAATGTATTGATTTTAGTACTTTCTCATTTATAACACTTTTATTAAATGAAAGACTGACTCAACCCTATTCTTATTTCTTTTATTTGGTTGTCTTGTAGAGTTCAGTTGACATCCCACAAATATACAATTTCATTTGAGGCCACACAAGCCGAACCAAAATGGTTTGCTGCCTGGCTCAGAGGGGTATCAGGTCTTTTTCTGCAATGTTGACAAAGCACATGGCATTTAAAAAACATTATTGTGTTACTTATTTATCACAAAACCAAATACAGTCTGGTGATTGGTCACACCTGGAAACATGATCCGTTCTTTCAGATTCTGTCTGATCTCTGCATTTTCCATTTTTATTCAAAATCAATTTGGAGACATTTTGGCAAACAGAGAATCCAATAAATGAGTATTTTGGGCCAGTCAGCTTTGCCATGCACAGTTATACCCTGAAGACCATTGCCATTATTGAACATCCTCAAAACCCATTCACTGAGACAGAAGTCAAATCGGGCCCTATGCTTCACATGTTTAAGTTTTGTTTTAGTTTGAAAGTCTAATGAGCACAGAAACTATTGAAACATTTTCAGAACTGTCTTGGTTGGCAGGCATGCAGGAAGTTGCAGTGTTGCACATTTGGTTTACAAAATCTGTTCTCCTAATTGGTATATTTAGTGACCCTTGAAAAGAAGCACTAAAAGGCCCATTGCAAGTCTGCCAGAGACTAATAACAGCTATTGATAACTAATGTTTGGTAACATGCTAGATGGACAAAAGTTTTTAATGTTGGCTTTGAGGCTGCCCCAGTTGGAATTGGGAAACAAGATAATAAGAGGTTGTAATACTGAATTGGACTGATCGTTGCACTGTAGTCAAGAAGTGAAGTGCATGATTGTCAATCTGGCTTTGCTGAAAAGAAAATCAGATACAGTGAAAAATAGGCTGCTGATTTACTATGGCCTGTTTTACACCATTGTCCAAGATAAATTTATGCCCCCTCATAATTGGGTAAATATATTATGGTGCTGAGTAAACTGGATCAAATTTAGATGATCAAAGTCCAGAATGTTCAAATTGTATCATGAAAAGTGGATACATTAATAATGTTTTAATGTATCATAAGAAAGAAAGACCTGCATTTATATATCGTCTTTCATGTCCGCAGGATGTTGCAAAGGGCTTTACAGCCAATGAAGTACTTTTTGAAGTGTAGTCATTGTTGTAATGTAAGAAGAACAGCAGCCAATTTGCATACAGCAGGCTCCCACAAACAGCAATGTGATAACGAGCTGATAATCTGTTTTTTTGATGTTGATTGGGGGATAAATATTGGCCGGGACACTGGGGATAACTCCCCTATCTTCGTCAATGTAGGACCATGGGATCCTTTACATCCACCCGAGAGAGTAGACGTGGCCTAGATTTAACATCTCATCTGAAAGATGGCACCTGTGACTGTGCGGCATTCCCTCAGTACTGCACTGGAGGGCCAGCCTGGATTTTTTGCTCAAGTCTCTGGAGTGGGACTTGACCCCTCAAACTTCTGACTTGGAGGTGAGAGTGCGACCAGTAGTGAATTTTTGTGCAGTATAATGCTAGAGTTGAGCATAGAACTTTTTCTGGATGACGTTAAATCCCTCTTTCTACCATGTTAAAGGGATTAAAATTTATAAGGCTGTTTTACTGATGATTGGGATGAGAAGACTTTCTTTTTGATAGTAACTATTTTTGGCTCTGAGTTTGAGTTGATATCAGCCTGCATACTAAAGCCCATGGTTTTCACTGTTAAGAGAGGTAAATGTGGAACAAACGTTGATCTACTACAAATCTGAAAGCTAAATAATTTTTAAGTTTTAAAGAAAATATTATACTATTGTGAAGCATGGCAATTATTAGCTGAGCATAGTCCTAGAATAGAATGATTGGCCACAATATCCTGTTTCTGATAAACAATGCAGTGCACTTGGAGGGTGTGTTAGACTTGTGTTTATTGTAATGTAATGTAATGTAATGGAATGTAAAAAATTTGGTCCATTAATAATGAAATTCTGACAGGCAAGCTCAGAATATTAACTTTGAGAAATACAGTTGAACCCAAACTCTATATTTTAAATGTAAATTTACAATAAGGATAACCTCAGGAACTAAGATTTTTTTTCATATGTGGGATGTGGACATCGCTGGCTAGGCCATCATTTATTGCCCATTCCTAATTTCCTTTGAGAAGGTGGTGGTGAGCTGCCTTCTCGAAGCGCTGCAGTCCTTGGGGTGTAGGTACACCCACAGTGCTGTTAGGAAAGGAGTTGCAGGATTTTGACCCAATGACAGTGAAGGAATGATGATATAGTTCTAAGTCAGGATGGTGTGTGGCTTGGAGGAGAACTTCCAGGTGGTGGTGTTCCCATGCAACAGCTGCCCTTGTCCCAGATCGTAGAGGTCGCTGATTTGGAAGGTGCTGTCGAAGGAATGATTTGGAGGGATGATTTTCTTCCAATTAAAGCTGATATTCTGATCATTTTGTTTTCTGTCTTTTTTTGGAATTTCATTTTTTATTTATTTTGGGTTTTTTTTGGCCTACTTTCCCATTTTTATCATTGCCCAAGGTCAAAGAGAAAGGATTAATCAGTGTTGAGGATTAACTGGAAAAGAGAAGACTGAGGAATGACCTGATCAAGGTCTTTAAGATTATGAAAGGATTTGACAGCGTAGACGTAGAGACATTTCCACTCGAAGGGAGACCAGACCGAGCGATGGTAAGTATAAGACAGCCACTAATAAATCTAAGAGAATTCAGGAGAAACGTCTTGACCCATAAAATGGTTAAAATGTGGATCTTGCTACCAGAAAGAGTAGTTGAGGCAAAGAGCATAGACACATTTAAGGGAAAGCTAAAGACGACCACCTGAAGGAGGACGGTAGAGAAGGGTACGTTGATGGAGTTAGATGAAAAGGGTTGGAAGAGGCTTAGGTGGAGTATAAACATCACATGGGCCATTTGGGCTGAATGGCCTGTTACTATGCTGTAATTACTGTATAAACCTATGTAAAATGTTTGTGATGGTTTGTGTTAGGGTTGGGTATCGATTCTGATTGTATTGGAGAGCTAATAGGAAGTCTTTGATAAATCATCCTGCTCACTTTCAGCTACTGAATGCTGCAGAAGGCTTGGTTTTGCTTTCCTTCAACTATTTGCAGCCCAGGGGCAATAGGGACACAGGAACTGGTGTACTTTTTATGTCTTATTGCTTGTCAATCCAATAGTGTGCCTGAGTTCACAGGAGAAAGGTTTGTGCTGAGTAAATGTTAGGCCTTGCAATATAAATCCCCAGGGAAATTTCAAATATTCACCAAAAGATTGACAACATTCTACCAAATTTTAAATACAGTTTCCCTACAATGGTTGAATTTTATGAGCCCTCCGGCATCGGGGGTCGTGGCGGGAGAGGCCCGCAATGACCTGCGCTGCCAAGAAGGCCCCACTGCATTTTACCGGCGGCGACAAGGCCTTAGTGTGGCCCCCCCGCCCCCCGCTGTTCAGTGGCGGAGCCTTCATTTTAATATGCAAATCATATTACAATTAAAGAATAATTACCTACCTGGTAATGATGGCTGTCCCACGCCAATATTCTGGCCACTGGCCGGAACTCCCATGCCTTCGGAACTCCATTCGGAGTTCCGAGGTGTGACACTGGTGGGGAGGGGGGGAGTGAAAATTTCAGGGCAGTGGGAGGGAGTGGGGAAAACCACTCCAATTGGGTGTGGGAATGGTGAGAAGGGGTTGAGGGTCAAAGGTGCTGAAATTGGGAGGGGAGGAGGGGGTGTAAATTCGTAATTTTAAAAATTGGTTTTCCAGGGGATGGGTTACTTTATTAATTGATTACTCAGTCATGGGGGTTGGAAAGGGGATTGAAAGTATCACTGAAATGTTGTCATTTCAGGGCGCTGGCACGTTTAAAAATTTGATTCTACCTGAAGGGTACCTGAAGCCCTTTAAAAATGGCACCTGTGCCTGCCTGGTGGCACGGGACACTGTTGCCGGGGATGGAGCGTCCATCCCCTCTATGTTATTGGGGGCGGCCACTCCGCTCCATTCATTTAAATGAGCCCCCACGCGAAATAGCATGGGGGCTCAGCGACAGTGCATCTGCCCAAGCAGACTGCCAAGATCAGAGCACGTCCCCACAATTTGCAGCGTGCTCATAAAATTCAGCCCAATGTCTTTGGATGTAGAATAATCAGCTACAGTTTTTACTTTGCCATGCTGCTTGGTGCTCAGGGTGCATGGCTGTATAAAATATTACTGTGGCTGATTGAAAGCACAATGCTGATGATCTGGATGTCCTTGGGAACTAACTGGAAGTGGTTGAGTTTGCTATAGATGCAGTTTAGTCTTGAGCCCTAGTTGTTGGCTTTAACTATGTTGCCTGCAAGTCAGCAAAAATTGAAGCCCTGGAATCATGTTCTTGCTTGGGTTTGGAGTACTAGCAACTCTTCAGCTTTGTGTTGATTGAACTGACAGCCCTCTCTTCCCTTGCAAATCAAGCAAACAGTGTTGGTATAGTTTCAGATCATCACATGTATTGATGAGAATATGAATCAAAATCAGCCAGAGACTGTGACTGGAGGAAATGGAAGTCCATAACTGCAAACCTTGAAAGGTACATGGCAGCAGGTTTCTATCAGTCTTATGTCTAGGGCCAGTGCCTTCACAACTTAAGCCTTAAAAAAAATCAATTTAAGAGTTCTGAGATCTCTTCAGTTTTCTCACAAATTGCTCCATCTCTGCTTTAGTTGACTGCTCTTCTAACTTTTCTTCCATTAACTCAGGAATTCCTCAAGACTCTATCGTCTTTGCTGATTTGTTCCATCTTCCTATCAGTGAACTTTTCCATTCATTATCCAACATTATTCTCTCTCTCACTGATGATTTCACTCTCCATTCACCAATTTCCCTCTGATAGCACACTGTAAATGTCACAACTTCCAGTCCTCTTGCAATGTAATGGCTGAGTCACTGCATTTTAATCCCTTCCAGACCATTCAATGAAGCAGTAAAGATCTTGGCCTTGAAAATCCACAGTCATTCTGACACACTCCTGCCGTAACTTCAAGAAGTACTCTCATGGCTGCAAACTAGGATGGTTATTCTGGGTCCTTGCCTTGCATTGAGTATTCCTCTGTGGCCTGTTGGATATAGAGTCCCAGCCTATCCCAAACATGACCATCATGACAGAGGGTAGGAATTCAATGTATCAGGAGTTCTTGGGCCTTTGATGGGACTGAGCATGAGGCCTGGACACCAAAAGTAAAAGATTGTTTAATTTTTTGTTAAAAGTGGCTCATTTACAGAAAGGGGCACAGATGTATTTTGTTGATAGTTATGGGGGAGGAGGGAGGACTCAAAAGTACCTCTTTCCCCTGTCAGGCTAATCTTCAGGCAGACTGTCAGACTTTTGGGCAGTGGGCACCCATAGGTGCAGATACAGGCTGTTGGAATGCAAATCAGCGAGCCTCACCCTGACTATGGAAAGTCTTCCTGGTTCAGCAGAGTGGGCACATCTCAGCATTTACACCGGGCTGTGCCACATAGAAGTTATTAGGACCCTTGTTCTTTTTTCAAAGTCAGAGTTATTTTTCACCTGATTTACTGCTAACACCATTTTATCTTTGACAGCTGGCCCCTCAGTTCTTCTTCATCTATTAATGTTGTTAACTCAGTATGCTCCATAACCTCAATCTCCTGCATTTCTAAAGAAGGCCACTTTCTCCTTTCACACTAAAAACTTACTTTGCCATCAACAAGTCTTAATTCTATGTTAGGTTCAACTGTCAGATATTTAAGTTATACTCGACCAGCATCTCTCACACTATCATCCAGTTGGAAATCTTTCTCTCGCTTCTAGCCTCAAACTTCTGTCACAATCTTTATTTTATCAATACAACTGCAGTTCACATTCCTCTGATCGTTTTTCTCACTTGTTCTTTCTAATCTCCAGTTTCTCCATCTCTCAGACTCTTCTTCCACTGCATTGAAATCTCCCAGTTCCATACTCCAATTAATTATTTTCTAGACTTCAGAACTCTCCTTACTTATCTCCTTCAATTTTTCCTTTCTCCAACAATCTTTCAGCTTTAAATGTAAAAATATGGTATTATCTTATTACTTTCTGATTTATCCTTTCTCTTTAATCCTGATTTGCCATGGGCTTCAATTCAGGCAAAAAAATGAGATGCTGTAATAACAGTTTGCAGCCACTAGAGAGCTTCAGTGTTTAACTTGTTCTTTGGTGCCCTCTGTTGGTGGAGTCTGATATTACCGCATGACAGTGCTTGGGCTTGGCAGGCCCATGGAAACTGCCATATCATGTTGTTGCGTCTTGAACCACATACTTTTACTACTGTGGGAGTAGGTGCAGAGGTTCTCCTTTGAGGTAGTAGTCTCTCCTTGGTTATAAAGCATGTAGTGCTGGCTGTAGGTGGCATAATAAGTAATGTAGATGGGAGTAGAAAGTTGTAAGGGACATTGATAAATTAAGTGAGTGGGTACAAAGGTGGAACATGGAGTTCAATTTGGGGAGGTGTAAGGTCAACTTTAGATCCAAGAAAGATAGATCAAAGTATTTCCTAAATGGCAAGAAGCTAGGAACAGTGATGGAGCAGAGAGATATAAGAGGCCATATCTAGAAGTATTCTTTTCTTTTGGGCCTCCTTATCTCGAGAGACAATGGATATGCGCCTGGAGGTGGTCAGTGGTTTGTGAAGCAGCGCCTGGAGTGGCTATAAAGGCCAATTCTGGAGTGACAGGCTCTTCCACAGGTACTGCAGAGAAATTTGTTTGTCGGGGCTGTTGCACAGTTGGCTCTCCCCTTGCGCCTCTGTCTTTTTTCCTGCCAACTACTATCTCTCTTCGACTCGCCACAATTTAGCCCTGTCTTTATGGCTGCCCGCCAGCTCTGGCGAATGCTGGCAACTGACTCCCACGACGCGTTTGCAGACGTCTTTATAGCGGAGACATGGACGGCCGGTGGGTCTGATACCAGTGGCGAGCCCGCTGTACAGTGTGTCTTTGGGGATCCTGCCATCTTCCATGCGGCTCACATGGCCAAGCCATCTCAAGCGCCGCTGACGCAGTAGTGTGTATAAGCTAGGGGTGTTGGCCGCTTCAAGGACTTCTGTGTTGGAGATATAGTCCTGCCACCTGATGCCAAGTATTCTCCGAAGGCAGCGAAGATGGAATGAATTGAGACGTCGCTGTTGGCTGGCATACGTTGTCCAGGCCTCGCTGCCGTAGAGCAAGGTACTGAGGACACAGGCCTGATACACTCGGACTTTTGTGTTCCGTGTCAGTGCGCCATTTTCCCACACTCTCTTGGCCAGTCTGGACATAGCAGTGGAAGCCTTACCCATGCGCTTGTTGATTTCTGCATCTAGAGACAGGTTACTGGTGATAGTTGAGCCTAGGTAGGTGAACTCTTGAACCACTTCCAGAGCGTGGTCGCCAATATTGATGGATGGAGCATTTCTGACGTCCTGCCCCATGATGTTCGTTTTCTTGAGGCTGATGGTTAGGCCAAATTCATTGCAGGCAGACGCAAACTTGTCGATGAGACTCTGCAGGCACTCTTCAGTGTGAGATGTTAAAGCAGCATCGTCAGCAAAGAGGAGTTCTCTGATGAGGACTTTCCGTACTTTGGACTTCGCTCTTAGACGGGCAAGGTTGAACAACCTGCCCCCTGATCTTGTGTGGAGGAAAATTCCTTCTTCAGAGGATTTGAACGCATGTGAAAGCAGCAGGGAGAAGAAAATCCCAAAAAGTGTGGGTGCAAGAACACAGCCCTGTTTCACACCACTCAGGATAGGAAAGGGCTCTGATGAGGAGCCACCATGTTGAATTGTGCCTTTCATATTGTCATGGAATGAGGTGATGATACTTAGTAGCTTTGGTGGACATCCGATCTTTTCTAGTAGTCTGAAGAGACCACGTCTGCTGACGAGGTCAAAGGCTTTGGTGAGATCAATGAAAGCAATGTAGAGGGGCATCTGTTGTTCACGGCATTTCTCCTGTATCTGACGAAGGGAGAACAGCATGTCAATGGTCGATCTCTCTGCACGAAAGCCACACTGTGCCTCAGGGTAGACGCGCTCGGCCAGCTTCTGGAGCCTGTTCAGAGCGACTCGAGCAAAGACTTTCCCCACTATGCTGAGCAGGGAGATTCCACGGTAGTTGTTGCAGTCACCGCGGTCACCTTTGTTTTTATAGAGGGTGATGATGTTGGCATCGCGCATGTCCTGGGGTACTGCTCCCTCGTCCCAGCGCAGGCATAGCAGTTCATGTAGTGCTGAGAGTATAGCAGGCTTGGCACTCTTGATTATTTCAGGGGTAATGCTGTCCTTCCCAGGGGCTTTTCCGCTGGCTAGGGAATCAATGGCATCACTGAGTTCCGATTTGGTTGGCTGAATGTCCAGCTCATCCATGACTGGTAGAGGCTGGGCTGCATTGAGGGCAGTCTCAGTGACAGCATTCTCCCTGGAGTACAGTTCTAGGTAGTGCTCAACCCAGCGGTCCATCTGTTTGCGTTGGTCAGTGATTATGTCCCCCGATTTAGATTTGAGGGGGGCGATCTTCTTGATGGTTGGCCCAAGAGCTCTCTTCATGCCATCATACATTCCTCTGATGTTTCCGGTGTCTGAGGCCAGCTGAATATGACTGCATAGGTGTTGCCAGTAGTCTTTTGCGCAACGCCTAGCTGTTCTTTGTGCAGTACTTCTGGCTGCTTTAAGTGCTGCGGATGTTAAATCGCTGGGGGCTTTCTTGTAGTTCAACAGTGCAATGCGCTTAGCGGCTATGACAGGTTCCAGCTCTTCATTATGAGATTGAAACTAGTCTGCATTTCTCTTCGCACTTTTGCCGTAGGTGGTCAAAGCTGACTCATAGATGGCGTCTCTGATGTGGGCCCACTTGGTCTCAGCATCCCCTGTGGGAGTGTTTTGAAGGGCTGTTACAAGTGAATTTAGAAATTTTTGTAACAGCTGTGGGTGAGAAATTCTGCTCGTGTTGATACTTCTATACTAGAAGTATAGAATCACTAAAAGCTAGTAAACAGGTACAAGTAATAATGAAAAAGGCTAATAGAATCTTGTCTTTCAAAGGGGCTGAAATACAAAGAGATGAAGTTATGCTACAGCTACATAAAACTCCAGTTAGACCCCACTTAGAGTACTATGCTCAGTTCTCGGCACTACACCTGCGGGAGAGCATATTGGCCTTGAAAGAGGTACAGCTTAGATTCATTAGAATGATACCAAGGCTGAAAGGGTTAAACTATGAGGACAGGTTGCATAGATTAGGCTTCTGTTCCCTTGAGCAGGGAAGATTAAGAGGTGATCTAACTGAGATGTTTAAAATTATTAAAGAATTTGAAAGGCCAGATAGTTAAACTTCATCTAGTGAGGGAGTCCAGATTAAGTGGGCATAACTCTAAAATTAGAGCTGTGATGTTGGGAGCACCTTCACACCAAGGGTAGCGGAAGTCTGTTGAAATGTTGTAGAGGCAAGGTCAAGAAACATTTTCAAAACTTAGATGGATAGATTTTTATTAGACAAGGATATTAAGGGTTACAGAACAAAGATGGGTTGATGGAGTTAAGGGCAGATCAGCCATGATCTAATTGAATAGTGAAACAGGCTCAAAGGGCTGAATGGCCTAGTCCTGTTCCCATGTTTATTATTTATAGACAGATATGATGGCTAGAGGTTCTTCTGCTAAATGCTTGAGACTGGTGTTAGGTTAGGATCACTCCCCAAAAACGTTAACGTTGTGTTGTGTGAGCTTGTTATTCATTGCGGTAGGTGAAGGTATTTAGAGATATTCAGGATGATTTCTGTGTTCAGAAGCTGTATGCCAGAGTATCATTATAGCTTTATAACTTGCAATACAAGGGAAAATTGTAGCTGATGCTTATCTGCTGTGATAAAAACTGACAACTTAGCAGCAACTAAGACATGATTGGTGGCAAACATTACAAATGTATGAAAATCATTTTTTATACATCATCCTTCACCATCAGCAGATCACAGTATGACCAGACATTGGCACCTGTGGGATACATGAATCAGAGGATCTACCAGCTGATTAACAGAGAGCCACCAATCACACTGCACTGCTGGTGTCTGATGAGGATCTATCCTTGGCCACTTTTTTTTTATCTATGTGCTGCCCCTTGATGACATCCAAACAATAATGTCAGTTTCCACAAGTATGGTGATGATACCCAGCTCTACCTTACCACACCGCTCTCAACCTCTCCACTGTCTCTAAGTTGTCAGACTGCTTGTCTGACATCTAGTACTAGATGAGCAGAAATTTCCACCAACTAAATAGTGGGAAGACCAAGCTATTGTCTTCAGTCCTGTCACAAACTCTGCTCCCCAGCTATTGTTACATTTTTTTTTTTTAGATTTAGATATACAGCACTGAAACAGGCCCTTCGGCCCACCGAGTCTGTGCCAACCATTAACAATAATCCTACACTAATCCCATATTCCTACCACATCCTCACCTGTCCCTATATTCCTCTACCACCTACCTATACTAGGGGCAATTTATAATGGCCAATTTACCTATCAACCTGCAAGTCTTTTGGCTGTGGGAGGAAACCGGAGCACCCGGAGGAAACCCATGCAGACACGGAGAACTTGCAAACTCCACACAGGCAGTACCCAGAATTGAACCCGGGTCACTGGAGCTGTGAGGCTGCGGTGCTAACCACTGCGCCACTGTGCTGCCCACTTGCGAAAGTGCTTCCATTATTTAATATTTTATTTTTTGAGGACTTGTGTGAAAACTGAAAAGATTCCATGGATGTGTTTTGTTTTTACCAAGTTCACTAAAACGACACTTAAGATGTTGTTTGAAAACAACCTGTGCTGGAATTCATGTGCTTTAAGTTCAATATACAACAGTAACCTTGGTGACCTGGGGAAGATGTTTACAGAGAAGCCACATGTCAAGGTTTATGGAGGTCAGAAGGTTGACTTTCTGTTTGGGGTTTGGATACTGTTTTCCGTTCAGTTGGGGTGTGAACTGTTTTGAAGCCAGTTGGTGTGTCTCCTGCCAAGGAAAGAGAAATGACCCAGCTCACCACTTTCTACCTCTTTGAAGAAGCTCTGCAAAGATCCAGTGTGGGAGAGCTAAAATCCCTGGTGCTGCATCTCTCCTGAGAAGCTGGAAAAATCCTGCCATATTAATTCTCAACACTGCCTGAAAAGAATTGCTTTAGAAAAGATCCCTATGACCCGTTTCCATATACCCAGATGCCAGACCAAAAAGGGACAACTGATTTCCTTCCATATTTTCTTTTTTTTTTCTTCAAGAATTAGCAAGTATTTGGCCAAAATATTATTTTTTTGTCTTTTTTTGTAACAGACCTCTGCAGAGGGAATTTCTGTATTTTTTTTAAGTGTGTGTGTGAGTGTGTGTATGGAGAATTTAAAATGAGAACTTTGATATTTCAATCTGTGTGTAATGCTTTGCTTCGTTACTGAATAAGTCTTGTTTGATAAACTAATAATTTTGTTGTTTATTAAAGAAACCTGGTTGGTGTATTTTATTCTGGGATGTACAGTATATGATTGACCAAATCAGTAACTGGGTTAACATTTTTAAAATATATGTTGTGACCTGTGGAGAAGTGGGACTATAAAAGACAGTGCACGCCTCCCACCTCGGTCCTAACACTATTGACTCCATCCCTCTCCCTGGCAACTGAAGCTGAACCAGACTGCTCGCCACCTTGGTGTCAAATTTGACCCCAAGATGAGCATCCAACTACATATATGCACCATCAATAAGACTACCTATATACACCTCCTTAACATTCCCCAACTCTGCCCTTGCCTCAGTTCATCTGATGATGAAACCCTCATCCATGCCTTTGTTACTCTAGACCTGACTATTCCAATGCACTCCTGGCTGGTCTCCCACTTTCTAGGTTCTGTAAACTTGAGGTCATCCAAAATTCTGCTGCTGGTGTGCTTACTCATCACTAAGTCCCATTAACCCTTCACCCCTGTGCTCATTGATCTACATTGGCTGCCAGTCAAGCAATGTCTTGATTTTCAAATTCTCATCCTTGTTTGCAAATCCCTCCTCACCCCTCCCTATCTCTGTAATCTCCTTCACCCCCAAGTGTAGCAAGCAATTAGGAAGACAAATGGTATGTTGCCCTTCATCGCAAGGGGTTTTGAGTACAGGAGTAAGGAAGTCTTGCTGCAATTGTACAGTACCTTGGTGAGACTGCACTTGGAGTATTGTGTAAAATTTTGGTTTCCTTATCTAAGGAAGGATATACTTGCCATAGAGGGAGTGCAACAGAGGTTCACCAGACAAATCCCTGGGATGGGGAGATTGTCCTCTGAGGGGAGATTGAGGAAACTGGGCCAGTATTCTCTAGAGTTTCGAAGAATGAGAGGTGATCTCATTGAAACTTACAAAATTCTTACAGGGCACAACAGGGTGAATGTAGATAGGATGTTTCCTTGGCTGGTGAGTCTAGAACCAGTGGGCGTAGTCTCAGAATAAAGGGTAGACCATTTAAGACAGAGATGAGGAGGAATTTCTTCACTCAGAGGTGAATCTTTGGAATTCTCTACCCCCGAAGGCTGTGGAAGCTCAATCATTGAGCGTGTTCAAGACAGAAATCAACAGATAGCTAGATACTAATGACATCAAGTGATATGAGGATAATGTAGAAAACTGACATTGAGGTAGCTAATCAGCCATGATCTAATTGAATAGCCTACTCCCGCACCCATATTCCTATGTTCTCAAAACTCTTTGAGGTATCTGTGCTCATCTAATTCTGGCCTGTTGAACATCCCCGATTTTAATTGCTCCACCATTGGTGGCTGCACCTTCAGTTGCCAGGGCTCTAAACTCTGGAATTCCCTCCCTACATATCTCTGCCTCTCTACCTTGCTTTCCACCTTTAAGACACTCCTTAAAACCTACCTCTTTGACCAAGCTTTTGATCATCTCCTCAAAGATCACCTGTGGCTCAATGTATAATTTGTTTGATACCGTTCCTGTGGCATTTTATTATTTGGGATGTTCAATTATGTTAAAGGTGCACTATAAATATAAGTTGTTAAGGAAATTATTTTGGTGCAAATTCTAGACAATTTGATTCTAGACAATCCTTGAGGCTGTACTTGATAGAAGTGAGTCACTACCATGAGGAGCCCATGTCCCCACCAACCAGAAGCTTCCTTGTGGTTGCCGTGGTTGCTGTCACAGCTGCAAAACTGGGATCAGTGTAACAACAACAACTTGTGTCCATATAACATCTTTTAATGTAGTAAAATGCCCCAGGGTGCTTCACAGGAACATAATCAGACTAAAATTGATACCAAGCCAAAGGAGACATTAGGACAGGAGACCAAATGCTTGGTCAAAGAGAGAGATTTTAAGCAGAGTCTAAAAGGAGAAGTGAGAGGTGGAGAGGTGAAATTTTTTTTTGGTTTTTGGAGGAGGGAATTCCAGAGCTCGGGGGCTTGGCAGCTGAAGGCATGCCCGCCAATGGTGGGGTGAAGGAAATCGGGGATGCTCAAGAGTCCATAGTTAGAGGAGGGATGTAAGGCTAAAGGAGGTTAGAGATGGGGAGAGGCGAGGCCATGGAGGGATTTGAACATGAGGATAAGAATTGGATTCTGAAATAGTTTCATATTTCAGTGGTGGCTGGTCTGACAAGGGGCCAGACTTGTACACTCATTGTAGCTGTCTTGATGAATGGAAACAGCTATTGGAAAAATTACAATTTTATGATTTAGATCTTGTAAAGTAATGGTTGAGAATCAATCGATCATCAGTTCATTCTATCTCGAAGTTCACGTGATGAATAATGCCAGGATCACAAATAAATCTGTCCCATTCCCCTCCCTGGACTGAATTATCTCTCATGATTTTATTCCAGAGCAAAATCTCACTGGGTTAGCTTTAGGGTGGTTCATTTTATTGAAGGGAAGCATTTCTTTTGTAGTGATAATCTATACTGGGATGGATTCGATGAGAGAGTTGGGGTGGATGGATAAAGGCTATGTATTTCATTTGGTGACTCTCAAGGATTTGGTCTTCTGTATTTAATGCTGATCTTTGGCTGCATTTTACAACTATAGTGTTTCATGAGCTGGTTTGCTTTGCAGCAACACTAGATCAGTAGTATAAATCCAGAGTCAGAACTTGACCTGACCCTAGAACACAATGGAATTGGCCCCCTGAAGGACACAATATTACTTCATTCCACTCTAGTGTCTGGTTAAGCCTACAGTTGCAGTATAAATGCAAGTTGAACTTGGATTTTTATTCCTTCCATCAAGATCATAATAATGAGAGAATAAAACCCTTTTTCCCCATTTTACCCTGACATAAAAGGTGATGTTTTTATTGGCGAAACTGTTGAAGAGCAGTAATGGAATAAAGCCAATCACATTGTGTCAATCACAGATCAAGCTATCTTTGATCACTTCCTTGTATCACTCTTCAACCACATCCCCTTCCCCCGCATCCTCCCCAACCTTACTTCCTTTGGTGTCCTACCCGGAAGCAACTCTCTCCCAATTCACTTACAACTGTACTTTCAAAATCCCAATTGTCTAGCCTTTAGCCCTCCGTTTGCCACAACATTTCTGCAGCTACTGATTTGCTCAACCATACTCTCGCCACCACCTTTAATGCAGTAGACCCCAATAAAACCATTACTTTCTCTCACCCTGGCCATTCTCCCAGTACAATCCTCATCTCCATTCCCTTAAGTCTGAGTGATGCAGATTTGAACGGATATGGCGGACAACTGTTTTAGCCATTCACCACAAGATCTAGCTGGACCACATAAAACACTATTGGGTCCTACTCTCGTCTCTTAAAACTTCTCACTCTTCCAGGATCATCCTTTTCTCTACTGCAAGCCGCCTTCTCAACACAAGAACACAAGAAATAAGAGCAGAAGTAGACCATATGGCCCATTGAGCCTGCTCCGCCATTCAATACAATCATGGCTGATCTTAGGCTTCAACTCCACTTTCCCGCCCGCTCGCTATATCCCTTGATTCCCTGAGAGATCAAAAGTCTGTCTACCCCAGCCTTAAATGCATTCAGAAATGGAGCATCCATACCCTGTGCTGTAGAGAATTCCAAAGATTTACAACCCTTTGAGTGAAGTAATTTTTCCTCATCTCAGTCCTAAATGATTGGCCCCTTATCCTGAGACTGTGTCCCCATGTTTTAGATTCCCCGACCAGTGGAAATAATCTCTCAGCGTCTACCCTATCCAGCCCCTTCAGAATCTTATATGTTTCAATGAGATCTCCACTCATTCTTCTAAGCTCCAGAGAGTATAGGCCCAATTTACTCAGCCTCTCATCATAGGGCAACCCCTTCATACCCTCAGGGACCAGTTTAGTGAACCTTCAGTGTACCACCTCCAATGCCAATATATCCTTTCTTAAACCTACCTCCCCTGTCTCCTCCACCCTCACCTCCAACAAGAAGTGAGAGGAGCCCATGGACTACACTCGTCTGGTTCCATTTTTATCTATTCAGTCATAACCTGAGAATCACTTGCAATGGTTTCTCTTCCCACTCCAACACTGTTACCTATGGTGTCCCCCAAGGATCTAACCTTGGCACTATCCTATTTCTTATCTACATGCTGTCCCTCGGCGACATCATCCAAAAATACAACATCAGTTTCCACATGCACCCTGACAGCACCCAGCTCTGCCTCACCATCACCTGTCTAAATCATGAGACTGCTTGTCCGACATACAGGATGAAAAGAAATTTCCTCCAACTTAATTTTAGGAAGCCATGGTCTTCAGTCCTTGCCACTCTCTCCAGAGGGCTATTTTTTAAGATAAAAATCTCTCTCATTGGAGTTTCTGTTAGGAGATACATGGCCCTCTCCCCTGTGATCACACAATGGGCCAGGATATGATAACCATCGCTATCGATTAATGTTTGAATGGATACTATTCTGTTATGATGTTGCTACTTCACACCCATTCATCCTGGTTTTGGCTGTGAGTCAGACTGACTCCAGCATCCTTTGTTAATTCATTCATGTCAATAAGTTATTAATATGCGATAGTCCTCATTTCAATTTCAAAGGGGTTCTTCCAAGAGCTATTTCAGACGAGGTTAACAAGTTCCATCTTTGCAGACTAGTTTGCTTGTTTCTAGCAGAGGAGGAGGTCACAAAGCCGCTATTCCATTTTGACTGTGGTGCAAGTGTCGAAGTTCTTGTGATTTAGTTTCAACAGTTGTCATTTTAACCTCATAATTCCCCCATTTCATTGTTTATTTCATCATGCCTCCTTCTGTACATGGCAGTAGCCTGACGGTCACTGCTCATACTCCTTTTACAAATGGTACTGATGCCAAACTGGAAGCTACAATGGTGCCATTGCACCTACTAACTGTATTCACTTACCTGGTATTCGGCTAACTAGATACAATGTTATTATGAAAGCTTTTTCATTTATGGGGCTAGATGATGAATGTCAGTGGAATATTTAACCTTAGTAGGAGGGGGTTCCTGTGCTGAACTCTACTGTATCGGATTTCCCAAAAGCTTCATTTGCTTTAATTCAGTGATAAATTTGATCAGCTGACTGATACGTTTGACTTTTCTATCTGACCTGGGATCGCTGCTGGGCACAGTGCAGAAAGCAGGAACTAGATAGGACATTTCTTTTGGTGGCTGGGGATGGTCAGGGGATGGGGTAGGCTGGTCTATATTTGAAAAATGTTTGAATTCAAGAGGAAAATAAATGTTTTTCTAAAATTACACGTCAATTTTTATCTGTTCCTGCCGATTAAAGACTTCTCCCAGCTGCTAAAGCAAGTTAGGTTGCTGAAGATCAGACATGTAGATAGTGAACTTGTTTAAAACCCAGAATTGCAGATATTGTCAGTAGAGCTATTGAACTGAATGAGTTCTAAATTGTAGACAACCTTGTGTAGTTATCACTCTACAGCATTCCTGACAACATCTGATGACTAATGTGCTCTTCACTACCGGGCAAGTTTATAACCTACCTGAGCTGGGTCACAAAGCATGCATCCAACTGTTCTACCTCGGTGATCTGAAATGCTCACTGGGATTAAATAAATAGGCCCAAGAGTGTGACAAAACAACTCGCATCCATCTCACTGTGTCTACGCTGACCATCTCAGATGCGTGCTGATATCAGTCTTTGTTCTGTATCAGGGGAGCTAGGGACAGCAGCTTCTCTGCAGACTAGAACAAAAAGCCCCACAGTGAATGCTGGATATCAGAACTAAGAATAGAAAATGCTGGAAATACACAGCAAGTCAAGAGTCACACATAAAACATAAACTTGTCTTTCTCCTTGATTAACTTGTTGTATATTTCCAGGACTTTCTATTTTCTTTTCTGAATTTATTTTTATTCATTCATGGGATGTGGGCGTCACGGGCTAGGCCAGCATTTATTGCCCATCCCTAATTGCCCTTGAGAAGTGGGTAGTGAGCTGCCTTCTTGAACCGCTGTAGTCCATGTGAGGTAGGGACACCCGCAGTGCTGTTAGGAAGGAAGTTCCAGAATTTTGACCCAGCGACAGTGAAGGAACAGCGATATAGTTCCAAGTCAGGATGGTGTGTAGCTTGGAGGGGAACTTGCAGGTGGTGGTGTTCCCATGCATTTGCTGCCCTTGTCCTTCTAATTGGTAGAGGTCACAGGTTTGGTAGGTGCTGTCTAAGGACCCTAGGATCATGGCTGTAGTGCATCTTGTAGATGGTACACACTGCTGCTACTGTGCCTCTGTATTGGAGGCAGTGAATGTTTGTGGATGGGGTGCCAGTCAAGCAGGCTACTTTGTCCTGGATGGTGTCGAGCTTCTTGAGTGTTGTTGGAGCTGCACCCATCCAGGCAAGTGGAGAGTATTCCATCACATTCCTGACTTGTGCCTTGTCGATGATGGACAGGCTTTGGGGAGTCAGGAGGTGAGTTACTCGCCACAGGATTCCTAGCCTCTGACCTGCTCTTGTAGCCATGGTATTTATATGGCTGGTCCAGTTCAGTTTCTGGTCAATGGTAACCCCCAGGATGTTGATAATGGGGGATTCAGCGAATGTGAAATTACAATTGATATCGCATTAACAGTTGGTAAAGGGAACTTTTTTTGCCCTACAAATGGGTATTACTCTGTTGAGGAATTAAGTTTCTCTTTTAAACAATGCATATTTTGCTCTAACCTCATCTTGAAATGGAAAAGAGGGGGCTAAGTGCAGCCCTGCTCATATGGCGATCAATATAGAATTATCTCAAGCAAAATAACTTGAAGATTACTTCACAATTTATTTATCTTTGTTCTCAATCTTCAACAGAAACATTTTTAGATGCTGCTTATTAATATTTATTCCCTGCCCCTTTCTGAAGGTTCTTCTACACTATTCCCTCTTTATCCAGCAGGGTGTGCAAGTGACCTTCCCCACAGGTGTCCAGGAAATACACACGAGCAATGCAGGTTCAGTTTTTTTTATGAAGTTGAACATAACTAAGAAGATAGCAGCATCTGAATTCGAACAGAATAGCAGTGGCATGTGGATTGCTTGGAATGTTGGCATTATACAGCACTCGAGTTGCCAACTCTGACTGGACATATTCCTGGAGGTTTCATCACATGACCTGTCTCCAACTGCCCTGCCCCCACATTCCACTGTTGATCACCCAACATGTCCATCCTCACTCTGCACCACCTACCCATGCTCATTGGAAAGTGAAGACTCTTCATTATCCAATTGGATGATTCTTTACTGTCAGTCAAACTGCCTTTTATCAAATCTCCAATATTTTTATAACTAATAAACAGAAGTGTTCAAAAAATGGAAAAAAAAACACTTTTTTAATGGCCAACAAATTTTCTTCAGAGTTACTCATAGCAGTACCCTGGATATTAACCATGAATTCCTGGAGTCTTCAGGCCAATCTTGGAGGCTTGGCAACCCTATATGGCACAGTGCTATCCTTCCACGAAGTATTTTACACAGGGAATTTGTGGGGTATCAGAAGTGATGCCAGTTTTAAAGATTTGTCAATGAACGCTTAATGTATGTAAAAATAAGTGATTGTAATTACTCTAGTGCTGCTTTATTGGAACGAGAAGCTTATAGAACAAACCATTTAACCAACACTTCTCTGGACCTGTCTCCTGCTGTTACGACCCAGTGAGAAAGGGGTCCAGGGGTCCCTCTCAGCCTTCACTTGGTCTTACTGTAAAAGGGTTTAATTTTTAAACACCGTGTTTTTATTACCCCTTTAGTGAATCCTTGTTCACCGCTTTCCAATTATAAGGCAAAGAAACCAGCACAAGCAGGTTTTCTTAGATTTAAAGAAGAAAAGTTGAAATTTATTAAACTTGAATTTAAACTCGAATTCAGTTAACGCCTACAGATACACAACGCGCCCATGCTGGCATGCATACATGATACACACATGCAAATAGAGACTGAAAAGAGCAGAAGAAAAAAATAAAGTGGGAAGTTTGAGGCAATATGTGAAGAGTTTTAGTTACAGTTCTTCAAGCTCACTGTAGAGTCCTTGATTGTAGGTAGATCTTGCGTTTCGTTGGAGCCTTGTATTCTTCCTAAACCTTGTTTGCTGTAGGAGACTTTCCTCTCTTGGGGTTCATGTGCCTTCAGTGGATTCAGAGGTTTGTGAGAAAGAGATGGGAGCAGATGGGAGCAGACAGGAGAGATCTTCTCAGTCTAGGAGCAAACAGTCTTTCCCAGTTCAAACCCTCTGTGGCTAGTTTAAAAGACCCTGGAACAGCAGTTAGTCATGTGACTAGCTGGTCTAACCAGTCCCGGATTGTATCACCTTAGCAGTCTCCGGAATGTAGCTCTACACACAATACCTGGTGATCAAGGTCCATTGTGGGCTGAATGTGTCAGGGAATGGTCCTTTGTCTTTCCAAGCACTGTCTGTTAATGTGCAAATGACATTTCCAGCCACGGCTGATCTGTTTAAAAAGTCATTTCCTCGCCCCAGCAGCAGTTTAAAATCAAGGCTGCATTTGCTAACAATGCAACCACTAGGTGGCGCAGTACTTCCACATATGCAAATGCAGGCTCTTCAACTGGAACGTCAGTGTCTTCGACGTTCTGGCAGCTGCCAGGATTAAAGATGGCGCTGCTAAATTTATCACGGGAAATGCTTATGGCTGGATCATTCTATCAAACTAACCTTACATTAAGTTGGATAGAAGCCCAGTAATATGCTACTCTGTAATTATAGGATACTAAGTGTAATCCTCAGATCCATTTAATATTGCAGTAATCCCATTAAATACAAAAGTAATTTTATGATTGAATTTTCATTGGAAGATAGTGAATTGGCACTCTGATAGTTGGAAAAGAAAATCAGACAGAGTATAAAATGTGCTGCCAATTTGTTATTGTGATTCGATTATACCACCGACCAGGACAGATCTCACCCGAACGCAGCTACTAGCTCCCAGCCCACTGGCCGCTCTCCCCACTCAGCAACTCGCTTTCTCCCCCTCCTCCCCACCGGCCACTTCCCCCCCTCAGCCACTTGCTCCAGACCTCGCTGCTCCCCCCACTTCCCTGGCCGATTGTTCCCCACTTGCGCCAAGCCACTCTCTGGTCAGTCACACGCTCCACACTGCCCCCGCACCACCCTCCCCCCACCCGGCCCAGTCACTAGCTCTAGGCCGCGCCGCATCCCTCCTCTCGGTCACTCTCATGTTCATCATTCACCAGGCACCGCCCAAAAAAGCAAGGCAGGCCGCAAGGGGTGACGGGGCGCATAGGAGTGAGTGGCTGAGAGGAGGGCAGCAGCACCGCCTAGAGCTAGCGGCTGAGGGGGGAACAAGGGAAGCAGGGAACAAGCGGCTGGAGAGTGGGGTGGTGCAAAGCAAGGAACAATCGGCCAGGGGAGTGGGGGGGAGCAGTGAGGTCTGGAGTGAGAGGTTGAGGGGAGGAAGCGTCGAGGCCTGGAGTGAGTTGCCGAGGAGGGTTGAGCTCCAGCCTCAAAGTGTCTCATTCAGCCGCTTCCTCCAGCCAAATGAGGAGCTAGTTACCTGTTGACGCTTTATCACACATGCGCGAAGATGGATCTGGCGTGGATACGCGATGCTGTTGGCGCTGTGTGATGATGTCATCCTGCATATGCGCCACTAAGTCCTGGCAAGATGTAGGTGCGCAGCTTGGCGCACTCTGATGACGTCAGTGGGCCAGTGCGTTGTCAGGAATCACTTTGTAAAATCAATGTTCATGACAAAATTAATGTGGCTCTTCTTGGCAGGTGGGGGCCTGCATGACACTATTCAGAATTCCTCACGACTAGCAGCAAGTAGTCAGGGTCTCTCATTGAGCTGTTTCCTGCATGGTGTGACCCATTTATTTAAAAAGCTAAATTCACCAGAGTCTGTAATCAGTCATTTTTGGACATGAAACGGTGATTCCTGCCAACAGTAAAGGTAAACGGAGTCATCTTGCCGAGGGCAATAAGTTTGAGCCCATCTATTTGCTTTCACCCAAGTACATCTCAAACATAGAAACATAGAAAATAGGAGCAGGAGTAGGCCATTCGGCCCTTTGAGCCTGCTCCGCCATTCATTATGATCATGACTGATCATCCAACTCAGTAACCCGTTCCTGCTTTCACCCCATACCCTTTGATCCCTTTAGACCCAAGAGCTATATCTAACTTCATCTTGAAAACATACAATGTTGTGGCCTCAACTGCTTTCTGTGGTAGCAATTCCACAGGCTCACCACTCTCTGTGTGTGAAGAAATTTCTCCTCATCTCAGTCCTGAAAGGTTTACACTGTATCCTTGGACTATGAATCTTGGCTCTAGACTCCCCCACCATCGGGAACATCCTTCCTGCATCTACCCTGTCAAGTCCTGTTCGAATTTTATAGGTTTCTATGAGATTCCCCCCTCACTTTTCTGAACTCCAGCAAATATAATCCTAACCGACTCGATCTCTCCTCATATGTCAGTCCGGCCATCCCAGGAATCAGTCTGATTAGATTAGATTAGATTAGAGATACAGCACTGAAACAGGCCCTTCGGCCCACCGAGTCTGTGCCGACCATCAACCACCCATTTATACTAATCCTACACTAATCCCATATTCCTACCAAACCTCCCCATCTGTCCCTATATTTCCCTACCACCTACCTATACTAGTGACAATTTATAATGGCCAATTTACCTACCAACCTGCAAGTCTTTTGGCTTGTGGGAGGAAACCGGAGCACCCGGAGAAAACCCACGCAGACACAGGGAGAACTTGCAAACTCCACACAGGCAGTGCCCAGAATCGAACCCGGGTCCCTGAAGCTGTGAGGCTGCAGTGCTAACCACTGCGCCACTGTGCCGCCCTTCGCTGCACTCCCTCTAGAACAAGAACATCCTTCCTCAGATAAGGAGACCAAAATGCACACAATATTCCAGGTGTGGCCTCACCAAGGCCCTGTATAATGGCAGCAAGACATCCCTGCTCCTGTACTCAAATCTTCTCGCAACGAAGGCCAACATACCGTTTGCCTTTTTTACCACCTGTTGCACCTGCAAGCTTACCTTCAGGTGTACGAGAATACCCAGGTCTTGCTGCATATTCCCCTCTCTCAGTTTATAGCCGTTCAGATAATAATCTGCCTTCCTGTTTTTGCTACCAAAGTGGATAACCTCACATTTATCCACATTATACTGCATCTGCCATGCATTAGCCCACTCTCTCAACTTGTCCAAATCACCCTGAAGCCTCTCTGCATCCTCCTCACAACTCACCCTCCCACCCAGTTTTGTGTCATCTGCAAATTTGGAGATATTATATTTAGTTTTACCAAAGTTTTGGTGTTTGTTGATGTACTTACGAATTCTCCCCATCCTTGTATTATTCCACATTGTTGATTCTTTGATGTGCTTTGTTGTATACTGTGACAGAGAAACCAGATATTTACACGATACTGTAAAACATCAGTGGGTTTCAGTGCTGAGGACTGCTCACCCCTGAGGAATCAGTTGCAAGTGAGTTGAGCGTGTTCCAGATGTGTCCATAAAGTATATTGCCAAGTGCAGTCTGCCACTACCTGAGCTGTAATGCAGTTGGAGTGTGGATTGAGATACCAGGGCAGATTGCCTTTTCACTGAAGTCAGAAATACAGCTGTTTCCATGTGATGCTCCTGCTCTGAACAATCTGCCGCAGAAATGGTAGAATTAGTCAGCATCCCTGGAGAGTTGAACTTGTGACCACTGTTTGTGTGTTGAATGCAGTTGCCAGTATACCAGGCTGCCAGTCCTTTCTCCGCCACAATAAAATAGTGTAAGTTAATTATACATTGGGAATTTCCTCTGGACATCTACCAATCCACTGTAACTTGTGCAGAAGTTGGTGGAAATGTGGGGAATGAAACTGGTCTTCAGTGATAGTGTAAAACAGACCAGTGAATCAACAGTCAGTTTCAGCAGCATGTAAAAAATAAGTAACCAATCACTATTGCCTATTTTGCACAATGATCCAAGATGAATTTCACCCTCATTTAACTTTCATGCAATACAGAGGCATATTGGACAAGTGAGAAGATTAGCGTTTAGATGGGGCAATGAATTTTCCATAGTGGTTTTTAGCTTAAAAGTGTATGATAGCAATTCAGAAATAACATAATCATGTAGAACTGATGATTATTTTTGATATATAAATTGTATTTGCAGGAGTGATGGTCAGAACCTAGGAAACAACAGCAATGGAATTGTGCAGTGAACTGATAGCTGGATAAACTGCTATTGATCCTCTAGATTTTGCTATTTTGTAAAGTTTTAAATGTGATAATGTGAATATGTACAGGAGCTGTATGCATTGAGTTCAAAGATCCGGGGCATCACTGCTGCAAATCTTGGCTCTTTTATGTTGATAACCAACTTATTTGAAACCCATATTTAATTATCCTCAATTTTTTCATAATGCTATTTAAATCAAGTGTAAAAAAGATATTTTGTAACGTCGATATGGATTTGCCCATTTTTCGGAAAATATGTGGGAGAGGTGATACTGTGAGTTTATGGTCAAAATAAGAAGGTGAATAACATAACATAAGAACTAGGAGCAGGAGCAGGCAATTCAGCCCCTCGAGCCTGCGCCGCTTTCAATACGATCATGGCTGATCTCATCTCGGCCTCAACTCCATTTTCGTGCCCATTCTCCATAACCCTTCAACCCATTACTAATTAAAAATCTGTCTATCTCCTCAATGTCGTGGTATCCACCGCACTCTGGGGTAGTGAATTCCACAGCCTCACGACCCTTTGAGGGAAGTAATTTTTCCTACTCTCTGTTTAAAATCTGCTACCCCTTATCCTAAAACTGGGAAGAATGCTGGGAAGTACAACATTTTCCTTTTTTTTGAATCAGTATCTGATCAAGCAGCACCAGATTAGGTTTTGTGTTTATTAGATGAAGAGGAAAGCCACCTTAACAACATGCTATATCCCAACAAGAGAACTGAGCTCCCTTCTGGAATAGTGAAGACATTTTCATTTTGGTAAACCAGGCTACCAGTTGAATACCAAATGGTGCTGAATTATGAGTACACTTTGAGCTATAGACTTTCACCCATTAGGAACAGTTTGAAACTGCTCAAGTTCATTTCACTTTCGAGTCTCATAGTTGACATGAGAGGAGACGGAAATTCGTTTCAGACCTGAAATTGGCCAGAGGCTCGAGACTAACCCAAAATTGGTACTCTGGTCTCATATTGCCAGAAATTTGCAGACGCCCATGGGGTATACAAAGGCAATTCACCAGTTCCTCAAGGACCTTTGGTATGTCCTGTGACAAGGCAAGCTGTTTGGGGCTGGAGTGGGCCATCAGGCAGAGGTCAATCAAGGGCCAGCAGCAGTCTTCAGGACTGCTTTGGACCCGGGGGGAGCATTCCTGCTCCTTCTGACTCCACATTCAGGTAGGTAGTTGAAGGCAGCTTCCGGTGGTCCCACCGTGGGCGCTTGGTGGGCCACATGTAGACATGGCTCTCCTGAATACAGCTGGCCTGGAGCTGGTTATGTTCAGGGCTGCCCAATTTCAGGAAAGTGACCTCAAAGAGATGTTAGGCCTAGTATTTGCACATGCAAAGGACCTAGTGCCAATTTTTTCCACGGGACCTGTCTTCTATACTCGGGTCTTTACCAAAATCACAGACAGTGCACTTCCGTCATGGCATATTGGATCCTTGGTCGCCATTTTATGACTCTAAAACTCACATGGGATCAACAAATTTCGATCCCAAAGTTTCTATCCCAATAATTAACTGTGCCACCCAGCGCCATCTTCTCTTCAGAATTTTAAACAGGTTTGAATTGGCATTTAATTCAATGAAGAAAATGTTTTGTAAATTTTAATGGAAAAGCAACTGCTGTTTGCAATCTTAACTGGCATGGAAACCATTAGCAATCTGTTTAAATTGAACATCTGGTTCAATTTTATAGTGAACAGAAAGAATTCACAAGGGAAAATTTTGGAATATTAGGCTTATTTTATAACTCAGGAAACCGTTACAACTCACAACCGGTCTTTCTTGTGAATGGAAGAAAGTTGTACCATTTCAGTATTCTTCACTGAATGCCTATCTCAATATTCATCTGTTTTGACTTAAATGTGGGTTTGAAAGAAGGAAGTCCAACAGTGACAGCATTTATTTTATTATAAGCATTATGTTAAATAGACATGGCTGCCCCTTTTCCACTCCTTTGTAATTTCTTCAGGCTGTTGTCTTTATCCCTTTTCTGGTTCTCTTTCTGTTCCTTTTAATTTTCTTCTCAATTAAAATCAGAATTTTTCAGTCATGACTATTCGTATTTCTCATTCAGTGTTTTCCAGCATTATTTTAAAAAAGGCCTTCAGCTGTTATAGCTAAAAAGGGATTAAATGGAGCCATTTGTGTAAGTTGAAATCACAAAATCTTTAGTTATTTATGAGTATGTTTTTCCTCCTGTTCATATGCTAATGCCTCTTACACTAATGCTAGCAAGTGGTGACAAATAAATTGATATCAAAACACTGCTGATAAATCATGAGTTTTTGGTGGGAGCTATTTACCCTCTAATCCTATACTCTATTCTTCCCTCTAAGCAGTAGCACTTGTTCTCTTGAAGACATACAACGGACTTAGTCCCATGCCTTTATATTTGGAGCTCTCTTTGAGGGAATCTAGTTTCTCAAATTTATACATGTCACTCTGTTTAGAGCATTACTTAAAAATTCAGTTTTTATTTTTTATTAACTGCGGATACCATAAGATGTTGGTTGTATACATGACATGTGTATTCAGTCCCTTTCTCAATGCTGGTACACAGTCACCATTTTAATAAATGATATGCAAAGTTTGTGCTATGCTGTGTTTAATGTAATACAGTTTCTGGAGCATTGTGGAACACTTGGTATCTTTTACCTTCTGAGTCCAGCTTTCCTTTATAATAGATGCAGATGCAAGCTGAGTTACCTTGTGCCAGGAAGTTCTTAAGAACATTTGTATTCATTGTGATTTAATTAATGCCATATTATCTCTCAATGATTCGTAACATAGCATCTGTAATCATAGCAAGTCATTTTATTTGATATGTTGCCCCAACACGCAGAACATCCTCAGTGACTGTATTACAGTGGTTAATGAATGTTTAATGTTGTATGGTTCCTATTGAAGAAATTAGGTATCTGTGAGCAAGTGTCAGCAAATATTTTATTATTCTAAAGACGCTTGGCTTCAAAACCAAACATTTTCACAAGTCAGTGACTTTTTTGTTTTAATGAGTTCTCTTGAAATAAATAAAACATGAATTACAGGGTCATGCTGCTTTAAGAGTGCAGCCATTTATTTTGCATGCTCATCTTCAAGATATACATCAAGGTAAACTATGAAATGCTCACAATTACCATTAATAGCAAAACAGCACAAAGGTGGCTGGGTGGATAAAATGCTCCTTCAAACAGGTTGTCATAAAACATTGCTCTTGGCTATGTGCGAGACATGCTGGGACTGTGCCAAGATGAACCAGAATAATACATTCAAAGTGTGAGGCATCACTGGAGTAATCAATGTGGGAATTTTTTGGTTCCTAGCTGAAGGACCCTGAATATAGCTGTATCAATGTTCTGTTAGTTTCTGTGTTACAATATGAACTAGATCTTCAGTTAGCATCTGTTTTAGTAAGTTGTTTCCAGTTGCAGCATAGAACAGTGCTACTTCATTCCCTATCATTTTCAGCAGATTGGTTGTATGAGGCATGTTTTGGCAATTTAAAAATATTTTTGTTCTACTGTAAAGTAGGGCGGCACAGTGGCGCAGTGGTTAGCACCGCAGCCTCACAGCTCTGGCGACCCGGGTTCAATTCCGGGTACTGCCTGTGTGGAGTTTGCAAGTTCTCCCTGTGTCTGCATGGGTTTCCTCCGGGTGCTCCGGTTTCCTCCCACATGCCAAAGACTTGCAGGTTGATAGGTAAATTGGCCATTAGAAATTGCCCCTAGTGTAGGTAGGTGGTAGGGAAAATATAGGGACAGGTGGGGATGTGGTAGGAATATGGAATTAGTGTAGGATTAGTATAAGTGGGTGGTTGATGGTCGGCACAGACTCGGTGGGCCGAAGGGCCTGTTTCAGTGCTGTATCTCTAAACTAAACTAAAGTATTTGGAGCTGAATAATCTTTTTATTATAGTCCATGTAGTTTGACTATTTGAAATGTTTACAATTTGTTCTTGCAATTGGAATCATGCAAAGGAGGAGACCTTTCACCCTTCGAATCTTCACTGGCTCTTTGGAGGAGCAATCTAGTTAGTCCCACTCCCCTGCTCTTTTCCTATATCCCTGCAATTTTTCCCCCCTTCAAATATTTATTCAATTCCTTTCAGAAGGTTACTAAATTTGTTGTGATTCTTTTTAAAAAATGAATAAACTAACCAGAAGCTAAGATTTTACTTGAAACTAACTATAGTGGGGCAATTTTAACTTAACCCACACATTGGGTAACTGACCAGATCGAGTGCAATACCAGTTTTGCACCCTGTCTGATAGGCACCAGTAAAATCAAGATGGATATAATACCAGTAAATATAAGTCCCCCTCCTGTACACACATACAAGTTTTTCTAACGAGAATAACCGTTGTATTCATTCCAGGTTAAAAAGGAGGGAGGGTAATTATTTTTTGTAACATGCGCAGTAATTGAGCAGCTGTCTGATCTTCCTTGGTTAGAAAACCTTTGCTTGTGGAAAGTCTTAAATGTTGTCTGATCCTCCTCTGAAGGAACAGTGAACATTTTTTCTTGAGAGAATGAAGTGCACCTGGGTCTTCTCCTTCTTTGGCCTCCTTATCTCGAGGCACAATGGGTAAGCGCCTAGAGGTGGTCAGTGGTTTGTGGATCAGCGCCTGCAGTGGCTATAAAGGCCAATTCTAGAGTGACAGACTCTTCCACAGGCGCTGTAGATAAAATTGGTTGTTGGGGCTGTTACACAGTTGGCTCTCTCCTTGCACTTTTTTTTTCCTGCCAACTGCTAAGTCTCTTTGACTCGCCACTCTTTAGCCCTGCCTTTAGGGCTGCCCACCAGCTCTGGCGATCACTGGCAACTGACTCCCACGACTTGTGGTCAATGTCACAGGACTTCATGTCGTGTTTGCAGATGTCTTTAAAGCAGAGACATGGACGGCCGGTGGGTCTAATACCAGTGACACGCTCACTGTACAATGTATCCTTGGGGATCCTACCATCTTCCATGCGGCTCACATGGCCAAGCCATCTCAAGCGCCACTGGCTCAGTAGGGTGTGTATGCTGAGGATGTTGGCCGCCTCGAGGACTTCTGCGTTGGAGATACGGTCCTGCCACCTGATGCCAAGGATTCTCCGGAGGCAGCGAAGATGGAATGAATTGAGATGTCGCTCTTGGCTGACATCCGTTCTCCTGGCCTTGCTGCCGTAGAGCAAGGTACTGAAGACACAGGCTTAAAACACTCGGACTTTTGTGTTCTGTGTCAGTGCACCATTTTCCCACACCCTCTTGGCCAGTCTGGGCAAAGCAGCGGAAGCCTTTCCCATGCGCTTGTTGATTTCTGCATCGAGAGACAGGTTACTGGTGATAGTTGAGCCTAGGTAGGTGAGCTCTTGAACCACTTCCAGAGCGTGGTCACCAATATTGATGGATGGAGCATTTCCGACGTCCTGTCCCATGATGTTCGTTTTCTTGAGGCTGATGGTTAGGCCAAATTCATTGCAGGCAGCCATAATCCTGTCGATGAGTCTCTGCAGACACTCTTCAGTATGAGATGTTAATGCAGCGTCATCAGCAAAGAGGAGTTCCCTGATGAGGACTTTCCGTACTTTGGTCTTCGCTCTAAGATGGGCAAGGTTGAACAACCTGCCCCCTGATCTTGTGTGGAGGAAAATTCCTTCTTCTGAAGACTTGAATACATGTGAGAGCAACAAACCTGGGTCTGTCTGTGGGTTATTGGTGTTTATAATCATTGTCCTGTGAAATAAGGATATGCTGCATGTTGGCAGAGCACAATGTGCTGAGCCCATTTCTCCTCCTCCACACACATACTGTACAGGGTGGGGTAGCAGGAGTGTTAATTCCATTTTAAATTAATTTTACAAAATATTAGCAATTGGTCTGGCAACAGAGCCAATTAGGGCTGAGCACTCCATCAAGATACATTCTAGTACTATCCGTGGGTTTTATAATAACCAGGATAGGACGATAGCATTATAAGGCTTGCTGCCAGAAGCTACTAATATAATTATATGATCAGATGCTGTCAGATAATTTTGTGGTTTAACTCATAACATTGTTATATAATCAAAATGACATTTTATAGCTTTGGCTATGCCTAAGGTAACAGCTAGAGAATGAAGTCTAGTTAGTTTTGTGATGAATATGTTGAAAGGGAACGTTTTTATATTCCACTGGAGTCTGTAAGATCTCCAAAAGATTGCAAATGTACTTGGTTCAAACCACTAATGCAAGCTTAGAGTTGAAATGCATGGTTGGTTTGTTGGCATCCTTCCATATTGCTTAGCAATAACCTGCTCAGTGATGCTCAGTTTGGGTTCCGCCAGGGCCACTCAGCTCCTGACCTCATTACAGCCTTGGTTCAAACATGGACAAAAGAGCTGAACTCAAGAGGTGAGGTGAGAATGACTGCCCTTGACATCAAGGCAGCATTCGACTGAGTATGGCATCAAGGAGCCCGAGCAAAACTGAGGCCAATGGGAATTAGGGGGCAAACCCTCCGCTGGCTGGAGTCATACCTAGCGCAAAGGAAGATGGTTGTGGTTGTTGGAGGCCAATCATCTGAGCTCCAGGACATCACTGCAGGAGTTCCTCAGGGTAGTGTCCTCGGTCCTACCATCTTCAGCTGCTTCATCAATGACCTTCCTAAGGTCAGAAGTGGGGATGTTCGCTGATGATTGCACAATGTTCAGCACCATTCGTGACTTCTCAGATGCTGAAGCAGTCCGCGTACAAATGCAGCAAGACTTGGACAATATCCAGGCTTGGGCTGATAAGTGGCAAGTAACATTCGCACCACACAGTGCCAGGCAATGACCATCCAGGATGAAGCAGCCCGCTTGATTGGCACCCCATCTACAAACATTCACTCCCTCCACCACCAACGCACAGTGGCAGTCGTGTGTACCATCTACAAGATGCACTGCAGCAACGCTGCAAGGCTCTTTAGACAGCGCCTTCCAAACCCGTGACCTCTACCACCTAGAAGGACAAGGGCAGCAAATACAATGGAACACCATCACCTGCAATCTCCCCTCCAAGTCACACACCATCCTGACTTGGAACTATATCGCCGTTCCTTTACTGTCGCTGGGTCAAAATCCTGGAACTTCCTTCCAACAGCACTGTGGGTGTACCTATCCCACATGGACTGCAGCAGTTCAAGAAGGCAGCTCAACACCACCTTCTCAAGGGCAATTAGGGATGGGCAGTAAATGCTGGCCTAGCCAGCGACGCTCACATCCCATGAATGAATTTTTAAGAAGTACGATCGGGGCAGAGATGCAAAACCTTGTCCCGTGACCAAGGGTTTCTTGACGCTTATAGTCAAGGAGAACAAGTTACAGGCATGGGAGAGACAGTCCATGAGTCTTTGTAGCTGAGTTTCTGTGTGAGCAACTAGCACAGCATCATCAGCGTCGAGGGGTTCTCTGATCAGAATGTGATGTGTTTTGGTCTTCACTTTCAGCCTTGATAGATTATAGAGCTTGCCGTCTGACCTAGTATGCAAGTAGACTCCTTCCATATCTGCAGGGAAGGCAAAGGTCAGGAACGTGGAGAAGAAGATGTCAAACAGAGTAGGGGTTAGGACAACCCTGTTTCACTCTATTTTCCACTTAAACTGTCAGAAGTGGAGCCATCAAACTGTCCAGTACAGTACATCTTGTCATGGAAGGTATGGATGAGACTGAGGAGCTTCGTTTGGCAGCCAATTTTTCCCCAAATCCTGTAGAGCCCTGCTGTGCTGATGGTGTTGAATGCTTTAGTGAGATCTACGAAAGTGCGATAAAGGGGTATACTCTGTTCCCTACGCTTCTTTTGTAGCTGGCGTATGGAGTAGATCTGCTGGCACAGAAAACACATTGTGTTTCCGGGTGCACTCGATCTGCAAGTAAATGAAATCTTTTAAGTAGGACCCGAGCAAATGCCTTCCTTGTGACGCTAAGGAGTGAAATGCCTCTATAGTTGTTTATATATAGTATGATAATTTGGCGTTGTACATCTCCTGTGGAACAGAACCTACTTTCCAGCAGAGAAGGAGAAGGCCATAAAAGGTATGGAAATAGATGGGACTTTCCACGCTTGAGCAGTTCAGATGGGATTCCATCCGGGTGCCCTTCTGGTCGCTAGGTGGACTATGGCCTACTTGAGCTTCAGTGATGAGGGTTCTTCATCTAACTCATCCATGACAGGAAGTTGCGGGAGAGCGTCAAGCACAGAGTGGGAGATGTCCGACTCACAGGAGTACAACATGCTTGTCAGAGTAAAATATTATTAGGACAGTGCAACAATTGCGTGCAGTATTCTAAGATCCCTGACCAAAACAATGGGAGTGAAATATACTCCACCCAATAAAATCAGTAGCATGGATAATGGGCGGCCAATCCAATACGATTTTGTGTCTTCTCTGAGACTGAATTTCACCCCGCCCCAAATTTTGAAACAAAAGTAATTAAAACCTCAAAATGGTGTGAGCATTTATGATACCTTATAAAATAGTTTAACATGAACTGTATTGTGATAGTTAAAAATTCATTTTCATCTGTTTCATACATTATGTGCATGTCTGCTTCTGTATCCCATTTACTGGGTTGGAGTGAACATTTATTATCGTGTGGCAAGGAGGCCTGGTTGTATTCTGTGTTACCACCCTATTTCTGCTCAAAAACAAGGATGAAGATCATTTCCTCAATTTTATTTTTAGTATTCTCCGTTAACATTCTTAGAAAGCTTGCAAGGGTAGATGCAGAGAAGCCATTTTCCCTGTCAGGAGAGTCTCGAACTAGGGGTCACAGTATCACGATAAGGGGCTGACCATTTGGGACTGAGATGAGGAGATATTTCTTTACACAGAGGGCTGTGAATCTTTGGAATTCTCTAACCCAGAGGGATATGGTGCTCAGTTATTGGATATATTCAAGATTGAAATATTTAGACTTTTGGACACCAAGGGTTGCAGGAAAGTGAAGTTGAGGACAGCAGGCCAAGAGGCTGTGTGGCCTACTCCTGCTTCTATTTCCTATGTTCTTAAATGCACCAACACCAAAAAGATTAAGCTTTTTTATGTATTTATGTGATATGACTCTTTACCTGGTGGGAACTGTAGGTTAGACAGTATTTTAACTATTCATCCAATGAGTACAATTAATCTGAACAAAGTTTCACATGTGTAACAGCCTATAGAATGACTCCTTGAAATTTATTTAGTTTTTATTTATTTAGAGATACAGCACTGAAACAGGCCCTTCGGCCCACTGAGTCTGTACCGACCAACAACCACCCATTTATACAAACCCTACAGTAATCCCATATTCCCTATCACCTCCCTACACTAGGGACAATTTACAACAGCCAATTTACCTATCACTTGCAAGTCTTTGGATGTGGGAGGAAACCGGAGCACCCGGCGAAAACCCACCCAGAACTTGCAAACTCCACACAGGCAGTACTCAGAATCAAACCTGGGTCCCTGGAGCTGTGAGGCTGTGGTGCTAACCACTGCGCTGCAAGGCAAATGTGGTCTCCAAATTCCAGTATAATGAATACTTTTCAATGTGACTGGACACATGGTAAGGTAAAACCAGCTGTTTGATACAATGTAACCTGGGATTGTCTAATGAGGAAAGGTTGGACATACTGGGCTTGTTTTCACTGGAGTTTAGAAGAGTGAGGGGAGACTTGATTGAAGTATATAAGATCCTGAATGGTCTTGACAAGGTGGATGTGGAATGGATGTTTCCTCTTGTGGGTGAGTCCAGAACTAGGGGGCACTGTTTTAAAATTAGGGGTCGCCCTTTTAGGACAAAGATGAGGAGAAATTGTTTCTCAGAGGCTTGTGCGACTATGGAACACTGCCTCAGAAGGTGGTGGAGGCGGGGTTATTGAATATTTTTAAGGCGGAGGTAGATAGATTCTTGATAGGCAAGGGAATCAAAAGTTATCGGGGTAGATGGGAGTGTGTAATTCGAAACACAAACCGATCAGCCATGATCTTATTGAATGGTGGAGTGGCTGAATGGCCGACTTCTGCTCTTAATCCATGTGTTCATATGGATCAGTGCTGCAAATCAAAGAGTGAAGCCAGGAATTGCAGATAAATGAAGAATATCATTAGACACACAGAAGATTCTATTAGTTGGACTAAAGGTACCTGTCTAGGGTTGACAGCCCTCCAGGATTGGCCTGGAGTTTCCAGGATCTCCCAGATACTCATTTTTTTCCCAGGTTGCTTGCACCAGCAGGGCATTAAAAAAAATGGTGTCTCTTTTTCATGTTCTTCATTTCGTCAAACACTTTCAGTCATAAAAATATTGGAGATGAAGGAAAAAAGATTATTTCATCCAATTGGGAACGAAGATTACAGTTGCTTTCTGGGACGGACATGTCAGGTGAAAAGTCAAAGAGTGGGAGCAGAGCGGTTGGAGTCAGGAAGTCATATGAGGAAATCTCCCGGAATACGTTCAGTCAGAGTGAGCAATCTTATACCTGTCTGATCCTAAATGTTGCGAATATTTGAACTGTGACCTCACTCAGCAACAACATGCAGCAGAGGGGATGTCTGTACACAAAAGGAATTTATAATGGACTGGAATACAAACCATTACTCTACAATACGTGTAACATTAAAAGACATCTTGAGAAATACCCACTTTGAGCAAATGTGTCTGGGAACATGAGACATTTTGAACTATTTAGTTTGTGGTTAGGTTAAAAGTTAAAAGAAATTCTCAAGTAAATCCACTGTTTGGACTGAGAGTGAGCCATACAGATCAGTAAGGTTCCAGGTTTAATCCTTGGTTTTGTGCTTCATTAGATGATCTCAGCTGGGCCATTATTCTCCAGCTCAGTGTTTCTCACAGGTTTTCTCTAAAACATATTGGTTACAACAGGGATTCACTACAGGAAATCTGACAATTTATTGAACTGCTTTTGACAGCAAATAATTTCTGAGCTTAAAAACAAAGCCACATTCAGACTGAAGGTACATGAATGAAGACACCACAAACACTCAGATAAGCTAAGAAATTCCACAGCCAGACATTAAAGCGAGCTCTATGGGGTTTTGCTGCCTCACAAAATCCATTAAAAGCAATGCACACCCCTTTGGATCAAAGACTGTTGAGGTGTTGTAAGTCATAATAACAACCTAATAAAACCTTTTCATTTGTATGGTATTTACCATGAGATCCAAGGTGATTGAAAGTCTGCTGCTATTCTAACCAAATGTCTGTCAGACATCAAATTTCAGATGAGTTGATGTTTCCTTGAGCTCAGTGTCTACAAAATCAAAGATTTTTTTTTGTTTCCTGCTGGCTATCCCTAATTTATCCATGCCTTTGTAAATGACAGTTTATCCTATCTCTCAAAATTGATTCTAATCTGACTGACCAGCCTATAATTATTTGGTCTATCCCTCGCACTCTTTTTAAATAATGGTACAATGTTTGCAGACCTCCAATCTTCTGGTACCTCACCTCTATCTCGTGAGGGTTTGAAGATGATCCTCAGAGCATCCACTATTTGCTCCCTGGCTTCCTTTAACAGCATGGGATACAATCCATCTGGCCCTAGTGATTTATCCAATTTCAAGTATGTCAGAGCCTCCAGCACATCCTCTCTCACTATGCTTATCGTATCTAATATTTCACACTCTTCCTCTTTAACTACGATGCCTGCATCATCCCTCTCCTTTGTGAAGACAAAGTATTTATTAAGAACTCTGCCTACATCTTCTGCACCCACACATAGGTTACCTTGTACATTTCTGATAGGCCCTACCCTTTCCTTAGTTATCCTCTTGCCTTAAATGTACTGATAAAATGTCTTTGGGTTTTCCTTGACTTTACCTGCCAATATTTTTTCATGTCTTCTCTTTGCTTTCCTAATTTCCTTTTTTACTTCACCCCTGCACTTTCTATACTCATCTAGGCTTTCTAAAGTATTAAGTTTTTTGTGACTATCATAAGCTTTCTTTTCCTGCTTTTATCTTGCCCTGTATGCTTCTAGATAACCAGGGGGTTCCAGATTTGGCAGTATCACCCTTTTTCTTTGTGGGGATATGTCTATACTGTGCCTGTAGAATCTCACTTTTGAATGTCTCCCACTGGTTTGCCACTGATTTTCCTTCAGGTAGCTGTATCCAGTCCACTTTCATCAGACCACCTCTCAGCTGCATAAAATTTGCCTTCCCCCAATTTAGAACTTTTACTCCTATCCTTGTCCTTTTCCATAATAATGCTAAATCTAACTGTAATATGGTCCAGTTAAGTGTCTGGCCAGTGGTGACTGCTAGGATGTTGATGGTAATGCCATTGAATATCAAGGGGAAATGGTTAGAATCTCTCTTGTTGAAGATCATCATTGCCTGGCACTTCTGTGGAATGAATGCTACTTGCCACTTATCAATCCATGCCTGCATGTTGTCCAGATCTTGCTGCACGTAGGCATGGACTGCTTCAGTATCTAAGGAGTTGCAAATGGTACTGAACACTATGCAATCATCAGTGAATATCCCCACTTCTGGCCTTCTGTTGGAGGGAAGGTCATTTTTGAAGTAGCTGAAGATGGTTGGACCTAGTTCACGACCTCAAGGAACTCCTGCAGTGATGTCCTGGACTGAGATGATTGGCCTCCAACAACCACAGCCATCTTCCTTTGTGCTAGTTACGACTCCAACAAGTGAAGAGTTTTCCCCTGGATTCCCATTGACTGCAATTTTGCTAGGGCTCCTTGATGCCACAGTCGGTCAAATGCTGCCTTCGTTTTAAGGACAGTCACTCAACTCACCTCTAAAATTCAGCTCCTTTGTCCATGTTTGGTCCAAGGCTGTAATGAAGTCAGGAGCCAAGTGACCCTGGTGGAACCCAAACTGATCATTTGTCTTGATAGCACTGTCAAAATCCCCTTCCAACATTTTGCTGATGATTGAGAGTAGTCTGATGGGCTGGTAATTGGCCGGATTTGATCTTTTCCTGTTTTTTTGTGAACAGGACATACCTGGGCAATTTTCCACATTGCCGGGTAGATGCCAGTGTTGTAGCTGTACTGGAACAGCTTGGCTTGGGGCGTGGCTACTTCTAGAGCATAAATCTTCAATATTACAGCTGCAGTGCATTTAGCCGTTTCTTGATATCATTGTGGAGTGAATTGAATTGGCTGAAGACTGGCATCTGTAATGATGGGGACCTCAGGAGGAGGCTGAGATGGATCATCCACTTGGCACTTCTGAGTAAAGATCGTTGCAAATGCTTCAGCCTTTTCTTTTGTACTGACGTGCTGGGCTCCCCAGTCATTGAGGATGGGGATGTTTGTGGAGCTTCCTCCACCGGTTAGTTGTTTAATTGTCCACCACCATTCACGACTGGATATGGCAGGACCATGGAATTTTGATCTGATTCGTTGGTTGTAGGATCGCCTAGCTCTGTCTATCGCATGCTGCTTCCTCTGTTTAGCATGCATGTAGTCCAGTGTTGTAGCTTCACCAGTTTGGCACCTGATTTTTAGGTATGCCTGGTGCTGCTCCTGGCATGCTCTCCTGTACTCCTCATTGAACCAAGATTGATCCCCTGGCTTAATGGTAATGGTAGAGTGAGGAATATGCCAGGTCATGAGGTTACAGACTGTGGTTGAATACAATTCTGCTGCTGCTGGTGACCCACAACGCATTGTGGATCCCCAGTTTTGAGCTGCTAGATTTGTTCTGGATCTATCTCAGTTAGCACGATGATAGTACCACATAACAAGGTGGAGCATGTCCTCAGTCTCAAGACAGGGCTTTATCTCCACAAGGACTGTGTGGTGGTCACTCCTACCAATACTGTCATGGACAGATACATCTGCGACAGGCAGATTGGTAAGGACAAGGTTAAATAGGTTTTTCCCTTTTGTCAGTTCTCTCACCCTCCTGCCACAGGCCCAACCTGACAGATTTGCCCATCAAGCCTTGGCCAGCTCGGTCAATAGTGGTGCTACCGAGCCACTCTTAGTGATGACCATTGAAGTCCCCCACCCAGAGTACATTCTGTGCCCTTGTTACCCTCAGTGCTTCTTCCAAATTGTGTTCAAAATGGAGGAGTACTGATTCATCAGCTGAGGGAGGGCAGAAGGTGGTAACCAGCAAGAGGTTTCCTTGCCCGTGTTTGACTTGATGCCATGAGACTTCATGGGATCCGGAGACGATTGTTGAGTACTCCCAGGGAAACTCCCTCCCAACTATATCCCACTGTGCCGCCACCTCTGGTGGGTCTGTCCTGCCAGTAGGACAGGATATCCCCAGGGATGATGTCTGGAACATTGGCTGTAAGGCATATTTCAGTGAGTATGATTATGTCTGGCTGTAGCATGTCTAGTCTATGGTACAGCTCACCCAACTTTGGTACAACTCCCCAGACGTTAGTGAGGCCAACTTTTTAGGGTCAACTGAGCATGGTGCACCTTTGTTGTTTCCAGTGCCAAGGTCAATGCCAGGTAGTCTGTCCAGTTTTATGCATAATCAACTTTTCTATAGTGGTTTAAAACAACTGAGTGGCTTGCTAGGCCATTTCACAGGGCAGTTAAGAGTCAACCACATTCCTGTGGGTCGTGAGTCACAGTTAGGCCAAATCGGGTAAGGATGGAGGATTTCCTTCCCTGAAGGACATTAGTGAACCCAACGTGTTTTTATGACAATCTGGTAGTTTCATGATCATTACTGAGACTAGCTTTATTTTAATTCAGATTTATTAGTTAATTAAATTTAAATTCCCCAAGCTACCTTGGTGGGATTTAAACTTATGGCTCTGGAGCATTGGTCTGGATCCCTAGTCCAGTAACATTACCACTGTCCTACTGTTCCCATAATAATCTTAACCTAACTCAACCGGTGGGTAACTGACAAGATAAGATCACACTGACTGCCCATTTTACATGCAAGTAAAATCAGGTGGTGTGTAAAACAGACAGCTGACCTGATCACATTAATTTGCCATCAGGCAGGTTAGATTCAAATTATCCTGTGTGCGCCTTCTTCTAACTGCATGTGGTGGCTAACTGCCAATAAGAGAGCTTTGGGACTGAGGTGGGACCAGGTGTGGCAACTACATCCTGAGATGACCTGATAAAGTTTCCACCTCTTGTGCTGCTGCCTGGCCAGGCTAACTTACTATCAAGGACACAAGGTACTGGAGAGGGTTGATGGGAGGGCACATGTACTACCATCCTGAGAGACAGCATAATCATTCATGTGCATTCAAGACATACCATTAGTACTGGATGTCAACTCTGTGGCTGCAAATCTATAGAAAGGGGGTGGGAGGGATATGAGTGTTTATTACATTGTCATAAGAGTTTTGTTTTTTTATTTGAAAGCTTAGAATTTGTGTTTTTAAAAAGACTGAGAGAAAGGATTTTCTGTGAACATTGAATGCTGAAACTTGGTGTTTGATGGGGAGATGGTGGCATAATGGTAATGTCACTGAACTAGAAATCCAGAGGCCCCGGCCAATGCCATGGGGACATGGGTTCAAATCCCACCACGACAGCTGATGGAATTTAAATTTAATTAATAAAAAATCTGGAATTGAAAGCTAGTCTCAGTAATAGTACCATGAAACTATCATCAATTATCCTAAAAACCCACTGTGTTTTAATGCCCTTTAGGGAAGGAAATCTGCCATCCTTACCTGGTCAGGCCTAATGTGACTCCAGACCCACAGCAATGTGGTTGACTCTTAACTGCCCTCTGAAATGGCCGAGCCAGCCAATCAGTTCAATGTCAATTAGGGATGGGCAACAATTGCTGGCCTTACCAGCAATGCCCACATCCCATGAAAGAATAATAAAAAAAACTGAGTGGGACAGACTGCAAGACACCTATTCCAAACATCAGCAAGGGAAATGATAGGTCACCTGACTTGATCGTTAGCGTTTTGGTTTCACTTTTGCATTGTGGAGACCAGTAAGCTGGACAGGCAGGAGGCAGAAAAAAACTGGCTGGAACCTATGTTTTTGTAGACCAAAGAAAAAGACCTCTCCCTGAAAAAAGAAGGCTTGCCTTTCTTGTAAAAAGAAATTCTACATTTGAGGTGGTGGCTGTGGTCTGCCTGGAGAGAGGAAAAAGACCCCTGGAGAGGAAAAGACCCAGGAAAAGATGAGTTGCTGCTCTCTGTGGAGAAAGGCTCATCTGCTGAGAGGAAGCCCTGCATTTTAAAAGGTAGGAGATTTCTATTGCCTCCAGTCTCTGAAAAATCTCAGCCTCAGGAATGATTCTTATTGCCTCTTATGTTTTGGGAGATCCTGAAAGCTCAAGAAAACTTCTATTGCTGGACCTCTATTTAAAAACCCAAGTAGACCTGTTTCTACACCCTTTGCTGAAATAACTGTGTGACCCCCTACTTCAGACAAACTGCCATGAATGTCTACCCATCACAGACTGTTCATAAAGCTTGCCTGGAGAGACTTCGAGTGGAATCCAACTATTTGACTCTGGGGCACTTCACTGACCAAGAAATGTCCCAGAAGAATGTGACAACCTAATTATTTTATTATGCCTAAGAAACAGTTGTAAACTAAAACATCCTTTTCTCCCGGTTAACTTTTTTTTAAGTGTGTGTGTGTGTGCATGAGGGTTAGGAAGAATAAGGAATTTGAAAAGAATCCTTTCACATATAGAGTTATCTCATTGTTTATGACTTGGTTTATTAATAAATAGTTAATTTTGTTGTTGATTAAAGAAACCTAGCTCGGTGTGCTTTATTCTGAGGGACAAATAGAGTGTTTAATTTAACTATTTTCTGGAAGGTGGGAAACTTTACTAATATGTTGTGACCTGTGGAATAGTGGGACTGAATTAACAGTGCATTACTCCCACCTTGGTCATAACAACATAAAACCAACTCTTCCCCACTTCTGATCAGGCATATGCCCAATCCAAAAGTCTAGGTTATGAAATCTTAAGAGCCTGCTCAACACTTAAGAATATGGACAGATTGTATGAGTGCTAGTTAAAAATAAAACAAAGACTTACAATTATATTGTGCCTCTCACAGCCTCTGGTCATTCCAAAGTGTTTTAGAACCAATAGAGTACTTTTATTGTAATGTAGGAAACATAGCAACCAATTTGCACATGGGAAGGCCCTGTGATGTTCATTGAGGGATTAAATATTGGCCAGGACACTGGGAGAACTCCCCAAACCTGAATGGAAATAGTGCCATGCAATCTTTTAAGCCCATCTGAGAGGGCAGACAGCACCTCGTTTAATGTCTCTGACATATCCAACAGTATCTCGCTGCTGTAATAAAAGCCCTTATCGGTCCTCACCTGGAACCCTAATGTTTTTAACTTGAAAACCCATGTAGAACTGGAAAAAGAAATTGAACAATAGCGTAGATTATCTTGACACCTCACTCATAGTGAAATATCTCCACCTCCACCAACCATGCTGGGAAATGAGTGGATCTGTGATTTTCCCATGTGCATTCACTGGGCTGGATTTTGTTCTCTCCCAGGCGTTGGGTTCCATGCCGGGGGGGTGGGACCTGAAGCTGGCTCCCAATGAGGCCCACCACGGACCTCACGCCTGAAGAGCCCGGCCCAATTCTCTCATTGGTGGCCAGGTTCAGTGGCAGCTCCCCTGCCGTTGGGCAACAGGACCTCAATTAGGATATTCAAATCAGTCAAATAAATACATTTAAATAGACTTACCTGCGATCAGGAGGGCTCGCCATGATCCTCGGCGCAGCAGCCAGCACTCCCGCGCTGTCAAATCCTGTCTGGGGAAATACAGCACCACACCGGTGGGAGGGGGGAGGAGGTAAGATTTTCAGTGTGGTGTAGGGAGTGGAGAGAGTACCAGCTCAAATAAACATAATGGGTGTAGGGGATGGTGGGAAAGGTTGACCTTTAAACTTCGTGCAGTTTGGGGGAGGAAGGTCAGATGTAAAAGGTAAGTGTATTGGGCGGGGGGGAGGGCAAATAGTTCCTGTAATTGTTATTGGGCGGTGGGGAAGGGGCATTAGAAATTTATTTAATTCACTTTGAGGGGTTACTTCTTTAAAAATTTTAATGAGCCAGCAGGGTTGGCTGCCCTTTAAAAATGGTGCCAGCATTTGCGCCCAGGAGGTTGACGTGATTGCAGGGGACGGGCCACCCCGGCTATTTAAATGAGCTGCCATGCGGGAGATTACCGCAGCTCTTTGGCCTGTAGCCCGTTGAGCTCGCAGCCGAGATCAGCGGCGGGCACTTAAAATCCAGCCCACTGTGTTACCGGGCAGAAAATCAAACCTAATGTTTACAAAAACAACACATCAAACATGATTTATTCAATTACCTGTGAGAGAAAAGTAATAAAATCATAATAAGAGCCATTCAGAAGCCAATATATTACAATGTCATTAAACGCTAGGAAGAATACTGCAGTGTTCCAGATCTGTTTCATTTTTCACTTTGAATATCAGACCTCAGAGTTAATGCACTTGGAACTGTCTACAGGACCGAATACAGAAGATCTGATACCGGCATTTGTGCTCTGCTAGACAGCCTGAAGATCTGATAGCCTATTATTCATATTAATTATGATCGCTCAATGAAAGGTCTTGTGCAATCGAGTTTCCAGTTTTAGATTTCTAAACTTCTGAACAAATGCTGCCATTTTTACACCAGATACTTTTGTCCAATCAATTATATATAGATACTGTAATGTTCTCCTGGGTGCCACTGTTCAGGCTTTCTTGACATTTATTATATCTTAAACTTTGCTATATTCCTGCTGGTGTTACAATGTTCTTGATTACATCCTCGTCCTTTGCCCTGCCATTCTTATGATTTTTGCCTGTTAACAACCTTAAATGCTACATGTCCTTAAGCACCCTCATTCCTCTGCCTAGATTTGCTTCATTTTTTTTTCACAATCCATGTACATTAGCAATTGAAAGAGTCATTGCCAAGCATCACACCAGGTATAAGCATGGCGTAAAATACTTTGTGTGGTTTTCCCTGAGGAGTGCTTTTTGTAAGCTGAAAGATTGGATATTTAGCCTCTATCAGATGCTGCACAGTTGACCAGCAATTTTTCCTTCTACATTATGTGCATTTGTATTAAATATGGCTGAAGTAAAATATGTGAAATATTATAAAAATACCTCAGGATGGCAGAATAGACTTATAGCAAGGTTCAGATTAAAAACCCATTAAAATGACTTTTGTTTGTTATTACTTCTACCTTCAAAGTGATTATTGGACAATTGGAGTAATAAAAATTCTCCTGGAACAATTTCAACTTGATAATGATCATCAAGAGTACTTTATTCATGTCTGATTTGTATGTCATCATCAATATTGTCAACATTTTATAAAATTCTGTAAACAGTGTGCTACCAGGAGGGTGTATTGTCGAGGGTGTATTATGACATTTCACTGCTGGAAAGTAATGGGGAAAATGATTTCTATCGTACAGTGGCACAAACAGTCTATTTCTTTGAAGTAACAATCTGTCTGTGGGTTAGACAAATAATTTGCTCCAGTACTCCTTTGTCTCACAAGTAGACAGTCCCCTACTCAGTATAAAAGTGTATGGACTTCTATCCTTGGCTGATGAGAAGTCTTCACTGGTGTTTTCCTTTGCTACTTTTTTACACGATGAAAAACATTTAGGGGAGCATTCCTGTTGGATGATTGAATAAATGGACTGCCTAGTCTGGTACTAAACTGCATGGGCCGGATTTTCAATCCCTGCGGAGAGGGCAACGGCAGCGACTGCAATTTGACCCAGAGGTCAGCACTGGGTCCAGCTACCTCTGGCATGCGATCCTATTTTTAAATTCCAGCCGCAGGGAGGGAACAGGTCTATGTCCAAGTAATTGCCTGTTGAGCTCATTTAAAGAGGTCAGTATCAGGCTTGTCCGTGACAGGGAACAATTTTTAAAGACTGGGAATGGGAAAAGTGCCATGGCAGGAACACAGCAAGGCAGTAAGGAGGTGAGTATTGTGGAGGGTGATGAGGGCAATGGAAATGGCTGTTTAATTTAAAGCAGAGGCAGCAAATGAAACTTTGCTGCCTCAAATGTCTCTCACCATGGATATTATTGCAGATGTAAGAGTTAAATATTACATTGGAGATTGACATGAGACTGTATAGGAAAGCGAGCCCACTGGCATCACTGTGGCAGCTAGGCCTGGCACGTTAAAGGTTCAGCTGATGGAGGTCAGATAGGAACAGGCGACTGTGACATTGGACAGAGCAGTCAGGATGAGCCGTGGTAGATGCAACCTCCTCGACTGCAGGCGGCCAGAGGAGCACAGCAGGAGGCTGCAAGGGGAGGAAGGCGCTACCCAAGATATTGGGTGCAAAGCACAAGGGTCAGCTACCTGCAAATGACAGTGCCAGTGCCAAAGGAGCCTACACCTGTCCATGTAGATGGTCTCAGTCCTGTGTGCTCTGATCCACAGTGGCCTGAGGCCTTACAGCCCCCATGGCAATCCCCTACCCGCAGCCATCAAGGTCTCTGTCTCCCTGAACCTCTATGCAGCAAGATAATTCCAGGAATCAGCTGTGGACCTACGTGGCATCTCACAGTCGGTAAGCCACAGATGCCCTTTTCAGAAGGGCAGGGACTACACCCACTTTTACATGGAGGGCCTAAGCTGATACAGAGGGCATTGGGGTTTGCCACCACTGATAGATTCCTTCAAGTGCAGGGCATCATCAATTGTACCCATGTGGCCTTCAAGGCACCCAGCAACTGGCCAGTGAGATCCATCAACAGGAAAGGCTTCCACTCACTCAACATCCAAATGGTTCACAACCACAACAAGAGCTTTCTCTATGTGACTCCTTCATCTTCCGCCAGTCCAGGCTGCCTCGGATCTTCACTCTTTCCCCCAAAGTGCATGGATGGATCCAACCGGACAAGGGAAGTACTTTGAGGAGATGGTTAATGACCCTTCTATGGGAGTCCCAGACCAAGGCACAGAGGCAAAACAAACTATGCCACCTGCTCAGCAGGCCATTGGCTTTGTGAAAATGTGATTCCGGTGCCTGGATTGGTCGGTGGCACCCTCCAATGCCCCCCTGCAAGGATCTCGGTTATAGTGGTGGTCTGCTGTGCTCTCCATAACATGACCCTCCAGAGCGGTGTGGACATTGAGGACAGTGAGGCTCAGGAAGGAGCCAGCATATCATAGGAGGAGCAGGAGGTAAGAGAGGAGGAGGCAGAGGGGTGAATAATATTGAACAGAGAGCTGCCCCTGCTGCATGACAAGGTGGCCTCCTCCTGCTACCCTCTGGTAAGAGGACCTCTCTCCTTTCCCTCACAGCCTGCAGCATTAGTTCCAGGTCAGGATTAATGAAACTAGGATCTGCCCTGCCCCTAGTGCCGGACCTCCAGCTACCCTGTGACATCTTGCTTCCTTCTGGTGCTGTGGAAGGCAGATCGCTCCCTCAGGAGAACCAGTAGCCTCAGTGATGGCTGCCGTGGAAGTCTACATGACTCTCACACTTGATCTGACCCACTGCCATTTTCAATCCCACAGGCTCTAAGAGGATAGGAAACCCATCTCGATTCCAATTAAGGCTTTCCCACTTGAAAATTGCAATCTGAATCAGCTTCCCTGAGGAGGCAGGTTTCAGACCCAAAACCAGACCAGGCTCCTGTTTACACACAAGAACACAAGAAATAGGAGCAGGAATAGACCATATGGCCCATTGAGCCTGCTCTGCCATTCAACTCCACTTTTGTGACCACTCACCATACCGCTTGATTCCCTGAGCTCCAAAAATCTGTCTATCTCAGTGTTAAGAAAACCCCATATGCCAAATGAGAAATCTTGATTTTATTGGTTAGAAACTTACATTAGACTTTTAATGGAAAAAAATCCTACTGATTGCTTCATTATCACAGCTGACATCCTGACACATTGACTTTGAAAGAGCAAACCCCTCCAAGTGTAAATATTGACATCCTGGAACCTGTGGACCAATTCTAAACCTTGTATCTCATTAAAAACAAAGGGGATTGAGAGAACCATGTGTCTTTTGTCACAGAACTGTATTTATTTTCTCCTTGAATTAAAACTGTGTGCCTTTAAGACTCTGTTTAAAAACAATGTGCCTTTAAAAACTAAGAGGCACAGTGTGCCAGCTGCATTTGTTACCTAAGCAACAGCAGGAGAGTGAGGAGGTCACATGATCACATTAATGTTTCAATTTAACTGTGTAAAAACCAGTTAAAACCAGTTTAGAGAGACACCAGCGAAGCATGCTTAGTGAAGGAAAGAGCTGTCTATTTCTCTCAGCAACGATTCTACAAGGAGCTACTGGTCGAGTTAATTGCCTGAGGAGGAAAAAACCCCTTGAAGAGACCATTTGTATTGCTTGAGGTAGCAAAATTCCTTTTCTTGACTTTCAATCTAAGAGTCTTTGCTTCAAGATTGACTCTCTGTTGACTGATTTGTGTTTGCTAGAATTCGCACTGAGAGACTCTTTTTTTAATTCAAATTGCTGTGATCATCGTTGAAAGAATTGTGCAACGCCTGCTGCAGCTGAAGTGCTTTTAATGCCTATCTATTGAAGGACTGTTTCATCAAATCCACATGGAGACTTCAAGTGGCATTTGATTATTTTTTCACCAGGATGCCTCACCATCAGAAACGTAACCAACAAAGACTAACAACCCAGTTATTTATTTATTCTTAAGGAACAGTTAATTTTAAAAAAACAGCATTTTTTATAAGAAACCGGTTAACCATTGATTTTTGAGTGTATGTGTGTGAATGGGGGAGTTAGGTTAAAATAAGAAGTTATAGGTCTTTAGACATAGGTTTATCTTAACAGTGTTTAAGATTTAGTTTTTAATAAATAGTTAATTTGTTGTTGTCTAAAGATACCTGGTTTGGTTTTTCTTTATTCTGGGAGTTACTAGAGTGTTTAATTTGGCTGTTTTCTGGTTGGGTGGGAAAATTTTAATAATATGCTGCGACCTGTGATGTGATGGGACTGAATTGACAGTGCATTCGTCCTGCCTCGGTCATAACACTGTCTGTCCATGTCTGAACAACAGAAGTTTTGTTACACTCACAGAAGACGAGCAAGAACTCAGAGTATGCAGCAGCAAAAAGTTGCTTGCTTCCCTTTCTCCCCAAAAAACATCAAGTTTGAAAACCGTCTGCGATTGTGGATCCTCCAAGCCTACAAACTGCTACAGCCAGTGACCAGGGGGAGAGAGCCAACTACAATTCTGCCTTCAGAAAAACCCTGAGCAAAGCAGGCCAACCACAAAGTGCATTTTGACTAGCAAGGACTTCAAGAATACAGCTTCAGTCGAGGACTACAAAATCATCCACTTCACAGGCTGTGTATTTAAGGTCCATTTATTTTGGACTTTAATCCAACCACCAAATCTGTTTTTCCCTCTGTAATCTATTTGTGCATGTGTGATTCTTGTGTGAATGTGTAGCATATATTTTTTAGTATTTTTAAATCGGGGTTAGAGTGTTAAGTTTAATAAACTTACCTCTTTCTTGATTAAAATCAAGAAAACCTGTCTGACTTTTTTTCACAATCACAGTAAAGGTAAAAAGGTAAAATACTCAGAGGTGGTAAGCACAATCACTGTTTCAAAGGAATAAATCCTGTTGCAGCCAAATAAGATGAAGGACACAAGGGGAGCCTGAGACCCCCTTCTCACCTGGCCATAACACTAGCCTTAAATTTTATTCAGCAATGGAGCATCCACAACCCTCTGGAGTAGAGAATTCCAAAGATTCACAACCTTCCCCCTCCACTTTCCCGCTTCCACTTTGAAAATCTGGCTTTGCACTCCTGCCACATCCTGTCCTGAATGGTGGTGGACAATTAAACAACTAACAGGAGGAGGAGGCTCCACAAACATTCCCATCCTCAATGATGGGGGAGCCCAGCACATCAGTGCAGAAGACAAGGCTGAAGCATTTGCATCCGTCTTCAGCCAGAAGTGCCAAGTGGATGATCCATCTCGGCCTCCTAAGGTCCCCAGCATCACAGCTGCCGGTCTTCAGCCAATCTGATTCACTCCACATGATATCAAGAAAAAGCTGAAGGCACTGGATACTCTCCACTTGCCTGAATGAGTGCAGCTCCAACAACATTCAAGAAACTCGACACCATCCTGGACAAAGCAGCCCGCTTGATTGGCATCCCATCCACCACCTCAACATTCACTCCCTTCACCATGATGCACAGTGGCAACAGTGTGTACATTATACAAGATGCACTGCAGCAACTCACAAAGGCTCCTTCAGTAGCACCTTCCAAACCTGCAACCTTTACCAACTTGAAGGGCAAGAGCAGCAGTTGCATGGGAACACCACAGGTACTCCTCCAAGTCACACACCATCCTGACCTTGGAACTATATTGTCAATCTTTCACTGTCGCTGGGTCAAAATCCTGCAACTCACTTCCAACACCCCAAGATCTGCAGCGGTTCAAGAAGGCAGCTCACCACCACCTTTTTCAAGGGCAATTAGGGATGGGCAATAAATGCTGGCCTAGCCAGTAATGCCCACATCCCATGAATGAATAAAAAAAAATGTCAGGAAGGCCCCAAGCTCAGTTATTTTTCGGTGCTGAGTTAATGTCAGCCTGAGTGGTGATTGAGGAATGGGGCTTGGCTTTGATAGCTTCAAGTGATAGGAGAAAAAACAAATCTGCCCGAGGTGGATGGTGAAATGCTAATTAAATCCAGAGTATTTGCTATTTTGCTTCCTGATCCAATTTTCCGCCTATACCATGTCTGCCGTGGCTGCAGGAGCAAGAAACGAAGGCTTTGCTTGTAAGCAGCCACCTCTGTAGTCAATAGGTTTTTAAATGCTAGCAAGAAGATGGATGGGAGGAGAAGGGGAAAGAAACTATTTGGTACTGGCACTATGTTCACAACTATCACTACACGATGATAGTTCTGCACAGTCTGTGTAATGCCATGGAGTGCTACAATGGCCATCAATACCTGGTGAGAGCCAACCATCCATGTTTCACACCAACAGTAAACGTTTCAAGTCAGAAAGCAACTTGACAAACCCCAGTGTTGCTCCAAACTCCCCTTGGAGCCATCACTGCTCCCATTTCCCTCCTCCCCATCACTCCTAGCTCCTCCTTTTAGCTCACCTCCAGCTCCTGCTTCCCCTTGCTCCTCCTATACTGCAGCTGGTAGCTTTCAACACCTCTCCGCAAGAATTGGATTTCACATACACAGAATACAATGATGTTCAACTCTCTGAAGCAACAGCAGGCTCGAGCCAGGGTGATGCTTGCAGAGCAGAAATCCAGGAGTGACACTGAGGGGAGGGGAGGAGATTGCCTGCATGAACTAAGAGGGAGGAGGAAGAAGAGTTTCGTTTTGAATTGAGCAGAAGAGTGCTAGCTAAACTGGATGAGGGAAAGAGCACAGGTTAAAACTGGCGATGGGGGGAAGGTGCCAGCATGAATGAAATAGAGAGGGGAAAGAGTGCCAGCTGAACTGCGAAGAGGGAAAGGGAATGAATGTCAACTGGAACTTCAGGGAGAAGAGTATCAGTTTGAAGTGGAATGGACAGGGATAAAAATGTTATTGTGAACTGAGGAAATTGGAGACATCTAGGGAGCAATAAAGAGAAACATGCCAATTCAAGTTAAAAGAGAAGGGAAATGAATGCTGCTATGAACTTGGTGAGGGAGTTAAGAGTACCAGTTTGAATAGAGGGCAGTGGGAGAAAGGTGTTTACATGAAGGAAGCGAGGTGGTGGGGGAAAGTGCAAAGAGTGCCAGCATGAAATGGGAGAAAGAGTAAACCGTGCCAGCACATAAATGTGGGAAAGGTGAAGATGCAGTTAGAATTGAGATGGAAGAGGGAGGAGTGTCAGAATGATATGAGTGGAGAAGGTGGGGGTAAAGGATGCCATCTTGAACTGGGGAACTAGGGACAACAGTTTAGGTGTTAACAAAGAGTGGTGCGAGGATACAGTGTGGGTATGAACTAGGAGTGGAGGGAGTGTGAAGAGTGCCAGAGTGAACTGGGTGGGAGATAATGAAGAGTTCCATGTGAACTGGATGATGAGGAAGGAGAAGAATAACTCTGTAATCTTGTGGGAGGGGGAAAAGAGTGTCTCTGTGCCACTGTGATAACCATATGAACAATTCAACAATTGAGGTACCAATACATATCCACAGTAACCTGAAATTTCCCCACAAGAATTGAAGGTAAACTCGTGCAACTTTTACTATGATGTCCCACTCTACAATTAATGGAATGTTGGGTATATCTGCAGCTTAAATTACAAAAACCTGTGTTACACTTCCCTTCCAGTGTAACTACTGGAGGAAATTCAACTTTGACAGGAGAACAAAACGAACAGTAATGGATCAGCCACTCATTATACACCCCGCAAAAGTTTGGAAAATTAGGCATGGAAAATGGAAAATTGGGCAGGGTGTATAACAGAAGGATGAACCTTTACCACTGGTTTTGCATTTCCGCCAGATTAACAGTTCACCCCACCCCTGCATGTTCTAGGTCTATATTTAGGGCACTTTTTGGAATTTCAGATTTTTTGAGGCTGCATCAGCTTCTTTTGATGTTATTGATCAGCTATTGCTAATTCTCCAGGCTGGCATGCTTGGCTGATATACAGAGTGAACTAATCTTCTGTTGGACTCTAATTCTGAAGATACTCATCCAGAGTTTTTAGCAGTCACCGTGTATCACGGGTATACATGATTGATGAATGGTTTGCAAACTTTTCTGAAGTAATTGTGCCCATTCTTTCAGGGCCAGAACCCTGTGTGGTCAGTTTACACAAGTGCTGATTTATTTCTGTTTTGCTGCAGTAATCAGAAACAGTGAGGTTAACCACAATGTTGAAATCTGTGTCAGTGAAAGAAAGGTACATCAGACAAATATTAAAAATATTGGCTGTTCGTGATCTGTGCTCATTAGTGTAGGCCACTAATCCCGAGCATTGATGTTTAGATGTTCTTCCTAGTGCGGAGTGTTTGGGATATTTTTAACTCTGAAAGTCATAAATGTATATACCTGTGAAGGTTATAGATCTCACCTAGTGTATAGAGAAGCTAAACCTTCAAATAACATTAACATATTCTCTTTCTTTCCTCCCCCTACTATTCTGCCAAGGGCAATTAATGTATAGTCACCTTTGGATCAAGATAAGTTACAGTGCAATCTACCTTCCAGAAGAGAAAAAGTCAACTTGCCAACACTACCAGGAAAGCAAAAGTACTAGATTTGCACAAATTCTCCCCCGTTTCCCACCAAACTCTCAGTCCCAGATGACTGGGAGTAAAAGGTGCAACTCCCCACCAGACAGGCAGAGGAAACAGATCTTCACTGGATTACTGGGGAAAACACTGATGTATCAACAGCTAGGTCATCAGAATTCACACCTATAGAAGGAAAAAATCCAATGGACTCCTCCCACTCTATGATAAAACTTCTTATGTCTGTCACTCTGTCATCCACATTGTGACATTAGTGACTTTTCTTCTTCACAGCTTAATTGTTTAAGTCCCTCTCATTCTGTTTTCTAACTGTTTCATTCAACTTTGTTACTCACCAATCATGTTGCATATTGCTGATCTCAATAACATTTTGCAAAAAAAACTTTGCAGATGCCATGACAGTTCCCCACCCAGCTCACTGTATACCTTTAAAAATAAACTTTTTAACATAATATAAAACATTCAGAAAAATAAATGTTTGCTTTGTTCGCACAACTTTCCCAACCATATGGTCTAATCCTTGTTCTGTTTGGACTCATGGGCCGAATTTTACTGACCCTCCGTCGGGGTTCGTGCCGGGGGGGGCCCGGAAAATTCTTCTGGGAGAGGCCCACCTTGACCCCCGACACTGAGAAGGCCCTGCCGCATTTTACCGGCGGCAGTGAGGCCGCACGGCGGCAGACCCTTCATTTGCATAGTAAAATTAATTCAAATAAATGTAAATGAACTTACCTGGACCAGGCGGCCATCCCAAGCTGATATTCCAGCCAGTGGTTGGAAGCCCCATGCCTTGCGATTCAAGGTGAGACACTGATGGGGAGGGGGGAGCAGTATAATTCTGAAGGCCAGGGCGAGAGTGGGGAAAACTCTTTTGATTGGTGGAGGAGATGGTGGAAAGACGTTAAGGTTTAAAGTGGGGTGGTGTGGTGGCACCAGACGCCATTGCCAGGGACAGAATAGCCACCCCCTCTACTTCATCGTGGGTGGCCATTCCGCCCCCTCTGTTTAAATGAGCCCCGCACGAAATATCATGGGGGCTCAGCGGCAGCTGCTGCACACAGGCAGACCGTTAACTTCAAAGCGCACCGCCGTGATTTGTGGCGTGCTCATAAAATTCAGCCCCATGGAGCGACCTCAATTCTGTGTACAACCTCCTCCGATGTGACCATGGTGCTGTGCATCCATTTGAGCCAGACATTGATACATTAACTCCCACAAAGCAAAGTCCTAGTGTGAGTTCGATGAAATAAGTAACCAGGCTATAACTCCAATAAACCATCACCTGGGCCTTGGTCCCAGATGTTCCCATTCTCTCTTTCCCACCTCATAGCAGCACCAATCCACTTTGGTGCATTCTCCTGGCCGTACTCATGATCTGAATACCGAGCACTTCCAAATCTGCCCTCCTGATTGGGAGGCCCTGCTCAATCCACTCACTCCCCACATAAATTCCACTTCTTCTCCCATTAGCCCTTCCATTGCAATATGAATTACTGTGAGCAACCCAGGAGAAAAATCAGAGGCATTCACAAAAAAAAATGTTTTTCAATTTCTTTTAACACTTTTTTTTTTGCTTATTAGTTACAAAAATATTGGAGATGGGGAAAAAAAGGCCATTTATACAGGAAGGGCAACTCCAAAATGAGTCCCCTTCTTGCTCCCTCCGAATATTATTTTATCTTCAATTCTGGATCTGCTACTATTAGTGCTCTGTTAGCACTCTATCCATGGGACCTGGCCTTTGCTGCTCACTACCTTCCTCTCACCCAGCACCAAGCATAGGTCACTGCATTCGGGAAGAGAGGAGAGAAAATTGAAAAAAAGAATTGTCAACTAACCAGAACTTGCCTAATATGTGTCACTTCTGCTTTGGAATAAGAAAGCAATCATCTCTAGTGCCTTGTCAATTCTAGTCTATGTGACCTACTCAGGCTGAGACTTCCATTTATTTAGATAATTAAAGGTTACATTTCAAGAGTCTGTTGATTTTTTTTTTTAATTACATGAAAGCTTATTTTGTAGCTGTTTTCCAAAGTAACTATTTCAGAATTTTTTGTGTGTGTGTCTGGCCACGTGGATTCAGTTTTATTCAAAAGTCAGAGAATCTATGTCTATAATCCCATCAATTGACATAAAGCCTGGATACCACGGATAAAAGATAATTTTTAGAATCATTATATCGATTTCCAGATGAAATAAAACTAGCTTTGCTTTGTTGAAACATTGACTGAACTCCCTCAGTGAGGTAGTTTGCATTGCACCTCCCTGTTGTGATTTGCAGTAACCCATTTTTTTCTTTAAATCTGGGCTATGCTGCAATTTCACAGATATTCTCCTTTATTGTTCAGTAATGAACAAAAGGAAAAGAAAGTGTTCGGTTCTGAATGGATACTAGGCATATACCTACACTCAAAAAGGAATAAGCTCTTCAGGTTACATGGACCTGTAAGTAGTGCTGTTCATTCCAGTTTTATAAATTAAATATATTTTTTTGAAATCTTTTAAAATTTAACCCTGTGGATCGTGAAAAATGTACTTTAAAATTTAATTGAATCCAAACAGGCAAGGTATGAAATGAATAGTTGCTAGTGTGATAGGAGTTTTTCCCTTGGCTATAACATTGCTAATCCAGCCACTGAATTCCTGCTTTAAATTGGGCCATCAGGGTCAGATGTCAAGCCGAGAAGAGGCCCCATAGGGAGGCAGCAATAATCAGAGGCAGCTCAAGGTCCTTGTGCCTTGTTACAGACTGATGGTGATAAAGGTTTGGAAATCTAATCCTTTTCCGTATATCATTGTCCAACATGAGAAATCATTTCTATTTAAATTACTATTATAGTGTGATATACTTCATTCCATGAGTTTCATTTGTTCAGAGATTACTATAAATGAAGAAATATCATTCATTTTATTTTTGCAGCTCAGGATTCTAAGATTGTAATCTCTCAGAAATTTGTTTCATGTTTTATTTGTGCAGCTCATTAGTATTTGTGCTGAGTTAATTGACTGTAGGTGCAAATTAGTTGGTACATTTTCACAAATTACAAGGACCCGCTAACATGGCAGAATAAATACTGCAGGAGAGGAGAAAAATCTATATATAGCTGGTCACTGGGAGAGATTAGAAATGCATCTCAAACAAGCCAGGCTGGTCAGATAACTTGTTGCAGTTGCCTTTGGGAATGGACAAATTTATCACATCTCACCTACCAGGCTAGATTTTGTTCTCAGCCTGACATTGGGTTTCATGGTGGAGAGGCTGGAGAGTTGGAACGGCAGCAGCCACCACGGAACCCGACTCCGGGATTGCCGGGCTCGATCTTCCCGGTGGTGGGGAAGCTCCGTGGCGGCCCCTCCACCATTCACCAATGGGACCCTGTTTTAAATATTTAAAATGCCTACCTGCATACATTACCATGTTATCTGCTGCGATCTTCCCATCCGTTCCCGATCTTCAGTGCGAAGTGCGGCAGTCACGTGCCTCTGCTTTCCCGTCCAGGAGAAGCTGGTGCCACCGAGGAGGGGAAGGAGTCTCCACTGCATTTCTGAGTATAGTTGGGGGGAAGGGGTCTTCGTTGAATTCTGAATATAGCGGGAGGGGAAGGTGTCTTCGTTGCATTCTGAGTATATATGGGGAGGGGAGAAGGGGCCAACTCAGCATTGTGTATAAGGGGGGAAAGGGACAACTCTATAATATTTTGTGGATATTGGGAGGAGAGACGGGGTCAACTCTGCATTATTTAGTGTATGGGGGGGGAAGGGCTCAACTCTGCATTATTTAGTGTATGGGGGGGGGAAGGGCTCAACTCTGCATTATTTAGTGTATGGGGGGGGAAGGGCTCAACTCTGCATTATTTAGTGTATGGGTGGTGGGGGAGGGCTCAAATCTGCATTATTTTGAAATGTTTGCAGGGCAGGCAGCCTTTTTAAAAATGGCGGCAGCACCTGCTCCGGCATCAGGTGACACATTGAATGACATCACCAATGCCGCCCCCACCACATGATTGGTGGGGGGGAGGGGGCGCACACCACATAATCACGGTGGCTCCCGTGCGGGCAACCGCCATTTTCTGCATCCGCCGCTGCTCCCAGCACGGGGACAACAAAATCCAGCCCTTCATGTTTATATCACACAATTGATCTACCGCACTGTCGCAAGATATCAACACATTTCCAAATCCTTAGTGCTGTTTTTTAAAAATAATTCTAATTTCTAGTATGTTTGAGAAATAGGTTACTGATAGTAATGCAGAATTCAAATAGTTAAAGATGAAAAGATAAATCTTACAAATAATTAAGAAACTTCATCATCTATTCAGTTATTGCATTGTGAACTCTACATGCTGATTGGCTGAAAATTGTCATTTAGTTCCTGACCAATGGTCCTCTGATGTGATGTGATTTAAAACGTCTCCAGGGATACCCCAATGTTCACTATGGTGGATCAGCAGCCTCAGACACATAAACCCCAGGACTGCTTATCAGTAAATCAGACAAATGTTTCCCAAAGATTTTCCTATTCTTTTGGGACTTAAAATTAAATTGGAGCAATAATCTTGTGTGAGCACTGTATTGGGGAAATTGGTCACAGCCTGTTTTTGGGTGCATGAGAATATAGAGAGCACAATGTAGCAGTAAAAGAGGAGGTAGTAACAACACTGGATAGGATGAAAATGGTTGAAGAGGAGCTATTTCAATGATTGGCCATCCTCAAAGTAGAAAAGTCTGGATGGATGTATCCTAAGTTACTGAGGGAAGTAACGGTGGAAATTGCAGAGTCTCTGGTCACAATCTTCCAGCCCTCCTTACATATGGGGGTAGTGCCAGAGGATTGGAGGATTTCAAATGTTATACACTAGTTTAAAAAATGGTGAGGGATAAACCTAGCAATAACAGGCCAGTCAGCCTAATGTCTGTGGTGGGGAACCTTTCAAAAATAATAGTCTGGGACAAAATTAATTTGTAGTTGGAAAACTACGGGCTAATAAATGAAAGTCAACACAGATTTGTTAAAGGCAAGTTGTGTTTGCCTAATTTGATTGAGTTCTTTATTGAAGTAATGAAGAGGGTTGATGAGAGTAGTGTTGTTGATGTGATGTTTATGGACTTTCAAAAGGCGTTTGACAAAGTGCCACAGAATAGACTTGTTAGCAAAATTAAAGTTCATGGGATTAAAGGGACAGTGGCAGCATGGATACAAAATTGGCTAAGGGACAAAAGCAGAGACTAGTGCTGAATGGTTTTTTTTTGATTGGAGAGCAGTATACAGTGGTGTTCCCCAGGGCTTAGTATCAGGAACACTGCTCTTGATATTAATCGTCTTGACATGGGCATAATTTCAAAGTTTACATATGACATGAAATTCAAAAACGTAGTAAACAATGAGAAGGCTAGTTATCGACTTCAGGAGGACATAGACAGATTGGTGAAATGAGAAGACAAATGACAGATGAAATTTAACACCAAGAAGTGTGAAGTGATACATTTTGGTAGGAATAATGAGGAGAGGCAATATAAATTTTAAAGGAGGTGCAGAATAGAAAGACCTTGGGATGTTTGTACAAAAATCTTTGAAAGCAGCAGGACAAGTTGAGAATTCAGCTAAAAAAGAGATACTTGTCTTTATTAGTAGAGGCATAGAGTATAAAAGCAAGGAGGTTATGCTAAACCTTTACAAAATATTGGTTAGGCCTCAGCTGGAATATTGGGGAGAGTTTTATGTTCTCCCCCACATTGGGGTTGGAGGCGGGGACAGCATATAATTGGGCGGGACGGTGGCGGGAGGGGCATCGCTACCTTCCTGCCTCCACCCCCAAATGAAGTCCGGGGCGGGAAGGCCTGCGAACAGCCTTCCCACCACGCCACCAATTGAGGCCTTTAAGTGGGCAATTAATGCCCAGTTAAGGGCCTCATCCCATCACCGCTGGTATTAGCCACACGGGGCCTGTCGTCGCACAGGGAGCATGCCAAGCAAACCCATGCGAGTTGTTGGCCGGCTCCGGGCTGGACCCATCGTTAAAAGGCACTTAGTGCCTAAACAAGGGTCCTAGCATCGGGAAGGGGGTGTCTGCTGAGAACCACCCCTTGCCCTTGCTGCCAATACACCCTCCCTATGACACCACTCCACGAAACCCCTCCCGCCCTGTGGTCAGGTTCCAGGGCCTCGGGTGAGTTCTGTAATGGCAGCAGCCACTCCCTCTGCGGTGGCACTGCTTAGTTAAAGAGCTGCTGGCTGGCCTCTTATTGGCCAGCAGCTCTAGGCAGGCGGGACATCCGCCGCCAGGGTCCTTGATCCCAGGGAAGGCCTGCCGTTGTTCACTTAATTACCTAGTTGGTAGCTGATCCAGTGGGCCTTCTCCTGAGGTGGTGACGTGACGTTCTCGCCGGTGTTTTTGCCAGTGGTTGAGACCTCCGTCGCTAAGACAAAATTCTGGCCATTGTATCCAATTCTGGGCACCAAACTTTAGGAAGGATGTCAAGGCCTGAGAAAGGGTGCAAAAGAAATTTACCGGAATGGTTCCAGGGATGAAAGATTTCAGTTATGTGGAAAGCCTGGAGAAGCTGTGGTTTTCTCCTTAGAGCAGAGAAGGTTAAGAGGAGATTTGATAGAAGTGTTCAAAATCATGAACAGTTTTGATCGTCAATAAGAAGCTGTTTTCAGTGGCAGAAGGGTCAGTAACTACAGGACACAGACTTGCGGTGATTGGAAAAAGAACCAGAGTTGATGTGAGGAAACATTTTTTAGGTTTTATGATCAGGAATGCACTTCCTGAATGGGTTGGGGAAGCAGATTCAATAACATTCAAAAGGCAATTGGATAACTGCTTGGAGGAAAAAACATGACAGGCTATGGGGAAAGAGCAGAGGAGTGAGATTAATTGGATAGCTCTACCGAAAAGCCAGTACAGGCATGATGGGCTGAATGGCCTCAATCTGTGCTGTATCATTCTATGATAAGCAGCAGCATGCCAACAGTGCATACCCCAGCTGAAAGGCCCAAATCTGACCTGAAATTGGTTCTTGTGGCTTTGTTAACACACTTTTCCTTGAGCTGCTGGCAGTTGTTATGTCTCCACAGGTAAGTCATGCATTTTACCAAGATGAATATCAGGCCACTTGCCCCGTCAGCAATTTTGACAAATATCAGGATCTAAAACAGACATTGGACTCCTCATTTACATATGTAATGGACTGTGTGCATGCTTTAGGCAGCCACAAGAGATGCCTGAAAATGGACTTGGTGAATTTAGCAGTGTCCTGAATGCACAGATAGATTGAACACTGCTAAGTTGATCAACGTTGCACGCATTTTTGCCTATAAAATTGGCTCAACAATATTGAATTTAGGACCCATTATATCTAAATCTATGTTCACACAGCAGTGAAATTCCAAACGTCCTAGGATAATTCATGAGTTTTACTTGAGCTTGGCAGAAAATGAATTTTATAGTTGGAGCACAAAATACTGAAGTCAGTGGACAGTCACCAAATTTAACAATGTTAAGGAGCTACTTGAAACTTTCTGGAAAAATAATATCCCAGTAACAAAACCTGTTGTGTGAACAAACTATTGCTGAGAACCTTTATTGACCATTTAATGTGGTATTGAATGTTTCCACTGTGAACATGTGTTGATGTGTGAATACAATTCATGACAGTTTACTTGTTTAGCTGCATAATGTCATCAATACATGAGATTCATTCATTGAAACTCAAGAGGTGCTCCTTTCTGGGACAAAGTTTAGGGGAGATTTAACCAAGGAAAATGCATTTATCTGACAAGCGACCTTGTGGCACTGCTGCCAGGTCCTCGGGGCCAAGCTCCAGGCACTGAGTTCCCAGGCCACCTGCCCCCATTCCCTTTGGAGGTTGATCCTTGAGGGCCTCCTGTACCGCCCCCCGCCCCCCCCAACCACCTTAGAAACATGGTATCTCTTCCTGTGGATACATAGGCCTCCAGTGCCACATTTGTGAACCTAGGAGCCCTCTCTCTTCCCTGATCCTGCATTTGAGCTGCTCCTACCTGCAGCCAGTATCAATATAAGCAGTTAGTTGCAACTCCTTTCCAATGAATACAGCCCCCCCTTTAAGAGGACAGACTGCCTTTAAGAGGAGCAGGCTGGCTACACCATGTGCTATCAGCAAACACTGCTGGCCTCCTTCTAAGTGCTAAGGCAGTGGCCGCTACAATACTTTAAAGAGGAGGCAGCACCAAGCTTGCATGCTGCCTGACTCAATGGGAACAGGTACACACCGAGTCACGACCCCCATGCCCGAACACAGGCCTTAATGAATTTTTAGTCATTTTCACTGGATGGGAAACAAGAGTTGTGGTAAGTGGGTGCAGCTTGGATTGGAGAAGAGTTGAAAGTAGTGAATCCAAGGATCAATGCTGGGTCTGCTTTTGTTCTCAGTATATGTATAGATGATTTAACTTTGATATAGGGAACATGATTTCAAAATTTGCTTAGCAAACAGCAAGGAGGACACAAAAAGATTTCAGGAAGACTTGAGACACATTAGAATAGGCAAACAAGAGCTATTTAATATGAAGAAGTTTGAGGTAATGTATGTCGGGGTAAACAAAAAAATGGGAGTGCACACTCAATAGAAAGATGATGAAGGATTTGGATAAACAGAGAAACATGGATGTTCAAGTATGTAATTCCCTAAGAGCAAGAATGTAATTAGATAAAGCCATAAAATGGAAAACAACACTTTTTTATGAATAGGACTATATGAGTAAAGTGATAAATTTATACAAACATTGGTAGACTGCACTTAGAATATTGTATGCAGCTCTGTGTGTCTAATTACAGAAAAGGACATTAAATTCTAGGCACCATGCAGCATAGATTCACCAGGATGGTGCTAGGGATTGAAAGCTTGACATACTAGAACTATTTCTACTGCAGCACAGAAGGCTAAAAGAGATTTAAAATTTTAAAAATTCTGAGTGGTTTTGTTAGTGTATAGGGAGAATCAGTGGTAATGAAGGGTGATCAATTTAAAATGCCACGAAGAGTGAGAAGAAATTTATTTACGCACTGGATTGTTGGAGCATGAAATGTGTTTCTATAAGATGAAGTTGAGGTAAACACCATTGCATATTTTAAAGGAAGGTTGATGAGTTTTTGAAGTGGAGGAAGCTACTATCCAGGACAAATCAGTCCGTTTGATTGGCACCCCAGCTTGAGTTAAACATCCACTCCTCCATCACCGGTGTACACTGCCATACACGACAATGTGTACTATCTACCATCACTGCAGCAACTGTCCAAGGCTTCTTTTACAACACCTCCAAAACCCACAACCTCCACCACTTAGAAGGACAAGGGCAGCAGGCACATGGGAACACCATCACCTCTGAGTTACACGTTATCCTGACTGACATATACAGCTGTTCCTTCATCACAGTTGGATCAAAATCCTTAAACTCCCTCCCTGAAAGCACTGTGGGAGCACCTTCACCACACGGACTGTATCGGTTCAAGAAGAAGCCTCACCACCAGCTTCTCAAGAGCAGCTCTGTGAATCAGTTGAACCTATCAGATCAAGCTTAGATTTTGGCCATCATCATTCAATGTACATACTCCTACAAAAAAAGCAGTGTGCAATTTTAGCAGTAAAGTGTTCCGATACTTATGCAAAAAGAAATTTCACTGAATACTGTCAACAACTGTAGTTAATGAAGATGCTTCTGACATGACCTGTGGAGGGTTAAATGGGTAAAATGCTGAGTGGTAGAAAGCATCAGAACAGATTGGAGACAATTCAAACAGAAGAACTTAACTGCAGGCAATAGATATATTGTTGGATGCACACTTTCCCAGTGCAGGTTAAATGACAGAGCAGATTGATCAAGTAATTCAAAGCCAATGGTTAACTGGAGCTGATTGTGCGTAAGAGAGGACTGTTTATGATGTAGTGTGTGTGGTTGCCCTCTGAGACCTTTACCTGATTAATACAGCAGTGAGCACAAGTGTCATTTACCGTTTACTTTTAATGAGAGGTCACCTTATTGGCAAATTGAATATACTTTTCAAGTCTCATTTTAATTTGTTACAGACCCTGCACAGCTTCCACAACAAATTATAATTGACAGTAGTTCACACTTGTAAACAGAGCTGACTATATAATTGTCGAGAAAATGTTTTGCTCTTGTATGGAAAACTGTATGTTGGCATATTAAATTACAGAGCTTTTTTTTTAAAAAAAAAAGGACTCCAATTTCCCACCTGCGCACCCCACAGCAACATTAAAGATTTTGCCATTTATCTGAAGAGCAGAAGGCTGTATTCCATAGAGAGAAAGGAAAGGTCAGATTTATGAATCAGTCTGCATCAATCTTGATGTGACCCATACCTATGAACGCCATCCTCTCGAAGTGTGACTGTGTTACCTGTAAATTATAGGTTTTCCCATTGCACCCTTCCTATTTGGTGTGCATAACAACCAACTGAGAGAGTTACATGTTTAGCCCCAGGAAAATGTGCACTGCACTGTGGAGCTTAACGCCTTACAATCCAGTGATATATTAAGCAATCTGGCACTGGTACATTAAATTCTAATAACATGCTGTCATGATAGCCACCCAGTCACTGGAAATCTTATTGTGCAAAAATCCTTTGGGAGAGGCCTATATTAAGGTTTAGTCTGGTGAATGTTTAGATGAAGTGAATTGAATGAGATTGTGATTGTTCCACTATCATACAGTACTGAAGGAGATGAGATGGGTAAGAGACTGCTTTACAAGCTAATTACTACTCATTACCATGTTTAATTACTGAGGTGTTGGACATATATGAAAAACAGCATGACTTAGATTCATCCTTTAATTCTTCAGCTTATTTATCTAAACAGTGTGGTTGGCTGGTCTGGATTATAACATTAGGACCACACTAAATAGTCAGATATTTGAGAAAAAATTTACTTTTCTTTTGCATGTTGACTTTGGAACTTGCACTAGAATAAGTCATCAAAATTCTCTCAAGCATTTGCATTAAAACTAAAAGTGCTTAAGCGAGGAGAGTGTATTTTCAATTCATTGTATTAATTGCCTTCTCACGTATTGTCTGTCACTGTTTCATCTGCTTAGTCATCTATTCACACAGTTTAAAAAAAACATAAAATATTTTCAGAACTGCTAAATGTTATAGATTGTTTAGTACAGCAGATAATTAGCAATGGTTTCCTCAAGGTGGATCTTGTTACTTGCTAATTTCAGCAATCTGATTGACTGACTACATATGGCTGACTATCCTTCAGCCATATATCAGTTTCAAACCAACTTGGGCCCTTTGCAATACATCCCTGCCCGCTACATGCGGAGCCTTTTCTTATGTATCAGCATCCTGAACAAATCAATAAATAACACAAAATCCGTATGAAGCATATTCACTGTGATCTCTCCCTCACTATGGCTTGGTTTCTGTGAGACTCCTAAGGACAATTATAAGGAGGAAATTTAACTCTCTCTCTACCTGACAGAAACTGTGTGGAAAAGAATTTAAAATCCAAGTATACACTCTCTGCTTTTTTACCACTCCGAGACCATTTTAACAGCACCATTTTCTTGGGCAATTGAGGTACCCACCTGACTCAGGCATCAGCTTCCTGAATACGAACGACTTGGGGTCCTATGACAAACAAAGGACCCTGAAGCTATGACACTGGCCTATTGGGTGAAGCATCTGCCTTGGATGTTGCACCCAATAAAACCTGGTGGGCAAGAAGTGGAGGCCGTTAAAGTAATTGTAAAAAATATTTTTGTGAGGCTAAGAGTAGAAGGAGTGCTCCTTCCATCTGATAAATAATTTTTGGGTCACTTGGGCTCCCACCTTTCGCTTCCGCCAAATGACCTCCCCCTTCCCCTGTTCTTAACTGAGTGCTGGCAAGCAGCCTGCAGTCTGCCCAATGTTCACCAGCCAGAACTGCACTGGCTGTATCCGGATACCTGTTTCAGGCGGGCAGCTCGGTACTAATGAAGCCCACACATTAAAATAAACTAGAGGTCTCATGGCACCTGCTTAGAAGCATGCCCATGCATTCTGTTAGCCAGCTGCCCAAGACATAAAATCCTCCCTATAGAGAGAGCTCTATGATGCTTTCAGTGAGGTTTAAGACACTAATCAATTGTTGCCACGTTTTTCTCTAGTTGTGAAGCTGGATTTGCGGAGGCTGTTATTGATGGTTGATCCAAACCTTGAGAAATAATGAATGCGAAAAGACTATAAAGAGAGAGTAAGAGAAACACATATGAAAGACGCTGAGTGGGAAAAGTTGCTTCAAAAAATGCAACAAAAGTAAAAGAATAAAAGCTCTATAAAGTAAATGATTAAAATTCCCCAAAGTGGTCCAGAGACCATAACTTTTACTGAAATAGCTGCAGTGGATGCAGTCAGCATAATATTGATATGGAGTAAACAACTATATTTCATTCTGGCTCTTTTTGAATAAAAACCTTTACTTCATCTTTTTCTCTTTTTTTCTATATCTGTCAATGGACCATTATTCTCCCCTATGATCTCAGACTCTCATTTTTGTAGAATTTATGCTGTGTTCTGTTTTGATTTGAATTTTGCACTACATCACTCCACTACACCTCAACCTTCATTTTGTACCAAAATCTTAGCCAGTACCTCAAAAAATAATGGAAAAGCCGTCAATATTTCCCTCAAAAATCCAACCTTTTCTGGGTTATAATACAATTAGGATCCCCATTCATGGAATATCTTATGAATACAGTTTGAGTATTGGCAGCCATATATTCATTTTACCTTTTCTATTTATTTCGTTCTCTGCTTTGCTTTCTATTTTTATTCATGGAAAAGACTCAAAATGAAAGAGAAATGAGATGTGTTTGTTTTAAGTGCTGAGACATTCTTTTGCTGAAGAATGGGTTTTCCTGATGCAGTGATAATTTCAATGTACTGGTTTCAGAGTGGAAAGTAGAAATTCTTTTTCTGTCACTTAACATATAGAATTTGGTCTTTCCAATTCCAGCTGACCTATTTGATCCTGTTGTCATGCTAGACCCCCACCTGCCGAGAATGAGGCATATTAATTTTGCCATATGAACATTAAATTTCAAACTGTTGATGAAGTGAAGAAAGGACTTGTTAAAAAAATCACCAGACCCTTGGCTAGAAAAACATTTTTGCATACCAACAGCCAGTGCTTGGAAGGACAGAGGGGCTATTCCCTGCTCCAATTTAACCCACAATGGACTTTGAGCACCAGTTATTGTGTGTAAGAAGAAACATTCCAGGGTCAGCTAAGACCAGAGAATCCACAAACAGAGGTGGTCAGATCAGCTAGTCTCATGAATAACCTGCTTGGCAACCTGGGGTTTTCTGAATTGTACAAACAGTTTGAACACAAAAACCCCAAGAGAGAAAAGTCTCCTCGAGCAAACAAGGTTTAAGAATACTGGGCCCCAATGAAAAGCAAGATCTACCTGCAATCAAGGACTCTACAGCGAGCTCGAAGATCTGTAACAAAAACCCTCTTCAGAGATTGCCTCAAACTTTTCCACTTTATTTCTTCTGCTCTGTTCTGTCTCTATCTGCATGAGTGTATCGCGTATGCTTGCTAGCATGGGCACGTCGTGTACCCGTAGGCATTAATCGAATTAGAGTTTAAGTTTAATAAATTTCAACCTTTCTTCTTTAAACCTATGAAAACCTGTTTCTTTGCCTTATAATTGGAAAGCGCTGAACAAGGATTCACCAAGAGGGAGCTAAAAACACAATGTGTTTAAAATTAAACCCTGTTACGATAAGACCAGGTGAAGGCTGAGAGGGAACCCAAGACCCCTTTCTCACCTGGTTGTAACACTGTGTAGTTACAAATTGTGCTGGATGCTTTCATAGTTCTGTTTGCTTGCATTTTATTTAATGTTGAAGAAATAGATATACTTTCCTAATCTACACTGAAGCAATAAGTAAGCATGAAATATAAAAGGATTTACTAAGAGTGATATGATATCTGTGGGATTTTATCTTGCATCACCCTAATCATTTCCCTATTCAGAAATATCGTACATTCTCAGCACTTTTAGTGGCGCAAGTTGCCCTTTTGATGATGGCTAAGTGGGTGATGATGAGCTCAACTGTTCTAGATAGGGATACAATGTGTGTGGAAGTCCCTTCTAAGAGTAAGAACACATGCAGGATCTATGGTATATAATGAGTATAATGAGTCTTACCGCTAATGGAAAGAGTGCTACATTTTATGAACCTGAGAATCATGCGTTTGTGTAAAAATGTTGGGGTCACTTGTACAGTGTATTATTTAGCAATCGTTTCATGCCATCTCTCTTGTGAAATTTATTGTTTATTCAAATTATTTCCCAGAAATGTAATCAAATGCTAAGAGAGCCTACCAAAATACAAATTACATAGGGCGGAATTTTATGGCGGCTAGGGGTGTCTCGGCTGCTGGCTGGAGAGCCGGTGAGAGACCTGCGTTATCTCCTTTTGTTCATAATGTGGCAGCCCTTCCCCAATCAGGCACTTGAGAAGCCACTGGCAGGCCTTTCCCGGCATCAGGACCCCGGGGATGGGAAATCCCCCCCCCACAGAGCTGCTGGTCAATTCGAGGCCAGCAGCTCTTTTGCTTGGCAGCACCACCAGGGAGGTGGTGGCTGCTGTCAGAATGGCACCCTCCGGAGGCCCAGGATCGTGGAGTGACCCAGGCCAGAGGTAGGTGATGGCAGGTGGGGGTCACAGGGGAGAGGGTTGTAGGGGGGTTGGCAGCAAGGCCAGGGGGTGGCTCTCAGTCGACCCCCCCCCCCCCCCCCCCCACCCCATTTTCCAATGCTGGGTCCGTCGATCAGGCACTGAGTGCCTATGAATGCAGGACCCCCTCTTCCCCACCCCCCACTACATCCCAGGAGACCGCAAGAAAATCTGGATGGGTTTGCAGGTTGTGCTCCCTGCGTGGGAAGACCGTCCATGGGCCTTCCTGCCATGGACCTAATGGGGTTGGAGGCGGGAAGGTGTCCTCCAAACTCGCCATGGGGAGAGCATAAAATGCCGTCCTTAATGTTTGTGTATATGGGTAACTCCAAGCCACTCCAAGCGCTGCTCCACAAACCACTGACCACCTGCAGGCGCTTACCCATTGTCTCCCGAGACAAGGAGGCCAAAGAAGAAGAAGATATGGGTAACAATATAACTATTAACTTGAGCCAGCTCAATTGGCAGTTTGGAAGAGAATTACACATTAGAGTTTTATTGTTAAGTCGGAATTGAACTTTCATACACTTTTTCTGCTTAACTGTTATACTTTAAAATGAGAATTTGACAGAGATCAGCTTTCCAGTGTTGGTACATCAAAGAAAATACAATACAGCAATGCTGCACTCTTTGCTCTGCTAAAATCTGATGCGTGTATTAATGAAAAACCAGCAGGCCCCTCTAATTGAGCATAAACTTTAATGAAACAATAATGAAAAAGATGATGAGCATTAATTTCTGATTAATGCTCACCAGCACTGCTTTAGACATTAGATGAGGTACAGCGTTGCAACAGTGCCACTTTGCATTAATCACAAATTAATACATATAATTTTATGTTATTACATAATGCTTTGAATCATCTGAAATAAATGTGTCAAGAATTGTTCCAGCAGTGTATGATGCTCAGTCTAGTATTCAAATGATCTTCATCTTAATTATGTTTCAACTTAAGATTTAGCAGTTTTTTTTAAGTTAAATAAATGTAAAATTATGTATTTATTGTTCATGGCATTGGCATCAGCATCTTCTACCCAGTGAACCTCGGAGCAAAAAAATGCGGAAAGTCTGTCGACATTCATTGCTGAAAGTCTTGCCAGTGTTTTTGTGTCTAACCTCCTTCTGCTGAAGGTTGGATGACCCACTTTTTCTGTGCGTTAGAGGAATGTTTAAAAAAACTGGCAAACTTTCTGTCGCTGTGGCCAGAACTCAACAACAACAACAATGTGTAGTTATATAGTTCCTTTTAATGTAGTAAAACATCCCAAGATGCTTCATAGGAACATTATCAAACAAACATTGACGCTAAGCCACTTAGGGAGATATTAGAGCAAATTACCAAAAGTTTGGTCAAAGAGGTAGGGTTTAGGGAGTGTCTTAAAGGAGCAAAGAGAGATAGAGAGTCAGAGGTTTAGGGAGGGAATTCCAGAGGTTAGGGCCTTGGTAGTTGAAGGTATAGCCACCAATGGTGGAAGAATTAAAATCGAGGTGCTCAAGAGGCTAGAATTGGCGGATATTTAGGCAATTTGTAGGATTGAAGGAGATTAGAGATAGAGAGGGTCAAGGCCGTGGAGGGATTTGAAAACAAGGGTGAGAATTTTAAAGTTAAGGCGTTGCTTAAACGGGAGCCAATGTAATCAGTGAGCCCAGGGGTGATGAGTGAATGGGACTTGGTGTGAGTTAGGACAGGGGCAGCAGAGGTTTGGATGACCTCAGGTTTATGGAGGGTGGAATGTGCGAGGCTGACCAGGAGTGCATTGGAATAGTCAAGTCGACAGGTAACAAAATTATGGTCGAGGGTTTGAGTAGCAGATGAGTTGAGGTGGGGCAGAGTCGGGTGATATCATGCAGGTGGAAATAGGCAGTCTTTAGTGATGGCATTGATATGTGGTCAGAAGCTTATCTTGGGATCAGATATGATACCAAGTTTGCAAATGGTGTGGTTCAGCCTCAGATGGAGTCGGTGGCTAGGGAATGGATATTTAGTTGGAGGAAATTTCTGCTCAGCCAGTACTGGATGTCAGACAAGCAGTCCGACAACTCAGTCAACACAACAACCTCCAAGTTCCTTTTGATGTGCCCTATTTTAAATGAATAATTGATTGAGGCACAAGCAATGATTTTATTCACATTTCTTTGGGGTTTGTGATGTATAATTCACAATTAGCAAGGGGAAGAAGCAAAAGAAGAAGCATTTGCTTCCTGCAAGCTGCTTTTACTGGAAAACACGGACACAAGTCAACATCGTTTCAACCCATCTGTATATTATGATCATTGAGAAGATGTGTGTGTGTGTGTATATATATATATAATATATATAATATATATAATATATCTTGATTCTTCAACCTGTAATCTGACACAAAGTGTCTTCTTACTGCACATGCTCACTTTCATTTCCAAGGTTATGTGTTCCGCCAGTGAACTGTTGCCAGGAAACGGTGTCTGTAGGAGGTGTACAACAGCAGAAGCTTTCAGACCAGCTCGACCTTTAGCCATTGAATAGAATTATTGGTAAATATTATGCCTTGACTGAATTGTACAGAAGCTGTAGTTAATCGTGTATTGAGGATGGAACTTCTGCAAGGTGCTGATGAGAATGTACAGCAGTAGCTCACTAGTGGCTGTGTGTTCGCTGGATTGCCTTGAGGCTGAAGTGCACTTGCTGCTGCTTATGTTTGTGGGCAAGAAGTTTTAAACCAATAAGACTTCCTCACAGGGAAGCATTTAAAACCTATGTGAACTGCACTGTTGTTGTTTTCTTATCTGAACAATTCAGGAAAAATATCTAATTGTTTTTAAAAAGGTTTCTAAATACTTAGCATCTTTACAAAAGTGGCATTGTTACGAATTGTCTATTATGATTGAGGTTAAATGTTTGTTATACCTCTGGATTAACACTAGAAACCCATAATGGATGTTTTGGAAATGTTATTTTGGAGTTAAGAGTTTGTAACACTCAAGCTGACTTGCCAAAACTTAAGCAGTAATTTACTTGCATTGGTTCTTCCAATTATGTATGTGTTACCACTGTGTTCACAGTTAAGGGTGTTGGCACATCAGAGCTTGAATCATTTGGGTTGCTTAATTAGTTTTTCTTTGCCAGTTGTCTCCCTATCATGAAGGTGCCGACTCCACAGACACCAGCTGTCCCCTGGTACTTTTCCCAAAAATCTTCCCTCCTGTGTAAGCCTTGACATTAAGTGTCAGCCATCTGATTGACTGTGTGGGGTATCTTAGCTGAGCTCAAACTCATACTTATTGGACGAACATCGATGGGGCAAATTTTAGACTTGTGCCCAAAATGGGAGCAAAGTCAGTGGAATGGTGGTATCCCTCCAAATCCAACCCCCACTGTTGCCTGAAGAGGGCATCCTTTGGCAATTTTTGTTATTGGGCCTCTTTAAATGTGGTCAACAAGCTGGAGGCACCAAGCAGGCATCCACTTATAGCTCATTGGTTGTGGAAGGGTGAAAATTCGGTCAGCCCGTAGCAGTTCGGGTCTGGGAGTGGGGGTACTGATCCCAGAGGGGGTGAGGGGCTGCATAGAGCATGGGTTGGCAGCAGCCCATGGAATTTTGTGGAACTGGAGTACAGCTCAATGACTGGTACAAATGGACATAGGGCTCTAATTTGAACGTTTAAGCAGCCTTACGCCTGAAACAGGCTGGCATGCTGCTTGCCCTTTTTACAGGTCTATCTGAAAATTGCATTAAGTGGGCTTTGGGCATTTAACAGGGTGCCCAAGATGCCCCACCCCTCCCCCACTGTTTTCAACTATTGGATGCTTGTTTTTCAGGTGAGAAATGAGTGACTGGTACTTGAAAATCATCATGGACATGTACACAATTCCAATAGGGACAGGAACCTTGGCCAATTTCTCACATTTCTCTCAGCCCAAATGGAGCTGATCTTTGCCAGCACCCTGGCAGTGATCAGCCTCTGGAGCAGTCAATAAAGGTTGGGAGGGGGGAGGGGGGGGGCCGGTGACTGCAACAGACTGTTTAGTAGGATTTGGATAAGCTGTAAAACTGGGTGTTTACATTTTTTCAGCGAGTGAATGCCAGCAATGCTATTTTTGGGAGATTCAACATTTTTTAACAATACTTTTTGTTTTCATAACTAGAAGTGATTCTTGCAGAGAATAGATTTCCTTCATTCTGTGCAGTGTCAGTGCCTAAGTTTCTGGATGGGAGGCAGCAATTGTTCTCAGGTTGCAACAATGTCCAGTTGTAGCTTCCAACAATTGATGGAGAGAAATAATTGTCTGTCACACATTTGTCAGTTAGATACAAAGTTACTCCTGCAGAACTGAAGGGCCAGTGTTTATTTATTTAATTTATTTAGAGATACAGCACTGAAACAGGCCCTTCGGCCCACCAAGTCTGTGCCGACCATCAACCACCTTTTTTTTATACTAATCCTACATTAATCCCATATTCCCTACCACATCCCCACAATTCTCCTACCACCTACCTACACTAGGGGCAATTTACAATGGCCAATTTACCTATCAACCTGCAAGTCTTTGGCTGTGGGAGGAAACGGAGCACCCGGCGGAAACCCACGCGCTCACAGGGAGAACTTGCAAACTCCGCACAGGCAGTACCCAGAATCGCTGGAGCTGTGAGGCTGCGGTGCTAGCCACTGCGCCGCTGTGCTGCCCCAGGCTCAGGATTCCTCTAATGGGTCCAGTCCTGGTGGCATCAGAATTTTAAAGCTGATGATCAACAGGACTGAGAGGAAATATCTGTATATCTATGTATTCCGAATCCTGCTTGTTATCCGATGACCTCCAGTGGACAGTTTGAATGTGTGGGCATGATTGGGCTTGAGTACAAAGACTGCAGTCAATGAGCTTGCTGAAAATTATAGTTGAGGCTAATGTTTGTACGAGGTACCAGAGGATGGCTGGCACCTGTGGAACTGCACCACACTATAAATCAATTCATTCAGGAGAGAAGAATGTACTGGGGGTGGAGCAGGGGGTCTCGGGTGATTTTATTTTTAATCTTGGTGGTCGGTGGCAGCCTGGGAGAGGAATTTTACATGTAGCTATCTTCAAATATTTGTGACAATATTGCCTATGAAATTCAAAATTAAATTTCCATCCCCAATTACCGCTAATGAGCTATTTTAAAATAAACAAATTGTGGAAACAATGAAGAGACTGAGGCAACATTCTATCATTTCAGATGAAGTGGAAGTTTAAATGAGTACTGTTTGCCTTTGAGGAAAGTTCCAATTGTGTAGTATACACAGTGATCACTGACATCTAATTAAACATTACCCTCCCCTCTTTCCAAGGAACTGCAATTGTACTAATCCTGACAGGCAATTGTAAACATATTACTGCTAAAGAATTGCATTAATGAATTTACAAGTTCTAATGTTCTGTAGTATTCAGAGTACTAAATAACGAATGGAATTGGATGTGTCAGAAGCTGAGCGGTAATCTTGGAGATTTAAGTAGCAATTTTGTTTTCTTTTGAGTGGGTTTTATTGCGCTGACTGTGATATTTCAGGCAGTGTTTGATTTGTTTGTGGATCTAGGAACATGATATGGGGAAATGCTTTCAGAATCATTGTCAGCCCTTGACAGAGAAAGTGTTTTTTATATAGCAACAATATATTTGTAGTATTGTCAGAATGTTATATTGAGATATAGGGATGTGTAATGCAAACATGACTCTGTCTGGTTTAATATCAAGTTGGTCTCCTTTGGGCAGCTTTTTTTTATCAGTTTGTGTTAATAGAAATTTTGTGTGTTAGATAACTCCACAATATTTTGTTTTGATAACATTTTGTATAATGAATACATATTGTTAAAGGAATCCTGTCATTCAGGTTGCTGTCATAGATGTATTTATTGAACATAGCTGAGTATCAGAAGCCTGGAAAGAAGAAATAGGTATGTGAGGCACTTCTTCATATCTGCTTAAAAAAGAACTGAAAATGTCTTGGCAACAAAGGGCTGATTCCAAAACCCTGGGAAAATGGTCCTGGGATCACATTGTGTGTTAACAAACTCATACAATTTATTGACAAGCAGCCAGCACTGGATAACTGGGCTTGATTTTGCAGTCAGCGAGGAAGTAACAGTGCTCGCTACTGACCTCAAAGAAAGCTGCCCCTAAAGATGCAGCAATCTCTGGCATGTAGTTCACCCTCCCACCATTATTTTCATTCCAGTGTCAGATCAAGGGGATCTCCAGTGTTCAGCAACAGTGATGTCACCAAGCGGACTAAGTAACTAATCATATTGCAGAATTCTCACAGACAGAAAACCAGGAAGTAAAAAGCATTGATTATCCTTCATGTTTTAATCATTTTACAGAGAGCAAAATAAAGATTGGGTTATTATTTTGAAAATAATTATTTTTATTATAATGGAAAAAATTGACATTCCACAATTGGTTAGTTTTTCAGGGCCAGAGAGGTTGTATAGCAATTATGAACTAAAAAACCTATTTGCACTTCATTCAACAAAGGGTAACTTTTTCAAGGATTTGTACAGTGAGACAATGAGCATAAAAGTGGAAATTCATGGGAATTCAAGTGATTTCTAAAGATTTCCACCTGCGGGGTGTCATGAAGACCCCCCGCCTGCCAAGAATTTCATCATATGAACATTAATTTTAAACTGTTGCTGGAGTGAAGAGATGATTTGTTAAAGAGATACCAGATCTTTGCCTGGAGGACATTTGCATGCTAAGAGACGGTGCTTGTGGAGACAAAGAACTACTCCCTGGTCCAATTAACCCAAATGGATTTTGATCACCAGACACTGAAGGTGTAAGGAAGCATGCATTCCAGGGTCTGCTAAGATGATACAATCCACAAAGACAGGACTGGTTAAACCAGCTGCTCACATGACTAACTGGCTGGTCCAGGTTTTTGAACTAGACACAGGACAGTTTAAATTAAGACTGGAGTTTGCAACTGAAGCTGGAACAACAAAGCCTCTCTGCTGGCTGTCTCTCTCTTACTTTCTCCCAAGCCACTGGATCCATGGAAGATATGTAAACCTCAAAAGAGAAAAGACTCTTAACATCGAAACAAGTTGAAGCGTGCACTGGGCCCCAACGAACAGCAAGACGTACCGGCAACCAAAGACTCAACATCAAACTCAAAGGACTGTAACTACCAGATATTGCCTCAAACTTTTCCCTTTTATTCCTTCTACTTTTTCTGTCTCTATCTACGTGTGTACTTACCGTGTATGCATGCTAGCATGGTTGCTTTGCGTACTCATAATCGTTACCCGAATTAGAGTTGAAGATGAATAAACTTCCACCTTTCTCGTTTAAATCTAAGAAAACCTGTCTGAATTGATTTCTTTGCCTTACAATTGGAAAGTGGTGAAAAAGGATTCACTGAGGGGGAGCTAAAACACAGTGCTTTAAAAATTAAACCCTGTTACGGTTAAACCAGACAAAGGCTGCGAGGGAACCCCTAGACCCCTTTCTCACCTGGTCGTAACAGGGGTCTTCAACAACACACCCTGTGGAACAGCAGGAAATCACTGACTTTGGATTTCCGCGTTTAACTGTGCAGGTGTGGATGCCAGAAGTTGCTGTCAGTTTCACAGTTGTAATGATGGCAAACATCGACAGTTTTGCCGTCATTACAACCATAAAATCCGGGCCATGGTGTGTCCTCAGAGGACATAAAATTCAGGTCTTGAAAAATGGCTGTGTGCCTTCTAACTGCTTCTCATATTCATCAGCGATCCTATGGATGTTATCAAAAGTGATTTTTTTTTTTGGGTTAGCTCTATCTGAATGAAAAACAGTGACCAAATTACTGTGGAAAGATATAGACAGCATTTGATGGTCAGCAGGAAATGGTGTTTATATTCATAGCTTACCAAAAGAGGTCAATAACTCTGAGAAAGAATGACTATGATGTTGCTCCCTATTTGTATTCTTATAAGCCTACACAAGCATTTTTTAGTCACAGACAAGTCTTTGGCCTGATAATTAGATCTGATTTATGAGCTAAGCAAGTGAAAAGTTGGCAGGAAGAGGGCAATTCTAAGAAAATTCAGTTCTACTTATCATCATTGGACTACTTTACAACAGTGACTTAACTTCAAAGGTACTTCACTGGCTGTGAAGCACTTTGGGACATCCTGAGACATGAAAGCTGATAAATAAATGCAAGTCTTTCTTTCTTATGATACATTAAAATATTAATATATTCACTTTTCATTATACAATTTGAACATTCTGGACTTCCAGTCATATTAGTATTCTGTAAAATTTTAATTCACCTCCTGTTGGAATAATGTTTTTAGCACACTACTGAAGAAGCTAAACTTGCTCCTTGATTTTTGCCGGTCGTACAGTTTGAAGCTCTACAAGCTCCTAGATCCTAAGAACTTTCTTTATTCCATGCAAGAGACCAAGATAGGTATTAGGCTGGACTGGAAGTTTTTCACAAGATACAACTTGAAAAGTAATACAGGGATGTTCGTGCTATGCCAAACATTGGGGGAAATTTTATGGAGGCTACAGAGGTCTCGGCTGCCGCTGGAGAGCTGGCAAGAGACTTGAGTTGCCTCGTTTGGGAAAGGGCCCCTCATACGCTGACCCAATCAGACAATGAACAGATCACCGGCAGGCCTTTCCCGGGATCAGGACCCAGTGGGTGGGAAGTCCCGCCTTCCGAGAGCTGCTGGCCAGTCAGAGGCTGGCAGATCTTTTGCTTGACAGCGCCACTGGTGAAGCGGTGGCTGCTGCCAGAATGTCATCCACCAGATGCCCAGGATTGTGGAGCAAACCAAGCCAAAGGTAAGTGATGGTGGGAGGGGTTTCGAGGGGTGGGGGTCACCGGGGAGGGGTGTTTGGGAGGGTCAGCAGCAAGGGCAGGGGGTGGCTCACAGCAGGGACCCCTTCCCGATGCTGGGTTCCTCGATCAGGCACTGAGCCTTTGAACAAGAGACCCCCCCCCACCCCACACCCCAAGGAGAGCACAAGCACCTCCCAACATTTTTGCATGTCGGGCTCCCCGCGTGGCGACTGGCCTGCTCACTGCTGGGTTAATTGCCCCGTAAGTGCCTCATTTGGAGGTGGGATGGGAAGGCCGTCCATTGGCCTTCCTGTCATGGACTGAATCAGGGTGGAGGCAGGAAGTTGGCGGGGTCCCCATCCACCACTACCCACCTGATAACATGACCTCCCTGCCTCCAAACTCGCTTGGGGGAGAGCATAAAATACTACCATTCATTTTTACATACGAACATACAAATTAGGAGTAGGCCACTCGGCCCCTCGAGCCTGCTCCGTCATTTAATAAGATCATGGCTGATCTGATTGTAACCTCAACTCCACATTCCCGCCTATCCCAAATAACCTTTCATCCCCTTGCTTATCAAGAATCTATTTACCTCGGCCTTAAAAATATTTTAAGACTCTGCTTCCACTGCCAATGCCAGGAACACAAGTTGCTGCAGCTGTGGTGCTATTTTCTATACCAAAATGTAAAGATTGTTTGCAAACTGACGGTGAAAGGTCACATTCCATTGCTCTTGATTGTGGAACTCTCTCCAAGGCAGTGTCAACACTGTTTCTTTTTATATAGGAGTTCCAATATAGACTGCCCCAGTGGTTCATTGAGTTCAATCAGGGGTGGCTGATGTAGAATAGGAAAATCTATTGTCTTGTGTTTTAGATGGCATTTGATAGCTATCTATATCCCATTGAGCTTGAAATTTCCTGATCTCAGCCAGATCTGTGGTAGTAGTACTGTAATTGGCCTTAGCACTCCCTAACCAGTGAGAGGGAAACCAGGCATCGCTCATAACTGGTAGTGCACATGTGATATCAATTGAGGAAAGTATAGAGCTGACATGCATCCCATGAAAAAATAGTCCTTCAAAACTTGATGCCAACATTTGCATTTAAATAATGACCACTTCAGTAGTAAATATTACAGACAATCTTTATGTATTGGTGTAGAATATAGTCACACAGCTGCAGCAGCTCCTATGTCCCTTGGCATAGCACAAACATCCCTGTACAGTTTCTCATGTTTGGCCTTAGCAGGAGTATTGTGTCTGATTTTGGGTACTAGACCTGAGGAACGATGTGAAGGTTTAAAGAGGGTACAGAAGAGATTTACTAGAATGATTCCGGGGATGAGGGGTTACAGTTACATGCTGTTAGGATCAGGTGAGGAGGGGATGAAGGGCTCCCCTCTTGTCCTTCTCCTTGTTTGACCACAACAGGGTTTATTTCTTTTTCAAAGTGAATGTGCTTGCAACTTTAGTGAGTGTTTAACTATTTACATGCTATGATCATAAAAGAAACAATCAGACAGGTTTTCTTGAGTTTAACAAAGAAAAAGGTTAGATTAGAGATACAGCACTGAAACAGGCCCTTCGGCCCACCGAGTCTGTGCCGAACATCAACCACCCATTTTATACTAATCCTACACTAATCCCATATTCCCAACAAACATCCCCACCTGTCCCTATATTCCCCTACCACCTACCTATACGAGGGGCAATTTATAATGGCCAATTTACCTATCAACCTGCAAGTCTTTTGGCTTGTGGGAGGAAACCGGAGCACCCGGAGAAAACCCACGCAGACACGGAGAACTTGCAAACTCCACACAGGCAGTACCCGGAATCGAACCCGGGTCCCTGGAGCTGTGAGGCTGCGGTGCTAACCACTGCGCCACTGTGCCGCCCATTTAATGTATTTAAACCAATCTAAGTAAAATAATAAACTATGCTCCAACTTACACACACACACAAACATGTGATGTTCACACACATACAAGTAGCTCATAGAGCGGGGAAGGATAATTTGGTCAGATTAGAGTCCAGAGCAAGAAAAAGGGGTATACAGTCTGTGGAGTTTGGTGACTCGGTTGTATTCCAGATAAACTCGGTGGTCCTGAGGCTTCCTGTGGATGTGGCCAGCAGATTCAGTGATCCTCCTGGAAAACAGCGATGCAGATGAGTTCCTTCACAGGGTCTCTGTCTGCCACAGTTATGGGCTTAGGTGGTTACGGCCAGCAGGCAGGGTTTGAAACTTGCCAGATGGACTGGGACGGGGTGGGGGGGGAAGAGAGAGAGAGAGAGAGGGCCCCCACATGGGTCTCTTCTGATCAGTGTCCAGTTGCTTGTCTTCTGCAGAGAGAGAAAAGCCAGCTTAAACACACAGATGGTGGGCCTGTCACATGATGGCTCAGTGTGTATTTCCTCTTGCAACTTAATTAGTTCATGTCTAGGAATTCCCTTCTCTCAATCAGGGTCCATTGTTCAAGTGATTACCTTTGAGTGGTTCATCTCCACCAGTTTAATGTCCCATGTGTTTGTCTTTAAATGTCTTGTTATGGAGACTGGCCAGATTTTTCATTCCAAACTTCCCAAGTCATTGTTCTGGAGGGGACTGGCCAGACAATTCGAGTCCCTATATTGGAATACAGGGGATTTTGATGCAAATTTTGGTGGCCATTTTGGCTGCTAGCAGTCACCTTTTGGTCTGTTCATTTTTCTTTTTTAAAAAAAAAAGGTAATTCAGGTTTCCAGCCAATGAATTAAAAAAAAAATCATTCAGCATAGCACGTGTTTGTGACAACATGCATAGACTGGAGAAACTGTGCTTGTTCTCCTTAGAGCAGAGAAAGGTAAGAGAAGATTTGATAGAGGTGTTGTCTAGAGAGCTTCTCTTTACTTACTCTATTTCCAATGCTGAATGGTCAACAACCAGCGGGCACAGAATTAAGATAATTGACAAAAGAATCAGAAACAACATGAGGAAAAACTTTTTTATGTAATGTGTGGCTAGGATTTGGAATGCACTGCCTGATGGCGCGGTGAATATGGATTCAATAGTAGCTTTCAAAAGAGAATTGGAAAAATACTGGAAGGAGAACAAAATTTCAGGTCTTTGAGGAAAGAGCAGGGGAGTGGAACTAACATGATTGCTTTCCGAAAGAGCTGGTACAGACTAGACACGCCGAATGTCCTCCTTCTGTGATGTGCTATTCTTTGATTCAGCAAGATACTGAGGGTCTGAATGACACCATGGAATCTGTACATCATCAAACAGAAAATTAAACATCTTCAGCAGAAATGGGGAGATGAGCAGAAGAGAAAAAGCACATCCAAATGTAGAACTAAAGCTTAAGAGCAGAACTTCCAGTACAGCACATATTGCTATCTGTATATTAACCTATTTTTAAAAAATCACCAGCATATCTGAGATGTCATTAATTCTACAAGATATTTCCCCACTCTGGTCTGATGATGTGGTTTGTGGGATGGCCTGAAGAACTTTGCCTGATCTCCCCCATCCCCCATGGCCTACAGACACTGAAGGCCCAAGCTGAAATTAGTTGGCTCGTTACAGACCAAGAATCTAACCAGGGAGTTTCCTGGTCAGTATGATTTAATGGAACAATGAGCTCCAAGAGAGCTTGTTATCTTATTGAAGCAAACTTACTTGAGTTAGAATTTTGGAAGCAAAAAAAGGTCCGCAACCACAGAACCAAGAAATATATTTGTGTAGATGCTTCATGGCCCACACTAAAGTGATAGAGTATCATGTGACTTAGAGTCAAGTGTTACGAACAGAATTGTGAGAGAACTGAAACCCCAGTTCTTTTCCCTTTACTGTCAGTATTCAATGTGTTTTTGACAAGGAAGATGTGTGTGTTTCTTCATCCCTGAGTGTATGGCCAATTTGAACAACCAGGAGCACGCATTTCGTGGGTTTAAATAAAGAGGATTATTTTTATTCACATGTTCAACCTGAAAGTCTGATGCTGCATAACTCACTCAATCCTCACACGCACACAGACTCAAGAAAAAAAAAAGGATAGTGCACTTTTACAAATTACAAGCAAAGGAATAATTCATAAGTCACGTGATTTGGCTCATCTTGGGGAAAAGGCATGCACTGTGGGCCCGGTGAAGAAGGCATTTTCACTCTTGAAACGCAGTTAGGTGGATTTGATAGCCAGAGTCGTATCTCAAAGTCATTGCAGGATTCTGTTGAAGAGGTGGATTTTCAGCAGGTCACAAAGTTAGTTGCTTGCAGTCTCAGTACCAGAAGGTCAGTTTTCTGTACTGGTGAACTTGAAAAGGAACAGGCTTGGAGATCTTAAGATGCTACAGCCTCCGGTTCTCTTAAGGCACGATGGTACTGCTTTGTCTGTTTTTTCTGCAGCTGTTTTCTGACTGACCAGTTTCTCCCTGGTGCTTGGAGAAATAAGATCAGTTATCTGTGTTTAGTTTCAGTCATGTGACTACCTGATCAATACTCATGTTGTCCACCCGGAATTTTTTTAGATTAGAGATACAGCACTGAAACAGGCCCTTCGGCCCACCGAGTCTGTGCCGAACATCAACCACTCATTTATACAAATCCTACACTAATCCCATATTCCTACCAAACATCCCCACCTGTCCCTATATTTCCCTACCACCTACCTATACTAGTGACAATTTATAATGGCCAATTTACCTATCAACCTGCAAGTCTTTTGGCTTGTGGGAGGAAACCGGAGCACCCGGAGGAAACCCACGCAGACACAGGGAGAACTTGCAAACTCCACACAGGCAGTACCCGGAATCAAACCCAGGTCCCTGGAGCTGTGAGGCTGCGGTGCTAACCACTGCGCCGCCCTAATGATTTGCAGTTCAAGGCCATTGCTACACAATGGGGGATATCTGGTGGTCATTCACACCTACTTATGATTTAACTGGTTTCTGACAGCTCTTAAGTTTTGAGCTCGGAGACAGTGAGTCTAGGAGTCCATAGATAAAGTTTTGGGTTGGACCACAAACAATAGGAGGTGTGAATTCCATAAATGTTTTTTTCATGGTATGTCATTCAAGGGAGGCATCAATTACAAAAGTCACCTAGCCCTTGGCAACGATCTTATGCAGCCCTTTTAATGTCCATTGTGGTTCATTTTTAAACAAAGGAAAATTCAGTTCCAGGAAGATTCTATGCTGGATGCAGTCCATGTTTAAAGTTATGAATAGGACATGCTTTTACTGGGCATGACACAAGGTACCGCATGACGCCGATATGTTTTATTTCACAATACACTGCTATGCACTGTATAGTCTTGCCGATTTGAAATTCGCATTAGTTGTTTTAATTCATGTAACTCCACAATGAGAAACCTCATGAGAGATAAACATTTAGCCATATATAATTGAAAACACTAAGTGTAAATGCAGGCCATTTAAGAAAAATTATTTTTTAATTACACTGCAATATGTGTTTTTCTGCTACATTACCAAGTGTCTTCAATTAGAAAATGACATGTATGACAGCAAAGAGTGTTACGAGATTCAGACTTTTGCCTAGGGTAAGAAATAAATGAGGAGTTCCTGAACTTGTGACTTATACTCCTGAGTGAAGTGATCAAACTAGTGATATATACCCAGCTGTTACACAATAATAAATATGTAAATATAGGATCCAGACTTCTATTTAGAAAAATCAGCAGTGAAATATTGGTTTTTATCACGCTGATAACAGAAATTAAATTGAACCCAAAATTGGAACCAAATTATGCATGCCAAAGTGACCTTCATTTAAACCAGACTCAGATAAGGGTTTCCGATAACAGCAAATTTCATTCTGGTACTGATTCGTATGCATGACTGCTGATTGAGAAAGGACTCGAGAACAAATCCTCCCCTGTACAACTCCATCCATTTTTTTCAACACTTATTCCAAAGATCAACATTTTATCTGGCTTTTAAATTAAAATGTAACTGTACTTAAATTGGTATTGGCACACAAGTGTTATTCCACATGCATACAGCACATCAGATACAGAGGGTACTGGAGACAACATTTTAAACAGGACTGTTCCATTGAAGTTTTCTAATCATAGAACATAAAGTAAGACACTTGCCACTCCATGGGCTGGGTCTGGTGCTCAGCCTAAAGGCGGATTTCGTTGCGGAGTGGCCGAAGAATCGGAGCAGAATCACCCGCCACGGAAGCAGACGTCTTAATTCCGGATTCCGATTTTCCTGGAGGCAGTGAAGTTCCGTGGCGGTACCTCTGCCGCTCTGTGACAGGAACGTACTTTAAATATGTTAATTATATTTTTGCATAAATTAGAATGCAATTTGCCGCAATCCTATGAGTTGTTCAAAGAACAAAGAACAGTACAGCACAGGAACAGGCCATTCAGCCCTCCAAGCCTGCGCCGATCTTGATGCCTGCCTAAACTAACACCTTCTGCACTTCCGGGGCCCATATCCCTCTATTCCCTTCCTATTCATATATTTGGCAAGATGTCTCTTAAACGTCACTATCGTATCTGCTTCCACCATCTCCCCTGGCAGCAGGTTCCAGGCACTCACCACCCTCTGTGTAAAAAAAACTTGCCTCGCACATCCCCTCTAAACTTTGCCCCTCGCACCTTAAACCTATGTCCCCTAGTAACTGACTCTTCCACCCTGGGAAAAAGCTTCTGACTATCCACTCTGTCCATGCCACTCATAACTTTGTAAATCTCCATCATGTCGCCCCTCCACCTCCGTCGTTCCAGTGAAAACAATCTGAGTTTTTCCAACCTCTCCTCATAGCTAATGCCCTCCAGACCAGGCAACATCCTGGTAAACCTAAAATAAAAGCAAAATACTGCGGATGCTGGAAATCTGAAACAAAAACAAGAAATGCTGGAATCACTCAGCAGGTCTGGCAGCATCTGTGGAAAGAGAAGCAGAGTTAACGTTTCGGGTCAGTGACCCTTCTTCGGAACTGACAAATATTAGAAAAGTCACAGATTATAAACAAGTGAGGTGGGGGTGGGGCAAGAGATAACAAAGGAGAAGGTGCAGATTGGACCAGGCCACATAGCTGACCAAAAGGTCACGGAGAACAGGCAAACAATATGTTAATGGTGTGTTGAAAGACAAAGCATTAGTACAGATTAGGTGTGAATACACTGAATATTGAACAGCAGCAAGTGCAAACCTGAAGAAAAACAACCTGAAAAAAACAGTGGGTAAGCAAACTGAACAAACTAAGATGAAATGAAATAAATGCAAAAAAAGATTGTAAAAAATGTAAAAAGGAAGAAAAAATAACTAAAAATGAAAGTAAAATGGGGGGCTGTCGTGCTCTGAAATTATTGAACTCAATGTTCAGTCCGGCAGGCTGTAGTGTGCCTAATCGGTAGATGAGATGCTGTTCCTCGAGCTTGCGTTGATGTTCACTGGAACACTGCAGCAATCCCAGGACAGAGATGTGAGCATGAGAGCAGGGGGGAGTGTTGAAATGGCAAGCAACCAGAAGCTCAGGGTCCTGCTTGCGGACTGAGCGGAGATGTTCCGCAAAGCGGTCACCCAGTCTGCGTTTGGTCTCCCCAATGTAGAGGAGACCACACTGTGAGCACCGAATACAGTATACTACATTGAAAGAAGTACAAGTAAATCGCTGCTTCACCTGAAAGGAGTGTTTGGGGCCTGGGATAGTGAGGAGAGAGGAGGTAAATGGGTATTACACCGCCTGCAATTGCAGGGAAAGGTGCCCTGGGACGGGGACGAGGTGGTGGGGGTAATGGAGGAGTGGACCAGGGTGTCGCGGAGGGAACGATCCCTTCGGAATGCTGACAGGGGAAGGGAGGGGAAGATGCGACTGGTAGTGGCATCACGCTGGAGGTGGCGAAAATGGCGGAGGATGATCCTTTGGATATGGAGGCTGGTGGGATGAAAAGTGAGGACAAGGGGAACCCTGTCACGGTTCTGGGAGGGAGGGGAAGGGGTGAGGGTAGAGGTGCAGGGAATGGGTCGGACACGGTTGAGGGCCCTGTCAACCACAGTGGGGGGAAATCCTCGGTTGAGGAAAAAGGAGGTCATATCAGAAGCACCATCATGGAAGGTAGCATCATCAGAGCAGATGCGTCGGAGACGGAGAAACTGGGAGAATGGAATGGAGTCCTTACAGGAGGTAGGGTGTGAAGAAGTGTAGTCGAGGTAGCTGTGGGAGTCAGTGGGCTTATAATGGATATTGGTAGACAACCTATCCCCAGAGATGGAGACAGAGAAGTCGAGGAAGGGAAGGGAAGTGTCAGAGATGGACCATGTAAAGGTGAGAGAAGGGTGGAAATTGGAAGCAAAATTGATAAAGTTTTCAAGTTCGGGGCGGGAGCAGGAAACGGCACCGATACAGTCATCAATGTACCGGAAAAAGAGTTGGGGGAGGGGGCCTGAGTAGGACTGGAACAAAGAATGCTCGACATATCCCACAAAAAGACAGGCATAACTAGGACCCATGCGGGTACCCATAGCGACACCTTTTACTTGAAGGAAGTGCATGGAGTTGAAGGAGAAGTTATTCAATGTGAGAACAAGTTCAGCCAGGCGGAGGAGGGTGGTGGTGGTTGGGGACTGGTTGGGCCTCTGTTCCAGGAAGAAGCGGAGAGCCCTCAAACCATCCTGGTGGGGGATGGAGGTGTAGAGCGATTGGACGTCCATAGTGAAGAGGAGGCGGTTGGGACCAGGAAACTGGAAATTGTGAAAATGACGTAGGGCGTCAGAAGAGTCACGGATGTAGGTGGGAAGAGACTGGACCAGTGGAGAAAAGATAGAGTCTAGATAGGAAGAAATAAGTTCAGTGGGGCAGGAGCAGGCTGACACAATGGGTCTGCCGGGACAGTCCCGTTTGTGGATTTTGGGAAGGAGGTAGAAGCGGGCTGTCCGGGGTTGTGGGACAATGAGGTTGGAAGCCGTAGAGGGAAGATCTCCAGAGGAGATGAGGTCAGTGACAGTCCTTTGGACGGTGGCTTGATGTTCGGTGGTGGGGTCATGGTCCAGAGGGAGGTAGGAAGAAGTGTCCGTGAGTTGGCGTTGAGCTTCTGCAAGGTAGAGGTTGGTACGCCATACAACAACAGCACCACCCTTGTCTGCAGGTTTGATGACCATGTCGGGGTTAGACCTGAGAGAACGGAGTGCCTCAAGTTCAGAGGGGGACAGGTTAGAGTGAGTGAGGGGGGCAGAGAAATTGAGACGACCAATGTCTCAAATCCTGGTAAATCTCCTCTGTACCCTCTCCAAAGCCCCCACATCCTTCTGGTAGTTCGCAATTTTCTGCTTGATGTGCGGCCTTCACTTTCCCGTCCTTGAAAAATTGGTGCCACCGAGGCGAGAGTCCCCGGTGACTGCAAAGGTTATGTAAGTTATGCCTTGTTATCCTGTTGAATTTCTTGAAACATTGGACACTGCCACTAAGGTTAATCCCCAGAAGTGAGGGGCGGCTGGAACTCTGCAAGTGCATATCGTTGAGGGGGGTGGGGGGCGATGGCGGGGAGCTCTGCAAGTGTATATCTTTTGGGGGTGGAAGGCGAGAATTCTGCAAGTGGGTACTGTGGGGGTGAGTGGAAGGGATATCTCTGCAAGTGGGTATGGGGCGGGGGTGAGAGAAAGGGATATCTCTGCAAGTGGGTATGGGAGGGTGGGTAGAAGGGATATCTCTGCAAGTGGGTACTGTGGGGGAGAGGGGTGTAAGGGATATCTCTGCAAGTGGGTACTGTGGGGGTGAATGGAAGGGATATCTCTGCAAATGGGTACTGTGGGGGAGAGGGGTGGAAGGGATATCTCTACAAGTGGGTACTGTGGGGTGGGGAGGGTTGAACTTAGCTTTTCAATATCAGGAGATGCCATAAACAGCATCACCAATGCCGTCCCGCTACGCGATTAGGGTGGACAGCCACCGTCGTTATGGTAAGTGGCCGCGCAGTGACTCGGCCATGAGGGTCACATGTCGGATGGCCAACAATTTGCTCACCACTGCCGTTCCCAGCGGTGCGATTACAAAATCCAGTCCATAGGTTTATAGTAACATAGTAATAAGACATGTAAAATAAGTTGGAGTGTTAGCTGTAACATGGTTAACTGATTCAAATGATGCATTAAGTGCAAAACTGTAGATCACTATTTCTAAATCATCTGCACTTGCTAATAGCTTGATAACACAATATTGAAGGATGCTATTGCCTATTTTTTCCAGTAATTATATCATGGTGTCTGTAATAGTTCAAAATTGCCTTACAATCTCATTCCAGTTGTGCATGAAATAGAGTCAAATATTGGTATTTGGATTATCCACAAGTTATTTCCAACATAGTTAAAATAAACCAGTGCTGACTAGGATCTCGCTATTTTACTGCTTAGTAATTTTATGATTTCACACTCTCAGCATGGAGCTTCACCAGCTGAAAGCATCGAAGGAGAAGTTGTGATATGCACTGTGCATGACATTCTGACCATAATAATAAGAAACTGGTGCAGTACAGGCCAGAAATCAAGTATGTGCTCTTGGCTGGGAGTGTGTTGCTGGGAAATTACTCCTCATATCTTTCCACTTCCAAGGTCTGGATTAAAAATTACCCCAGGCTTATGGCGTGAAAGTCTTTTTATTCCAGTGGATGTAGGATTTCTAAAAATGATAATTTTGTATATTATGAACCTAATACCCATGTGCAGATTCATAGTGCAAACTGGCAAAAAGGGTGGCAGATGTGGGAAAATTGATACTTGATACAGTATGGTACTCTTTTGAGATTTGAAAAGAAGGTACCAACGCTGTAGCAGAACTGCATGCCTAACCCATGCCTGACTTGGGGGCACTTGTTGCTGAAACTGGGAGAAAAAAAGTAGTGAAAATATTCCACTCCTGGCCCTAACACAGGGGTCTGTTATCTTTTTTACCCAAAGAGTCTTTTTAAAAAAAAAATTGCCTAAAATAAAAACTGTTGGGAGCCACAAGACAAAAATTTGGCTTTGCTGAATCAAATACTTGGCAAGTTGTCAAGTGTTTCTGGTAGAATGTAAAATTTGCATATACAATAATAAAATACATGTGTTGTATTTATGTACCAAGAGAAAAAGAAATCAATATTAAAATAGATCTAACTCTGAAATATCGTGGTTTTTTACCTTTTTTACTAAAATAATTTTTCAAACAAACTTTAACTTAAGATGTGTAGAATTAAGACAACATTTTGGCTATTGATTCTTGTGATTAAAAAAAGCTTCTAATAGCACGTTCAGAATAATTTATCAGTCAGCTATATTAGAAGCAATAATGTTCCCAACCATTAATCCTGTTCCTTGAATCAAAGGCTTTATCTACAACCATGGTGTGGCTATACCACTCGAACAGGTTTACCTGCGAAACGATTATGTTTTTTGTTAAAATAATCATTTGAAACCGTAGAGTGTAGCGTAATGATTAGCCTTTCATCCCACAATAAAAATGCGGCTCTTATTTTTCTTAATTTTTTTTTAGGCATTTTTCATGCTAATGAGACCCAACTGGAAAAGGTTGGGAGCCGCAAATGAGATGTTAAGGAGCTGCATGTGGCTCTGGAGCTGAAGTTTGCAGACACCTGCCCTAATATCTCTCAACTTCAGGAACACAAGCAAAATCACCACAATTAACTTCCTTTGTCATTGACTTTTATTTTGGCAACAAAAGGGAAAAATATTTTTTAAATCTTGCAATTTATAGAGCAGGTTGGAAAGGTTCTGAGTGAAAGCATGAGAGATATATTTTTGGAAATGCTGGCAGTAGGCAGAGAAAGTGGCTGCTGCTCTTCCCTCTGTGTTTTCCTGGAGTATCTGTGATGTGACAGCAGGAGATTCTGTCGCACCTGTTTCAGACAGAATATTTTTAATTAAAGTGTATTAATATAATTATATTAAAGGAATGAGAGGAGAGTTAGAGCAGATCCTAACACCCCGCTGTCTAACTACGAGCCAGTGTGCTCCAGGTTCTACACTAAAACAATTGAAGCTGAAATAAAAGCAGGCAGCAAATGGGAGAAAATTATTGCAGTGAGAAGTAGCACTGAGTCCTCTAGTGATTGGATTTATTATTAATATTTTGTCATGGCAAATTATTATCATTTGTAGGAGCCTTCTGGAGAAAGGAAAAGGAGATCAAACCTGTCTCTTACTTAGTGCCAGTGAGCAGCACCTGTAAGTAATTATAAGAAGGGTTTCCTGTAAAACAAGCCTTTATTTTGGTCTGAATTCTGGGTAAGCGTCTGTCAAAATGAGGAAGACTTTGAGAATATGTTTCTGTAAAACTTGATATTTCAGTAATCAAATGTCATGCAGGCCCCCACCTGGCAAGAATGAGGCATATTAATTTTGTCATATAAACATTGATTTAAAACTTGCTGGGAAGAAGAGAAGGCCTGTTACAAGGGCTGCCAGACACTTAGCTGAAAAACATTTGCATACTAACAGACAGTGCTTGTTGAGACAAAAGAACCATTCCCTGACACATTCAACCCACATTAGATTTTGATCACCAGACATTGAAGGTGTAAGGAAGAGCATTCCAGAGACTGCTAAGGTGATACAATCCACAAAAGCCAGGACTGGTTAAACCAGCTGTCACATGACTAACTGGCTGGTCCAGGGTTTTTTGAACTAATCACAATTTTTGAACTCAGAAAGACTGTTTGCTCCTGGAGTGAGAAGCTCTCTCCTGTCTGCTCCCATCTCTTTTTCACAAGCCTCTGGACCCACTGAGGACACATGAACTTCAAGAGAGAAAATTCTCCTACATCGAACAAGGTTTAAGAAGAATACTGGGCCCTAACGAAAAGAAAGACCTAAGCACAACCAAGGACTTTACAGCAAGCTCGAAGAACAGCAACCAAAACCATCTTCAGATATTGCCTCAAACTTTTCCAGTTTATTTCTTCTGCTCTTTTCTGTCTCTATCTGCACGTGTGTATCATTTATGCATGCTAGCGTGGGCGCGTATCTATAGGCGTTAACCAAATTAAAGTTTAAGTTTAATAAAGTTCAACTACTTTTTTCTTTAAACTTAAGAAAACCTGTTTGGCTAGTTACTTTGTCTTATAATTGGAAGTTAATAAAGAAGGATTCACCAAGGGGAGCTAAAAAAAATTAAACCCTGTTGCAGCAAGACCAGATGAAAGCTGAGAGGGAACCCTAGACCCCTTTCTCACCTGATCGTAACATAAATATAATTGCACAAAACAATTTACAGTAGCCTGACTTTGCTATGTTCTTTGTAAAGCACAGGTATTTTTAGATCTACAAAATTCCCATGCAAACATCCAGAACATTAAATATTTAGTATGTGAAAATATTTCACTTTGTAGGTTTATCTGTGCTAACAACTTAATTCTCCGCACAGCCACAGTTACTATTCTCAAAATAACTATGATGTTTTTCTGAAGAAGAATTGGCTGAGGGAGTGTGCAGTAAAAGATAATGTGTGCTATTTGTAACCTTACTGAGGTTGTTTGCTGGAAGGCTGTGGACCCATGGCAGCTTTGAGGTAAGGGGCCTTTCAAGATTTTCCACTGAAATGCTAAAACATTGCATCCTAGTAATATTTTTATAACCCTTTCCATTATTTTGACACAAGCAATAATATTTTTATATAAAGCTGATGCAGCCCACAAAATCTGTTTTTTTTTTGCCTGTTGCGTTTTTCACCCAGTGTAAACCATGGCAGAGTGAATTTTGAAATCATTTTGCTGGAGGGAAGATGCACTTCCCTGCTCTCTGTCACTGCTATGGTTTGGCAGGAGCAGGATATGCCAGGAATAGCTCTCTGTTACCTAATGTTCAAACCTACAGTGACATAATGTGATGTTACACTTCATGAAAAATATTTTAGAAAACCTTCCACCATTTTGGCAGAGTTAGACGAGTTGTATGCTATGTTTTAATCATGTGCAAGGACAGAGTATTATGTTTCAATGAGGTTTGTATTATTGTGTCATATATTTGTGAAGGAATGAAAAACATCACAGTGAACGTAATTTCCCTTTAACAATATAAGATTATTTTCCTGTCTTGACAGCTGTTAACATTTCATTAATTTTATTTCATACCAACAATACAATGTTGCCATAGTCTTTCTTTTCTGTCTGTGCAGATACTTTATAAAATCTGGGCCCTGTCTTGCTGATTGGCATCCTATCCTGGTACCAAGTTACTGCTTGCTGATACATCTTTCAGTTGGAGTGCTGGCTAACACTGTTACAGAGGAACACATTAATGTTCAAACCACCGGTTTCCTACTGGACCACACATCAAGGTTGTTAGAGAGAGTTAGGTTCTCTTGGCTCTCTGCCATGAGGCTTGTCTCTGAGATGGCTGGCTGAGAGTTCTGATCAATTCACTGCGTATGATTGCAGGCTGTAGCAATTCTAAGCCAAATATCATACTTGATGCTGTTGAATTGGGTGGAAGTCCTCAAGTGTTTCTTTCTGCAACTGAACAATATAGGAAATACAATGGTACCATGTTCAGCTGAAAAATGTCATTATAGTCCATTTATTCATAAATGCTTCTTCATTATAGTCATAAATCTGCTTTAAGAGCACCTAAAGTGCAAACATAGGTATTTAAGTAATATTCATTTTAGGATCTGAGTCATAGTCTCCAGACTGAACACTAATTTAACAATCTGTTCCTTTCATGACCCAAGCCTTAGCTCAAAGCTATTTGAATATTCTCTTCGTAGAATTTGTTATAAAATAATAAATACATAGGAAGGAGTTATACATCTGTAATTCAATCAGCAGGGTGAGAAAACAGTGGGAGAATGCATTATCTGAATGACACAATTGTGTTACAAAATAACAGCTTCATGACTGATGTCTCACTGAAAATATATGCTTGTTTATTCTTCTTGGTGGTCTGTGGCTTTGTAGATCTTTGATATATGCTTGCTTCTAAATTACCTTGAAAGAGTATGAAGGGACATGTTAGAGTGAGTTACAGGCTACGGCATAATAGCTTTCTTCCCCTTTTTTATAATGTCACCAGGACTCTTCAATTTTCTTACAGACACCTATTCTTTACTTATCATTATCCCAGATGGAATTAGTAGCAATACTAGTGTTGTATATTCAAAGTCACCTAAATAGGCTGGTTGATGTCTGACATAGAGGGCAGTTTGTGTCTATTCCCAAGGTTCCCATGCCCAGTGTTTCTCATTAGTAGTCGTTGAAAGATATGACTTACTTTGATGTATGTCACTTGAGAATAAGCACAACTCATATGTTTAAGTATGCAATCTGCCATTTTTTTTGATCAAAATTGTCATTCTGTAATGTTGACAGCTCTAGGTAGTGCACCTCTCTTTCTCTAGCTCAAAAACTAGTGTAAGCCAGTGTGTTCTGTAGATCGCAGCTAACGTTAGTAAATTAGAGGTCGCAGTTTATTTCCAAAGCGCCATGGCTGACAGTCTGACATTGTGTAAACTGAGAAGGTACCATGTTAGTCACTGTCAAATTGAAATCAGTCAGAGTACTGGAGAAGTGCAGAAAAACCTTAATGCAGAATCAGGAATTCTAATTGGACGAAATAATAAAAAGTAAATTCACATTCTGTTCTTTTGACCAAGTATGAGTTTGCTGGGGCTCTGCTGCTTTACATGGCTTACATTTAAGACAGGGAATTGATCCAAATGGGCAATTAAACAAACCCCCCAGAGAATACATCTGAAATAGTTTAGGTCAAGAAAGATAACAGTAATGTATTATTCATAGAATCTATGGCATGGGTCTGGTGGCTCATAACAGTTTTCTTTTCCACTGTCAATTTAATTTTTAATGGATTTTCAAGTCACTTCTGTGTTTGGTTTGCAAGCAAATATTTATGCATGTTTCTGATCTGGTTGGGTTTATTTTTACTGTGTAATATGAGAGAGTGAGCTGGATTTTACAGTGGGCACAGGGGGAGTCATCCACTGGCCGAAACATTGGTGGTGAACCTGGCTCCGCCAGGCCTGGGGATCCAGACCGGATTTTACGGTCCCCAGGCCCTTAATTGGTCTTGGGTATGACTTCTACCACATTGAGGCAGGAAGTGGACCCAGCCAACGGAACCAAGATGAAGGACGGCCCCAGAAAAGAGGTACGTTTTTGGGGCCTCTTCAGGGGCCATCGTTCGGGCGCCGGTGAGGCAAGGGGGATCAGTTGGGGGGCAGGGTCATGTTGTGTATCGGGGCTTCGCGTGCGGCCCTCCGTGGGGCACAGGGTGCCCAATCAGGACGCCACCCCCCCCCCCCCCCAGCCCGCAAGAAGGCCACCTACTTTTTTCAGGCAGGTTTTCTGAGGCTTCAGGCGCCCACCAACCAAACGTAAAATCCCCGTGGCAGCGGGCGGAGGCCCTTAAGTGGCAGTTAATTGGCCACTTAAGGGTCTTGATTGGCCTGGGGCGAGCGGACCATTTCTCGCCACTGCCACCCTGCGTAAATTGGCAGCAGAGGCAGGAGCAGGTCAGGAAGGCCTTCCCATCCTCCTACTCTATTTTATGGCCCCCCCACCCCCCTGCCATCAGGGGGTGTAAAATTCCGGCCAGTAAAAACATGTATAAGTCCAAATTTTATCAGTTGCATCCTTCTGTTGTTGAGTTGAAACTTACCTTTAAATGTTCTCTTAATTTTTTTAAGGTTCAGAGGCTACTGCATCACTGTTTTCCATAGTTGTGTTGAATAGCTCTGTAGGGAAAATAAGTTCACAAAGAAACTCTGGGAGGAAAAAAAAATGTACAGATGGGTCTCCATGTTGGTTAAAGAGTTAATGTACCATGACATAACTAATTTAATGCATATGCCAGGACATATGAAGAGACAGCTGAGCTGGTAACTTAGAGATTGATGAAACTAAATAATATGGCAGTTTCCTTTTGGGTCCTCATCTGGATGTGGTAACTGCACAGTGGGAATTTGTAAGTTTTACATACAGCATAAGGTAGGGTTGTCTGAAAAATAAATCATACTGTCTTACACAGAAATGGTGCAAACTTCTGGGTTGGGAGTTATGTTAAAAGGAAGAACAGGCTGAAGGTGTACTCAAGTGGGAATCTAATCAGCTTGACCGTGCAGCAACGCAAATCTGAAATACAACGACAGTGTTGCTGATCCTGATCAGATCATCATCTCCGGAAGGATGGTCCATGCATGGATTTGTAAAGCTGCCACAAATAGTGTTCTGTCACCGGCCAACCATGTGTTGCTCTCTGCTGGAGATGATGATCTGGCTAGCCTCCCAACAAAGACATGTGCTAAGAATTGCACTAACAACCAATTTAAGATTATCAATTGGGCTCACACAGTGGCTCACTTACACTTGGTAAAAGCTACATATATTCATACGCAGGGACCTGTCCTCTGCAAGCAAAAGGAACATATCCAGACATTGTGCCTTTTTGGAATTAAACAAAAGTGTGGGGACAATAGTTCCTCGGTGCATTCTCCATGGCAACGTCTCGACCAATCAGAGTTGCCTTGCCAACCAATCAGTACCCTTTTCTCATGCAGTTATAAACTGTTGCTCCCTTTGCAATTTGGCATTCTTGTGTTGTCCTGATGATTGCAAGATGAAAAGCTTCAACAGCATGTCTTTTTTTTTCAGCAATATTCAAAGATATAAGTCCTCAATATTTATACAAGATTCTATATAATGGTCATGTCAAGAAGTGCCAATTGGGATAGCCATTTCCACACTTACCATCTTTTGTCCATATGGTATATACTTGTTTTGATCAAAAATATCACTTGCAGCATTTCCCAGATGTTGACAGTTCAGCTTGAACAGGTGCTGGGAAACATGGCCCTCCACAGGTCTAGAGTTTTATTTATAATCTCATAAAGCCGTTTTATTCATTACCCGGAGATCTTTGATGTTTTGATTTGGATTTAAATGATAAAGAATCCTTGCTGCCAACCATTTCAGGCTAATTTTGTGATATTGATGATATCGTAAGTCCAGATCATTTTTTTCAATGAGAATACAAACTCCTTTTCTTCCCTGCTTGTTCTGGTCTGTCTTTGTCCTGCACCAACTGCAGATAAAAGGGTTGATGGGTCATTTGCTCCTCAGCATCAGCCAATAATGTCATGGTCTAACATTTGGAGGTACACATATAATTTTTGTCTCAAATTTTCCTTTTCCCTGTCAGGTAGCATGTGGTCTATGCATGATGTCACTTATAGTAGCATAGCTGGTATTGCAAAATTCAACATTGTGTGCACTTCTGTATGTGTCATGGGAATGGGGGATGTTTGGATCCACGCCAATGATCCATTGCTGTATGGTCATGCAACTTGGTACATTATTCATTATTGACCATTTAGCCTCTATAGACCTGCTCTTTTCATGGAACACTCACACTCGCTCTCTCTCTCTCGCTCTCGCTTGCTCTCTCTCATATATAAATAGATGTGTGTGTGTGTTTATACACATTTAAGTTTTGAGATATGATCATGATTCTTTAAGTGTTGTGCTTTGTTACAGTTAGTTTTCCATTTCCAGTTGGTCTCCTAAGAGGAATTAACCTCTGCTTGATCTTAGGAAAGCAAAGTAGGCTATGTGGCTTCAAAAGCACACAACATATATGAACAACTACAACTTATTAGAAGAATAATTCATGTTACCTTGTACAAAACCTGTCTCCTTAAAAAGCAGAAAATCCTCCAATTTACTATGAATATTGACATAGAAAGATCCATTTGTAGATTTTTTAAAAATGGACAAAATCCTTTTTGCAGGAAAGCTTTCAGAAGGCAGTCTTTCTTTCTGAAACTGTTCCCAAGTGCAGAATTATGCCATACAATGTTGCTGTGGAAACAACCGGGGCCGTTCTGAGCGGAGACTGTAGTCACACTGCTACCCACCTCACTGCAGGACACAAGCTGATTAATATATTAAATTGAGCAGTGTTAGCTGTATTTTTCCCTGCATTTTGCAGCTTCTCTGTTTTTAAGAATAGATTCACTATTCTTCCTCTCGCACAACAAATAGTAGCTATAAGGTACACAGTAATAACTGGAGATGTCACAATAAAATGTAGTTCTAGTGTACTGTAATGTCAAACCAGTGATCACTATATTGTCTCTATTCTTTCATGTTGTGATAACATAATTAGCGTGGTAAAATGCACTTAGTGGATCAATTTACCTTCTTTATAAACAACAATCTAATTAAAGGGATATTGTCACATCATCCTGAGTTTTGGGTTTAACTCTTTTCAAATGACTTAATGAAATATTGAAACTAGTACTATGCAAAGGAACTTTACACAATCACAGTTAGCAATTCTTACCAGAAGAAATTGAACCTCTTGTTGCCTTGAGTCTTAAGCTTTATTGCTGTGTTTTGCACAGTGGATGTCTACGAAGAATTATTTATATTGAATGACATAAAGTACCAGTTATGACATCTTGACCTGTGACATAGAACTATTCAATTTACTATGAATATTGACATAGAAAGATCCATTTGTAGATTTTTTTAAAAATTGACAAAATCTTTTTTGCAGGAAAGCTTTCAGAAGGCAGTCTTTCTTTCTGAAACTGTTCCCAAGCATTTCTACCATAAAAAAGCAAAAAAAGAGCAGACTTGCATTTTCTGCTGTATCCTTTAGTTTTGCTGAGTATGAAATGAACTAGAATAATATGATCGTGAGATTTCTGAAGAAAAGAATCCGTAAAAGAGATACAATTTTAATCATACCCAATCAGTGGAAAGATCCCATACCCCAGATTACAAAAAATGGATATTACAAATATATCACTATAAATCTAACTACTTATCACATTTTGATCATTTTATTCTTTCATGGAAGGGATTTGCCAGTCAGTTGTTCAAGTATTTTGTTTTAAAACATTGAATGCATGTGTTTAAAAACAAGAAAAGGCCATAGTCCTTGTTATTAAAACTAGGGGAGCTGATTTGTGGATTGCTGCAGCTTGCAGTCCACATCATACTAAAATACTGGATCAATTTTAACTAGCCCGCCTGTCAGGAAGCAGACAATTGAATGCAACGCTGGTTTTACACCCAATGGCATTATACTCCTGATTGACTACAATCAGTGCTTATGGAACAACATCCTGGAGAAGTCAAAGTGCTGGAATTAACTCAGAGATGAGGGGGGAGTGGCGGAGTGGTGAGGAGATGCTGGTGAGAGATCAGGAAACCCAGAAGAATGGGTCTCCCGAAGGTCCTTCCAAACTTAACAATAGGACCTGATTAACTTTTTTTTCATCTCAGGCTGACAAGCAGGTCAGCCATCGACATCAGGCTGCAGTCAGGGAGCAGAGAGGAGAAGGGGAAGATTGGGGAGTTTGGGGGTGTGGGGAGTGAGGATGATCAAAGAGACTGGAGTGGTGGAGGAAGGTCAGAGTCTGGAGCATGGGAAGATCGGGGAGGCTGAAACTGGGGGTGATTGGGGTATGGAGCCAGGCATTATGGGGAGGCCGTGGTCAGGGCATATCAGAGGCCAGAGGCAGATCAGAGGCTGGAGTCGGGGGAGACTGGAGGCTTTCTGGAACAGATTGGAAGAATAGGGGAATTGGTGAAGCAGCAATATTTGAATTTGGCAGGTGCGTGAAAAGATACTTAGCTCCTGGATCCAGCAGCCATCACCTCCCTTTAGCCATAGGGTTTCCTGAGGCCTGGAAAACTCAGCCAGCCAATGTGAAATTTAAAATAGTGGTTAAATATGAGCCACGCAGTCTCATTATAATATTTAAATTGCCAACCTACTGCCTGTGAACAAATTAATTGTTCATCCCCATCCTGCCTCTGTCAAAATCGGATGTGGGTAGGTTGGGGTTGCGATTCAGGTTTTTAACATTTTAACATCCCACCCGACTCATGCAACTGCTAACTCTATTATATTAAAAGCAGCTGATTTTAACCACCAAAATCAATGGTATCAGCCTCAGCATGGGATCAGCAGAATTACTGTCCCATTGATGACAACACTGTACTTCTTGCAGCCCCTGGCCAACACCATTACTTTTAGAGGGGCTGTTGGCCAGGGGCTGCAAGAAGTACAGAATCTGTTACAAACTGCTGGATAGTTCATGAACTAAAGTAACCTGAGCTCAGACACTGGCCTGTGCTGGTAAAAACTAGTTTGAACTAATTAATTTATGTGACAAGACAAGGGAGAGATCACGGGAATAGAGCCTTATTTGGACACGGTGTGAGACCGGTGTCTTTGGGCCTGGACCAATAAGGAGAAGATACGAACGAGGTGAGCAGGCCTAAACCAACCAGAAAGAGACAGAAAAGTTTGAAGAGATAAGAAAGAGAATAAGTATGGAGAATCTCAGGCATAGAGCCAGCGAGAAACTCCGGAGACCAACTATCACGGAAGTGGAAGACACTGCGTGAGCAACGCGGCGCCGATGTAAAAGAGAGAGAGAACGGAACGCCTGGCCAGCGTCAGCTCTCCCCTTTTTCGGGTATTATCCTTTGTTTTCTATGACTAGGTCAGGGAAAGGTCAGAGGAACCTAGTGGGTGTGCTTATCAATTCTAGCTAGCTTTGTTACTAACTGTATAACCCAGTTTGAGTTGCATGCTTTTGTCTAACCAAGTATATAAGCCTTATTCTTACATTGTACAACAACGTGAATAAAGTAAATTGATAGTTAAAGAAAGGACTGAGTTTCCTCCTCTTTGTACTAAGCCATTAACTGTAGCCGGTGGATTAGGTGGAGGGTGGCTCTCCTGTAACCCCGATATCCCAAACACCCAGCCTGAGCCTGAATTAAGAGGACTTAGTCCCACGTGATGGCCAGGATCAAGTGGGTGAAGGGAATAAAGGGGCCAAGAGGGAGTTGACTCCGCGCCACGGTTTACAGGGCCTACCACTGGGTGGCCCTTTTGGAACGGAACTTGTCAGAGTTTGTGCAATGCATATACCAATCAGTTTTATTTGGTGGTACAAGTGAAGAGACCCCAAAATGCAAGTTTTAAATTATTTCATGGGGCCAGGAGTATCAAGAGTGTTCCTTTGGGCCCCACAATAATAATCTGGATTGCTGCTGCCCTTTGTTCTTCCCCCTGACCCCACAGCAATCACAACAACCTCCCCCTTCCAGGACTTAGCTTGTTGATAGCTGGGTGACCTCCAGGACTGCTTGATATCACACTGATTGGCAAGTTGCATCAGGACATCCCTTTGGTGCCTGCATTCTCAAGTTCTATTTAAATGAGGGCTTGGATTTAATGTAGCTCCGGTCTTTTGCAGTCGAAACGCTTCGTTGGTCAGCCACCCAACAATTAAAATCTAACCCTTACCATTCTGAACAAATGGTTATTGTCCTCACTTTTTTATACTAATGCAAGTACATTGTAAGATTCGGTGGCAAAGGTATAACAAATGGTGAGCAAAGAAACAAATTGCAGTGATAAAGATTGCTCAAGTGATCTAGCCATTGATATGGACTGAACAAACAACCCTGCATTGAACCCCAATCTGTAATTCAATGGGTATAATTTTCTGTTACCAAAGATTGCTTTTCATGATTGGTGCTTGTAACTAAGAGTGCAGCTATTCAAGTTGACATTATTGGATTTGCTTGTCCCTTGACTGATCTTATATTAAGCAGTAAAATTATATTTTATGTATTTCTAACTTTTAATATTTGTCGCCACAATTCTTTAGGATGAGGTGTTTTGATACCTTTACTGTGTGAGTTGGTCTGGAAGCAGAGGGGAAGAGTTATGCATTACACTGCTATTCATTTGCACTGAAAACACCTTGTTGTGGACTGAGTATTGCACAATCGAGTTGTATTATGCTTAAACCATTTCTAAACTGAATACATTGAAGTTCAAGGTACTTATATTGTCCACGCTGTTTGTCATTTAGAAAAATTGTAAACTCAGGAGTGCTGGGATACTGTATGAGGACAAATGGTGCACTGTGCCACTTAGGAGTACTAATGTCCTGAGTGACTATTAATTCCTGAGCAATGCACTACAAATCAGTTTCATAGATAACGCTGCTACAGAAGTTGCCTGGGGAAGCTCTGTGGCCTGATATCATTCTGAAGTAACAATCATGTAACTTCACAATCTTAATGGATTTGAAATTTCATCAATAAAGCAAGTAGAAATCTTTCATCTTCATTGAACTTTATTGCAGCGAAAATTGAAGATGAAATAACAGTACCAGTTTGTACATTTTCTCTGCTTTTCTGAGTTGAGTGTAATCTTTCATGGGCTCTGTTTCATTTGATTTACTTGTAAGTGGTCTTACCGTAGATCATTTGCAAGTCATTTATTCCGGTTATAGTTTGTGTTTTTTAAATCATTGTAATTACATTTTTCTATGATGTTTAGGAAGGAAATGTGTAACTGATCATGTGACATTGGTTTGATGACCTTATCAGCAGTTGACAGAGTAAACTTTCAAAGCCTAATGTCAAACAAAGTATGATGAATTGTACAACATTTCACAAAGCATAAAGTCCTTTTCAGTCATACTTTTATCATTTCTAAATTGATAAATCATTTTTGTTTTTTGATTTTTGTCATTTAAAAATGTCGTATATCTGTGTACAATATTTTCATCAAATATACACACAGACAAAGAACTGTAGAGTTGACCCCACTGACAAGATTGATAGAAAACTGTACATGATTGGTTTGAAAGAAGTCTTGAATATTCAATTAAAGTGCAGAACACATTACAGCAGGTTTAATGCACAGAAATGTCTCGATCCTAGAATGAACAAGAATGGTGCAGGTCAAGGTCTGAATGTACCACAGAATACATTACAATGGAAATGGTCAAACAGGAAATTTAGCAAAAAGCACAGAATTGGGTTATGTATTATCTTCCTTTATAGTGATTTACATTCTGGTGCTATTGGTGGAAAACTCACAGAAACCAACTTTACATTGATAATCAAATATTTATAGACAGATGGATAGAGGGGACATTCCAGGAAGTGACAAAGCAATGATATGACCACAAGTAATGTGCACAGTCATGGTTACCATACTACTAGTGACGATGTTCAAGCATTGGAGACAATGCAAAAATTAGGCAACTCAGTTGAACCCCTGTTTGCCACATATAAGGAGAGATTGAAGAACCTGGGATGGTTAGTCTGGAGAAGAAAGGCTCAGAGAAGATGTCATTCAAGTATTCAAAGTTATTGAAGGAATAGATAATTTATGTGCATAATATATTTGAAATTGCCACAACCTCCAGAAACAGCATGCACCAGCTCCAGATTAGAAGATGGAAGATTGTTATGAAAGTGCTTCCATTTTTAAAATTTTTTGAGGACTCATGTTTAAAAATGTTGAAAATAGATTCATTTGCAAGACTGAGGAGATTCCATAGATACTGGACTTTGGTTATTTTTAATAAGGTCACTAGAAGGACTTTGGAAATTTGTTTAAACAAAAAATTACTGGAAGTCACATGTCTTCAGCAAAGTAAACAGCAGGAGCCTTCTGACTAGAGGAGTTGTATGCAGAGACGTAACATGCCAAGATTTATGGTGGTCAAGAGTTGGTTTCATTTTGGATATCGGTTTGAGTCAGTTGGAGGTAAGCCTGCTAAGAAAGAAGCAACCAGCTCATCCTTTTTCCACCTCTTTGAGAAACCCTGAGAATCTGTTGTGATAACTGAACTCTGATGCAGTGATTCATCTGGAAAGCCTGCCAGACTAATCCTCCACTAAAGAGAACTGCTCCAAAAAGATCTCAGTGACAGCCGTCTACGCGTATTTGGGATGCCAGAATAAAGGGACAACTGATATCATTCCATTATTTCTCCTTTTTCCTTCAAGAATTAACAAGTATTTGGCCAAAGTATTCTTTTTGTCTTTTTTGTGAAGAGATCTCTGCAGAGAAAACGTCTTTATTTTTTTCTTTAACTGCTATGTGTGCATTGGGCTAATTTAGAAGGGAACTTTCATATTTCAATATGTGTGTGTTAATGCTTTGCATCTTTACTGAATAAGTCTTGTTTTATAACAAATTAATAATATTGTTTATTTAAGAAAATTGGTTGGTGGATTTTATTCTGAAATAAACAGAGTATAATTGGCCATATCGGTAACTGGATAAACATTTAAATATATGTTGTGACCCTTGGAGAAGTGGAACTAGAGAAAGACAGTGCACTCCTCCAGCCTTGATCGTAACAAGATGAAGAGACAGATTAGATTTAACTGCAGTGTGTATTGGTTGATGACCAAGACCAAGTCAAGTCCTTGTTGGGATCAGTGCATGTTTAAAAAATACAATTCAGACACAAGCTATTTGATCAGTAAGTCTATGTCACTGTTTACCTGCCATGTGAGCAAATGGTTAGAATCACATTTACCTATCCTGGTCCTTCAAAGCCCTTTCATTCATCCACCCATCCAATCTAATGATAAATGTTGACATTATTTCTGCCTCAGCTAAGACTCTCGAAGTGAATTCCATAGCATCACGACTCTCGTGGTAAATAAATTTCTCTTGCTTTCTGTTCTAAATCTCTTGCATTTAATCTCATGTCTCTGACTGCAGGCATCCTCCACCCCCATGTTCTTGACCCTTCAAATACTAGAAATAATCTGCTTCTACCATATTGCATTCTTTCACTATTTATCATATTGCTCTGTTATTAGCATTATGCGAATGAAACTGCCCACAACAACCCCTCCCCCACCAAATTTTTAAGTCAGCCTTCATATCTGTATTACCTCATACCAGACAGCATCCTAGTGAAAATGCATTACGCCCTCTCTGAAGCCTCAATATCTTTCCTGTAGCATGGAGCCCAATACTGCTGTTATTTTGTTGCCAGAATGCGTTGCCTCATACATACTGGCACTGAATTCCGACTGCCTTTTTTTGGACCCATTCCCCCTTCTTATCAACATTTTTTGCAGCATCTTTTGGTTTCTAAACAATCAACTATTGCTCTTATTGCTCAAGTAGCTTCTCACAGACAGCTTTCTTGGACGCTATCACTTTGTACACCTCTCCTTGACAGTTATACTTCCCTATAACTTACCACTGAGAGCAGCAATACCTCCTGATGGATTCCTAGTCATTGATAGGTGAGCTTCATCCCACCTTCCGATAGTGTCACATTTATGGTACTGATGTGATGAGACTGCAAGCTTAATCTTTATAAAATAAGAATAAAATACTGAAATGTTTTTTTCTTTTGCTTCATTTTCCCCAAGCCATTTCCTTTTATAATACTGAATGTAATCATTACTTTAGTGTATTGGTGGCAGTAGGAAAAGTTACTACAAAGACAGAAATAAGAGTTTTCCATTTGTGGGCTTAATATAAAAGTCACTAGGGGGGAAATTGGACATGGACGGAGGTGCAAAACAGGCAGAACTACATTTGCTGACCATTTTACAACATGCCTAATATTCGGTTCTGTTGGAGCCAATGGAACTGAGTATTGGATGGAGCATATAAGGTAAGAACATAAAAAATAAGTGCAGGAATAGGCCATATGGCCCCTTGAGCCTGCTCCACCGTTCAATAACATCATGACTGATCTGATCTCAGCCTCAACTCTACTTTCCTGCCTGTTCTCATAACACATGACTCCCTTATGGTTCAAAAATCTGTCTTTCTCAGCCATGAATACATTAAATGACCCAACATTCACAGTTCTCTGGAGTACAGAATTTCAAAGATTCACAGCCTTCTGAGAGAAGAAATTCCTCCTCATCTCATCTTAAATGGGTGACCCCTTATTCTGAAACTATGCCCCCGAGTTCTAGATTCCCCCAGAAGGAGAAACATCTTCTCAGCATCTCCCCTGGCAAGTCCCCTCAGAATCTTATATGTTATACAATCTTATATAAGATAACCTCTCATTCTTCTAAATTCCAATGAGTATAGGCCCAAACGTCTCAATCTTTCCTCATAAGACAACCCCTTCCTCCCAGGAATTAACCTTGTGAATCTTCTCTGAACTGACTCCAATGCAGGTAGATCCCCTTTTAAATTTGGGGACCAAAATTGTACGCATTACTTTCAGTGTGGTCTCACTGGTGTCCTGTACAGTTGCAATAAGACTGCCCTGTTTTTATAATTCATCCACCTTGAAATAAAGGCCAACATTCCATTTGCCTTCCTAACTACTTGCTGTACCTCCATGCTAACTTCTTATTTTTCATATACGAGGACACACATATCTTTCAGTACTGCAGCATTCTATAGTCTTTCTCAACTTACACAATATTCTATTTTTCTATTCTTCCTGCCAAAGTGGATAACCTCCATATTTTCCCACATTATACTCCATCTGCCAAACGTTTGCCCATTTACTTAACCTATCTATCCCTTTGCAGACTCTTTGGGCTGAATTTTTATTCAGCTGCAGAGGCGGAACTAGAAGCAGGCGAGCTGACAATTTCCTGCTACCGGCTTGCCAGCATATTCCCACCTCCAGGCCATTTTGGAAAAGGCTGGATCGGAGGGGGGGGGGTGGGGGGGCGGGTTGGTGGCAGGGTCATGGGGGGAGCTGGCTACCCACCCGCAAGTGCAATTTTTCAGGTGGCCTGCCGAAGCCAAAGCATGGCCAAGGGATGAGGGAGGCTTCATGGTGGTGGCCCGGTGTGGGGGTGGGGCAGTGCTCCATCCAGCTGAAACCCCGCCCCCCCCTCCCAGCACCCGCCATAACTATAGGGCCACAGCTGCAGCGGTTGGCCATCCAGTGGAGGGGTTGCCCTCCATGATGACAGCCTACCAGCTGAGGCCTGTTTGTATTTATAAATTTGTAAAAGGCCTGCAGAGGCCGCCTCCATCTTGAGGCACCTTCTCTCTCTCCTACTTGCATTGGCAACTCCCACATCTGACAGTAGGACTGCCAAACTCCTAGTGCTAGAGGGCCTCCTATTGGCCCTCCAGCCTCAGGAGCCCTCCTGCTGTCCTTATTTGGACAGGGCTCCTAGAGGCAGCCAGTTAATTGGCTGCCGCCAATATTTCCAGATCCCCGATCCAGAATTCATCTCGGCATCAGAATAGGGATCCTCTAATGAAAATCCAGTCCTTTGTGTCCTCCTCCGACTTACTTTCCCATTGATCTTTGTATCTCAGCAAATCTGGCTGCAATACACTTGATCCCTTCATCCAAGTCATTAATACAGATCATAAAAAGTTGAGGCCTCAGCACTGATCCCTGTGGCACCCTAATAGTTACAGTTTGACAACCTGCAAATGACCCATTTATCCTGATTCTCTGTTTCCTATTAGTTAGTCAATCTTTTATCAATGCTAATATATTACCCTCAGCACCATGAGCTCTTACCTTATACTGTAACCTTTTATGTCGCACCTTATCAAATGCCTTTTGACAATGCAAATACACAACATCTAGTGGTTCCCCTTTATCCTTCCTGCTCATTACATCCTCAAAGAACTTTAATAAATTTTTTCAAACACAATTTCCCTTTCATAAAACCATGTTGACTCTGCTTGGTTGTATTATGATTTAACAGGTGACTGATGCAATACTGCCCATTTTGTATCCCGCCTATGTCCAGTTTCACCTTCAGTGCATGGTTTATTAGAGGATCAGCATGTCGCATCTGAATGATGAAATCCCGATTTGACCTTCTCGCTGCTGTAAGGAAATGTTGATTGGAAACCTTTCAAGTGCTTTCCCTGTCCCCACTGTGAGCGGAAAGAAAACCAGAGGGACAGTTCACACCTCCCAAGCTGTCATTGTGGATTTCTGAGCAGCCATTGATATTGCCATTGTCCTGAGGGTAGGTTATCTGCCCATCTTCTTAACTGTAGTCAGTGAACAGCCGAGAAAAGCCAAGTAAGACTGGGAGGAAAGTGGAAGGATTTGGTGCATCGAGAAATAGCACTTTTTATGTGTTTTTCTGCGCTCCTCTAGTGCCTCTTGAGTAGCCCTGATTATAATCGCTCCACCATTGGTGGCTGCAATTTTGGTTGCCTGGGCCCTAAGCTCTGGAATACCCTTCCTAAACCTCCCTGCCTCTCCACCTCACTTTCCTCCTTTAAGACACTCCTTAAAACCTACCTCTTTGACCAAGCTTTTAGTCATCTGACCTAATATCTCCTTTTGTAGCTCAGTATCATACTTAGGTTTATAATCCTCCTGTGAAACGCTTTGGGACGTTTTATTTTGTTAAAGGTGCTATATAAATATAAGTTGTTGTTGTGTGGTATCCATTTTATTGTCTAACATCAGTGTAAAGAGGCCAGCCAGAAAACCTGTACAGTAATTGTGAACTTCTACTATTATATTTTTGTGGGAGTCACAGCTTGTCGTATTTCCTTGCTGCCTATTGAATGCTGCACAACTGAAGGAGTGCTCAAGATACTTAAATATTAGCAGCCCATGGATCTGAAGTACTCATCACCAGTGGCAAACATAGGAAAGGTTTCCTGTCCTTATCTCTGCTGCTCTAGGATTCCAATGGAAATTAAGAAAATTGGGACTTCTTCAGCTATCCGATTGACTCTGCTGCCCCCATCCTCATGTAGTGTCCTACTGTCAGCACTTGAAAGTAAAGAAATTATGCACCTTGGTAGCACTGTGAGACAACTGTGCCCATCATGCCATCAGGTCACATAGCCAATTACTGCAGAGGGATATTGTTCTCTTTCCCCGGTAGTGAGGAGATCCTTCCTTTGAGCCATCAGTCTCTCATGTGAACTGTGTTTGAATATTGCTTGTGATGTTGAGTTATGCCTGATGTTTAAATGTGAGAAGAATGTTTGGAAAATGCTATCACTTGCAGGTCCTTGCATTCTCTTACAGAATCCTGATACAATGTGTGGAACTTTTGCAATACTCCACATGGTTACCAAATGTTAATGATAATTCACAGATGATATTGATGATCATGACCAAAGAACGATGGAGCATGTGATGCCCTTCTATCAGATACTAGCTGGGAACCTAAAATGCATTAATGATTTACAGATTTTGTAATCTTACTGAAATGATTCCTTTGCAGAAACAATTTCAGAATAACATTCCTTATTTTTCACTTAATTGCAAATTATATGTAAATTGGCTTTGTTAGAAATGTACATTTAGCCTTTTTGTGTTTTGAGTTAGTGTGTAACATGTATTGTTGATGGATGTTTGTTGTTGGTGAATATTCAGACATTGCACTTTGTGTACTAATGGGTTGCATTTAAGTGGCACTACAAGAGCTGTACTTGTAGATAAGTTTATGCCAATATATATTGTCAACCTTTCCTTTGCATGGAAGCAATAATAACATTAATAATGTGTGATTAATTACGTTAATGGAGGAGAACTCTGAAGATCACAGTAGATGCAAAATAGGTCAAACTAATTAAGAAAACTCTGAATCACTTTTTGCAACCATCCACTGATGATGGATTGTGGTAATTAATTGATATTGTTGCACACATTTTTTATTTACATTTTTCCCAAATTATTTCCCCTCCTCTTCTGAAGATTGTTATGGCTTCAATGTAATTCTACAGGCAAAGGAGCCTCCGCTGTCTCACCCAAGTTGCCATTCTTCTTCTAGATGTCCGCACAGTGAGTGCTGGCAGCTTATTCAAGCACTGGGGGGCATCACATTCGAGTCCAATCCTGTCCACCTCATCTGACATCCACATGTGCACTTCTCAGCATGGGTCACTCAATAGCTGCCAGGTATGGGAAAATCACAGCTGATTTTAATCTCTTCCCTAGCTCAAGTTGGTCAGATTGGTTTAATACCTGTCTTGCCACTCAGCCTACAGAATGGTCTTAAGACCTTTGCAATGTGTATGGAGGAGCGTATTTATTAATTGGGCCATGGAAGCAGCTGCACAAAGGTATTTTATGATCACCTGGTGTTACTTCAGCATCTATGGTCTTAACATCAAAGACTTGATTACACCACTTATATTTGTCTTGTACTATGCCGGTGGCATCATTGTAAAAATGCCAGAATCAGCCTAGTAGCTCTAACCAATGAGACTGCAGGCTTAGCGGGTTAACCTCTAAATACACAAAATTGAATCAATGGGCTGTCAGGCTTGTTGTTCAGGCAAATATCAATAAGATAACGATAGGATGGTGTCCAATCATGAGAAGACAACATGTACCACTTAAGCAAAACATATGTCTTTCCATCAAATGTGGGGCTGCATTAGCTCTCCAGTCTGCACTGCTGATGGAATTTTGTGGAATGCAAACTTTTGACTTGCCAGAAGCAACAAAAAAAAGCAAACAGGCAAAGTGGGAGAAGGGCTGGAGGAGGTGTTTGGATGACCTGAGAAGGCAACATGACATTTTTGTTGTTTAGTTGTGTCTCAAGCCTGACCATGAAATAACACTTCAAATGTCTGCTGCTTTTTCATGGATATTTCCTTTCATTAACTCAGGTAGACTTCTAGTGATTTGATTGTAGCTATGGTGCTACTGTGTTAGACTGTGGAGTAGGAGCCCCAATTAAAAATCTCACTCTTCAGTGGATTTCCCTATGTCCTTTTAACATCCTGCATTTGGGATGTTTGGGAGAGCAAATTGGCTGGGTAGTGGGGAACAAATCCCCTGTTCCATATTGCTCAGCTGTGGCGCTTGGCAGGCCAAAGAAAGAACATCTACAATATGAGGCTTCTTGGTCAAATTGCAGACACGAGTGAGGCGAAGGAAAACAATATGCCCAAATACTGCTATTAGTGTGTTCCACAAAACTTCTCTCGATTGCATAATTTTCATATTGGCCTGTCTTAAATAAAATGTTCCTCTACACATTTGTACAGTTTGGTGAGAGTCTGTATTATTGAGGGATTTTGACATATTCTGTTGACTGGTGGTTTATTTCAGGGAATGCAGTTTGTAATGGAGTTTGTTCCTGATCGCTGAATATGAAGCTCAATGTTGACCCTTCCATGATAGTGTACTGGGGAGAGAGAAGTGGCGGTCTAGAATAGGACTATGAAGCATAGTAATGGTAGAAATGCATCTATTCAGTCTATAGGTATCTGGAGGGGTGTGAAGCATCATGATATTTGAAGTTAATGCTGACAATATTGTCTGGTTCTTGGTAGTCCATTGGGAAATGTGGTAGTGTGGCACTCATGTGACTTCTTGTAGTGATGCATTGGACAGTACCCTCGTAGTGGTGTGTTGGATAGTTCCTGCAGTAGCAGTGTATTAGAATGCTCCCAGTTATTAGTTTGTTGACTGCTCACTGGTATTGAATCACTGGATGGATTCCTTATTGTGGTGCATTGAACAGTTTACTCATGGTGTACTGGACAGTTATCTGGCCATGTGCATTGGACACTTCCCTGGTTGTGGTTTATTAGTTCTATGGCTCAGGTGTGTTGTACAGTTTCCCATTCATGACACATTGGACAGTTCCTGAAGTAATGATGTATTAGGATTTTGCCAGATATTAGTGTGTTAAGTACTCCCTGGTAGAGGTTAAATAGACATTTCCCCACAATGATAATTTGGGCAGTTCTCTGCTAATGGTGTGTTGGACAGTTCCCTGGTTGTGGTGCTTTAAACAGTTTTCTAGTCATAGTATGTTGGATTGTCCCCCAGTAATTGTGCATTGGACAACTGTCCGGTAGTGATACAATAACAACTTATATAGCGCACTGAGATATTAGGTCAGATGACCAAAAGCTTGGTCAAAGAGGTAGGTTTTAAGGAGTGTCTTAAAGGAGGAAAGGGAGGTGGAGAGGTTTAGGGAGGGAATTCCAGCGCTTAGGACCTTGGCAACTGATGGCACAGCCACCAGTGGTGCAGCAAATAAAATTGGGGATGCTGAAAGAGGCCAGAATTAGATGAGAGCAGACATCTTGGAGAGTTGTGGGGCTGGAGGAGATTACACAGATATGGATATAGAGATACTTTGGACCTTGCAATGATATATTGGACAGTTCCCCAGTAATGATGTGTTGAAATGTTGCCCTGTAGTGATGTTAGGAAAGTATTTGCATTTATATAGCACTCATAGCCAGAATGTCTCACAATGCTTTGCATCCAATGGATTGCTTGTGAAGTTGGTCACTGGTGCTATGTGAGCACATACAATGACAGGTTTGACCACTGTAAGATTTCATAAATAGCAATGAGATGAATGGCCAGTTTTGGTGATGTTAGTTGAGGGATGAATGTTGGACAGGGCACTGGAACAACTCTCTGCTCTTCATTGAATAATGCCCTGGGATTTTTAACATTTACCTAAACAGATAGATAGTACCCTATCAGAAGTATGATGCTGGCAATACGACATTTCCTCAAAACTAAACTGAGTACCAGCTTAGATTATGTTCTGACGTCTGATATTTGGTAATGAGTTGGCCTGTGCCCTGGTAGTGATGTACTGTTGTGTGGAAGTAGTGGGAATAATTTTCATCTTCACTGCTTAGACAGTAAGCCAGTGGAGGGATCACCCACCCATTGCAGATTCTCATTTCAATTAGTTTTCTGCCGAAATGAAACTTGGGTTGATTTTATAATGGGTGGGCGACTACTCTGTCCATTTACCACCCAAGTGGTGACGATAAAAAATACCCCCTTCCCCCTCCTGCCACCCTATGCAACGAACTTAATTGGGATGAGGTTTCCAGCATCTGCAGTATTTTGCTTTTATTTAATTGGAATACATTCACTTTCACAAATGCACAAACTTTTGAGCTTCAAAACCAAAAGTAAAATCTGAGCATTGAAGAGCAGTCTTGTTGCTTGTACATACTCAAACATTTTGCTTTGTAGCTTTGGTTAGTCTCCCAATTACTGTAGGGAAAAAAATTAAAAGAAAAGGTTTCAGCTTTATCAAGATTATGTCTAAATTCCAATTCCGTGCCTTTGTTTGGCTTCCTTGTTTTGTTCGTTGATAACTGTCGGCAGATAAGGCTGTGGTATGACAAATGGCATTTTTTCTTCGGTTCAGGTGCTTTCTTCACTGAGCGCCGGATTAGTTGGAGTGACAACCCCTGAGCAAGGCATGGAGAGCTGTGACGCCAGGCATGTAGCTGCTGCATAACAATTGCGGCGAGAATCACGTTCGGCATGCCCACCTAGTTTAACTTGAATCATGCTAGAGAGTGGCTGCTGGAATTCAAATAGACTTCCTGGCTCCCACCAGTCGACGGTAATAGAATGCTCTCAGGAAAATGACAGATGCAGGGACAGGATACCGCTTTGCACTATTCTGATGTGTTTCGGCAGCGAGCGTGATGGAGTGACTGTATGAGCAGCTGGCATGGAAGGTAAGGTGACAAGGCAGTTGCATCATTATAAACATAATTAGAAAATGACCATGACAGGACATATGTTAGAGTGGACTGGATTGACGGCAAAGATTTGTTGCTAGGCTCCCTAAGAGCGCCGGTCAAACACTGTCTTTTAAATATAGTGTCATAATAAGACTGATTATTACATTTTAAATAACAGTATTTCATCGCAGCTGGAAAGCTCACTTAGTGAGTGTGTGCTGGCTATTCAAAAATCTTACAGACTGGCGTGAGATGCAGGAGCAAATTCATTAAGTGAGAGTTGTTGATGCTTTAGCTTTTTTATTGATATTGTAGGTTTGCTTTGGGCTTACCTGACTCAATGGGTCTCGGGTTCTTTGCAGCTACCTGTCCTTTAATTTGCTGAAGAAGCAAGCGGCATCCTACAGGTTCTGACTTACCCCGCGTATTCCAGCCACAGAGCTGTACACACAGTCCGCCAGGGGCTTGCATTCCGCTCAACTAGCAGCTCGCCTTTAGTCGTTGGGACTCACTCTCCCTTCCCTAGTTTGTTTTGGGCTCTATTGTACCCTCTAGCGCTGATCAAAGATCGCCGGTTGCAGGAATAACACACCGATCTGAGCGTTTGTTTGTTGTGAAATTAGACAGGAAAGATCTCGATTTCCCTTTCAGCATCCCTGGAAGACAAATGGGGAAACCATCCTGCTGCCAAAATGCTGCTGTCAGTTCTGACAAGTGTGTGGTTTTCCGGAGCTTCCTTTTTATTTAAAAAAAATCCAATTGAGATACACTTACTAAAGTAAGGTGTGATTAATAAAAGAACGTATTCCAAATGTTTAAACTGAGAAGAACCAACAAGCAGCTGTCTGGTGGTGGGGGAAGGGAAGGGCAAGGAGGTGAACGCGACAAATGAGTCCCACAAACAGAAGCAGATAGATTTGTAAGTTTTCAAGCTGATTTGAAATGTATGCCACTGCTCGGGGCAAATAAAATCCTCCGCTCATTCTCATATTTTGAATAAATCATTCATCGAAGGGATTCTCATTATTTGACACCGTACCCGAGAAACTTCATTACATTTGAGATTTTATAAAAAAAAGAAAATATTTTTTTTCTGTATTTCCGCTAAATATGCAAGTATCTCGCCAACAGACATTGGTTACATAATCTACAGTGTAGGTCATTCCAAACTACTACAGAGTTGCACCAACCATAATGATCAGGGAATATTCACTCCGTGTGTTGCGTGACTCCTTTCAAACATGATATAAAAATATGAATTAAGTGCAGTGGTTCCATATTTCTGTAAAAATAAACAACCTGAAGTTTTGTACTTTCCTAAGGAACCGAACATTTTTCTTCATGGCTACAACTGTAAGCACTGCTTGGACTGCTTTCAAGAACTGGTGGAGCATCATTGATTTCAGATATTGAGGTGACCAAGACACCAGTTCTCCATTCTTGTCCTTTTCAATCTGTCATTTTCTACCATCACCATGACATAGTGCTGTGGGGATTTTGGCAGTGGGTGTTGCCATAATGTGTAATTTTATTAATCTTCACAATTTACATTTTGGAATGGCACTGTAAACAGGGAATTAGTTAATCAGGCTGTTTAGTCTGAAGATGGATTTGTGTGACAGTTCTCGTTGTCTTTAATATAAAGATTTGCTACTCAGAAAAACTCCTGTGATATACATGAATGATATGGTAAATGATGCAGTTGACATTGCTGTCTGACATGAGTTTGGACATTATTTTCAAATTTAACCTTTGACATCTTTTCAGCTTTGAGGATGTCTTTTCATCTATAAGAGGGAGGAGAAGCCTTTGCAAAATATATGTCCCAAATCTTTTGATTTTGACATAGATGTTTTTGTTGTAGTCCACAAAGGACAGATTGTTCTTTTAAAAATAATTGTCTTGAAGTCAGTGTTTTAATCTGTAGGCTCGCATTGAAAGGTATTGAGTGTCAGTCATTGACACTCTGGGCAGCATGTTGCTGTCTTTTTGCACACTGTTTGATTTGAGCATGTTGTGCTGCTCTTTTAAGGGTTAGTTTTGTGTAATTCATTGTGATTGTGATACTCAAAAACACTCAGCATATGATGAGGTGAGTAATGTCATTGTTTATAGAAGGCATTATTCTCCTCTCTTAATTTCGATGAAATTTTTTTAATATAAAACAGGAAATTAGATTGGTAGAAACTGGTTATAGACTTCCACTGGGATTACTGTTCTGAATCATGCTCCTTCAGACATACTTGCCTCTGGTATGTAGTCATTCATCTGTATGCTAACAATTCTATGGCTGGCATACATAAAAATACACATGATATTTTCATAGGCAATCAAATGTGACACAGCCCTTGAAGAAACAATAGATGATTAGCCCTTTGTGCATGTTTGATGCAACTATGGCTGATGAACCCTGCACAACCCACATACCAAAACAGATAACACCTACAAAAAGGCATATAGGCACACCAGGGCCCTCTGAGTGTTCACTCAGGCAATACTTCAAATACCTAGTTGGGTGTGGCCTTATGTGCCTCAGAGAAGGTGTGCCAAGTTATAATGCAGGTATTGCTATACACAGGCACCTTGCAATGGACATGAATAAGGAGCAATAGCAACCTGTTAGTAGATGAGGTGTAGACTAACCATTTCAGCCAAGGCAATTGCATGCATGGGTTTTATTGCATAGTTATTTAATGACCTCTGCATCTAGCTTTTATCACTTTATATTGGACAAATTTGTAATTATAAAACTGCTATTTACCTGTTTAGTTTTTCCTAAGAACTGCATTTGTTCTTTTGTTTCATTTGGGAACAACTGACCTTTCATTTTTACACAAAAAAGAAAAACAGACAGCAAAGTATACTAATAATATTCTTATGGTGCTTTGAGTGCAAATGGTATAACATTTCAATGGATTTTTTTCTCTTGGTTTTTAGCCATTTACTCAACTTGATTTTTTAAAAAATTCATTGCCACAATGTGGGCATTGCTGGCAAGGTCAGCTTTTATTATTCATCCCTAGCTGTCATGAGGATTTATTACCAATCCTTGGGTGATGGTGGGCCACCTTCTTGAACCCCTGCAGTCTTTGTGGTGAAGGCACTTCCACAATACTGTTAGATAGGAAGTTTCAGGATTTTGGCCCACTGATAATGAAAGAATGGACATATATGTCTAAGCAAGGATAGTATGTGACTTGGATGGCAACTTGGAGGTGATTGTGTTCCAATGCATCTGTTATGGGTTAGAGGTTGTGGGTTTGACGGTTGCTGCCAAAGAAGTCTTTGTGAGTTTCTGCAATGCATCCTGCACTTAATATACACTGGAGCCATGTTACACTGTTGGATAGTTATTCCAGTGGACGAGATGGCAAACAAGAAGATTACTTTGTCCTGGACGGTGTCAAGCTTCCTCACTATTGGTGTAGCTTCAACCATCCAAACAAGTGAAGAGTATTCCATCACACTCTTTAACTAGTGCCCTGTAGATGGTGGATAGGCTTTGGGGAGTAAGAAAGTGAGCCACTTTCTGCAGAATACCCAGTCTCTGACCTGTTCTGGTAGCCACGGCACTTATGTGGCTGGTCCAGTTGAGTTTCTGGTCACTGGTGATTCCAGAATGTTGCTGGTGGGAGCAAGGGATAGTAATAGCATTGCATGTGCTGGTAAGCTCTCTCTTATTGGAGATGGTCATTACCTGGCACTTGTGTGGCACAAATGTTATCCCCCATTCATCAGCCCAAACCTGAATGGGGTATAACAGCAATGTTAAGCATGGCTCAGTTGGTAACTCTCTTGCCTTTGAGTCAGAAGGTTGTGGGTTTGAGTCCCATTCCAGGACTTCAGCACAAAAATCAAGGCTGACACTCCACTGCAGTACTGAGGGAGTGCTCCAGGGGTCTGCAAATCCCAGTTTGAGAACCACTGCCTTAATAGCACTGCTGAAAACATCTTCATCAATTTTCTAGTAATTAAGAGTAGGCTGATAGGTTAGCGTGTGCTTTGCTCTGAAGCATTCCTCGAGCTGTGGAAGTAACCATTGGGGTGGCTACTCAACTGGGATCTGCATGCAATTTAGAAGATCCATTAGTAGTTATATTTCTCACCAAGCCTAACATTTCTATCAGTTGCAGAAATTATTTTTGGTTGGGACTCATTGGTTTTGGAGGTGATACCTGCTGTTACTGGCAGATATGATACTCTTAATCCTTTCTTTATAGCTGTATGTAACAGTTTTCCATGTGACTTGAAGTTGCTCTGGATTAATTGCAATTTGAAATCTAAGACATCCATTGCAACAATGGGAATATTGTTCAGAGATGATGCTATTACTTTATCTGTGGCTTGTGCTACTAAAATTGCCATTGTTTCTACAGGCGATACTCCCTTCTCTGTGAGTGACTGCAGTGTTGACCACCTTTTATCCAACCAACCACTTTGCACTGCATGTGTATGGAGACAAGTGATTGCTTAACAGTGCGTGTGTTGTTGCTCTGTTGGGAAAGCAAGCACAGTAAGGTCTCTGTCATGAGAAAACTCAGGAGGAACAGTCAGCAGCAGTGGCACATGCTAACCTTTTCAATGACTCCCACCTCTGCTGCCATGTGCTTCATTTTGTACTTCGCCATCTGTGTCACTATATATTTGGTTAAAAAGCTGCTGCTTAATTTGAGTGTGTGATGGCAATAACTGGTCTGTGATTGTAGGTCTGTAGCTGTATGTTAAAGGCCAGTGATTCTCCTTGCTCTGTGAAGGAAGCAAATGGGACATTATAATTACAAAAGCACACTTATCCATATGTGAACTATTAAATACTTGTGCACTGCCAGCACATTGATATATAATGCAAATCTTAGAACATTGGATTCATATGCTACATACAAGTTGGACTCTGCGTCTACCCAATACCATTTAAGAGCCTCACTGTATTAACTCTACAGTACTCATTTAGTATTTTCCCAAGAAAATACTATAACTTGTATCACATCTGGCTCTTTTATCATGGCATGAAGTTGACCTTTAAACTTAGAGCAATATGGATTCCAACAGGCTGATTTTGGCCCATGAAAGTTTATTTTTGCAGTACATTTTGTTTGTCATCATGCAACTTACAATGTAATTTACATTAGCCTGCTATTTTTACTAATGCTACCATACTTGTTGCACCCTTAACATTTCTTTGAATTTTTTGTTGTATATATAATATATATATATAAAACAATTACCATTTAACTTCATCTCTTTATCTGACCTGTGTTTCCACCTTACAATGGTATTCTTGCTGTTCCTTGATGCTCTTTTTTAAAGTCATGAAGCACTTTATGGACCACCTCCGAGCTACTTTATAAGTAGCTGGCCCACATTCACATGATCTGTATTGTTCTGCAGCTTACCTCCGCATGTGAGTATGCCCGTGGGTCTTCTACACTAGAAGGCTAACCTACATTAGCTGTCTTCAAAGAAAGATGAAAACAACCAAGTTTCTCTTGGCCTTCTCTCAGCATTGTCCTGAAGTATTGTGTCCAGGTCAGAGTTGGTAGCAGGGTTTCCAGCTACCAATATAAATCAACAACTAGGACAGACACATTTGTATCATCCAATCAATTCCTATTGACATGTTTTTATGAAGGGGTGTCAGGGCAACCACCATATTCCATTGGTTAGCTCATTGTTCAAGATGGTAAGTAAAGTGCTCTAGATCCTACAGTAACTCCACCAACACATTATTCAGCACAAAATCAATTGCTGCAATGTTTTCAGAAATGCCTGGAACAGACACTCAGGTCATCTCCTATGATGCTATCCAACATATCATTGATGTAAACACTGAACAGGAAAAGTGGTAATGGACAACCTTGACTCACCCTCCTTTGAGAGATAGAAAGGTTCCCCTTGTCTCCCAACTCCCATTTTGTCGATCTTGGAGCTAAAATAATGAATCATAGAATGGTAACAGCACAGAAGGGGGCCATTCAGCCTGTCGTGTCCATGCCAGCTCTCTGTAAGAGCTACTCAGCTAGCCCCATTCCCCTGCCTTTTCTACAGAACCCTGCAAAATTTTTTCTCTTCAGATAATTGACCAATTCCCTTATTAACGCCACAATTGAATCTGCCTCCACCACACTCTCAGACAGAGCATTCCAGATCTTAACCACTCGCTGTGTAAAAATGGTTTTCCTCATGTCGCCTCTGGTTCTTTTGCCATTCACCTTAAATCTGTGTTGTCTGGTTCTCGATGCTTCCGCCAATAGGAACTGTTTCTCCCTATCTTCTATAGCATCATAGAATACATCCCAGATGACTAGATTCAGCATCAGGTTGAAAGCCTTATGAAAATCAATGAAAGCAGTGCATACAAGCATTGTGTATGAGTACTATAACTGAAGTAGTGTGGTTGGTGAAACTACTAAAAATGGCTTAAAGCCTTCTTCAAGAGTAGTTAGCCCCATGAGTGCAACTATAGGTTTTTGAGCTTGCTTCTTAATCTGCAATGCAATAACTTGTTGTCAGCGAAACATAAAGTAGAATAGCTCAGCCATTACCTCATGATCTTATTTCCAGTAGTTTGACAGAGATAGTTGAAAACTAATCTTCTAAACAACATATATAACTAAGGAGATACTATCGGAAATGCCACCATCATCATAAATGGGTTCCACAAAATGGGAATGCATAATTTCCAACCTTTATTTCAGTATTTGAATTATTTTCTAAATGACATTTCCTCACTTTTGCTTACATTTAGGGGCCCACTGAGATAGAAACTGTGGCTTGGTTGAGAGGGCAGGCAAGTAATCTGCTTCCAAGACTCTTCTGTAATCTGTGTCTTCTGGGCCTCCTTTTCTTTTCTCTCCCATTCCCAAATCAACCTCCCAGCTGAGGTCAGAATCCAACTGTATGATGAATTGTAACAAGTGTAGTGTGCACCTTAGTACATAAGACAGGCAAATTAAGCTATCTTGTTTGTGTGTTGCACTTTCGTATTGTTCTGTTACTGAGCCAAAAGGGCTTTGCTTTAATGTTAGACTCGTGGTTAAATCTGCTGCATTGCAGGCTGGGATTTTATACAGGCAACGGGGGTCTCGACCTCCAGCAAAAACAACACCAAGAGCCTCATGTCACCACTTCTATGGGAGGCCCACTGAATCAAGTGCCAATTAGACAATAGAAGGCCCACCCTCTGAGAGCTGCCAGCCAATCGCAGGCCAGCAGCTCTTTAACTGAGAAGGCTGTGACTGCTGTGCACCTATCCGTGGCTGAGGAGCTGCGCTGGATTCAGGCCACAGGTGGATCAGGGTGGGAGGGGTCTCGCAGGGTGGGGGTCATGGGGGAAATGGGTGTAGGGGGGTTGACAGCAAGGGCAAGGGGTGGCTCTCCTCAGCAGGCCCCCACCTTCCCAATGCCGGGTCCCTGATTCAGGCACTGTGCCTTTTAATGAGGGACCCCCACCCACCCCGGAGCTGGTAAGCAGCCTGCACGTTTTTTCCTGCCGTGCTTCCCGTGCGGCAACAGGGCCACGTGTCGCTTGGCTAATTGCGGTGGCGGTGGGATGAGGCCCTTAATTGAGCATTATTTGTCCAGTTAAGAGCCTCAATTGGCAGTGGGATGGGAAGGCTGTTCACAGGCCTTGCTGCTTTGGACTTAATATTGGCAGAGGTGAGAGGTGACGGGGATCTCCCTCCCCGCTACCACCCCGCCAGATTATATGCTCTCCCCGCCTCCAAACCCGTTGTGAGGCGAGTATAAAATTGCCCCATTTGACAATCTGAAGAACGTGGTATGGATTGTTGAAATGTGTATAGACATTGAGTCCAGTCATTTCACCAGAATAACAACATATTTAAATAGTGCCCTTAACATAATAAAACATCACAAGGTGCTTCACAGGAGCATTATATAAAAAAAACACCAAGCCACATAAGGAGATGATAGATCAGATGACCAAACGCTTGGTCAAAGAGGTAGGTTTAAGGAGTGTTTTAAAGAAGGAAAGCAAGTTAGATAGGTGGAGAGTTGTAGGGAGGGTGTTCCATAGCTTAGGGCATGGGCAACTGAAGGTGCAGCCACCAATGGTGGAGTGATTAAAATCATAGATGCTCAAGAAACCAGAAGTAGAGAAGTGCAGATATCTCACAAGGTTGTGGAGCTGGAGAAGATTACAGAGATAGGGAGAGGCAAGGTTATGGAGGGATTTGAAAACAAGGATGAGAATTTTAAAATCAGGATGTTGCTTGACTGGGAGCCATTGTAGTTCATCAAGCACAGGGGTGATAGGAAACATGGCTTTTTGTGAGGTTTTTTTATTCTTTCATGGGGTGTGGGTATCGCTGGCAAGCGTAGCATTTGTTACACATACTTAATTGCCCTTGAACTGAGTGGGTTGCTAGGCTATTTCAGAGGGCAGTTAAGAGTCAACCATATTGTTGTGGGTCTGGAGTCACATGTAGGCCAGACCAGCTAAGGGCAGCAGATTTCCTTCCCTAAAGGGCATTAGTGAACCAGATTTTTTTTAATGTCAATTGATAGTTTCATGGCACCATTATGAGACTCGCTTTCAATTCCAGATTTTTAATTCATTGAATTTAAATTCCATGAGCTGCCGTGGTGGGATTTGAGCCTGTGTCCCCAGGGCATTGGCCTAGGCACTTAGATTACTAGCTCAGTGACATTACCACTACGCCACCATCTTGCTTTCTGATTCCATGGGGTATTTTAGCAAAAACTGAGAGTAACAGTCTAACATTACAAGCCTTCTTGCTTGTGTTAAAGTGTTGCTTTTACATAACAGTGAGTGCATAAGAGTTTTAAACCTCCACGTCACCACCGCCACCCCCTCCAACCCCCCAGATGCTGAAGTTGCTGAGGCAAAGGGGACATTTGTTGTATTTTGTAGATAGCATTCTCCTTGTCCCAATGATTGTGGAACCACAGTGTTCCATAAAGTATTTGATCAACTATGTGGATATTAATAAAAGCAAAATACTGCGGATGCTGGAAATCTAAAATAAAACCAAGAAATGCTGGAACCACTCAGCAGGTCTGGCAGCATCTGTGGAAAGAGAAGCAGAGTTAACGTTTCGGGTCAGTGACCCTTATATTAACCCTTGTAACCTTTAGTAGGATTCTTCACAAGGTATTTATCCAGTTCTATTCATCAAAGATGTTAGGTAAGGGAATCAAGGGTTATCGGGGGTAGATGGGAGGGTAGAATTCGAAACACAAACACTTCAGCCATGATCTTATTGAATGGCGGAGCAGGCCCGAGGGGCGGAATAGCCTACTCCTGCTCCTAATTCGTATGTCCGTATGAAAAACCGAAGGAATTCATCACTGTGAAAAATAATCAGTGATATAAAAACTGGTGACATATGAGCCTTGATCATGAAATAACTTCAAAAATATCTTCACAGAAGAGTAAGAGCTTTAGTGTGTTCCACTGTAATCGTTGGTTAAAAACTTCATATAATGGTTCATTTATTGTGAATGGATTGAAATAGATTTACCGGACACAATTTCTTGCAAATGAATTGTAGATTACTTCTCAAGTAAACTTAATTATTTGAAATCTAACTCTGTCTTCTTCTTTTGTGGATGTTATCCACATATGCGAGAAACGTTTGGTCTGAGAATCTTGGACAGCCCACAAGCACCCATGTAATTTTTAAGACTGTAAGAACTGCAGCTGGAAGTTTACAATTTCATGGAATTCAAGTACTCTCGATTTGAAATTCATCAGAAAGTTAAAAGACCAGGATATCTGCTATCGAAAGGTTTACTGACAACATTTAAAGTTTGCTGGATTTAACTAAAGAAATTCTGTGCATTACACCAATATCAAACATTATGAACTAAGCTGGGGACAGCCTTATGGCAGCAATGCTAGTGGCCTGCTACAAGGCTAAAGCAGCGTATGAACATAGATTATCACAATACAGAAAGCATTAATTCAACAAAGATGGACTGTTTGACATAGTGAATTCATACTCATCTCTAATTGTTGCCTATCATTACAACAATAATATTATTAGATTGGAATGACGTATCTTTCCACTCCTTCATTTCACAGTTGTGCTATCACTGTGTAACTTTCAACTAGGTTAAGCCATGGCTGAAGTGTTTGGAGTAAACACTGAAATGCTCAGATATGAGTAATGCATTTTTCAGTTTGGATTTATTTCTCTGAAAATTCATATATTTATTTAGCTCAAATAGTTTACTGTATAGGATGTTGTAATAAATGCCAAGAAGACTTATGCAATTAATTTTTATAAATGATTTATTTTTGTAGCTTCTAAGGTTTGATAAATTCTAATGTAATCTAGGCCAATATTTACTGAATCTGTCAACATGCACAATGCACAAAAATTTCCCATGAGATTGGAGACTTTATGGACTTTCATAGATTCTGCTGAATGCCAAAGATAAAATATTTAGTACCATTAGAGGGCAGTATGATGCTCACTGGAACAAAAAACGAAAACCCTTCGTAAGATGCTAACCTAACATACTTTTTATAGCACTTTAATTTGTTTACCAACATTATTTTTAAATGTCATTATTGATAGCTAGAGGACAACCTCCATAATTATTATTCAGGATGTATTAAAGGATAAAGCAAAGAATTTCTGAATGGCACATATTCCATTACGCTATCCGTCACAGGTTCTCAAAGGCTGTAGACAGTGTAATTCATTATATATGATGGATTAGGCAGTATCATATTTAGCATTTTTATGTAGCTAAAGGACATCAACAATTTCTCCAACTCCCCCTCCTCCATTCCTGCCAGTTAAGTCAAGATGCTACATTGGAATTGCCAGTCTTTCATTTCATTCAGCATTTCTCTTGTGTTTCTGAAATGTAAATAAACATAACAAGTAATTGCTACTGTCATTTGACTGCCTGCCTACTGATTTGCCATTCAAGCAGTAAATGAATAATTTAATAATTTTTTTTCATATCATTGGACTGAACTAATAAAGGACTTGAAATATTTTGCTATTTATATTGTTTCAATTGTGTTATCCAACAACAATGGTAAAACCTGCTGTTTCTTTTGCAGATTGGCATGCCATCTCCTGACTTGCTATGCCCTTAAACCATGTCAATTCCTTCCCCTCCCCCCACCCCCACCCCCACTACCTCTCTGGCTTCCCTAGAGTGAGCAATGCAGTCAATGTGGGATCACTTATGAAACCTCACTGATCTAGAATCTGACAACATCCAAATGCCGCCAAGTTCCACATATAGAACGGTGACACCCAGCTCTACCTTACCCACAACGCTCTTAATCCCTCCACTGCCTCTGTGTTGTCAGACTATTTGTTTGACATTCAGTCCTGTGTAAGCCACAACTCACTCCCATTAAACATTTTGAGGACCAAAGCCATTGTCTTTGGCCCCCTGCCACAAATTTTGTTTCCTCACCACCGATTCCATCTCCCTTTCTGGTCACTCAGGTTAACCAAACTGTTCACAACTTTGGTGTCCAATTTGAACCTGAGCTGAGCTTCCAACCTCATATTTTCTCGGTCACAAAAACGTCTGCCTCCACCTTGCCATCTCTCCCCCAGCATTAGCTTATGAGCTGCTGAAACGCTCATACGTGTTTTTGCTATCACCAGACTCGATAATTCCAATTCTCTCTTGTTTGGCCACCCATCTCCCACCCTCCGTAAACTTGAGCTCATCCATATTCAAACTCGCACTAGGTCCCACTCACCCATCATCTGTATGTTGACTGAGTTACATTGGCTCCCAGTCTACCAATGCTTTGAATTTAAAATTCTGGTCCTAATGTTCAAATCCCTCCCCTTCCCTATCTCTGTAATCTCCTCCAGCCTTACAACCCTCCAAAAGCTCTTCATTGCTCCAAATCTGGCCTTTTCTGAATATCCAATTTCCTTCATCCCATGATTGCAGCCATGCCTTCAGCTGCATAGGTCCCTCTCTTTCTTTATGATGCTCCTTAAGACATACCTTTTTAACCAATGCTTCAGACATCCATCCTCATATTATTATCCTTGGTTCATGTCAATTTTTGTCTGTGAAAGTGCCTTGCACTTTTTTCTATGTTAAAGGTGTTATGCAAGTTGTTGTTCTGAATTTGCTCCTCTCCGCTGTCAATTGACTCAGACTGTGATCAGTTGCACGTAGGCATTGAGCCCTGGAAAAAGAAACAATGTGCTAACAGCGTAATAAGTATCATTTATATTGAATAGATAGTCTTTTTTGCAACTTGCTACCCTGTACCAGGCATCAAGACTTAATTAGCGCTTTACAAGAGAACTCCATTCAAATTATATTCTACACTTAGATAATTTACATTTATTTATCTGATTTTGTTTGCTTTTAAGTTTTTCCAAGTTCATAATCTATTCATATCGACTTCATTCTGTTACTTTAAGTTTTTTTTTAGTTTCCTTTTATCGGTCAGTTGTAACATACTTACAGATATTAATGTGCCAGACGCTCATTGTCAAATCTTTATTTCTGGCCTGAATCCACACATGTCCCTAGTGGCACAAGACTGAGTGCTTCTACTGAGAAAGCAATCTTGCCTGTTTTTCACTGTGTTTCTGTACCTGTCATCATCTACCAAGTGATGATAGTAGAAGTGACTCGTACTCATTTTAGTTTTAGTTCTATACATTTCAATGGATTTGCAATCAGTTGTTTTTTCTAACCATAAATGTTGCTCCTGATTCCCATGTTGATGAATGTGTCTCATTTTCTCCCTTTCCTCCCCAGCTCCTCCTCCCTCCAAATATCACTTAATGGGTCCACAAACTGGTGAAACAGTAAAGTACATGGATAATCATCTTTTAACCTCATGGATCCATCTAGAAGTTCTTTGGATTGAAAATTTTAATTCAGTCAATGCATGTTTATTTTATTTGGATATACTTACATTTTTGACTGTTAACAACAAATCCCTGTAAAGGTTATGATGCCCAAAGATTGCTGCTAACTGAAAAGTGCTTTTCTCTAGTTTAAATCCCATACTTTATTGTTATTCAGTCAAGGGGAAGTACAATACTTTGGGAGTTAGTTTCACTGAAAAGCTGCTGCTGTTGTGGTCTAGTTCTGATCCTGAATACTGTTAAGCAGATTTTGCCCATCATTCGTCCATGCTGTCTTCCTCTTTCGCTGGAGTTTAAAAAGAAGCTTAATCCTATTTAAAAAGTAGCAAATTTGTTCACAAAATCCTGTCCCAACATTTTAAAAGAGACCCCGCAAGAAGCCAGATTGCCTGTGATTGTGGGTAAGTTCCAGACGTTTTTAGGGACTAGGCAGGTCTAAAAATTTATTTTCTTAGCTAGCTTGTTCAACTTCTCACTTTTTAAATGCGTTTTCTTTTCTAGCAGAGGAGCAAAGATTTCATTTGCCAGTGATGCTTAATGTTAAAGGTTGTGATTAAAAGTCTCCAGAGTGACTTCATCTGTATTTGGAACCCTGGATAGTAATCACTGTTTAAACATGGACAGTTCCAGAACTAAGCCAGGATGACTTTCACAAGTCATGATTGGAATAACAGTAACTTGCATTTATATAGTGCCTTTAGTGTAGAGAACATGCCAAGGCACTTCACAGCGTAAGGAAAACATCTGCTGAGGTAAGAAAAGAGTGATTAGGAGAGATGACCAAAAGCTTGATCAAAGAGGTGAATTTGGAGGAGGAGTAGAGTGACAGGTTTCGGCAGTGAATTCCAGAGCATGGGATCAAGGGAGCATAAGTCTTTGCTGCCAATGATGGGGTAAGGGAGAAGGGATGCATTACAGGTCAGAATGAAAGAAATGGAGAGCTGAATGGTGGGGTGGGGGTGGGGGGAGTGGGAATGAAGTTCTGGAGGAATGAGAGATTAAATTTGATGGTAGAGAGTCATTGTAACTGAGCAAGAATGAGCATGACGAGAGATTGGAACTTTTGGATAGGACATGAGCAGCAGTTTTGGACATGTTACAGTTTCTGGAGAATTGGAGTTCAGCAATGGAGGGGCTTGGACAGAGGTAGGCGCGTGCAGTGTTGCAGAGGTGGACGCGGGCAGTGTTAAAGATCAGAAATTAAACTCTTGCGCTTGAAAGAGTTGCAAGTCAAGAATTGTGTTGTTTGTAAATTTATTATTAGTTGATGTACCATGGTGCTGATCAAGGGAAGTCCAGGTCAAGTGGAGTATTCAGATGAAATTTGGTTCAAGCACAGGAGTAACTTAGATCAGGAATTGCAGATCTAACTCAATTTCCAAATTTTAAGTTATGCATTCCGTTCTTATAGTTTTGTTTCATATTATTTATAGTTAAATAGCAAAATTTACAGCAATTTAGAAAAAAAGAGGAGAATTGGTTGGAACTTGGAACATAACAGCTTCCCAGCAGTACAAGATGAGGAGTTAGGAGATGCAAAATGGAAGTTCTGCAGTGTCTCCACAGGCAGAATCTTCACACTTCGCATTTTTAACGTTAAAGTTTTTTTTTTGCTTATGTGTGAATTTCTTGTGATAAATTTGACTGGTAGTGTAGGCTAAAATATATGGACTGATGACCTCCCATCTTCCATCAAGAAGGACAAGAGTGTAAGATGGGCAATCTGCATGAAATTTCAGTGCAAAACAACTTGCTAAAAGGCTATTTGTTAATCCAGCAACGTGCTGAGCCATTCCCTGTATGCTTATAAATTGCAGAATTCTTGTCAGCTAATGATATGGACACTGCCTTTCAATGTGAACATGAGTGCATTCACAGGATTGTGAAGGAATTTATTTTTACTATGCCAATTGCTCCTGTGGGGGAGGGGTGGGGAGAGGAGAGAACAGAATTAGATCACCAATCATGCATTATCAGATGCATGCATGGAGCTCTGATCACCAGTGTTCAACAGCTGCTCGTCAGCTTTTATTTATTATTGGAAATTTATGAGTGGCAAAGGCAGAGTTCTCTTTTAAACGTATATGTTTTTGAAAGTCATCCATGCAACTCAGTACTCAGAATCTGTTGTACAAGATCTCCTTTTCCAGATGGCTTCACAAAATTATTCTACACTAGTGTTAAATGTGCAATGCAACTGATACATCATATGGTGCATTTGCAATCCACGGTGCTCAATAATGGCATCCTAACTAGAATGCATTACAAGAGGGAGAGGCAACACAGTTCAATGGTGGTTCATAGAATACAATGAAATCCAAAGTAGTGCACTGCTAGAAGGAGAGGCAGCATTGTAATGTGGCTCATATTAGTCGACAGAATTAAGTTGAATGGAGTTTTATTTGAAGGAACAATCATGGATACTGTTCCAGAAAGCAATCTTATGTTTAAAGACAGAATTTAATTTAGTGTAACATTATATCTTATAAGAACGCTGGGATTGGTACCCTTATGAGCTTTTACAAGTATATATAAAGGAGAGTAGATAAACATTGGTCTCTTTAGACGCAGAGACTAGGGAAATCATTATTATGAGAAAATGGCAGACATTGAACAAATATTTTGTAGAAGACAGAAATTACATACCAAAAATAGAGAGTAACCAAGGGGCTAATAAGAGTGAGGTACTTAAAGAGAAACAGTATTAGAGAAACTTAAGGGACTAAAAGCCAACAAATCCCCAGGACCTGACGGCCTACATCCCAGGGTTCTAAAAGAGGTAGCTGCAGAGATAATGGATGCACTGATTATGATTTTCCAAAATTCCCTTACTCTAGAAAGGTTCCAGCATACTGGAAGTTAACAAATGTAACACTCCTATTCAAGAAAGGAGGGAGAGAGAAAACCAGGAACTACAGTCCAGTTAGCCTGACATCAGGAAAATGCTGGAATCTATTACTAAGGAAGTCACGAAGGAATGCACTTAGAAAATCAGACAGAGTCAATATGGTTTTTCAAAAGGGAAATTGTGTTTGACAAAATTGTTAGAGTTTTTTGGGGATGTCCCTAGTGGGATAGATAAATGGGAACCAGTAGATATAGTATACTTGGAATTCCAAAATGCATTCCATAAGGTGCCACACAAGAGTTTAATGTGCAAGATAAGATTAGGAATGGGCAATAAATGCTGTCCCAGCCAGGGATGCCCACATCCCATGAATGAATAAAAAAAAATAAGGGCTCATGGAATTGGGGACAATATATTAGCATGGATAGAGGATTGGTTAACAGGCAGGAAGCTGAGAGTCGGGATAAATGATGCATTTTCAAGTTGGCAGGTTGTAACTAGTGGAGTGCCACAAGGATCAGTGCTGGGGCCTCAGCTATTTATAATTTATATTAATGACTTCAATGAAGAGACTGAGAGTAATGTCTTGAAGTATGCTGACCATATAAAGCTAGGTGGGAATGTGAGCTGTCAGGACGACCAAAAGAGGCTGCAAAGCAATATAGACAGGTCAGTTGAGTGGCAGATGGAGTACAATGTGGGGAAGTGTGATGTTATTCATTTTGGTTGTAAGAATAGGAAAGCAAAATATTTTTTAAAAGGCATGAAACTTTTAAATGTTGATGTTCAGAGAGATATGGGTATACTCGTAGAAGGAACACGGAAAGTTAGTATGCAGGTACAGCAAGCAACTAGGAAGGCAAATGGCATGTTGGCCTTTATTGCAAGGGGATTGGAGTACAGCAGTAAGGAAGTCTTGCTCCGATTGCTTAGTGCTTTGGTGAGACCACACTTGGACTACTGTGCATAGTTTTGGTCCCCGTTATCTAAGGACGGATGTACTTGCCTTGAAGGTGGTACAACAAAGGTTCACTGAACTAGTTCCTGGATGAGAGGGCTGTCCTTTGATGAGAGACTGAGTAAGTTAGGTCTTATATTCTCTGGAGTTCAGAAGAATGAGAGCTGATCTCATTTGTAATGTACAAGATTCTGAAGGGGCTTAACAGGGTGGACACTGGGAGGTTGTTTTCCCCCGGCTGGGGAGTCTAGAACATGGGGGCACAGTCTCCGGATAAGGGGCTGATCATTTAGAACTGAGGTGGGCAGAATTTCTTCACTCGGGGGTTATGAATCTTTGGAATGCTCCACCCCAGATGGTTGTAGGTGCTGCATCATTGAGTATATTCAAGACTTGTGATTTTTGGTTTCTCAGCCAGTTGAGGCAGAAGATCAGCCATGATTGTATTGAATCATGAGCAGGCTCAAGAGGTCTACTGCTGCTCATATTTGTAATGTCCTTATAATCATTGGAAGGGATATTAATCAAAGGGTACCAGACAAATCCTTTACCCCTTTCTTTACCTTTATACCTCATCAAAGTACTTCATTTGCTGCAAAGTGTTTTGGGATTTCTTGATGTTGTGAAAGGCATTATATAAATGTAGGTCCTTCTTTCTATTCTGCTGCACTGGATGTCTGAATTTGACTTGCTCAACCATCTTGCATCATCTAGTTTAATGGTCACTTGAGGTTATAAAGGCAGTTAAAGTGCATTTCAGTAACTCTGTATCGGCTCGACCTTTTGAAAATTGATGTTCTTAATGGCCAAGACTGATGCAAATTCAGCAAGATTAGTTTAGGTTAATCTCAGTGTTTTAGTGTTAAATAGTGAGTCTATTGGGTGTCTTAAATAGTAGTAGTTCAGATTATTGCTGGTAAGCTTTCATGTGTAGTAAAACTTGAGCCAGTGCAATAGAATTAGTTGTCTTACCTCCTTTTGGGATGCTCTGGTGTGCCTCTGGAATGTCAACATGATGTATCTGATCTGTCCTTGTAGTAGTTTCCTCTTCTGCTGATGTCACTTCTCTCTTGGTAGTAGTAACCTTGCTTTTGTTATTCGGAACATTACACGTGATGCACTAAGTTATCTGCCTGATGTCCGATTAATGGAGTTCTTCACTTCTCTGAATTCTTGTAATTTCTCTGTCCGATCTTTCTCTCCTGATCTTTGCCAAAACACCATCTTTTATACTCTTTGAAGGTAACTCCTTCAATAGGTTTATTCATACTTTTGTTCAATTACTGATATAAATCTCTTGGCAGATAGTCCCTTATTTGGTAATATGTTAAATAGGCACATGCCAAGCACTTACAATGAAAAATATATTTTATTTAGTTGAGAAAAGCCAGATCTTCCAATTAACTTGTTCAGTTTGCCTGGAATATAATTACTTTTAATAAAGCAACCTGCATAAGAATTCAATCTTCCCCTAATCACCTCTGCATTCCTCACTGTCTATTTGTGCAAGTTCTTTTACTTTTCTGACATTAAATCACAAGGTCAAGATAAAGAATAGCCACTCTTGCCACTTCTTTTCCTGCTCAACAAAACATAACCCTCTATTCAACTTTGACAAGCCTGTGTTTTATTCCAGTCACCAATTGGAACCAGATGCAAACTGTGTAACATTCTTTCTTGCAATACTCAAGATTCTTATCATTAATCCTTTCTGTTAGTCTGGAGTTTAATCAGATTGCTAGAATCTACATTTGTAGGATACCACTGCGCAATTTAGGACATCTTACCCACAATCCTTTGCTTTGAAACAGCTGAACCAGGAAAATATAATGCATGCCTTTGGGAAACAGATGTTACACAAATTGTAAGCACTTCCATTCTTTACATCTTGTATATATTACTAAGATTCTCTTGCGAGGTGGATCTAAGACATATTCATAACTAGTTATACAGAAGAGTATCAATAATGTACTCCAGTGTACATAAACTTTAGTTTCATAAAACTGATAGGCAGATTTATATACATCGGATGCCATTTTGCATCTACATTGGAGAGGTTTAAAGCCTGAACTCATGAGGGAACGATAGTTCTAATTTTACGTAATTATTTAAATACGAAAACAAAACAGTTTGATGGTTCTGTTTGTGTTCTACATAACTATATTTAGCAAAGATTCTTTGAAAGCTGTATTTATAAATGGACGTACTGTGGATCTACAGCACACAGAAAACAAAAGTTCCAAATTTGATTTGCAGTCCATTCTGAATTAGCTGATCTTAGCTAGGGCAATGGAAGTGGCAGGGCCACTGTGATTGGAAAGTGCACATTTGTAAAGATCAAGCAGGGATAGGATTAGGCGCATCTGTAATGTCTTTCATGGTCAGATAGCCTGCTGACATTGTCTGTTATCATGAATGAAGAATGATCACTTGGGCAAGGGAGGATGGCTGGAGTACATGGAACTTACACCAACATGAAGCAGTGTGCTAAGCAGAAAGGGGAAGTAAAATGCTCCCTTTAAATAAAAGTGTATATATATCTATAAGCTATATATATATATATATATATATATATTGGCAGAGGAACTTTTCAGAACTATGAAAGAGTTTTGTTGTCATATGAGGAATATGATTGATACTAACAAACAGAATGGCCAGTGAGTCAAGTGTTTTCCTCCACAGAACAGAATTCCTGGGTTGCACATTTCTCAGATTCTCAGTGGTAATTTTCTTGAGGCTTTGAAGATGACACTCAAAGTAGTAATGTTTTCATAATATAGGACTTACTTTTTGAATACAAGTTATGATTTCATACAAATATTTTCAACAATCATGTCTAGCCCAATGAAGTATAATCCACAATAGATCGGTGCTGAATTTAGCACCTAATTTACTTAGCATTCAGTGACTTGTAATCCACCTGGAGGGAAGGTGTGTTAATCTGTTGATTGTATATCAGTCGTTTGACTATTTGCAGGTGAAGGGTATTAATTGGGGTCTTAGTGAGCACCTATAAGCAGACATTCACTGAGACTGGTGGAGGATTTTGAGTGAGGAGTTACATGTTTGTAATTCTTTTACTCTGCACAATAAATGTGAAACTGAGTAAATATAGGCTCCAGCATTATCCTTCCATAACAAGCTATCTGAAGTTTAAAAAGTTTAAGGGTGCTGGATGCAGGACCTCTGTTTGTTGCTTTGGCCTTATCTCAAATTGTGGAGATGGGGCTATTAGAATAATTTGAGTTCTTCTTTTGGGCCTCCTTATCTCGAGAGACAATGGATACGCGCCTGGAGGTGGTCAGTGGTTTGTGAAGCTGCGCCTGGAGTGGCTATAAAGGCCAATTCTGGAGTGACAGGCTCTTCCACAGGTGCTGCAGAGAAATTTGTTTGTCGGGGCTGTTGCACAGTTGGCTCTCCCCTTGCGCCTCTGTCTTTTTTCCTGCCAACTACTAAGTCTCTTCGACTCGCCACAATTTAGCCCTGTCTTTATGGCTGCCCGCCAGCTCTGGCGAATGCTGGCAACTGACTCCCACGACTTGTGATCAATGTCACACGATTTCATGTCGCGTTTGCAGACGTCTTTATAGCGGAGACATGGACGGCCGGTGGGTCTGATACCAGTGGCGAGCTCGCTGTACAATGTGTCTTTGGGGATCCTGCCATCTTCCATGCGGCTCACATGGCCAAGCCATCTCAAGCGCCGCTGACTCAGTAGTGTGTATAAGCTGGGGGTGTTGGCCGCTTCAAGGACTTCTGTGTTGGAGATATAGTCCTGCCACCTGATGCCAAGTATTCTCCGAAGGCAGCGAAGATGGAATGAATTGAGACGTCGCTCTTGGCTGGCATATGGAATAATTTGAGTGAATGACCCATATCCATATAAGTGCAAGAGAGATATCTCCATTGCTGTGCTACCAGCATTTGGAGTAGCACCTAGCTGTGCCGAGAAGAGAAAACCTCTACCAAGCCAATAAAAATACTTTTTATTTAATTGTTCTGTCCCTGCAGGGAAACTTGATAAAAGATTGAATGGAATCAAACCTTGTGCGGTCAATTTTTATCTTGACAAATTTTCTGAACTTCTTAGGCCCCCAGTAGAATCTGCATTGTTCTTTGCAGATGTGGGAGCTATTGGTCAGAAGGGAGCAGAATGAGTGGAATTCTCAAGCGATCCTTGTATCAGTTTCGAAGACTCTCAAAATGGAATGTAATGGACCAGGCAGTAGATAAACCTGACTCACCTCTCCCCAGAGTCTCTCCATTTGTGTTTTCAAATCAAGGTAATCCTGAGCACTCATTTAAGTTAATGAAACTTCTCCCAGAAGAGTTTATAGAGCATTTGCTTGCCTGTGTTAATTTTGAAATGGAGTAAAACAGCTGCCATTTTGACTTTGCACAGTGTGTTCCCTCCTTCAGCTGAAAATGCTCCAAGAAAGAACATTGTGATTAACATATTGAATGATTTCTTATTCTCAGCTTTCCTTTTCTTCCAAGTTTTTTTTGTGTCATGCACCTTTTCCCAGCCCAGAAGGTGGGAAGAAAACCTTTTCTTTGGCCTCTGCTGGTTCCATCACATATCTATCTCGAGACTTGTTAATGGGTTCTAGCTGGGTTTTTTTTGGCTCTGTTTTCATCTCCGTCCCTTCCTGCCCCCTTCCCCCACCCCTTCTCTCCCCCCCTTCTCTTCCCCCCCTTCTCTTCTCCCCCCTTCTCTTCTCCCCCCTTCTCTTCCCCCCTTCTCCCCTCCCCCCTTCCTGACTCCTACCCCTGTTTGCAGAACTGAATTTGAAAACTCATTGAGTAGGACTGGCATATGCTTCTCAGTGCTTTTGCTCTTAGGCCTGCTTCTATCCATTTTTAATCCCATATTCCTTTATTGAAACAGTGAGTGTTGATGACCTCAGGCACATTGGATTGTAGGGAGTTCCTATACCCAATAGAATGAGGGAGTTAAGGTAATGTGCATTGCTAAAATGATGAATTGCTGAAGCAGTCTTTGCTGATGGCTTGCTGATTCCCTATTTCATCTGTGAAGCACCTTGGGATGTTTTCCTATGTTAAAAGTACTATATAAATGTAAGTTTTTTTTAAATTGTCATTATAATTCAGACCTGTCACATTGTCAGGTTTATAGCTCTTCCCAGACAGTTCCCCGATCATGCCATTAGCACTGACTGATTAAACAGATATATTAAAAAATAAATTGGGGGAAAACCTCAGTGACAAGCTCGTGACAGTTGTAACAATCAGTTGAGGAGAGGTCGAAAGGCTCCTCTCTTGTCCGTCTCCTCATTTGACCACAACAGGGTTTATTTCTTTTAAACAGTGGATGTGCTTACCAATTCAATGAAGGTTTAACCCCTTATGTGCTATGATCATAAAATAACCAAATGGACAGGTTTTCTTGAATTTAAACAAGAAAGAGGTTAGTTTATTGTACTTAAAATCTAAACCTGATCTAAGTAAAAATAATCAACTATGCTCCAACTTCCACGCACATACACACACAAATAGGTTACAGAGTAATGAAGAATAGATTGGTTGGATTAGAATCCAGAAAAAAAAAATAATATACTGTCTATGGAGTCCGGTAATTCAGTTGTCTTATGGCTGAATTCATGGTCCTGAAGTTCCTGGCTAGTAGAGGTAGCCACCTGGTTCAGTGTTTTCATGAAGACAGTGATGTAGTTGGCTTTCTCCCTAGAGTATCTGTCTGCAGCAATGATAGATGTTTTTCAGTCTACAGACAGGGTTCGAAACGTACAATATTACCTGTGGAGAGAGAGAAAGAGATGGTCCTGCTTGGATTAGCTGTCAAAGCTTGTCTGCCATGTCCAAAAGATACTCCCAAGTTTTCACAGAGATGGACAGACTATCACATTATTGTCTCAGTGTATTCTCTTATTCACTTTAATGAGATGCAAGTCTAAGAATTTCAATCACTCTCAGGTCTTATTGTTTCAATGATTACCCCTGGAGATGCATCTCCATGAGGGTTAATGTTACAAGATGGCTTTGTATGTCTTGCTAACAAGGGCTATACCAGATAATTCATTCAACTGCTCAAGCCATTGTTTTGGATGAGGGCTTGTTCAGACATGTGTCTCCACCTCAATACCTTGTAATGTGAGGTATTTCAATGCAAATTGCAGTGGCCATCTTAGCTGCTGTCTTTTTAAAAGTTGCATTTATGATTCCAGCTTTCCTTTTAAGAGTTTAATATAGGTTTCCAACTGATGATTAAAAATCATCATTCAGCATAGCCCATTTTCATGACAAAACTGTGTATGATTTTATTTCTAAAAGTGGTCCTTCTAGTGTTAATTGTATATTAATTATGTTTAATTGTATGCAGATGATGGGCATTAACTGAGGTTTAAGTTAAGCACGTAGAAAGAGATACTTATTGAAATTGTGGGGTGGTTGAGTTAGGAGGTTAATGCTTGTAATGCATCACTCTATAAATGAATGTAAGACTGAAAAAGATTTGCTCCAGTACTATCCTTCACCAACTGGCTATTTGAATTAGAACATCTGGGATCTGTGTCCAAATGAAGTCCAGGTTGGTGGGATGACACCCCTTTCTGACTGATGAGTGTGAGAGTGTTTGTCTTTTCAGTTCAACATTTATGAAAGAAAATTTAAAAAACAGTCCGGATGAGATGTCCTTTGTAGAGTCATGAGTGTCGGGCTCAGCAGAGACACTGCTTTCCCCCCTCTTTTTTCATTTAACCCATTGTTCCTTGTTGCAGCCTGGAAAAGGATCAACTGATAAACTAATGAAACCTTTTCAAGGGGATGTATCACAGTGCTCTGAAGATGACTCCATTCCACTTGCATGTGTCTACAGCAATGCAGCTGAAATCAGCAAGATTTTAACAAGGGATTGATACTTTGCCCTTTCATCAGTGCATAGAGAATGAAATGTGACAATTACAGGAACTCACTCAGTGTCAATTGTGGGTTAAACTGGTTTGATTTGTTCAAATTGTACTATATACCTCTATAGTCCTGATTTTAACCTAATACGCCAAAAGTGAATGGCCACCAAAGTCAGTAAAATCAGGTGAGGTGTAAATTGGGCCTGCTACTGAACCTTCCCTATTTCCACCAGTAGGGTAGGTTGGAACCTGAGCTTAGGGCTCTATACATCTGTAAGTTGTTAAGACCGAGGCTGGAAGAGTGCAGTGTTTTTTTTCTAGTTCCACTTCTCCACAGGTCACAACATATATTTAAATGTTTACCCAGGTACCGATACGGGCAATTATATACTCTATTTTTATTTCAGAATAAAATCCATCAACCAGGTTTCTTTAATAAAAAGCAAAATGATTAATTTGTTATAAAACAAAACTTAGAGTAAAGATGCAAAGCATTAACACACAGATTGAAATATGAAAGTTCCCTTTCTAAATTAGCCCAACACACACATATACACACACCAGTTAAAGAAAAAATAAAGAAGTTTTCTCTGCATATATCTCTTTACAAAAAGCCAAAAAAAAAGATAATTTGGCCAAAAACTTGTTATTCTTGAAGGAAAAGAGAAGATATGGAATGATTTCAGTTGTCCTTTTATTCTGGGGTCACAAATAAGCATAGATGGCTGTCACTGGGATCTTTTTGGAGCAGTTATCTTCAGGCGACGTCGAGGATTAGTCTGGCAGGCTTTCCAGGAGAATTGTGGCATCAGGGATTTTAGCTCACACTGGATTCTCAAGGTTGCTTAGAGAGGCGGAGAAAGGATGAATTGGTGTTCTTTCTCTTAGCAGGCTAAACCCCAACTGACTCAAAACAATATCCAAAACAAAATCAAGTCTTGACTACCATAAATCTTGACATGTCACTTCTCTGTAAACAACTCCCTCTAGTCACCAAGGGTCTTACTGTTTACTTAGCTGAAGACATGTGATATGTGATGACACATCAGGGAGGGGGAGAATTACCTGGACGCTGTGTTTCAGGAGACAGTCACACCCTTAGATTAATTACATCCAATCTGGGCTGTGGTCAGGGACAGAAGTGTGTGACTGCGAGTGAGGCAGGTATGGGGTTCCAGAATTTAGCTTTGGAGAAGCTTCAGCCAGTGCCATTATCCAATAGGTACCAGGCTCTTGCTCCCAGTGTGGACGAGGACACAGACTGCAGGGAGGATGAGCGAACTGACCACAGCACCATGGTTCAGAGCACCATTCAAGTGGGGGGAGAAAAGAGAAATGTAGTGGTAATAGGGGATAGCACAGTTAGGGGAATAGATCCTATTCTCTGCAGCAAAGATAAAGAGTCCCGAAGACTGTGTTGCCTACCTGGTGCCAAGGTTAAGGACATCTCTTCTGGGCTGGAGAGGAACTTGGAGTGGGAGGGATAGGATCCAGTTGTCATGGTCCACGTAGGCACCAACGACATAGGTAGGACTAGGAAAAAGATTCTGCTGAGTGACTATGAGCGGCTTGGGGCTAAATTAAAAAGCAGAACCATAAAGATAATAGTTTCCGGATTACTACCTGAGCCACATGCAAATTGGCATAGGGTAAATAAGATTAGAGAGGTAAATGCGTGGCTCAAAGAGTGGGAGAAATGGGTTCTGATTCATGGGATACTGGCACCAGTATTGGGGAAGGAGAGAGCTGTTCCGTTGGGATGGGCTTCACTTGAACCATGCTGGGACCAGTGTTCTGACAAATCGTATAACTAGGATTGTAGATAAGGCTTTAAACTAAATAGTGGGGGGGAGGGTTCAATTGAAAGGAAGTTTAAAAAGTTGATAAATAATGTGAGAGCAGAGGTGCAGGGTGGTGAAGGGGCATACATCTATCAGGGTGTGATAGGAAGGGACAGAGAGTACAAGCATAAGAGTACAGCAGAAATTAGAACCAGAGTAGGTAAAAATGGTAAAAAGTCAAAGCTTAAGGCTCTTGATCTGAATGCTCGTAGCATTTGTAACAAGATAGATGAGCTGACCACACAGATAGAAACAAATGAATATGATTTGATAGCTATCACTGAGACGTGGGTACAGGATGATCAGGACTGAAAACTCAATGTTCAAGGATATTCGACGTTCCGGAAGAATAGGCAGAAAGGAAAAGGAGGTGGGGTAGCTTTGTTATTAAAGGAAGGGATCAGTGCAGTTGTGAGTAATGATATAAGTGTAATAGATCATGGTGTAGAATCAGTTTGGATGGAAATAAGGAATAGCAAGGGAAAGAAATCATGGGTGGGAGTGGTCTATAGGCCCCCAAGGAGTTGCCTCTGTAGGACAAAATATTAATCAGGAAATAATGGAGGCATGTAAGAAGGACAGTAATGGCTTCTACGAATATATAAAAAGGAAGAGAGTAGCTAAAGTAAGTGTGGGACCCTTAGAGGATGAGACTGGGGAATTGATAACAGGGAACAAGGAAATGGCAGATAATTTAAACCAATATTTTGCATCGGTCTTCACAGTGGAGGACACTATAAACATCCTGACAAAAATAGATGAGCAAGGTGTAAATGGGAGGGAGGAACGTGTAACAATCTCTATCATGAGGGAAAAGGTGCTTGACAAACTGATGGGACTAAAGGCAGACAAGTCGCCAGGACCTGATGGCCTCCATCCAAGAGTTTTAAAAGAAGTGGCTACAGAGATAGTGGAGGCATTGGTCATAATATACCAAAACTCACTGGATTCCGGTAGGGCACCAGCAGATTGGAATAATGCTAATGTGACATCCCTATTCAAGAAAGCAGGGAGACAGAAAGCAGGAGACTATAGACTAGTTAGCATAACATCTGTCATTGGGAAAATGCTGGAGTCCATTATTAAGGAACAAATAGCAGGACATTTAGAAAAACATAATGTAATCAAACAGAGTCAGCATGGTTTTATGAAAAGGAAATCATGTTCAACAAATTTGTTAGAGTTCTTTGAGAATATAACAAGCAGAGTGGATAAAGGGGAACCAGTAGGTGTAGTATATTTGGATTTTCAGAAGGCGTTCAATAAGGTGCCACATAAAAGGTTATTGCACAAAGTAAGAGCTCAGGGTATTGGGGTTAATGTGTTGGCATGGATTGAAGATTGGCTAACACACAGAAGGCAGAAAGTCGGGATCAATGGGTCTTTTTAGGGTGGAAAGCCGTAACTAGTGGGGTGCCACATGGATCGGTCCGAGGGCCTCAACTATTTACTATCTATATTAAATGACTTGGAGGAAGGAACAGAGTGTAATGTATCCAGATTTGCTGAGGAGACAAAAATAGGTGGGAAAGCATGTTGTAATGAGGGCACAAAGCATCTGCAAAGGGATATAGATAGGTTAACTGGGCAAAAACTTGACAGATTGAGTTCAATGTGAGAAACTGTGAGGTCATCCACTTTGGTAGGAAGAAAAAAAAAGGCAGATTATTATTTAGATGGAGAAAGATTACAAAATACTGCAGTTCAGAGGGATCTGGGTGTTCTTGTACATGAAACACAAAAAGTTAGCATGCAGGTGCAGCAAGTAATTAGGAAGGCAAATGGAATTTTGGCCTTTATTGCTAGGGGGTTAGAGTTTAAAAATAGGGAAGTCTTGTTACAACTGTACAGGGTCTTGGTGAGGCCACACCTGGAGTACTTTTTTATTTTTTTTAAGAGATACAGCACTGAAACAGCCCTTCAGCCCACTGAGTCTGTGCCAACCAACAACCACCCATTTATACTAATCCTACATTAACCCCATATTCTCTACCACATCCCCACCATTCCCCTACCACCTACCTGCACTAGGGGCAATTTACAATGGCCAATTTACCTATCAACCTGCAAGTCTTTGGCTGTGGGAGGAAACCGGAGCACCCGGCAGAAACCCACACTGATACAGGGAGAACTTGCAAACTCCGCACAGGCAGTACCCAAAACTGAACCCGGGTCGCTGGAGCTGTGAGGCTGCAGTGCTAACCACTGCGCCACTGTACTGCGTACAATTTTGGTTCCTGTATTTAAGGAAGGATATACTAGCATTGGAGGCAGTTCAGAAAATGTTCACTCGGCTGATTCCTGGGATGAAGGGGTTGTCTTTATCAAAAATGACTAAACAGGTTAGGCCTTTATTCATTGGAGTTTAGAAGAATGAGGGGTGATCTGATTGAAACATATAAGATTTTAAGGGGGCTCGACAGGGTAGATGTTGAGAATATGTTTCCACTGGTGGGAGTGTCTCGAACTAGGAGACATAGTTACTGAATAAGGGGGCACACATTTAAAACTGAGATGCGAAGGAATTTCTCCTCTCAGTGGGTGGTGAATCTCTGGAATTCTCTACCTCAGAGAGTTGTGGAGGCTAGGTCACTAAATGTATTTAAGGAGGAGGTAGATAGATTTTTGAAATCTTGGAGTCGAGGGGTAGGCAGAGCAGGCCCAAAAGAGGATTTGAGGCCTGGGACAGATCAGCCATGGTCTTATTGAATGGCGGGGCAGGCTTGAGGGGTTGAATGGCCTACTCCTGCTCCTGTTTCTTATGTTCTTCTGTCCAGTAAGTGTGGTTTTAAACCAAGTCTCAAAGTCCTGCCAGTTCAGCATCTATGTAATCTTTTCAGTCATTCAAAGGAATCCATCTCCACAATGTTAAAAAACAAGTACTCACAAAATATTAAAAAATGGAAGTACTTTCAAAACAAAGTGGAAAACCTGGGAAAACCGGGGTTAAAATCCTAGCATTTACCACTATTTTAACCTCTGCAATCTCCATCAGTCTTGCATCCCCTCCCACATCTTTCAATTCTCAGATTCTAGTCTTTATGCATTCTTAATCCCCACACTCCTATCTCAGCATTGATGCTAGAGCATTCAGATATCCAGCTCCACCCTTAAGAATCCTTTCACTGAACCCATTCACCTCTTTACTTTTCGTTTCAGCTTTAAAAACTTTCTCAAACTCCATCATTTTGACTGAGCTTTTGGTCACCTCTCGGCTTGACACTTGTTCTTTGCATCTATTCTACCCTCACACCTCCCCCAGCACCCCTCCCCCGCCACACTTGTTTCCACCCTCATGTAAAGTACCTTAAGACATTTTGCTGATATAAATATGCTACATAAAAACAATTTTTTGCCTGTGAATGGATTTTTAATTTTGTGTAATAATTAGCTTTCTATTACCTATTCTTAATCAATGATAAGTCACATTAACTTTCTTGAAAGAAAATTTGGATTGGTAACTGAACAAGCCCAGCATTTTGGGGCTGCTTTAGCTTTTCATTCCACGACCATCTTAATGCTTTCGTGAGGCAAAAAACAAACATCTGTCGTAACAAAAACAGAAGATGCTGGAAATACTGAGGTCTGACAGCATCTGTGGAGAGAAAAACAGTTAACATTTCATGACTTTGACGTTTTATCAGATTTCCAGCATCCACAGTATTTTGCTTTTGTAAACATCCGTTGTACCTGTACACCTATTGCTGCAGTAACTAACTTAGCAACATTTGAGGAACGTTAAAGTGCATTTTCTTATTTTTAAACTACCCAGTTCAATAGATGAAACAACAGAGGAGCCACTGACCTGGTGGATAATATCACAGTTCATTTTACTATGCCTTTCGATGTAAGAACCAATGGATTCAGTATTAGACCTTTATTTTTCTACTCCACTGGTTTGGAACAACTCAAAATCTTTTAATGATATGTTAATCTTACACAGTCAGAGGATTTTATTTGATATCTATAACCCTGCAACTCATCATCAGTCTGTGTGCTTCATTTCCCTTCAGTTGTCATTTTTTTAATGATTTCCTTGGCAAACTGATTACATAATGATTATTATGCAAGAAGTTTTTTTCTACTTTACATGCATCTTAATAACCATCCACATCACTTCGGATTGGGATGTAATAAATAACTGAAATGTTTTTGTGACTTTGGGCAGAATGACAGCATGTGATTCACCATGCAACTTGCTAGGAGCATGAATGTGCTGAGCCGTAGAATGCTGCTTATTTTGCAGTCTTGTTCATAATACTTAAATAGTCTTAAATCTGTGCATTTTTTTTATAAATGCCTCTGACTGAAAGCACAATTAATTATGTTTAATGTATCCAAAGGCTAATAGTTTTGTTCTTCACTTTTCTTTTGCTACTTCTGCTTAACAAAAGATGTCTTAAGAGGTTGCCCATCAACATTGGCTTTTCCAGAACTTGGGTCTTCCTGTTGCGCATTTGAACATAAAGCTAGTATAGATTGTATTTCATGGGACATGTACAGAGAAGGACCTATAGAGTGAACTGCACACGAGAAGGTCACTCTGTTTTTTCTGGTGCACACTGACCATTATGCAAAGGTACTTGGAATTCTTAAAGATGAGTTCAAAGCATGTCCTCACACCACAGTACAGTTATTCATCCAAAATGCCAGATTTAAAAATATAGTGGAAAGTATTTCTGGTGATTTTGAAGTAGTATTGGAGAAACTTTTATTTGCGAAGCACAATGAACTGAATTTAACTCTGGTTCATTGAGTGGATCATGAAAGTTTGACACAGCACAGCATATGTAGCTAATACTAATTGACAGGTTTGTCACAATCTGATTGAAAGTCATTGGATTTAAACTATTTTGTTGCGAGACAAAGACTCCAGTATTTATGTTGAGGCGAGGAGGAATTGGGGAGGAGGGATAGTTTAGCTGTTGGGAAACCCAGAAGAAAGAGTTTCCCTTTAGATTCTGCTGAATTTAACGGCAGGATTCGATCACTACTTTCGAACTCTCTTTCCCTGTGTGCAGTCAGCCAGATTGAGAGGCTGCTGGCTGCTGGATGAGTACGTCTGTGGCACCAGGTTGCTGCCAGAGAGCATAGAGGAGAGAGAGAGGGGGTCATTAGGATATCGATGAGGGGGGGGGGGCGGATATCGATGGAGAGTTAGTGGGAAGAGACGCTGGGAGGAGTGGGAGCCCATTGTGGGCAAGGGAGGAGAGCGCAGAGGGCAATGGAGGTCATTGAATCATTGAATCACTTGGGCCAGGTTGGGGGTGGTGGGGGATGTGGTTATCCAATCACTGGGGAGGTTAACAAGGCATCTTGGTTGGCTGGGAACGTGGGGGAAGGAAACACTCCCACTCCTGCTAGCCCACAAATAGTGCTGGAAAGACGCTTAATCTATTTCATCTAGAAATCCTTGCCTCCCTTCATTTGCCAGGTTTTCTGATGCCCAGGAAACCTGGCTGGCCTGTGTTAAAGCTGGAACAAAAGAAAAGTTCTAGGCATGCAGCCTCATTAAAATATTTAAATGAGGAACCCACTTGCTGAGAGTGGGTTGGATGCCCTGCCTCTGTTTGAACCGAAGTGGATGGACTCAAGGTGGGTTGGGTTCAGGTTTGAATTTTCACTGTCCACTCCATGTAAACCCATCCATTTTGGGGGGTTAAAATTACCTCTAAAGTTTCTGTCAGTTCTTGTGGTCTGACAAATGTTTTGCACTGATTCTTTGAATAATTTGCAAACCTTAATAGCTTAATGCAATCTGGAGCCTACATCTCATGAAATCTATTAAATAGGAGTTATGCTGGTGAACCATTTGCAGGTAATCAGTGTTCTATTCCAGAGAGCCAGATGGTGAGGGATAGGACTGGAGCCAATCTTTACACTCTTTAATAAGCTTTTATTTACAGAGATACACATTTCAAACATGAACCTCCTAACCTAGCCTCCACAGTTTCAGTCAGTTAGTAATTATAGGAGGACAAGTGAATCCCCAGTTAATGCCCACCACCTGCATACAATTAAACACATAATATACAATTAACATATTTCCTTCTCTCTAAATAAAAATTAGTGTTTATATGTAGAACCAAAATTTCAAAACAAATTAAAATCAAAGACCTCCATATTCTGTACAAAGCATTACATTGCAAGATGCCCCTCCTCTAGGACCCCTGACAATCTCTTCGTACATGCATTTTGTTTTGTAAAGCAACCTGACAGTTGTTGACTCCTTTCTATCCAGCATATGTTTCATGCCAGCAAGGTCAATCTGTAAGCTTTTCTCACTCACACTTTTTGTAGAGTGTACATTATCCCACAATGACCAATTATCTACATTACCTTCAATAGGTATACTATTTTCAGTCCACCCATTGTATAGAATATCACTTAAAATATTTGACAAAGAGAATCCCATATCCACTGCCTCCACAAGAGTCAATGTTTTAGCAGCCAGAGTACTCTGAACAACCATTTTTATTTTCTTAGCTTCCCAAGCTAAAGGACAACATTTCCCATTCTCACCCATCAGAACTGTTATGAAATCAGCTACACTAGAATACGCATCAGTGTTACGACCAAGGCGGGAGTAATGTACTGTTAATTCATTCCTACTGCTCCAGGTCACAGCATATTAGTAAAGTTTCCCACCTACTGGACAAATAGCCAGATTAATCATGCCAAATCAGGTTTCTTTAAACAACAAAAATAACTATTTATTAAAGAAACCAAGTTTTAAATGATATTGAGATGAATCTATACCTGTGAAAGATTTTGTAACTCCTTAGTCTTCCTAACCTCATGCACACATACATTCAATTACCAACGGTTAACCGGGGAAAATGGTTATATTGATTTTATCTTAGGGATACTAAAATAACTGGGTTGTAACTTCTGGTGGGTTATTTCCGGTTCGGTGAGTCGAATAGTCAGATGCCTCACTAAGTCTCCAGGTGAAATTAATGAACAGTCTGTGGAAGGTAGGCATTGAAGGTCATTCATCTGCAGTAGACGTCACACAGATCTTTCAGCAACAGGTTGTATCAACAGGTCTATTTAAATTTTAAAGTAGCAGTCCAACTGTAGAAACTTTCTTGAGATTTCAGGAACTTCCAAAAATACAAAAGTCAATAGGACTTAGTCTCAGCAAAGGAGTCTTCTCCACAGAGCACAGCAACTGCAGAACTCACTCGTCAGGCAGGGATTCTTAGCTGGAGGCAACAGCAACCTGCCACGCCTAAAATATAGGCTTCCTTTCACCAGAGCAGTGTTTCTCCACAGAGTATAGCAATTCCTCTTAGCTCTGGATCTCTTCCTTTTTGATACAGGAATTATTTTTCAAAAGAGAGAGTTTTCTGGGCTGTATTCCTGGCCAGTCTCTAGCAGTAACTCTTTTTAGCTGCTCAAAGCTCCCCTGGCCTCTTTTACACTGCCAAAATGAAACTGAAAGCCCCCAACAATCCAAATCACAAGACTGCCATAAATCCTTCAGGTTGCTTGGATACAAATTGCCTTGCAGCCTGCACTCCAAACACCAAATGTCAACATTCAGTCACTGTTCACAGAAAATAGCAACAGCTCTTAAAGCCACACAGACCTCCTAGTTGTTACAAAGAAACTCTTATGCCATCAGGAAGATTCATATGCAAAGCATCACTAAAAATGATTGGCTTCATGTTCTTTGGGTCATCTAAGGAGGGAAACTTGAGTATGCATTTATACAGATTTATTTATTTTAATGCATTATTTTCCCTTAAAACATTTTCTACCTTAGGGTGTTTCATCGAGTACTTGGAGTACGTAATTCCAACACATCGAAACTAGCAACTGGTCTAGTCTGAGTGCCCAACCAGTTTGACTGACCATCAAGCTTTGCAATTGCCCTGGCTCTTCTTTCGATATAACATCGTCTTTCTGTGATGACCTAGTACGATTAACTGGGATGGGAGTAACATTCTCTAAATAGGATTGTTGATTTAAAGTTATTCCAGACCTACTTTGCTGAATTTTAAACCAATATATTTAAAAGCCTCACAAGCCTGACTCACAATTTTAAATTTTATTCTAATCTTATTAATAACACATTTCTCATTCTGTGGTACCACCCCATAAGAAACCATCAACATGCATCATGAAGATGGCAGAAAGTTTTTCTTTATGATACCAATAAAACATTGTGGAATCTGCGTTTAGTTGAACACAACCTATTTTCAGTAAAACAGACTTCACGGAGGAATAGCACACCCTGGAAGCATCATTCAGGTTGTAGACACATGTGTTTAGTTTCCATAGTTTTCCTTCTGCATCTGCTGCCTCTTTAGGCAGTTGTAGAAAAACTTCTCTCTCTGAAAAGTATCACCCTGCAGAAATGTGGCTTTTATGTCAATTGATTTACACTCCCATGAATATGTGGCGAAAAGAGCTAAATAGATTTTTAAGATTACTTTCCAAGCTATAGGAGAATCCATTCTAACATCTGTATCACCCAGTCACTGTTCAAAACTTCTAGTGACTAGCCTTGTTTTATCTTTATAAGTCCCATCTGCAAGGACTTTTTCAATTCATATCCATCTACGTGACAAAGCTGGTTGTCACTAGTCTGGTACCTCAGAATAACCTCCAAACTCTCTTCAACTATCTAACTCCCTTTGTTTGCCTCATTAGTTAATTATCAAATTTATTGGTAGCCATCTAAACTTCACAATCATGAGGACTTTTACTTCTAGTTTTGTACAGAGACTATTCTGTTGTTTATTTCATTGTCTAATCTGGTCAAACTACAGCCTTCCATTTTCACTTTTATGTCTGTCGGGACTCGACTGCGAGATCGCCCTTTTGCATTACCGGAGGTTCTTTCTCCGGCACTTTCTCATTTTCTGATGCAAGAGTCACTTCCAAACATACTTGCCTACACTTTCTTACTTTCCACTCTTTTGCCCCATTCTGCCAGTCCATGGACCTTGCTCCTTGGCCATCATGCTGAACATTCAAACAATATTTAAACTTGCCAGGAGCTTTTCCTGCATGCCCCACAATTGTCACTTCCCTCCATTCACTAGATCCTTCTGGAATATATGTCGCCCGAGTATTCATTCTCAGCAATTAGATTTGCATGTGAAAGCTGTGTCCTGTATGTCATGATCACTTACATTACCAACATCCAACCCTTGATCTACCACATTCCATTCCTCAGGACCTTCATCAAAAAACACATCAGTTCCTGAGTTACAAGGTGTTTCATTACTTCTATCAGCTGTTCTGAGTCTGAGATTTTGTAATTAATTCCAATTAATTGTGATGAACGAACCTTAACAGTTTGATAGCTATATTTGATAAGTGCTGTCATCCTATCACAACCTATTACCTTACCAGAGCCTTTCCATTCCCTATGATCCTCTCGTTTATGGTATACCAAATCTCCTGAATTAAACTCTATCTTGGACGGTTTATGTAATGCCTCAGGTCATTGAACTTCTTGTGTCACTGCATCCAAATCCAAAGGGTTTGACCCCTGACATTGACCTCTATAGCTATCTGCTCCCACTGCTTTTTGACTGGCTGTCTGGAGGGTGTTACGTTTATGCTGGGTTACTGAGTTTAGTTGATCATATCTGATGTAACTTGGAGCAAAGCAGATATTGCACTTGTGTTAAATAACCAACTGGTTTATTTCACACACATTAATTTAAAAGTTCTTACAGGATTTTAGTACATGTCTTGAGGCAGCCAGTATTCTATGGAAGCTTCTAGCAGTCTCAGTTTCACTTTCACACTGCAGTTCCACCCGGAGGCTTAAGCAATCAAACACCGTGAACACAGATAGTGGACAGACTGATACAATTAAACCCTGATCCGCTAAACACTACAGAGGGCTTCCTGGACATAGGACATCTCTCCTCCTTTTCACATCCTCTATCGAGACCTCCAGTGCAGTGTCGAAAAAAACTTAGAACCCTCTCCTCTGAAGTGCCATTCCTCGCTCTTTCCCAGCTCACATTCCCTTCAACCATGAATCCCAGCACATGCTCCAGTCACAATGTACTTCCCCTTTAAGAGGTGCAGTCTGGCTTTAATCAGTGCGAGTTAGCTTTAAGTGGTGCTAACCACTCATGATATTTGCCCCCAGTGATTTGCCCAGCCAAAGAGAAGTGCAGATAGTGCTGGCTAGATGTAGAGATAATGGAAATGAGCAGGTAGCATACAGTGATCTCCACACTAGTTTTCGGAGATTATCTAATTTAGCTCCCATAGTCTCTAAACTGTGCTATGTATAACTGCTAGCTTCATGGAAAATTTGATTGCAGAAGCTACAAGCTGTTGGTCACGTGCAATAGTGAGTGATACACTGGTCATGGGCAAGTGTATAGTGTGCCTAAGCTTTTGAAAGATTTTTATTCCCATTTGGACCACTCCTATTTAGCATTGTAGCTAATGCAATGTGGAATCAACCTAATGGTGTTAATTTCTTCTTTTCTTTCTCTCCTATTTTTCCCCTTCACTTGTGGGAGCCACATCATTGGGCAACTGGCATCAAAAGTGTGTGGCACCCAGCATCAACAACACATTATTTCTTTATATAGTGCTTAACTTGGTTGATGGAGTGTAATGTACAAGTGTAAAGCTAATCAAAATTTCTCGTATCAATTGTTTAACATGTAACTGGAATATTCTGTTCCTGTATATTTCATTGTAAAATCGTTAATACATTATAGCATTCTCTGTTCAAGAGGTTATCAACTTAGTAACTAAACTCTACTAGATTTAACCACCAACTGAGTAATAGCTTGTTCCTTTAAATATGAACTACCTTTGAACAGATTCATGTGTTTTGAAGGGCAGTGTCACCAGAGGAGTTCTCCATCTTCTCCCTCGGAATTATGATTTAAAGTGAAAAGACAAACCCTACCAAACATTGTTTTAAAAAAAAATCCAGGGCCCTATAAACATTTGCTGTGTATTTCCTTGCATCATTTTTGTAGATGGTTTTTCACTTCTTGATCAGTACTTTACATAAGTGGGTATTAAGTTCTTTTGTATAAAATAATTGCACCAAAACCTTGTTTATACTTCGAAAGCAAAAGTGTGTGAATTGAGTTGATGGGGATATACAAGTTTATGACAGGCTTGGTTAGGTTAGATGGGTAAAAACTGTTCCCATGCAGGGGGAATAAGGGGGGAGGAACTTTTTAAAGCAGCAGCTGGTAATGACCTGGAACCCGCTGCCCACGAGGGTGGTGGAAGCAGCAACAATCAATGACTTCGAGAGGAAATTGGATGTCCACTTGAAGGAAATAGACTTGCAGGGCTACGGGAATCGAGCGGGGGAGTGGGACTGACTGACTAGCTCTGTGGAGAGCTGGCATGGACTCAATGGGCTGAATGGCCTCCTTCTGTGCTGTAAAATGACTATTCTTGAGTTGTACCTGTAAAATAAAAAGACAAATGTTTTGTACTTTATTCTGCCCTTTTAAACTTCCCTTGAGCTTGGGAGGATGGTTTGCCTTGTTGGCTGGCCAGAGATGGGAAGCTGTAGAGTTTGAAGTTTTTGAATGTGAATTACATCACTCCACCAACAGAGTTCTGCATGTGCTTGTTTGCACACATACAAAGCTCCTCTTTTGGCTGCTGAATATTTAGTTTTTTAACAGTGTTGGCAAAGTGCCCTATTCTCGTCAAAGTATTTAACAGGTTTTGCCATAAGTTTAAGTTCCTAGGAAACCCAGTGAACCATCATAGGATCTGTTAAAACTCAACTGCTCAATGAGGGCCTCCTTGGAAGATAATTTAAGAAAATCTCCAGAGATGGCTATCCAAATCCAGTATCATTAACATTTCTAATAAGATATCCATTTGTAATGTGTTTAGAGACTTCATTTCGAAAACTGAGCTGCAGAGCGCAGTTGGCTAGATTTGTCTTCCCATTGACTGGATGATTACCCAATATAGGTCAATGTGGAATTGCTTGTTTTTGTTTGTCAGGCTGTAGGATTCATCCCTATACTATTTTTATACCACTGCAGATTAATTTAGTGGGCACTCATTTCTCTAACAATTTCCATTATTTGCCTCTAATTTACTATCCCCAATGGGGGGGGAAATGCCTTGCCCCAGGTACAGTTCTGCATCACGTCATCCTAACCTCAAACAATTTTTTAAACAAAAGCAGATTGTCAACAATTAACTACAGTGTAAATCACAGGAAGTGGTATTGCAGCAGTTACTAAGGGTTGCAACAGCTGAAGGGGCCCAACAAAAGCATTGCTTTGATGTTTAACGTACATGATCAGTGTGGCATCAAATCATGCTGTGAGCATGGCAGCTGAGGTACACTTTCCTGTAGGTTTCCAAATTGGGATCTCTGGGGATCCACAATATCATCAGAATTCAGAAATCTTGAGACACTTTGTTTTTTTACCTGGACTTGTTGACTTTGAATGCCGGTTATTTCCTTATTGAGCAGTTGGGTTTTAAAAGATTCTATGATGGTTCACTGTATTTTCTAGGTACTAAACTTATGGCAAAACCTGTTGCATATGTGGGTACCCCAGAGGCTGTCGATACTTTGCAAGGTGGTCCTCCACACAAAATGTTTGAGAACTGCTGTGCTATCCTGAATAGCTTGCTATTGAATAACCTGAGCTCAAGGCAATTGAAACAGAAAAATGTTTGATAACTTTCAGTCTATTTTAGTTTCTTTTAAATATTGTACCCTCTTTTATTTCCTTTTTAATAAGGAAAAAGTGTCTGCCTCAAAATTGCAAATGACACATTTGTAGCAGAACATCTAATAAAAATTAAATCTGCACATTGTGAAGTGCTCTATTTCTAAAAAGTATAAATATGATATAAAGAGTGAGTGAACAGCAGCCTAAGACAGTGTAGAATCACTTGTAACTGGAATGCTTGTTACAATGTTAAAAGACAAAAGTTTCTCTGTAAAGGAGAGGGCATTAACTGTTACTAAAACTACAGGAACAGCTGCCTGACAGTGTTTGAAGCTATTATTCGGACCGCTACGAGAGCAGATCCTTATATGTACTGTCCATAGGAAGTTGTAATGTGGGTAGCTATACTTTTGGGTAGGGAGTTTGTTGCTTCTGCGCAAGGTCTGGAATTTGAAACATCTTGGGGCCTCAACAGTGCCGACATCAGTGACTCTAGCAACATACTGGAAAGCCCGACCATTTCTTCCCTGCAGAGGTCTTCTTTCAAAGACAGTTAACTTTTTTTGATATATGTATATAAGCTGAGGGAACGGTAGTGAACTCCTTGTGTTTGGATTACAAAGAGTGGAAAGACAAGAGTTCAGCAGAAGTAAACGGTACTAATCTTGGAGTTGTTTGAAAACTTGATGGCATTTCTGTCCTGTAAACTACAATCGTCGGCAATGTTTTGGAGTGAAGATCCTGAAGACGACTGTAAGTTTAAATCATTGTATAAACATTTGGCCTTACTGCACATTCTCTTGCTTCAGCTGTGATTTTCCATATTTACATGTTAATGAAAATATCAATATTTTGATGAGGAATTTGTTGCTGTAAACAATGGTTCTCTTTGTCTGTCTTTAAAGTGCTACCTTAAATTAGAACATTGTTAAATGACTGAATCATAAGTAAGGTGAGGTTTATGTGTTTCTGTATAACTAAGTAATATGAATTGCTAATAAATGTTTAGAGAATTATTGTAACTTAACCTATTTATTGAATTAGCAAAGTTGGCATCGTTAACATTGCAGGAGTTCTTAATTTCTAGAGACTAAACAGTATTTTCCAGAGTGTTGGAAACATAAACCTGTGCTGCACATGTACTGCCTTTTGGATTTCACTGAACAAAATTGAGAGGCATTTGGTTCATATTCTCTGAGGCATAAAAGCAGATTTAACGAGCTTCATATCTGTTTGAGTCTTTTTCAGATAAAGCTGTTGCAATGTCAGCGTGTAAGCCAAATGTTGCAAAGATTTTTGAACTTGTTGACATAGAGGAGGTATGTTTCTGTGCTGATTTAAAGGGGCTGTGCTGTCATGAACCTGTGAAACACATTACCCTCTTTGTATGCCAATTACTTGCCAAGTGACTCAATAACATCATAGAAGCTCAGAATTCACAGAATAGAAGGAGGACATTTGACCCATCATGCCTGTGCCAGTTGAAGCTGTCTACTTGAATTCTATTTCCTTATCCTTTCACCATTATGGTACTGATTGTGTTTGCCAGTATTGCTCCTCAGAGTTTAATTCATATTGAAAATATACATCCAGCCACAAAATTGGTTTACAGAAATCAGTGTATGCTGTATTTTCTTCTGGGGTCAACAGTCTGTTGTTAGAACTGAGTTTCATGTCAGTCTGTTCTTGGATGCTCCAGGATTTAAACCTTATGAAGAACTCTCCAGTACAGATGCAGTAGGCTGAATTTTAACCTTAAAAATGGACGGGTTTGGATCAAGTGGGGGATTAAAGTCTCAAAAATCTGTTTCCCAATGCAAACCCACCTCCCACACCTCATTTCCAGCATAACTGAGGCTGGAAGTTGGGCAGAACGACAATCCAATCCAAGAAGGCTTGCTGCAACTTTAAATATGATAATGAAGCTTCATCCAGGTGATGACTTGGTGGATTCAGGAGATAAATGCCTTCACACCTACCTCCTGGATCCAGGTGGTTTCCTGTGGAGCCTCCTTGATCGGACCCCCTGTGACCTTCCCTGCTGAGGCCTACGATCCCACCATGAGGCCTCCAACCTCCCTCTCACCAGGCCTTGATCTCTCGACCACCATCAGTCCCCAATCCCCCCAACATCACCTGGGCTCTGATCCACCACCTCACTTCCCCCCGCATCCCCCCCAAGGCCCTCAACCCAACAGTCCCCTCTCCCAAGGTCCCCAATCCACCCCTTCCTCTAGACCGTTTTCCCCCCACCACATAGCTTCTGACGCACCCCACCTCAGGCCCCTGACCTCCCCCAAACCCAGGACTGGCAGCACACCCAATCGACTCCCCACCTCCACACTGCCCCCAACCCCCACATATACCCTCCCACCCCCCCCCCCCCCCCACTCCAATTCCCAGTTTGTGCTTACCTGCTGCTGCAGCCATCACTGACTGGTTTCCTGCCCAATTGGAAGCCTAACCTGTCCATCATGCTGGCCTGCAGGCAAGCAACTGATCAGTAACATTACTGACACGCTGTGGAGTTAAAGCTCCACAGTGTGTTGGGAATTCTGAATTGCAGGTTCCCCATGACTTTCTGACAAACCTACTCCCATATTTCAGTGTCATATTTTTGGATATTATCTTGCTGCAGTGGGCTTCCCTCATAATTGCTTCCATACCTTTCATGTGACCTAAAAACAGATATCACCTTCAGCAAATAAACTGCAGAGTTTGGCAGATGTCACAGAACCATAATGGCTCATGAAAACATTTGGGGGCTCTGCACTAACAAATAGATATATCTTTTGTCTGTCACACTCAAGCATCACACTCTAACTCATTTTGATTGGCTGAAATAATGTCTCATAAATTAGCAACAACTAATAACTGAATAAGTAGGTAAAGTTGTCAATCATAACAACAAAAACAACTTAAAATTATACAGTGCCTTTAAAGTAAAGATCTTCCCAAAGCGCTTCACAGGAGCATTGTAAAGCAAAATTAGACACCAAGCCGCATGAAGTGATATTAGGGCAGGTGCCCAAAAACTTGGTCAAAGAGGTAGGTTTTAAGGACTGTCTTTAAGGAATAAAGAGAGATAGAGGGCTGAATTTTACAGACCCCCTGCCCGACACGGGGGTCGTGGCGGTGGGGGGTGGGCCTGGAAAATGCTTCCGGGAGAGGGCCACCATGCACCCCACGCCGGGAGGGCCCGGCCCGATATTGTCAGTGGCAGCCCCCAGCCGCTCAGTGACTGGACCACCATTTAAATATTTAAATAAATTGAAATCATTGAATTAATTATATTCACGTTCCCACCGTCGATCCCGGTGCAATCGTTGTGCCTCTGGCCAGCACTCCCACGTCTTCGGATCGCTGTCTGGGGAACTGCGGCTGAACACTAGTGGAGAGGGGGGAGGCGGTAAGTTTCTCAGTGCAGGAGCGGGGTCAAAGTAATATCATTGGTGTAGGGGATGGTGGGAAGGGTTATAGTTCAAAGTTTACGTGCTTTGGGAGAGGGGGTGGTCAGGTGGTCAAGGGAAGTTTTTTTTGTGGGGCGGGAGAGGGCAAGTAATTAATTCTATGGTTATTGAGGGGGTGGGAGAGGGGCAAAATAAGTGTTAATTTTTTTCATTCAATGGCTCTTTAAAAATTTAAATTGAGTGGCAGGGATCGAAGCCCTTTAAAAATGGCATCAGCTGCCTGTGCACAGGCAGCTGATGCCATTGCTGGGGACGGACAGCCCGCCCCCTCCACATCATCGGGTGGGTGGGGGCAACCTGCCCCGGCTATTTAAATGAGCCGCCGTGCTTAATATCGTGGTAGCTCCGTGACGTGCAGCCTACACGGGCGGGCGGCCGGCTGTTGTTTTTGTCCCCTGCCAATTTCGGCGACAGGAGTATAAATTTCAATCCAGAGAGTCAGAGGGGTTTAGGGAGGGAATTCCAAAGCTTAGGCCTAGGCAGCTGAAGGCACGGCTGTTCTAATCCAGAAAGCTAGGTGGTGAAGGATAGAACTGGAGCCAACCTTGACATATTTTGATAAGTATTTATTTACAGAGATACACATTGCAAACATGCACTTCCTAACCCCAACGACCACACTTGCAGTTTGTTCCTATTTACAGGAACATAAATGAATCTCCAGGTAATGCATACAATTAATATACAATCAACAATGGCCACCAACGGTGGAGCAATTTAAATCGGGGATGCTCAAGAGGCCAGAATTTGATGAGTGTAGATATCTCAGAGGGTTGTGGGGCTGGAGGAGATTACAGAGATAGGGAGGGGCGAGGCCATGGAGGGATTTGAAAACGAGGATGAGAATTTTAAAATCAAGACATTACTTGATTGGGAATCAATGTAGGTCAGTGAGCACAGGGGTGATAGGTGAATAGGACTTGGTGCAAGCAAGGACACAGCCTTTAACGTAATAATAACATAATAGTGACTTAAGTAGGCAAAGTGCAAGTAAACTTTCAATGAAATTCTATTACTAAGAATATATGAAAACAACCACGCTACAAAGAGTTGTCAGCAAAAGCTACCAATTAAAAACATGGCAACCCAATGAAAGTCCTTGAAATATTTTGTTGAAAATCCTTTCAGCTGCTCTCTTGCACTTTCATTAAACTAACACTTAGTATTGGAACATCATTTATGACATAGACATTAGAAAATGATAAACTTACCTACAGAAAACATTTACAGCCAGTGAGACAAAGCCACCTACTCTAGCATCAGTTTTAAACAAGTGTTCTGACTGGCATGTTTTTAAAGGGTTTGAATTGGTGTGACATTTCAAATCTCTCCATAGTCTTGTACCTCTCTACCTAAACAATCTCCTTTAGTCGTATGTCCCTGTGAAATCTTGTGCTTTTCTGACATTGTCAGTTACCATTCATCTTTTCTTCTGTTCCATGTTGGCAGATGCTTCTTCAGCTAATATGTCCTCACCCCCTGGAACATTCATCTCCTATGTCTCTGCCTACCCACCTTCCTTCTTACCCTTATATGACTCTCCTTTCTCCTCCTCAATGTCCTCTTTCTATCTACCATACTGTAAAGTGCTCTGAGACATGTACCTGGAAATAATGAGCGTTATATAAATGCAGGTTCTTGCATGTGGCCCATCCAAGCCCATGCCATTCAGACACATGAAGCCACACATGCTATTTACCCATCCTTTAATCATCTAGGCTATAACTTTGTTGGTGTAATGGGCGCCTGAACTGAGAGGTCCAAGGCCAGCTTGGAATTGGGCCATGAGCATTATTAATATTAATTGGATGAGTTGCCAGTGCCTGTTGTGTCTCTACAGCCTTAGGAAAAAGACTTACCTTTTGGTGATGCTTGCCATGTGACTACTTCAGAATCCCAACAGGAGCTGGCTCAGCTCTTCGATATTGAATTTAGCAGAAATAGGCTTTCAGCCTCTCATTTACAAATGTAAAGCAGCTAGAGTCGGTTTTGGTTGGCTGGCAGGCAGGGGCCCAATATCGTCAGGTGTCCTTTGGGTCCTCTGAAATCAACCCTCTTTATCCCCGTGATCTCTTGTGTGAGGCATGAAAACCTGAGTATACTTCCGGGGAAAGAAATTCATTAATGAAGGGCAATTTTCTGTGTTTTGCTCATGACTGGAAGCCTTGCCACCGGGAGTGCATATCAGAAAATGTGGTGCGCTTAACACACAATTTTGCAGCCATTTTAAATAGCGGGAAAATTGTGCGTAGTGTGAAGCTGAATTTCTAGAATACACTTCTGAGGGCTGAGGCCCAGGCTGAGAGGGCTAAGTCAGGAAAAAACCTCTAACTGTCTCAGCATGGAACCTCCCCGTGCAGTCATTTTTGCTTAAATATTCTAGCATTGGGACAATACAGTGTTTTTAAATTGAAACGTCTCTGGCAATAAATATTTTGCTGACTGGAAAGTCTACATTGTCGTTGTCGGGTGGGGATTGATTTAGCTCATTTGTGATTTCCCCCAGGATTAACTCATGACCTAGGTTCACAAATGAAAAATGGGTGAGGGAGCAGAGGGCTTCCGGTGCCTGTGGAGAGGCAACGCTCTCCAGAAAAGAGGGGAATAAACTGGAAAGGGGAGAAAGTATATGCAATAGGTTATGCTGCACACAGTTAAAAGTAGAGGGGGAAGGGCAAATTCAAATAAAATATATTAAAAAGTAGTTTTATATCAAGGTCGTGTTGACTTTTGTAAAGAGTAAAAATGCTCTGAAGAATTTCAAGGTAATGAAAGTCCGCCTCTTTTCCATCTCTGATTTATAATTGAGCTAAAGGAGTTTTACTGGAGGCGTTTTGCTCTTTGTACTATTGTGGGTTGGCATCTTGAATTTGTGCCAAGGCCAAAGACAGAATAATAGTGGCACTGATTGGTTTGAATTCTGTCTTGTTCAGAAAGCAGATAAAGTACTGTGCCAGAGATTTCTTACTCATGAGGTAATACTGTATTCTTTTGAGACTTGCTCTGTTATCCAGCAGCTGCTTTGTAGTGTGGCACATTGGTGAAGGTCATGGGATGCAGTGTGGGAATCTCAAATCTTTGCTTGGTCCCATCCAAGGACCAACTTTCATGAGAATAGATGTGTATGAAACTTAATAGATTGTGGTTGAAGCACAGATGGAAGGTGCTTGGAGCAAGCCTGACAGCAAGATTTTACTTCAGCTCAATTTTGAGCGGCACCTTATTAGTTGTCTTAATTAGGTAAACTAAACCGAGTCAATAAACTTCATTAGTCTGGGGAAAGATTTCTGCTGTGTTAAAATGTTATTAAGGGAACCTTCATTCTTAAGCAAAATGTTATTGTTCAAAGCTACGAAAGTAACAATTCCCAGCCCACTCAATCTGCTTTCCTGTATTTCTGCCGTCTTCTTTGGCTTACAGTCTCTAATGACGCAGAGTCAGTGTAAAATGTGGTTAGGCTCACTGTCACACCTAACACAGTACTTGATCTAGGTTGGTTTTGGCTCATATTATCTGCAATAAAGTTGAAGGTGCTCTGTTCTAATTGTTTTATATAATTTCCTCCCTGTTTTACTTCAGTATGCATCAAATCACTTCCTCGCTGACAAAATGATATGGCTCCTAGATCTCTGTCACTGCCCCCTTTGGCGAGTCACTAGAAGGTGTTGTTTTGGAAGAATGTCCTTGTCCAGTTTACCCTGCACTGAAGAATAAAGCAGTGTCTGCCTGGCATGGCTGTCATCAACAGCTGAGCAGATAAGGGACAAACCCATTCAGTTGCTCTTTTGCAATCGGCATTTTTAACTCTTCACTATAACTGTTGTTTTCTCTTCCCCTCCCTTTTTGTTCTGTTCAGTTCGCAATGTTTTCTTATTTGCTAGTTTTTAATTCTGATGAATCCTATCCAAAGCATAACCTCACTTTTTTTCTTTTTCAGATGCCTATAAACCAGTGTTTTCTGTTTCTAGTTCCGAGTTCTCCCATTCCTTGGCACTTAATTGCGTGCTGACATTCCAATAATCCAAATCAATGTGCCATTACTATTTAGTTATATTTGGAAAAAATCTAAAAGCAGTGATTTTTATTATGTATGTGTGGGGGCGGGGGTAGAGTGAGTGGGGTGTTGATAGAGAATTGCACTGAGTAGCTTTTAGGTTAATAAACTTTTTAAAATTAAAGTATTTTGTTCCTTTTTTTATATATAACAAGTAAGCATATATTAATTATCTTGATAATCATGCATACTTCTGCCATTAGTTTCAGAAGATTGTTGTGCTTTCATTGTAGACTTTGTTAGAAGAATCCCCAATATTGTGACAATTTCCAACAAAAGGCCAAATTTTAATCCTCTTTAGAATAGCACTCCAGTGCTCTGCCAGAGTCACCACTTGTGAAGTGGGCAGACTGAGAAAACCCTACCTGTTCATCAGATAAGTGACCTTTCACAAGATGAATGCACTCTTACATCTGATACAGCAGGATAGGGCTGTCTGGCTTCAGAATATGCAAGGACTATAGAATGATAACAGTCTTAGACAAGGGAACTACAGCATTTCCTGTTCAGAAGACTAAGCTGTGAAGGATCAAAAATTGCCAGGACATGGAAAACCCCTAGAATTTGTAGAAGTGCCAGGGATTTTGTCTCCTTCCAGGGAACACAGCAGCAAATATATATTATATTGAATCGCGGAGCAAGCTGGAAGGGCTGAATGGCCTACTCCTGCTCCTAGTTGTTATGTTTTTGTGCTCTTATCTCCATGCATATCCGCCATATCAGATTTGGAGTATGAATCATGGGAGTACCCCTAACCCCCAAAAACAGGTGGGTTAGTTTCAGATGGGAAGATTAAAAACTAGCAATCTGAAACAGGAACCCAACCCGCTTTAAATCCGCCCACTTCCAGTTTTAACGGAGGCGGGATGAAGGGCTGGCGACCAATCAACTTCAGGAGGCGGGTTGGTCATTGAAGTCTTTTAAAGAGGCTGCATGCCTTCATTTTAACAGTGAATTTATTAACCACAATTGGCCAGATTTCCTGGGCCTTGGGAAACCTGGCAGATCAAAGGAGGAGAGAAGGGCTGAATCTATCAGGTAAGAACCTTTACAGCACTGTTCATGGGCTTGTATCCACCGCCCCCCGTCCCTACCCCCCCACCATGATCTGTCTGCTCTGCACCCTTCCTTAGTGATCAGACCATCCCTACCACAATTTGCTTTCACGACACGCCACCCATGGTTGGAACCCCCCATCATGACACCGCTCCCCCACCATCTCTCCCATCCCTCCGGTAGACCTGTTGCTCAGTTCGACCAGGCTGGCAGTCAGGCAGGAAACCTACAAGAGAAAAAAATTCAGGAAACCCATACTTCCTGGTTTCCTGACAACAACTCTGCCCACCCCATCTCTGATTGCGCCCCGAAGATAAGATTGGAGCCATGGTAGTTGACGGATAAATTATTCCAGGTTTGGAGGGGGCATATATGACTAATACTGCAGTGTTGAGGAGTGTGCTGTGTGTAGTAATGATAGAAGGTGACAAAATCGTAAGCAGACACAAATTTCATGGCATTGTCCACTGTCCAGGAATTCAAAGGCGATGTCCCATTATTGATCCTTTACTGTTTTAGCACTCAGCATAAGAAGCCATTTAATTGCCTGAATTGGTCACTCCTTGCCTCATAAGTTGAGTCATAAGCAACCAGTGCCATGCAAGCTGCACTGAATTTGACATAATTCCAAAGTCATATTTTAGAAATGGTTGTCCCTGATGGAGTTATTTTTCAGCCCTCTGTAATATGTTGCATTAAAAGTGAAAACTAAACCAAGAATTATTATAGGCTATTGCTCTTAGTTGCTGGGCTGAGATGTCCTTTCTTCCTTGCAGACCACTTTATCTTGTGTATAAACAGTAGAAGTGATGACATGATTTGTGATACAATTACTGCAGCATGCCACCAGAGTGGTTTGTGCTGGCAGTATTTTTCTTACATAGTTCTAATTAAACTTTAACTTTTTAAGATGTTTGCGCTGGAGCAGTGATGAACGGCTGCTGTAGCTCAGATTTGCTGGGCTGATTGACAATGGTGGGATAGTGGGGGGGGGGGGCTGTAATTTTGAGCTATTGACTGGGTGATGGGATTATCAGCTCTGATTGCACATATTCCTGGAGGTGTCATGATGTGGCCTCCTGCCTCCAATTGCCCCATCCCCACATTCCTGTCTTTGGTTGCCCAACACTCGCAGCACGCCATCTTTCAACACCAATTGGAAACTGAATGGACATAGGCTCTTCATTACCTGATTGAGTGATATTTTGTCTGATATTTGATATTTTTGTCTGATATTTTTATAACTAGAATCATAGGACTTAATTTTGTGGAGCTGGTGAGGATCCTGACACTGGGAAGGGGAACCTCGCTTCAGCCATTTTGGAGACCTCCTTCCCTGACTCTGTTTAACTGTACTCGGGTAATTAACTGCCCGGCGCTGTGGCCCCGTCCCTTTTAAGGACTGGATCCTGCCCCCAAGAGCAGCTCGCAGCTCAGTGATATTGGCAGCGCCACGAGGAGCAGTGACCACTGCCAGTACTATGAAGCCCTGGACCCCAGGTAAGTGTGGCGAGGTCGCCGGGGACAGTCTGGAAGGCCCTGGCAACTTTGGGGAGAGGGTGGTTGTTGAGGGTGGGGGGCATTGTTGGTGCAGGGCTGCCTTTGCCAGCGGGGGCCTTCCGTGGGCCACAGATTGCCTACAGCGGGAAGAGGCCCTTAAGAGGCTATTAATTGGCCACTTAAGCACCTCAATTGGCATCTGGGTGGAAAGGCCAACGTCAGCTTTTCCCAACCCCAACAAAATTGCGTGGTGATAGGCACAACACCCACTGCCTTCCATCACTATTTTATGGACCCCCCCACCTCCATTCCCATCCTTAGGCGGACCATAAAATTCCACCCATAGGGCTGGATTTTATAGGGGCCTCAACGTTGGGATCTGTGGCAGGGGGGCATGAACATTGCCCCAGATGAGGCAGATGGTCTCGGACATGCGTGCTCTGATTGACAATGACCTGAGGCCTCACAGCCCCCATGGTAGTCCCCTACCTGCAGCCATCAAAGTCTCCATCGCCTTGAACTTCTATGCAGCCGGGTCGCTCCAGGGATCAGCTGTGGTCCAATGTGGCATCTCACAGTTGGCAGCTCATCAGGCAGGTCATGGATGCCATTGTCAGGAGGACGGGTCTACCGCAGTTTGACACAGGTGAGCCTCCACTGGCACAGAGGGCATTGGATTCAGCCTTCATTGCTGGATTCGCCAGGTGCTGGGCATCATTGACTGCGCCCATGTGGCCTTCAAGGCACGCAGTGAGATTCATCAACAGGAAAGGCTTCCACTCCCTCAATGTCCAACTGGTCTGTGACCCTAACAAGAGCTTTCTCCATGTGTGTGCCTACTTTCCTGGCAGCTGCCATGATTTCTTCATCCTCTGCCAATCCAGGAGATGGCTACTGACCCTTCTATGGGAGCCCCAAACAGAAGCACAGAGATAAAACAACCAACGCCACCTGCTCAGCAGGCCAGCCATTGAGCAGGCCATCGCGTTTGTGAAGATGCGATTCCGGTGTTTGAATTGGTCACGTGGTGTCTCCAATACCCTCCTGCAAGGGTCTCAGTCATTGTGGTAGTCTGCTGTGCTCTCCATAACATGACCCTCCAGAGAGGTATGGATCTTGAGGTCACTGAGGCCCTGGAAGGAGACAGCTCATCGTGGGAGGATTAGGAGGTAGGACCATTGGGAGGAAGAGGGGGCAGAGGGGGATAATACTGAACAGAGAGGTGATCCTGCTGCATGACAAGGTGGCCTCCTTCTGCCACATTCTGGGAAGAGGACTTCCCTCCTGCCCCTCACGGCCTGCAATATTAGATCCAGGTGGGCATCAATAAAGTGAGGGTATGCCCTGCCCCTAGTGCCGGGGGTCCAGCTCCCCTGTGACATCTCGCTTCCCTCTGGTGCTGTGGAAGGCAGATCACTCCCTCAGGACAACCAGCAGCCTCAGTGTTGGCTACCGTGGAAGTCTACATGAGCCCCACACTTGATCTGACCCACTGCCACTTTCAATCCCACTGGCTCTAAGTGGACAGGAAACTGGTCTCTATACCGATTAATGGCTTTCCCATTTGGCCCAGTTTCTGTTTCCCATCTCCATAATGAAAATCCAGCCCAAGTCTTTCTGAAAATTCTCCCAAGAAGGTAATATGCCATTTCAAGAGTGAGCTTGATCTGTGTGGCGACCTAATGGTCCAGGACTGCATTTTTAGTAGGAACAGGCTGTTGTCTGCTTCCTTCAATGTATTACACGCCAGTGAGCTAGAGTAACCTTTTACCCTTCCGTACTGAAGCTCTCACTATTAGTCACCTAGTCATGATCCTGAGTATAATAAGAAAAGTCACAAAATGTGTTAATAGCTTCTACATAAACGATGAAGAATAAGCTGAGATGTGCTGCTGCTTCAGTAATACATGCTATGATGTTATCAAATGTCAGCTTGGCCATAAAATGTGCTTCCATTTCTAGAAGTAAAAGAACACCACTGTTTCAGTGCATTACAAGCAGTAGACTTGAGAAGCAAGAATCCTCAATTTAAAAACTTTACTCATTTCAAATGTGTTACAAGAGTGCTTTTTTATTGTAAGATATGTTTTAAGGACGTACAGTTGAATTATGGACATTGACTCCTTTGGAATCTTGAAGGGATGCTGAACTTTGTGTTTTTTTGGAAGAGGTCACCAGAAGGTGCCTGGATTTGGCTTGTAAACAAGGGTTACTGGAAGGCACTTGACTGTGGATAATCACCCAGCAGGGGTTGTTTTGACTTGGGGAGATGTTTACAAAAAAGTGACAGGTCAAGATTTATAGAGGTCAGGAGGCTGACTTCTCAATTTTGTTTTAGTTTCATTTTGAACTGTTACAACAGACAGTTTTTTTTTTTGCCTGTCAAAGAAGACCCAGCTCATTTCTCTCTCTCTTGAAAAAGAAACCCTGCCTACAGTTTCCTATTTCCAACTGTATTTGAAGAAACCCTGCATATCGAATCTGTAGGAACTGAAAAACCCTTGTTGCTCATTTCTGCTGTAAGACCTATCTAAAGCCTCTGTAACTGCATTTCCTGGAAAGCCTACCCAAACTGATCTTCATCACCTGGAAAGAACTGTTCTAGGAAGGTCCCAGTGACAGTCTTCTATATGCATTTGGGATGCCAAACCAAAATCAGAGTCAAGTATTCTGCCTAAGTTTTTTTGTTTTCTTTGTAACAGCGCTGCAAACAATATTTTTTTTTATTTTTCCAGTTAACAGGTGTGTATCTGTGTGTGTTTGAGGGGCTAAGAAGATAGATAAGGGACTTTGATATTTTGATTTGTGCGAGTGTGTTTTACTTCATTATTGGTTAAGACATGCTTTATAATCTGATAATTTTGTTGTTTATTAAAGAAACCTGGTTGATGTGTTTTATTCTGGGAAAAATAGAGTATGTGATTGACGGTATCGGTAAGTGGGAAAATTTAAATATATGTTGTGACCTGTGAAGAACTGGGACTAGAATAAACAGTGTACTCCTCCCGTTTCAGTTGTAACAAATGAAACAAAGTATATATTTTTGAAACATAAATAAACAAAAGCATTGATTCGAGAACTCGTGTGGTTTTCCATTACCCAAATATGATGCATTTAACAGTCTGCAGCACGGATGACAGTGGTGTGGTTTTCTGGCAGTTGAAATTGGAACAGTTGAGTCTGTCCATCAAGGTGGTAGGCTTAGCAAAGAGTGAAGAAGTGCATATTTGAAAGACTTTGCACTTTTATTAAATTATTTTACGTCCATAATGTGCCTATTTTGTAGCCTTCCTAGTAATATGCTGAGACTTCTTTGAAATATGCTTGAAGGCTTATTTTGATTTCCCATTTGTTGCTACACATGCATACTGAGTATATTGCAGAAAGATCACAGTGAGATCTACATCATTTTGAATTCACTGGTATGTTCAGACACATTTTGCACTTTGTGCATTTTGTACCTTTTAGATATAAATATTCTTCGTAATTTTTGTGGTTGGCAAGCTTGCTAGAAAACTTTGTTTTCAAATCAGTCAGTGAAGTTAATTGGAATTCTATCATATTCAAGCATATGTTTTGAGTTTGAGTCAGAATTATACTTTCTCAGGGTTTTTAGCCCCCCTAGTGTAAAATGACAGCTGTAACTTGCAGGTGGTGTACCTCATCTGGAACTACGTGAAAGAGTCTATCTTTTAGTATGCTTTAATTAAAGCAAATAAAAATCCTTGTCCTACTTTTGCACAATGTGTGCTGATTAATTTCACTTTTCTAACTATGTGCAGATTCTTAAATAACACCCAGCCTGTTTTGTTTATCTACCACTTTCTGTGTGTCTTCAAGGGAAACATCATGGGATGTCTCTCTCTGAAACCTATCTCGACAGAAACTATAAATGTGTGTGTGTGTGTGAATGTGTTTTCTTCAGAGCCCGTTCTGAAAACCATGCCAGTTGAACCTTGGCAGGATTGGATTATTTTATCTTAATAATCTAACACGCATGCAGTTGTTACAAAGATTGTTCTGATTTATTTCGGGATGCTATTAATATATTCATTTGCAATAATGCTTGAAGAATTAAGAGTATGACATGTAGTAGGCTATTTAATGTAGTGGTTCAAAACAGTATTGTTCCCTCAGAGTTATTGGTGGCTACTGTGCCACAAGACAAAATTACCTCTATTTTGTTATGAAATCTCAATCGCTGTAAGGATGACTTTCTGGTGAGAAGTGAAAAATTAACACTGATACTGTCAGGTCCACTTCTATGATGAGGGTTTGGCTGCTGCCTCGAGACGCATTAGAGGCAACTTTAACTATAACTGTCTATGTGTACTTGGAATGTATGCTTATGTTGGATGCCAAAGTGGAAGCATGTCAGATTGCTTAATATGAATATCCCTCGATGAGCCCAAATAACACCTATCTAAAAGTATGATATCTACCTGGTTAGATGCCAACAGATGAATTCACAGTTGACAGATTAAAATGGATTTACACCTCTAATTAAAATTTTGTGCAACAGAATTCCATATGGATATCTTAAACTTTGGAAACTAAGAACCTCAAATCTGAATGTGTTTTCAAGTTGGCAGCAACTTGGGGAAGAGTTTTTTCCAGGGATGGATACAGAAGAAAGTGGAAAGGAGATTGTACAGGAACATGATGCCGGTCCTTAAATAACTTACACCAACATTATCTCTGCTTCTCAATAACTGAGAACACGAGTACTAAGTACAACATCAACTTATTTTCCCTAGCAACTAGTGGATAAGTAGAAAAAAACAAATAATATTCCAGTGCTGGTCGTCAAACCTGGACAAATGTAAATATAAAAATGAGATTGAATGAGATTACAAGGACAGATTTGCACCATCAAATACTGAAAGAAATGCAAAATTGTTGTCTATCGGATTCAAATATTATAAAAATTTATATTATTAGGTGCAGTGAAAATAGTTATGGGGAACATTCAAACCAAAAGGGTGACTTCTCTAACTTTTTTAAAATGCAAGTGAAAGTTTCTCTCTTTTCTTAACCTCATGGTGCCCAAGTCATGAGCCATCTGTGCATTAAAGGGTAAGAAGATGGCCAGCTTCCACCTTATTGCCAGTTTTGCTATTAACCAACTGCCAAGCTCAGATTCCTGCCCCCACATCTTTTCCTCCTGTGGAAAGACATTTGGGTTAGAATTGCACGCATGTTGAAAAGAGAACTTTCAAGTTCAACTTATTTTGTGTAAAATGTTTTTGAGCTGCCAATGTAACGACTCCTGGTCTGCGCTGATGGTCGAGTAGCTACAGTTAATCTCAGCAGTCCAGGCTATAGAAGGGAGGTCAAGTAGGTTTCCCACCACGATCTCTGTTCAGTGACTCTTGCTGGAAAGTGTGGTTGTTTAAGAATAAAATCCGCTTTGGTTGTGATGCCTTTAAGTACTGTATCCTGCCAGCGCCCACTGCAGGCTAATACGTGAACTTCACCCGTGACCTTTGAGAGAACTGTAGTATGAGTCGAATTGTACCGTGATATGATTCCATGACTGCAGGTGTGAAGAAATCCAGGATTAATATTTTTGCTGAAGCATTCTCAGTTTTTATTTATATGGAATTAGCGAATGAAAGATTAGGCAAATGTGGTAAAAATGTGAATATTATTTTTACCTGTAGTTTTTAGAATTCTGAGTTAAATTATAACACTTCTTGGCAGACTAATATTCTGGGCATGAAATATGCACAGATCTCTGTAACATTATAATTATGCTTTAGATCTGTAAAATGAAGATAGTACCTTATCCTTCAGATAACACCTAGATCCGTTGTATCCAAAGAAATGCCTTTACTTTCAAACATATTCTGCAGGCAATTCATGTATTTGAAAATCCGCATTGATTTCCACACTGCATGCTCAATACATCCAAGATAGACTGTTGGACATCAATGGATGGGCTAATGCTTTCATTCCCAAAAATGTAGATTAAAAAATTCAGCCACTTTGGCCTTTCTGGCGGGTGGGAGTCTAATTGCCTAAAAATGCACATTGCGTAAACCAGAGGACATCTAGAAGATAAGATTGACAAATTGAGAAATATATTTATATTAGTTGGTAAAATGTTTTCTCGTATATTTCCATAGATTATATGCATCAGGTTGTAACTAATTAAATATGAGTTTCTCTGTGCTGCACACATCTCCACCCTAGTGGGACTGATAGAGGACTTGCCTCTTCCTCTTCAAGTTTAACTGCCAGACTGTTTGAAGCTGCTGTGTTTCATTTTCCATGTCACTCTTAGTACAGCCCTATACACAGAAAATACAGACAGCAATTCTTGTCCTTCAAGCGATACCAACTTGTCTGAATTGGCACAGAACAAAATGCGATCTGGTAAACGTAACGTATAAATGTCAGAAGATAATGATGAAAAAGTACTCGAGTAGTTGTAAAGGTAAAGGCTGAAATGCACTCCATGACTGGGATTATGGAATTCAAGCATTTCCTTGCAGTTTAAAAAAAAAACTTAGACTGACTTAAAAGGAATTGAGGGCTTTCATAGAGAGCATGATTATATATGTATATAAATACATAAATGTGTCCTGGTTACTTTGATTATATCTTCACCTCTAATTAATGCTGTTGGTTTCTAATGTAAAAAGAATCAGAATGATGCTGTCTCAAAATTCACAGAGGTCGCAAAATACGTTTTTAATTTCTGGAATTTATTTCAGATGTAAAAATAAATCACAATTTAAATTTAGTTTTGTGGCTTTGCAGTAGAGCATGTTTTTCCTATGGTTTCCCCTACACTGTTAGATTTCATAGTCAACTGTACCATCATCTAATCCTATCAGCATATCCTTCTAATCCTTTCTGCCTAATAGACTTGTCTAGCTTCCCCTTAAATGCATGTATGCTATTCACCTCAGCTACTTCATTTGGTAGCAAGTTCCACATTCTAACCACTCTCTGGGTAAAGACGTTCCTCCTGAATTTCCTATTGGATTTATTACTGTCTGTCTTATATTTATTTTATTTTTATTTAGAGATACAACACTGAAACAGGCCCTTCGGCCCACCGAATCTGTGCCGACCAACAACCACCCATTTATACTAACCCTACAGTAATCCCATATTCCCTATCACCTCCCTACACTAGGGGCAATTTACAACAGCCAATTTACCTATCACCTGCAAGTCTTTGGATGTGGGAGGAAACCGGAGCACCCGGCGAAAACCCACGCAGACACAGGGAGAACTTGCAAACTCTGCACAGGCAGTACTCAGAATCGAACCCGTGTCCCTGGAGCTGTGAGGCTGCGGTGCTAACCACTGCACCGCCCAAGTTTTGATCTTCCCCCACAAGTGGAAATGTCATCTCTATGCCCACTCTCTCAAACCCTACAAGCAGACCTTCCTTGAAACATATTTCTTTGACCAAGCTTTTACCCATCTCTCCTAATATCTCCACTTCTGCTTTGATGTCAGATTGCACTCCAGTGAAGTGTCTTGTGAAACTCTTGACATTAAAGGTGTTACATAAATGTAAGTAGTTGTTGTTAAGCTGACAATTTATGTTTCAGGGTGAAATCTGAATCCTTTGATTGTGTTGCAGTTTTCTAGCATGTTCTATGTTACCGGAAATGTTCTTGTCTCTGATTGTATTTTTTAAAAGCTCCAAATATATCATTTAGTGCAGACGAGGAGCTATGCTCTTACTTATCACATGAGTAATTTTTTAAATGTTTCATAACTATCAAACTGCAATTGTTTTTATTTTCCGATGTGAAGCTCAGGATGTTTCCGACCCCAAATCTTTGGAACTTTGGGCATCACAGTTGGAAGACGTACTGCAATTGGGATTGGATTGAATTTGGGTAGAAAGTGAGAAGACTGCAGAATAAGAAAAGAAAGAAAGAGCAATATTTCCAACAAAACGCTCAAGCAAAAAAATCAGCACACGTAGTACCGACTCTTGCCAGAGCTTTGAAGCTTAGTTACAGTCTTGCTTTTTCAGAATGGGACAAAATTATGTTGATGACCCAGTGAAGCAAAACACAGTGCAAATGTATGCGGAGCCATATGGTACCTTGCAGGAAAAGCAGAATACTTTATTATAATAATAAAAGGTTGGACTGTGCTTACAGGCAAATTGGAAGTTTTCCTATCTATTGATTGTGAGCATGTGACCCCACCTGTGGGAAAGAAACAGCTCTATTTTTGAACTATAACTATCCATCACTTTGTAAGAAATTACTGTTTCATGAATTCAGATGTAAATACTGACATTAATTCTGTAATATATATAACACAGTATCTAAATGTCAGGACTACAGGGCCTAAGTTATGAAGTGCACTTATTACAGTATGGCCTTTGGCTTCCTCCCAAAATCCCTCACGTTAGTACTGAGGACTTCTGCAAAGAGTGATTATGTTCTGCATGCTTTTTTGTGGCAGTAGTTTAATCATATGTCCCTCTTGACATTTTTGAATAATTTAACTAGTAAAATCTAATTTAAATAGCACTACAAAGTGACATTGCAAAATCAAAATTGTATCCTTTTCTTTTTGTTTAAATATATGCAGAGGGGCTGCATACATGTAGGTTTTATCCTGTCCATCATTTTTGTAGGCTGGTTCTTGTCACCTGTGGCACTGGCCTCACGCTGAAGCAACGTGCAAGCTTAGACATTAATCTGCTAATAATGTGCTGTCCTGCTCACAAGTATGGGCCCTTATTTACCCACAATGGAAAGGTTAGTCAGAATCCAAAGGCTATTGCCATTGCTCTACCAGTTATTACCTTCAAAGGTTAGACAGGCAATTTGAATGGCACAGTTTTAGTAGAGGTGAAGCGTGTTGGTGGTCACAATACTTTGAAGTGTAATAAAGGTAATCCTGTGACTAGTGAAAGGTGAAAGTATCAGGATATTGCAAAAAAGATTGGGATGATGAAAATTAGTTTTTTTGAATTTTTCTGTTCACTGAGTGGTTTTGTATGATTATATTTCTGAGTGCAAAAAGCAGAAGATAACTTCTGGAGATTTAAAATCAAGTAAAGGAAAAACTGAGTGTAATATTGAACTTTAGCAGAGGGCAGTGTATTTCTTTTAGTTTCACATTTTAATGGACATATGCATGCTTTTAACAAGTTTACTCTCAGGGTACCTTGGTAAACATTAAGTTCTGTAAGTGTGCAAATGGAAATCGCAAGTGTTACTTTTGGCAGTCTATTGATTGTAATTCTGGGTTATATTACTTACAGACCTTTTTCTACTTGTTGTCTTTTGAGTAAGTTACGGATAAACCTAGCAAATGGTTTTGTGCCTGATGCATAATTGTTTAATCTATAATGTGGCATCTTTAAATATGTTGCAAAGTAGTCAGAGATGTTTCTCTTGGGCATTTTATGCTTTGCGTGAAAGGTAAGTGCATTGGATAAAATAAGTCAGTGATAAAAGAATTAGAATTGTGTTGATGTATAACTAGTGAACTGATCATCTAAGTAGGCAAAATATAAATGATGGAATAATAGGCTAATGCTGAATAACCTAATGAGTTTTTCATTCAGGATTCAGGGAAGCAGCTAAAAAAATTACAGGTCATTTGCAAAATGTGATGCCCCTGCTAACTTGAAAGAGGTGAAGAAAAAAATCTTAAATATCCAGTACACTGTGTCAGTTTGTAAATATGCTTCATGTAGAGTCTTCCTGTTTGGTGCAATCAATGGAAGTAACATCCATCAGTGTGGCAACACATCGATTTGGTCTACTGAGTTAGTCACACCCAGACTTATGCCAGTTGGGTCTTTCTTCCTTAATGAATATTATTTTATATTCGTTCATGGGATGTGGGCATCGCTGGCTAGGCCATAATTTACTGCCCAGGCCATAATTTATTGCCCATCCTTAATTGCCCTTGAGAAGTTGGTGGTGAGCTGCCTTCTTGAACTGCTGTAGTCCTTAGGGTGTAGGTGTACAAACAGTGCTGTTAGGAAGGGAGTTCCAGGATTTTGGCCCAGCGACAGTGAAGGGACGGCGATATAGTTCCAAGTCAGGATGGTGTGTGGCTTGGAGGGGAACTTGCAGGTGGTGGTGTTCCCATGCATCTGCTGCCCTTGTCCTTCTGGGTGGTAGAGATCGCGGGTTTGGAAGGTGCTGTCTAAGGAGCCTTGGTGCGTTGCTGCAGTGCATCTTGTAGATAGTACACACTGTTGCCACTGTGCGTCGGTGGTGGAGGGAGTGAATGTTTAAGTTGGTGGATGGAGCACCAATCAAGCGGGCTGCTTTGTCCTGGACGGTGTTGAGCTTCTTGAGTGTTGTTGGAGCTGCACCCATTCTGGCAAGTGGAGAGTATTCCACCAGGGTCCTGACTTGTACCTTGTAGATGGTGGACAGGCTTTGAGGAGAAAGGAGGTGAGTTACTTGTCACAGAATTCCCAGCCTCTGACCTGCTCTAGTAGCCACAATATTTATTTGGCTGCTCCAGTTCAGTTTCTGGCCAATGGTAACCACCTGGATGTTGATAATGGGGGATTCAATGATGGTAATACCATTGAACATCAAGGGAAGATGGTTAGATTCTTTCTTGTTTGCGATGGTAATTGCCTAATACTTGAGTGGCGCGAATGTTATTTACCACTCATCAGATCAAGCCTGGATGTTGTCCAGGTCTTACTGCATCTGGACATGGGCAGCTTCTGTATCTGAGGAGTCGTGAATTCTTTCTTTTCTTTTCTTTTCTTTTGGGCCTCCTTATCTCGAGAGACAATGGATACGCGCCTGGAGGTGGTCAGTGGTTTGTGAAGCAGCGCCTGGAGTGGCTATAAAGGCCAATTCTGGAGTGACAGGCTCTTCCACAGGTGCTGCAGAGAAATTTGTTTGTTGGGGCTGTTGCACAGTTGGCTCTCCCCTTGCGCCTCTGTCTTTTTTCCTGCCAACTACTAAGTCTCTTCGACTAAGTCGTGAATGGTGCTGAACATTGTGCAATCATCAGCAAACATCCCCATTTCTGACCTTATAATGGAGGTTATCCTGGAGCTTATTACTTCCCTTCACTTCAGGTATCTCCATGCCAACCACCATTGTCAATGGAAAGTGATCAGAAGATCAGCACCTGGGCTTCTATAATGCAGTTTCAGGGAAGTGCGTTAGAGTGGCATTGATTTTTCTTCTCCCCAGAGGAGCAATATTGAACCTACCTTGGCATCTCCAACATATGCAAATTTCACCACTTGCCATGGAGATCAATTGTAAAAACAAACCTGGCTGCAACAGCTCCATGGTACAGCATCTTTGAGTACACAGGCAATTTTCTTCAGATTGCACTGCACAATGGCCTATTCTGCTTTATACACATACATTTCATTATTTCATTCAAAAGCATGCCTGAGAGCATTGCCTTCAATAAATCGGTGCCATGTATGCAGAATAATATTTCTTAGGTTACAATGGAAGTGTGCGCCATTTGCTATGAAAATCCTGTCACCATGGATAAAAGGTCATCTACAGAAAAACACAATATGAGAGAATGCTTAAATAACTATAGAACAAATGAGTAGGGAGTGTGGGAAGGAAAGCATGTACTGGCTGGTAGAGCCTTACATCACCTTATTGTGCTGCCTGAAGACTCACCATTATGGATGCAGTGGCGGAAGTATTAAACTGCTTCACTTTTCGGAAACCTATTCTCCCATCACCAGAAAGCTACAAGAAATTCTGTTACATAAAATGATTAAGTGATTTTCCATAAAAGAAAAGATATATCATGCCTGTAGCTGTCAATTTAAGAGTTGTTGCTAAAGAGTGACAGACCAATAACTCACAAGGGAAGACATCAGGAGTTGAGTTAGGCTCCTTTCTCCGTATGGTTGAGCAGCTATCGCAATCAAATGTGTGATAGTTCTGTCTATTCTTTGCAAGAAGGTTCAAATAGAAACATTATCACTTCCATTAACCTAATAATTCAAATAAAGTAAATGAAAAAGCAAAAACAGTCTTGTTGGATAAAAACTCTGAAGCATGAAGTTAAGGCCAGTTATGCAATGCTAACCTGTCAATACTTCACTACAACATCCCAGTGGACATTTAGCAGTGTAAGCCCAACTAGTCAGTTTTACTGGTTGAATTGCAGAACTAACTAGCTCTTGAAGAACATTCACTATTTCTCTGTTCTATCCCGTGATCTAAAGCACGTTCAAAAGAATGAGTCCATTTGAGTCGTTTGACCCATTAACAGATCTACCCGGTAAACTGGGTAGATCTGTTAATGGGTCAAACGACTGAAGAACAGTGGAGAATATTTAAAGAAACATTGAACGAAATACAGAGTGAGTATATACCCCTGAGAGGAAAAAGCTCCACTTCACAGAAAAAACAGCCATGGACAACTAAAGAGATTAGGGATAGCATAAAACAAAAGGAAATGGCTTACAAAAATGCAAAACGCAGCACAGATACGGCCGAATGGGATCGATACAAAGACCAGCAAAGGGTCACAAAGCAGCTTATAAGAGCTACTAAAAGGAAACTTGCAAGGGACATCAAAATCAATAAGAAGAAATTTTTTAGTTACATAAAGGGAAAAAGGGTGGTCAAGAGCAATGTAGGCCCACGAAAAGCTGAAACTGGAGATATTGTCATTGATAATGGGGAAATGGCAGACATGTTGAACAATTACTTTGCCTCAGTATTTACAGTTGAAAAGGAGGATAACTTGCCGGAAGTTCCAAAAAAATTAATAGCCGATAGGGGACAGGGACTTAACACAATTAACGTAAGTAAAACATCAGTAACAAGGAAATTAATGGAACTAAAGAGTGAGAAATCTCCAGGACCTGATGGTTTCCGTCCGAGGGTGTGAAAGGAAGTAGGGGAGCACATTGTAGATGCCCTAACTATAGTCTTTCAGAGTTCCCTAGATTCAGGAGTGGTCCCTCTGGATTGGAAAGTTGCACAGGTCACTCCACTTTTTAAGAAGGGTGAAAGGGGGAACCAAGGAAATTACAGACCAGTTAGCCTGACATCTGTGGTGGGGAAGTTGCTGGAGTCTATAATCAAGGATAGGGTGACTGAACACCTAGAAAAATTTCAGTTAATCAGGGACAGCCAGCATGGATTCATGACGGGAAGGTCATGCCTAACAAATCTCACTGAATTTTTTGAAGGGGTGACTAAGGTAGTGGACAGGGGAATGTCTATGGATGTTATTTATATGGACTTCCAGCAGGCATTTAATAAAGTCCCACATAAGAGACTGTTAACTAAGGTAGAAGCCCATGGAGTTGAGGGCAAATTATTGACATGGTTAGGAAGTTGGTTGAGTGGTAGGCGACGGAGAATGGGGATAATGGGTAAGTACTCTAATATGGAGGATGTGACTAGTGGTGTCCCACAGGGATCTGTGTTGGGGCCTCAATTATTCACATTATTCATTAACTACTTGGATGATGGCATAGTAAGTCATATATCCAAATTTGCTGATGATACAAATTTAGGTGGCATTGTAGACAGTCTAGATGATAGCATAAAATTGCAAAGAGATATTGACAGATTAGGTGAGTGGGCAAAACTGTGGCAGTTGGATTTCAATGCGGGCAAGTGTGAGGTTATCCATTTTGGACCAAAAAAGGATAGAGCAGGGTACTTTCTAAATGGAAAGAGGTTAAGTCCAGTGGATTTTCAAAGAGACTTGGGGGTTCAGGTGCATAGATCTTTAAAATGCCATGAGCAAGTGCATAAAATAATCAAAAAGGCTAATGGAATGCTAGCCTTTATATCTAGAGGATTGGAGTATAAAGACACAGAGGTAATGCTGCAGCTGTACAAAACCCTGGTTAGACCCCACTTGGAGTACTGTGAGCAGTTCTGGGCACCACACCTTAGGAAGCATATATTGGCCTTGGAGGGAGTGCAACGTAGGTTTACAAGAATGATACCTGGACTACAGGGGTTAAGTTACGAGGAGAGGCCTGTTTTCGCTAGAATTTAGAAGGTTAAGGGGTGATCTGATTGAAGTCTTCAAGATCTTCTTTGGCCTCCTTATCTCGAGAGACAATGGGTAAGCGCCTGGAGGTGGTCAGTGGTGTGTGGAACAGCGCCTGGAGTGGCTATAAAGGCCAATTCTAGAGTGACAGGCTCTTCCACAGGTGCTGCAGAAAAATTTGTTTGTTGGGACTGTTACACAGTTGGCTCTCCCCTTGCGCTTTTGTCTTTTTTCCTGCCAACTGATAAGTCTCTTCGACTCGCCACACTTTAGCCCCGCCTTTATGGCTGCCCGCCAGCTCTGGTGAACGCTGGAACTGACTCCCATGACTTGTGATCAATGTCACAGGACTTCATGTCGCGTTTGCAGACGTCTTTAAAGCGGAGACATGGACGGCCGGTGGATCTGATACCAGTGGCGAGCTCGCTGTACAATGTGTCTTTGGGGATCCTGCCATCTTCCATGCGGCTCACATGGCCAAGCCATCTCAAGCGCCGCTGACTCAGTAGTGTGTACAAGCTGGGGATGTTGGCTGCCTCGAGGACTTCTGTGTTGGAGATACGGTCCTGCCACCTGATGCCAAGTATTCTCCGGAGGCAGCGAAGATGGAATGAAATTGAGATGTCGCTCTTGGCTGACATACGTTGTCCAGGCCTCGCTGCCGTAGAGCAAGGTACTGAGGACACAGGCTTGATACACTCGGACTTTTGTGTTCTGTGTCTGTCTGCCATTTTCCCACACTCTCTTGGCCAGTCTGGACATAGCAGTGGAAGCCTTTCCCATGCGCTTGTTGATTTCTGCATCGAGAGACAGGTTACTGGTGATTGTTGAGCCTAGGGAGGTGAACTCTTGAACCACTTCCAGAGCGTGGTCGCCAATATTGATGGATGAAGCATTTCTGACGTCCTGCCCCATGATGTTTGTTTTCTTGAGGCTGATGGTTAGGCCAAATTCATTGCAAGCAGCCGCAAATCTGTCGATGAGACTCTGCAGGCACTCTTCAGTGTGAGATGTTAAAGCAGCATCATCAGCAAAGAGGAGTTCCCTGATGAGGACTTCCCGTACTTTGGACTTCGCTCTTAGACGGGCAAGGTTGAACAACCTGCCCCCTGATCTTGTGTGGAGGAAAATTCCTTCTTCAGAGGACTTGAACGCATGTGAGAGCAGCAGGGAGAAGAAAATCCCAATAAGTGTGGGTGAGAGAACACGGCCCTGTTTCACGCCACTCAGGATAGGAAAGGGCTCTGATGAGGAGCCACCATGTTGAATTGTGCCTTTCATATTGTCATGGAATGAGGTGATGATACTTAGTAGCTTTGGTGGACATCCAATCTTTTCTAGTAGTCTGAAGAGACCACGTCTGCTGACAATGTCAAAGGCTTTGGTGAGATCAATGAAAGCAATGTCGAGGGGCATCTGTTGTTTGCGGCATTTCTCCTGTATCTGACGAAGGGAGAACAGCATGTCAACTGTCGATCTCTCTGCACAAAAGCCACACTGTGCCTCAGGGTAGATGCGCTCGGCCAGCTTCTGGAGCCTGTTTAGAGCGACTCGAGCAAAGACTTTCCCCACTATGCTGAGCAGGGAGATTCCACGGTAGTTGTTGCAGTCACCGCGGTCACCTTTGTTTTCATAGGGGGTGATGATATTGGCATCGCGCATGTCCTGAGGTACTGCCCCCTCGTCCCAGCACAGGCATAGCAGTTCATGTCGTGCTGAGAGTATAGCAGGCTTGGCACTGTTGATTATTTCAGGGGTAATGCTGTCCTTCCCAGGGGCTTTTCCGCTGGCTAGAGAATCAGTGGCATCACTGTGTTCCGATTTTGTTGGCTGTATGTCCAGCTCATCCATGACTGGTAGAGGCTGGGCTGCATTGAGGGCAGTCTCAGTGACAACATTCTCCCTGGAGTACAGTTCTAGGTAGTGCTCAACCCAGCCGTCCATTTGTTTGCGTTGGTCAGTGATTATGTCCCCTGATTTAGATTTGAGGGGGGCGCTCTTCTTGATGCTTGGCCCAAAAGCTCTCTTCATGCCATCATACATTCCTCTGATGTTTCCGGTGTCTGAGGCCAACTGAATATGGCTGCATAGGTGTTGCCAGTAGTCATTTGCGCAGCGCCTGGCTGTTCTTTGTGCAGTGCTTCTGGCTGCTTTAAGTGCTACAGATGTTAACTCGCTGGGGGCTTTCTTGTAGTTCAACAGTGCAATGCGCTTAGCGGCTATGACAGGTTCCAGCTCTTCATTATGAGATTGAAACCAGTCTGCATTTCTCTTCGCGCGTTTGGCATAGGTGGTCAAAGCTGACTCATAGATGGCGTCTCTGATGTGGGCTCACTTGGTCTCAGCATCCCCTGTGGGAGTGTTTTGAAGGGCTGTTACAAGTGAATTTAGAAATGTTTGTAACAGCTGTGGATGAGAAATTCTGCTCGTGTTGATGCGGGGGTGGCCCTTCTGCTTGGAATGATGCAACTTCTTTGGTCTGAGTCTAACCTTGCTGCACACCAGGGCGTATTCGGTGTCGCAGTCCGCACTGTGGAAGCTGCATGTGATTTGAACACTGTTTAAGGAGGCTCGCCATGTGACGATGATGTCCAGCTGGTGCCAACGACGCGATCTTGGGTGCCTCCATGAAACCTGGTGACAGGGTTTAGTGTGAAAGAACGAGTTGGTGATGCAGAGGTTATGATAGGTACACAACTCAAGCAGTCTCTGCCCGTTCTCATTCATCCTTCCAACGCCATCGCGCCCAAGGCAGGAGGGCCATGAGTCATGGTCGGCCCCAACCCTGGCATTAAAGTCCCCCAGCAGGAACAGGTGCTCGGTGTTGGGGATGCTGCTAATGATATTATGGAGTTCCTCGTAGAACTGGTCTTTAGCTTCATGTGCGGAGCAGAGTGTTGGAGCATAGATGCTGAGTAGGTGTACTGGACCAGAGGTGGTGAGCAGTCGGATGGACAGTATGCGTTCTGAGCCATTTGAGGGAGGCTCTATCATGCTGAGCAAGGAGTTTCTGATGGCAAAGCCCACTCCATGCTGTCTTGGTTCTTCAGGATCCCTGCCCTGCCAGAAGAAGGTGTAGTCTTGCTCTGCTAGAGATCCTCTCGCGGGGAGGCGAGTCTCCTGAAGTGCTGCAATATCTACATTGAGTCTACTGAGCTCGTTGTTAATGATGGCGGTCTTCCGAGAATCGTTGATTTGTGTCAGGTGTTTCGACAGGCCAGGACACATAGTTCTGACGTTCCAGCTTGCAAAGCGAAGGGCTGGTACCTTCTTTCCTTTTTTCATGTTGTTTGGTGCGGTGTTGCAGTCCACTCTTCGGGAAATGACCCTGAGCTCCAAGCACCCATTGAAGCAGGTGGACTGTGGCGGGACAGAACCTTATTGACCGGGGGGCTGCCTGGTTTGAGGCGGGCGGTAGCTGTCCAGTGAGGTGCAATGACCTCTCACACTGACAAAGGCAACCCCTGGTGCCCAATCTCTACGCCAATTGAGCTGGACTTAAAACCCGTAACTGCTGCCTTCCGTGTTGTTTCAGTCGCTGTGAGGCAACTATGGAGTGACCTATCCATGGCGCATGCCGGGGCGAATGTATGGAGGTTGAGAGTTGCCCAATCATCAAAACCCCCCTCTCGGCCTTTCTGGTGGGGTCCAAAGGAGTGCAGAGCACGACGTTTGGCACCGGTATGGCTGCAGGAACTGCCAGAAACATGCCAAAGGTGACACATGACCGCCTACGGGGTTCCGCTCCGGATTTTCTGTTAGGGTTTACTCCCTTAGCCTTGGTCTCTCCCGAGACGCCCACAAGGCAGTGGGGTTGTTAGGGCTACTACACAGGTGTAGGATGATGCCGGTGGGAGGAGGGGGTGCGAGGGGGAGGGGTGGAGGGAAGGGGGTGCGAGGGTGAGCTGGGAAGGGGGCTGTAAGGGGGTAGGCGGGGGTGCAGGGGAAGGGGGTGCAGGGGGAAGATGGTGCGAGGTGGGTGCTGGGAAGGGGTTGTGAGGGGGGAGGGGGTGCGGCGGGGGATGAGCTGAGAGAGTGGAGCTGGGAAGGGGCAGGGGGGGGAAAGGGGTTGCAGGTAATAAGCCATTTCCTCAGTTCCCACCATCGACGCCTGGAAATCTCGTCCGCGTCCTTCGGGAGGTGAGCGACATCCTCGGGCGCCGGTACCAGCATTGCCAAAATTTGCAAGATGGCTCCTGGGCTGTAAGCTCCCTAGGAAGCTCCCTTGCTGTTCAACTCTATCCATGGCCATCTGCTCCCATTCTTAGTGCTTTCTCCCCCAATCTACCCTCTTAAACTGTTTAAACTCCCCTGGCTCTTTAATCAGTTCATTTTAGCCCTAACTACAAGCTAACAGCTAGTTTATGTTACCTGGGCCCACTGCCCTCTCCCAGCCATACCTGTTCTTTGTTTTCTCAATAAAATTGATCGCAGTCCGGACGAAACTGCAAAGTACAGCTGGTGATACTTTGATCTCCGATCCTGCTGTCTTCACCGTCCAGAGTGTCCGCAGTCACGACGTGCGGTAAGTCCATTGTGGAGAAGAAGGAGCAGCGGGACCCTAGGGTAGCCTTGCGAAAAGGTGCCCCGAACACCCAAAAAGCCACGAACGGCTCCTCGGCCGCAACTTCAAAGCGCCCGCGGGAGATGGCTCGGAGAGCATCCGCAGCGCACATTCTTCAAGATTTTAACAGGAAAAGACAGGCTAGATAAAGATAAACTATTTCCACTGGTTGGAGATTCTAAAACCAGGGGGCATAGTCTAGTAATTAGGACTAGACCGTTCAGGAGAGATGTTAGGAAGCATTTCTTCATGCAAAGAGTGGTAGAGGTTTGGAACTCTCTCCCACAAACAGCAGTTGAAGCTAGAACAGTTGTTAATTTTAATTCTGAGATAGATAGATTTTTGTTAAGCAAAGATATTAAGGGATATGGGCCAAAGGCAGGTATATGGAGTTAGGCCGCAGATCAGCCATGATCTCATTGAATGGCGGGACAGGCTCGAGGGGCTGAATGGCATACTGCTGTTCCGATCTTCCTATGTTCCTATGAGTCGACCAATTGGAAAAAGCATAGAAACTTCGAGGGGGTGTTTGAACACCTTGAACAGCCTTCTGCCTCCAAAACTGTCTCTCTACATCCAAAATTTCTATAGTACAGTATGAGAAATTTCACAGTTTGTAAATAGTAGTAATTTTAGTACATAAAAATGTACTTAAAGTTGTGACTCATTCGTCTATATTTTCCCACCTTGCCAAATTTCCCTTTACCTATCCTGATATCCTTATTAAAGGGTGGCTGGTATGAGGCCTCTGTTAATGCTATTTTGTAACCAGATGCTTAGAGGTATGCAAGTGCAATTCAGATTGACTTTCCCTTTGTTGCTTTGAAAAAAGCAACCTGCCTTCCTTACAGTCCTTCTTATGGATGGCACATTTGATATAATTGTAAGTTCCAATATGCTGCACTATTGTAGCTCTTGAAATTTACATATTGTTACACAGTATTACAAAAACAAATGTACTCTAGTGAGCACATATATGTTATCGTTGGACCAGTTATGGTATGATTAGGCTGTGTTCATGACTGGCAGCAAACAGTTCTGTATTTCCAAATACATGCCATTTATTATGAATACCTTAAACGAGAACTGTAATCCAAAAAATACAACAGAATTATGAAGCATTCTTTCAGTGGTCATGAAAAGTAATTGCATGCTGGAAGAAAGTTCCACATCATACAGTTCTGTTCCTTGCAAACTAAATATATTTATGTCCAACTAAAAAGCCCAGGTTACTCTCTGACTATGTTTTAGGCGAATAGATGAGATGTAATTGTGGATAGAATAAATGCAAGCAGTGTAATTACTGTTTCAGAAATTAACTGCAGCTTGTCTTTGCCCAAAACTTTTGTGCAGCTACATAATTTACTTATAAGAATAAATAATTGTTGCTGACATGAAATTTGTGCACAGTTCTCTGACCTCTAACAGCTTTGAGGGCCAAGGACAGGAGAAACCTATAAAAGCAATGTCACAAAGATGAATACCTTGCGTATACTTAAACAATACTAATACAGTGATTTCAAAACAGCAATCCTAATAAATGGAGAGATTCAAATGACAATTTTAAACTATCCAAGCTTTACTTGTGGCGGTTTAGATAGGGTCTGTACTGGGGAGGGAATTGTGAATACTGTACATTGCAAATGGAGTCTGCTGTATCTAGTATCATAGTATATCAATATAGAGATGCAATGTGTCTTATAACAGGGGATATTTGCAAGAGTTACACCGAGGACTTATTACCAATGCTCATAAGTTTTTTTTTATTCACTCATGGGATGTGGGTGACGCTGGCTAGGCCAGAATTTATTGCCCACCCCTAATTGCCCTTGAGAAGGTGGTGGTGAGCTGCCTTCTTGAACTACTGTGAGGTGAGAGTGACTGCCCTTGGCATTAAGGCAGCATTTGACCGAGTATGGTATCAAGGAGTCCTAGCAAAAAAAAAAGTCAATGGGAATCAGGGGGAAAATTCTCCGCTGGCTGGAGTCATACTTAGCGCAAAGGAAGATGGTTGTGGTTGTTGGAGGTCAATCAGCTTAGCTCCAGGACATCACTGCAGGAGTTCCTCAGGGTAGTGTCCGAGGCCCAACCATCTTCAGCTGCTTCATTAATGACCTTCCTTCAATCATAAGGTCAGAAGTGGGGATGTTCGCTGATAATTGCACAATGTTCAGCACCATTCACGACTCCTCAGATACTGAAGCAGTCCATGAAGAAATGCAGCAAATCCTGGACAATATCCAGGCTTGGGCTGGTAAGTGGCATGTAACATTCCCGCCACTCAAGTGCCAGCAGAGATCATCTCCAACAAGAGAGAAGCTAACCATCTCCCCTTGACATTCAATGACATTACGATCACTGAATCTCCCACTAGCAACATCTTAGGGGTTAACATTGACCAGAAACTGAACTGGAGTAGCCATATAAACACTGCGGCTACAAGAGCAGGTGAGAGGCTAGGAATTCTGTGGCGAGTAACTCACCTCCTGACTCCCCAAAGCCTGTCCACCATCTACAAGGGACAAGTCAGGAGTGTGATGGAATACTCTCTACTTGCCTGGATGGGTGCAACTCCAACAACACTCAAGAAGCTTGACACCATCTCGGACAAAGCAGCCTGCTTGATTGGTGCACCATTCACAAACATTCACTCCCTCCACCATTGACGCACAGTTTCAGCAGCTGAACCATCTGCAAGATGCACTGCAGCAACGCACCAAGGCTGCTTAGACGGCACCTTCCAAACCTGCAACCTCTACCACCTAGAAGGACAAGGGCAGCAAATACATGGAAACACCACCACCTGCAAGCTCCTCTCCAAGTCGCACACCATCCTGACTTGGAACAATATCGCTGTTTCTTCACTGTCGCTTGGTCAAAATCCTGGAACTCGCTTCCTACCAGCACTGTGGGTGTACCTACCCCACATGGACTGCAGCGGTTCAAGAAGGCAGCTCACCACCACCTTCTCAAGGGCAATTAGGGATGGGCAATAAATGCTGGCCTGGCCAGCGACAACCACATCCCATGAATGAATAAAAAAAGAAAAAAAAAGTCCATGTGGGACTTCATCACACATTCCATCACACTCCTGACTTGTGCCTTGTAGATGGTGGACAGGCCTTGGGGAGTCGGGAAGTGAGTTACTCGCCACAGGATTCCTAGCTTCTGACCTGCCCATGTAGCCACAGTATTTATATGGCTACTCCAGTTCAGTTTCTGTTCTCATTTATAAATCTACTTTATTCAATTTCAGATTAATTATTTTTGTATCGTTTACACTATTAGTAAGGATAGAGGGAATATTTGTAAGTGACAGAGTTGTTGTGGTGGACAAATAGGTTAAGAGTGATACAAGATTATAAAATGGATCAACAGTAGGTTCAACAGAACGAGACAGAAATTATTTTGACAGCATAGTAATCAGAATTCAAAATTCATGCATTTTACTTAATTTTTTTATGAGAACAGAATTATGACCTATTTTGCTGTCACATGGATATATAATTAACCAATGTGCTGAAAATTCTTGTTCAATTATTTGAGAAACATAAAGACCTTTGCAAGTATTTTGTCAGTCAGGTGTGATGTTGCAGTTATCCTGCTTTGCAGAAGTAATGCTAAGCAGAAAATGCTTTAAATGAAGAAAATTAGGTCAGTTGTTAGATTTCCTTATATAGCTGCAATGTGAGTGTGCATCTTCCTGCAGAGTGTAATTTGGAACATTGCGAGTGCTTCTCGGGCACGATACAGTCAGAGTCAGTTAGCATTAATGACAAAGGTCTATGCTGGCTGGTGCAATTTTATCATACATTACTGGTGGTGACCCTTTTTCTCCTTCATTGCTACTGTGTGGAGCAGTTATAGTTTGAACTAGATCAAGGCAAGAATTGCCCGTAGTTACTGTCATTATTCTCTTGAACCCTGAAAATAAGATTAAGATTAAAGGAAAAGTGGAAAACACTGCATTGCAGCTTTACCATTGTGCAGTATTGTCTACACAATAACCCACAGTGTGCACGTACCAGTATGTCGTTTATGCAGCAGTGTACCATATTGTGTATTTAATGGCATACTGTAATATATGTGTGCCTGTATAAGAAACTCGAGCAGACAAGGAAGCCATTTAATCCTTCGTACCTGTGCTGAAAATAGGTCCTTGGCGGAAGACTCTAGAGCAGAATTTTCCTGGTTTCTTCCGAGAACATTTGAGAGTCCTATAAGTAATTACCCAGTGACTTTTTAATGATGTAATCAAGTTTAATTCTGATCGCTTTTGTGGCAAAAAATCCAACATTCTGATAACTCTTTTTTATTTATTCAGTGGATGTGGGCATTGCTGCCAAGCCAGCATTTATTGCCCATCCCAGTTGCCATCGAGAAGGTGGTAGTGAGCTGCCTTTTCGAATCGTTGCAGTCCATGTTGTTTCGGTACACCCACAGTGCTGATAAGGAGGGAGCTCCAGGGTTTTGACCATTCACCGATGAGGGAACGGTGATATATTTCTGGGTCAGGACTTCATTTGCTAATTTAGTGATTTTAAGGAAATGATTCCTTTTAGCATTGGAATAGTGATTAATTCTGTTGTATGTTAAGTATAACTGAAAATATGATTTATAATAATGAACTGAAATTGAGGCCAGTGATTCTGGATAAAACTGACCAGGCCTTTTTTGGGTGTATTTCTAACTTGATAGATTTTACAGAGCAGAGTTGATTGACTTCAAATAAGGAGAGTGAAAATAGTTGAGATGATATGAATGGAGCTGGTCCTCCAACCAGTCCCAGCGCAGCGAGGCTGTGGTGAAGGGTTTAGAAACAGCACTGCCTCTTATTGGCTACAAACATGGAAGGTTGAGTCAAACTTTGGAATTTATGCACTGGAGCACAGAAATCCAGGCTACCACTCCAGTGCAGTATTGAGGGAGTGCTGCACTATCGGAGGTGCTGTCTTCTGGATGAAACGTTAAACCAAGGCCCTGTCTGCCCTCTGAGGTGGATGGAAAAGGTCCCCTGGTACTATTTTGAAGAAGAGCAGGGGAGTTATCCCTGATGTCCTGGCCAATATTTACCCCTCAATCAACATCACAAAAAAAACAGATTATCTGGTCATTATCACATTGCTGTTTGTGGGAGTTTGCTTTGTGCAAGTTGGCTGCCGCATTTTCTACATTACAACAGTAACTACACTTCAAAAAGTACTTCATTGATTGTAAAGTGCTTTGGGACATCCAAGGGTTGTTAAAGTCGCTATATAAATGTTAGCCTTATTTTAATTTAAAAAATATTTAATTTGAGAAAATCAAACAGATTTTTTAATTCACAGGGAAACCGTTCCTTTTTGATATCGCGCTAAAACAGATGAGCAAAATCCATTAGTTGTGCAACAAACATTTTAATATTGATAAATAAGCCCAAATTATTATTTTTAATTACACACAATTAAGAAAACAACATGACCACTGAGAGCTCAGGTGCTTTTCTGTGTGTTTGTAATAAGCAGGGTCTGTGCGTTCCAGCTGTGGTAGGCAGGTGTTGAAAGGAGCAGTATCTAAAGGTATCTTGTTTGTTGTCCAGTTAAGGGACACTACCATTTAGCCTGCCCTGCCTGTATCTTATCTTTTTCCTGTCATCAGTCAACCTCTTCTCTATTTGGTGAAAATGACTATAAACCCAGCTAGAAATGCAAGATACTGCAGATGTTAGAAATCTAAAACAAGAACAGAAATGCTGGAAATACTCGGCGGATCGGGCAACATCTGTGGAGAGAAATGTTTCGGGTCTGTGTGACCTTTTGGCAGAGCTGGCAAAAGTTAGAAATGTAATAGGTTTTGAGCAAGTGAAAGGAGGGAGGGGTAAGAAGAACAAAAGGGAAGGTCTGTGATAGGGTGGAGGGCAGGAGAGGTTAAATGACTGACGGTTTCATGGTACAAAGCCTGACCTTTGCCAGTTCTGGTGAAAGGTCACACAGACCTGAAACGTTAACTCTTGTCTTTCTCTCCACAGATGCTGCCTGACCTGTTGAGTACAAATCCATCTATTTGAGTGGCTCATACGTTTTTAAAAAGTTTGTATTTAAAAGATCTATTTCAGAAAATCACAGGATGATAACGGGTGAGCAGGGCCATTTAGCCAATTGGAATGGTCCGCCATCACTCCTCACCGTGTTTTGGCTGTAATTGCATAGGCATGAAGCAGAGTCGGATAAAATAGGACATCTTGCGTTATCATCCACTTCGGCTGTTAGGCCTTTTGGGTTCAGCAGGGAAGGGGGTATGTCAGTGCGCAGGTATAAGCGACATCAGCAAAGTACTTCCTTTTCTCCCGGGTCATTAGTAGCAATACCCGGGAGATTCATTTTCCACCCGAAAGCCTCCTGGACATATTTGGAAACGTTAGGCAACACCCTGTGCAATATTCCTGTCTTATGAGTTAGTAATAAGCAGATGTTTTTTGTGTCTTTGGATCTGAGCATATACTCACCAAAAAGTTTGAACCGTTGACATAATGCATGTTTAATTATGCGCAATGTTTAAAAATTAGTATTTTGCTTCTTTCTGTAATTAAGAGAACAAACATCATTTACCAGCTTAAATGTTGCTTGATGTTTGTTAGCTATGATAAAACTGTCAGATTTATTAATTGTTCAGGAGATATGACAATTTATTTGTAGAGGTCTGCTGTTGCATTTATTAATAGCAGAATTCGTCTGATACAGAGGATTTTCATTAACATTCATGGTGTGGGGCCACTTATATATTTCATTGTTTTCGAGTCGTAGTTCTAAAGCTGTTGATTTGCAATCTCATGACTGATTTATGTTCTTTCAAATTTACTTCTTGGAATTTCATTTTCAAGCTGTGGACCAATGTAATTTTGGTGAGAGGGAATATTTACTCAACTTACAAGTCCCCATTTCAACAACTGTTTTTTGTGACTGAGCACAACCAGCTCACTTCACCATTGCTTCTGTTTGGTGTAACTCTTCCAGTACTGAATACCGATACAACATGCAATATACAAATAGCATTCACGTTCTGGATGTGAATACAGATTCAAAAATACACAGGGTAATAACTTGCGAATGTCAAGTACACTGAATACAATGTACAACGATCATGTTGCCTTTGTAAATCAGACTGGTTTTTAGCCTTGGTTGGGTGGCAGCATTCTTATCTCTGAGTCAGAAGTTTGTGGGTTCAAACCCCACTCCAGGACTTGAGCATGTAACCTAAAGTGACGCTTCAGTGCAGTACTAAGGGAATGGCATATTATCGGAGATGCTGCATTTCAGATAGGATGTTAAACTAAGACCCTGCCTTTTCTCTTGGTGGGCATAAAAGGTCCTGTGGCACTACTTGAAAAAGAGCAGCGGAGTTCTCCTGGTGTCCTGGCCAACATTTATCCTCCACCCAGCACCACCAAAAATAGATTTAGTTATCTCTTACTGTGTGCAAATTGACTGTTGTGTTTGCTTACAAAGCTCCATGCTTCAAAACAATCCATTGGCTGGGAAGCACTTTGGGAGATGGTTTGAAAGTGTGAAACGCAGTATGTAAATGCAAGTTCTTTCCTTCCATCCTCCCTGCAAAATTGTTCTGTGAAAACTTAGTTCACTTTAAATTGTGGGTTGTTAATGGATCCTGTGATGAAGCTAGTTTTTAAAGGTTTCAGATGTGAAGCAAGATGTCTGTCACTGAGAAATATGCTGGCGGCATATCTCTTTCCAAGAGATGTGCTTACACTGAAGCATGTGCATGGGAAGCAAGTGCCAATTAAGCCTATTGCCCTAGAAATTTGATTCCGTAGCACTGCTAGAGCCACTTCTAGCACTCCCCAGAAAGCACCCCCCCTCCACCCCCACCATGCTGGGAAGGGCGCTCACACAGGCAAGCCGTGCATACGGCAGAAACTTCCCAAACTGGCCAGATTGTGACGTCAATTCCGGTTGATTTGATGCACGAGTTCCAAACTTGGATCATGCGGGTCCACTCAACGCATTCACTTGTCACTCATCAAAGAACATGCATTCAGTTGCAAGAGGGAACCACCACTAGTGCTATTTGAAAGAAAAAATCCATCTTATTTGTAGATAAGGTGATTTAGTCAAACTTCTGCAATTGCAAAGTTTGTGGAGTGGAGAGTTTTTGGAGGTGTTGTGTTGAGTTGCTGGATTTGGCAGGGAGTGTTGCCGCATCGTAACGTGGAGGGCAGAGGAACAGGTGACCTGTGGACACAAAGGCTGCAACAGGTATGAATGCTATATTTGCAGTGTTTCTCAGTCTGCAACACGACAGGGATATGGAGCAGAGGTTGTGGAGAGGGAAAGCTCTGCATTATACCCTTTGCCAACTTGGAGCCAGACTTCTCCATGCTCAGTGACAGTGACAGGAGGCTGTCTGGCAGGCCAGCCAATGCACGTATGATCTCAGGTCCTGTCCGCTGCCCCATTGAGGTCCTCATCTGAGACTTCTGCAGCAGAACTCGTCTGCCACCTTGCCCACTGGTGAGCTGGCAAACAAACTATCCTTTCACCCCAGGAATGGCTCCAGCCCATTCATGAGGGAAGAAGGGTGAGTTGGAAAGCAAGAAATCCATGGCTACACCATCAGCCATGCGCATCATACCATGTACCAGGATAAGGGTGAGCTGAGAGTTGAGAAAAGGCCTAAACCAAGAACATGCCGTCATTCTCTATGTTCTCAGTGACGCTGGATGCCACAGGCTCTGTCACAGCCAGTCCTATGATGCGGTAAACCATCTCCTCCATAGGGCTCAGGAGATGCAGGTGTCCTTGTCCCCCGCCGGCTCCCGGTGGTTATACGCCACTTTGTCCTGCAATAGCGAAGGCGGAATGTCATAATTGTGTTGCATTGTGTTTGGATGATGTGCCTGCCACAGCTGAATAGCTGGAAGTATGTGGTTGCATTGGAGCTGGATGATGGGCTGCATCATTGGAAGGTGAGTGAGGGTGAGGTGGAGTATCTGGATGTCATGTCTGAGTCCTGAGTGGCAGGGACTGCAGATGCATGAATGATGGGGATGTGGTGCATTGTGCAGTGCACGAGGTTGGTGGTGTGCTGGATATGAGGTCCTCTGGAGATGCATTCACTGACTTTGAGCCCCTGTGTAAGGTCATTAGACCTTTATGGCACTGCTGCCTGGTCTTTGGGCCCAGATTCCAGATATTGTTCTTCTTGGCCACCTGCACCACTTCAGTGGGTGGATCTTGAGGGCCCCCTGTGGATCCATACCCTCTCTCCTTTTGTCATCCTCCACTACTAAAGCCTCCAGCGCAACATCCATGAAGCTAGGAACCCTTTCTCTTCCCTGAATCTCCATTTGTGCAGCTCCTAGTTGCAGCCAGTGTCAGTACAGGCAGTTAGCAGCAACTCCCTTCCAATTAGTGCAATTCCTCTTTAAAAGGGGCTGACTGCCTTCAAGAGGAGCAGGCTGGTTGCACCTCATGATATCAGTGCACACTGTTGGGCCCCCTGCTGAATGCTGAGGAAGCCAGCAGTGCAGGCCCCGCTCAGGCCAGTGCTACAATCATTTAAATAAGGAGGCAGCACCAAATTTGCCTGGTACTTGCCTCAATGGGAATGGGTGCAGGTAGATCACGAATTGTATTTTAGCTTAACTGCTAAATTTTGAATAAAAGTGGATGTCAGTGGAAAGGTTTGCACTTTTAATTTCTGTTTTTGTAACTAATTTGAATATGCTTATTGTTCCTTTTCAAACAAAAGCATGAGATTCTCATGTCTCCTGTGATGATTATTTGCAACACTTAACGCTGCAGTGTCAGCTTCTCCAGTAGATAAGTTGCTAACAAGTACTGCCCAGTATGGATCTAAGCTATGTAAGCAAGGAAGACGCCTTCCTCCAAGATACAAAATCAGTGCTGAGTTAGTTGATCTCAGCTGGACAATGGAGTGGAAAATAACAACTGTCTGGAGTGACCTTGGGCAAGGGAATGTGGCCAGAGTCCTGCCTCAAGATTGCTAGCCAGTGAACCTATTGGACTTTGTGTGCCTGTAAATGTTGGGCAACATCAGGATTGAGTTCAGCTGCAATTTTTCCCACGTTGTTTAGTTTGCAGAGATCACTGCCTTGTCTTGTACTTGGAGAATAGCTATATAGGCCAAATGCCAACAGGATTCATACAAGCATATCCCAGTAATTATCAGGGGAGGAGGAGAGAAAATTGGAAGATGGGAGAATCTCTTGTATCCCTTTTTAAATGTTTTCAAACAGAATGCAATTACAAGAATCAAATGTAATTTTCAACTGTTTGTAATTTGCTGGAAGCACAAAAACAGAAGATAAAATTTCATGCAATTCATAATTTTTGGAAAAAAAACTGTTTTTCAATTTTATTTGAGCAGTTAATTTTCATTTAATACTTGAAACACTTTTTAGAAGAGTGATTTGGTTCAATTGTATTTTTGGTCAATTAAGCATAAAAGCATTACAACCTATGAAATTTCTGAAGATGTGGAGACTACAGCTTCAGCAGGAGAGGTGCTAAGGCAAGAGGCAATTCATTATTAAAACAACAAAGGAACAGATGGGAGTTAGTAAAACAAAATTTGGAACATTTATTTAAACAAATAAAATCTGTGAATATGAGCAACTTAACAGAGGCAGGAGTAATCTTAACTAGAAATTCTAAGCACTTTGACCAAACTCCACATGGGTATTAAATGGAACACCTGTCTTTTTTAATAAAAAAAAAGCAGGACACATTTTCAGCTGTTGCTCTTGGGATACAACAACAACACCTAATATTAGGCACATTACATTGCTATGATGACCAAGATTTCTTGGTTGCTCAGGTTTTCGATTTAGATGAGGATCTGAGAAGGATTATTGTATGCCTAATAGGGAAATGACTGGAAATTAGAAAAAAAATGTTACTAATCAGTCTATGATGTGGCTGTAAGCAAGAAAACTGCAATTGAAAAGCAAGATGGAGCAATATGTCAGGATTACAGTTGAATTTGATCAGAAGCCTTTGTGTCTTATGACCTACTTAGTTGTAAAGATTTATGTGCCTGTCTGCAGCTGCAGTTTCATCTTGCTAAAAAGGAAAGCAGTGCAAAGACGACCTATCTTCGGGTTTTCTATTCACTATATGTTCATTGTTTAAGGAAAAACTCCTCCAGTAGTCTTCCTAAACCACATATATAATGAACTATAAATTGTATTAGATGAGCATCTTCATAATGTTACTGAAGCTGTCTGTTTCCCTGTCTAAAAATAGGCAGAACTTAAAATATATGTGCAGCCTTATTAAAAGTTATTGGAGTTTTTTTGGAGTCCAGTTTTGGTGGGAGGATGGTTCGAAAGATAATGTTTGCTATTGTAGGCTGTACAAAAATTAAATGGGATTCAGCACATTATGGACTGTGACATCTACATGGAAGGCAGGTGAGCACAATTTCTCCCCCTTCCTATCCCTATGCTGAGCAGAGAGCCTCAAACTCTCTCCCACCCTATACCCCAGCCATGTAGGATTCTGAGACCTGCCTTCTCCATTGGTGCCTTGTCTGGTGTCCTTGGTGAGCAGCTGAGCCTGGTGGGTTGAGAAGACCCGCATTTGGTTCCCCATTGTAATCGCTGTAGCTTTCAGCAGCCGTTCCTTCAGCTGACAAAGACCTAAGCTCTAGAATTTAGATAGAGCTAAGGGATCCCACAACCAATGATCAGATCAAAGCTCTGCAGTCCTGCCACATTCAGTGCTGAATGGTGATGAACAATTAAACAATTAATCAGAGGAGGAGGCTCCAAAAACATCCCCATCCTCAATGATGGCACAGTCCAGCACATCAGTGCAAAAGACAAGGCAGAAGCATTTGCAAACATCTTCAGCCAGAAGTGCCGAGTGAATGATCGATCTTGGCCTCCTCCTGAGGACCCCACCATCACAGATGCCTGGCTTCAGCCAATCTGATTCACTCCATGTGATATCGAGAAACGGCTGAAGGCACTGAATATAGCAAAGATTATGGAATCTGACAACATCCCAGCTGTAGTACTGAAGACATGTGCTTGAGAACTAGCTGCACCCCTAGCCAAGCTGTTCCAGTACACACTGGCATCTCCTGACAATGTAGAAAATTTCCCAGGTATTCCCTGTCCACAAAAAGCAGGTCAAATCTAATCAGCCAATTACCTCCCCATCAGTCCATTCTCAATCATCAGTAAAGTGATGTATGGTGTCATCGACAGTGCTATCAAGTGGCACTCACTCAGCAATAACCTACTCAGTGACACTCAGTTTGGGTTCCGCGAGGGCCAGTTGGCTCTTAACCTCCTTACAGCCTTGGTTTAAACATGGACAAAAGAGCTGAACTCAAGAGGTGAAGTGAGAGTGACTGCCCTTGATATCAAGGTAGCATTTGACCGAGTATGGCATCAAGGAATCCGAGTAAAATTGAAGTCAGTGGGAATTAGGGAGAAAACTCTGGACTGGTTGGAGTCATACCAAGCACAAAGCAAGATAGTTGTGGTTGTTGGAGGCCAATCATCTGAGCTCCAGGACATCACTGCAGGAGTTCCTCAGGGTAGTATCCTAGGCCCAACCATCTTCAGCTGCTTCAACAATGACCTTCCCTCCATCATAAAGTCAGATGTTCACTGATGATTGAACAGTGTTCAGTACCATTTGCATCTCCTTAGATACTGAAGCAGTCTGTGCCTGCATGCAGCAACACCTGGACAAAATTCAAGCTTGGGCTGATAAGTGGCAAGCAACATTCGTGCCACACAAGTGCCAGGCAATGAACATCTCCAACAAGAGAGAATCTAACCATTTCTCCTTGACATTCAATGGCATTACGATCGCAGAATCCCCCACTATCAACATCCTGGGTGTTACCATTGACCAGAAACTGAACAAGAGTAGCCATATAAATAATGTGGCTACAAGAGCAGGTCAGAGGCTAGGAATCCTGTGGTGAGTAACTCAGCTCCTGGCTCCCCAAAGCCTGCTCACCATCTATAAGGCACAAGTCAGGAGTGTGATGGAATACTGTCCACTTGCCTGGATGGTTCCAGCTCCAACATCACTTAAGAAGCTCGACACCATCCAAGACAAAGCAGCCCTCATGGTTGGCACCCCATGTACAAACATTCACTCCCTCCACCACTGATGCACAGTGGCAGCAGTGTGTACCATCTAGAGGATGCACTGCAGCAACGCACCAAGGCTCCTTAGACAGCACCTTGCAAACCCGTGACCTCTACCACCTTGAAGGACAAGGGCAGCAGATGCATGGGAACACCACCACCTGCAAATTCCCCTCCAAGCCACACACCATCCTGACTTGGAACTATATCACCGTTCCTTCACTGTCGCTGGGTCAAAATCCTGGAACTCCTTAACAGCACTGTAGGAGTACCTACCCCAGCGGTTCAAGAAGACAGCTCACCACCACCTTCTCAAGGGCAATTAGGAATGGGCAATAAATGCAGGCCTAGCTAGCGACGCCCACATCGCAGGAACTGATAATAAAAAGAACATGGCATTAAAGGGAGCAGAGGTAACGGGTATAGGATCATTGAAGAGATGGGAGGCAGCGAATGGTGGTAACAGATGTTTTTCTGACTGGAGAGAAGTATGCAGTGCGGGTCCCCCAGGAGTCAGTATCAGGGCAATAGCTTTTTTTGTTATACATAAATGACCTGGACTTGGGTATATGGAGTGCAATTTCAAAGTTTGTAGCTGATACAAGACTTGACAACATAGTAAATATTAAATTAGTAAACAGGGTAGTAGCAGTCTTCAGGAGGTCATAGACTGGAGAAATGGGCAGATACAATTTAATATGGATAGGTAGGAAGTGATGCACTTTGGGAGGAACAACATAAGTATTAGTATATTCTAAATCAAACTATTTTGAGGGGAGTGCAAGAGCAGAGGAACCTGGCGGTACATAGCGACACATTTTTGACAGCCACAAGGCAAGTTGAAAAGGCAGTTAAGAAAGCATATGGGATACTTGGTTTTGTAAATAGGGGCATTGAATACAAAAACAAGGAACTCATGCTATACCTTTTCAAATCACTGGTTAGGCCTTAACTGGAAAATCAGTTCTGGGCAACACATTTTAAGAAGGATGTCAAAGCCTTTGAGAGGGAACTGAGGAGGTTTACTAGGATGATACCAGGAATAAAGGAGTTCATTTATGTGGCAAGACTGGAGCAGTTGAGATTGTTCTCCTTAGGGCAGAGAAAGTTAAGGAGACACCTAATAGAAGCATTCAAAATTATGAGGGATTTTGATAAAGCAAGTAAGGAGAAACTATTTACTCTGCTAAGTGGGTCAGTAACCAGAGGTCATAAATTTAAAAAAAAAAGGACTAGAAGGAAACTAGGAGAAATTTATTCACAGGGATTTGTAATGCGCTACCTGAAAGTGTAGAGGAATCAAATTCCACAGTAACTTTCAAAAGGCAATTGGACATGTACTTAAAGAGGACTAATTGACCAGGTTATAGGGAAAAACAATGGGATGTGGGACTAAATTGGACGGCGATTTCAAAGAGCTGGTACAGGCACAACAGGTTGAATGGCCTCCCTCTGTGATGCAAGATTTATCAATTCTATAATGGATATATCTTTCTAACCTTGTAACTGTAAATAAAAATGGCAAACTTCTACTAACCCCTCATTACTACAAAGCACAATGTTTGTCCTGGCCAACCAATAAAAGAGGGGCTGCCCAAGCAGTTAATGAGTGCTAATGTCACCAACCACATACTTTACCATCAGTTAGGAATGTAAATACTGTACAGCATCACTCAAATTTTCTTCAGCAACTTTGTTTGCACCCACTGTCTTTCACTTCATATAATGTAGGATCAAGAAGCAACTGCCATATTCATGTATGGTGGAACAAACACGGTATAGATGCTGCCTGCAGTTTAATTAGACAAAAGTCAGTGACCATACCTGTATATACTGGGTGAAATTCCCAGGCAAGTAAGTCAATGCATTCCTAACTACAATGAAGATGTTAAAACTATTTTAATCCCTCATTCTCCAAGAAGAATATACACATTCTTAAAAATAAAATGATTGAGGTATAAAATTACAAGTAGAATCACATCAGCAATAAGAAGGGTTGCTCAAAGGAAACACAATCTAAAATATATTCCCAGTTAGTTCATACGGGATTGGGATGAGTTTACAGTATTGTGACAGTATCACTCCTATCTTGTTTGAGCCAGCAGAAGGATGTTGGTTTCTCAGTGCCATAAAACAACAAATTCCCAACAAGTGCCCCCTCGGGGGAGCACAGTAAAATAGTTGGTTCAACACATACGTCAATTTACGATAAGATGTATTTCTTATTATCGATAATACACGATGGCTGAAATTTTGCTATGAGCAGCGAAGGAATAGGTTTTTCCATTTGCCTAATGTTCAGTTTCCCAAAGACTGTGGGCTGGACAATGGAGATTTCTAGTTGTCTTGCATCTGATCCAATGTGGTGCCCTCTACAGGAGATCTGTGGTATCTGTGAGTAGGACAAGCTGTAGGGAGGCTCTTCAACCAATCAGATTGAAGAACTTGTACTGAGACATGCAGACTACAAGGTAGGAAGTGTAAATTGCATTTAAATCATTGTACAGGAAGTGAAATAAAGATTGGGACATACATGTGGGATTAAGGGAAAGACATTAAAGAAAAACTAAAATAATTTATTTGATTTTTTTCAAACAGCAACATTAATTTTCTTCCAAGAGAATCAGACTCCAAACATTTAAAATTATTTTTTTCAGGGCCAGAGAGGTTGTTCAAAATAATTATCACTTACTACACCATTAAAATCTCAGTTGCTCCAGATTATTCAAGACTTAACTTTTTTTTATCTGTCATTCATGCGAGAATAGTGGGTGATTATCCTAAATTCACACTGTTACAGTAAATCCTGTGCAGATACCATTGGCGAGGACTGCAACAGTGCAGCCTGTGGAGAAGCAGGGTATCACTGACAGCAGCTTCTGGATTTCCATGTTTAACTGTGCAAGTTCAGACACCAGAAGTTGCTGTCAGTTTTACCCTGTAATAACGGCCATCTCTGACAGTCTCACCATTACTTGTATAGCGGAATCTGGGCCATTCTATCTTATAGTGCCTACTAGTCCTGAAGGACTGGCAGAGAGCCTGTGGAGACTATATGATTTAGTTTGAGGCTCACCTGGGTGCATACAAGGCCTTGCATGAGAAGCAAACAACCAGAGCATTACCTTTCATCGATCTAGTGCATCCTGGACTAAGGATGGCCAATCGCAGCATCAGCCACAGTTATCTCATTTTAATGTTTTTCTAGGTGAGGCTAATTGCTGCAAGACTTGAAATATATACTATTCATTAGTTATCTTACTATGGCTATATAGACATTTACACAGACACGGAAAAGAAAGAAAAATAATCAATGAAGGCTTTGGATCGGAATCAGGGAACCTGGCGTTTGTTGGGTAAATCATCAAACCGCTAGATACCTTGGTCAAATGACTATTGATTTTTATTTTATACGCAGTGAGTGTGGTCAAAACTTTTTCCTATGAATTTTCAATTTAAATTATAAATCTATATTTTTCATAAATCTTGCCTGCAAAATAAAATAAAAGGGTACTAGGTTGAAGTTTATAGTTTGTTTCAGAAAAATTATGAACTTGTTTTCGAAAATGATCCTTTAGCCCAGTAGTACATTTTTGAAATAGTAACAATAAAATTCAAGGCCAAGAAAAGCTTACACTAATATCCTATGCTCATTGATTACACAGTAAATGTCATTTAAGAGCCATGATCAGACTGAGTCAGCCTAAGCTACCGACATGCAGTAACCACTAAACTCAAGTCAGTCACTTTACCAACCTGATATGATGAGATCAGATTTTATGACACAATTATCAGTAGAACTCTGTTCTTTAATTATACCAAATTAAACTAACGATGGATAGGGGCTGAAGTATCCAATCAGCTGGAGCTAGTGGGAAAAGAACATGAGGTTTCAACCAAAGAGTGCTAATTGCCCTGTCATATGGTATAAATACAACATGCATTTTTGAAAAGCCCAAATGCACTACCTGAATAATTTAATCCACATTTTCAAGTTTTCATGCATTGGTTATTTCAATCCCTAATGGGAGCTGGAGAAACATTTTACCTCTCTACATGAAAGGGGACCGGGTGGGAAACATAAGGTTCAATAGATGCTGCACTTAGCAACAGAGGACAGGTATAGAGGAACACTGTCTGAACTGTAATATTTACACTACCACATGATTCTTTTTTGGAATGTTCACATTCTTAAGTTGTTTAACATCTTTTTAAAGCCGGCCTTGGTTAATATTCTGAGGTGATCTTTTTTCACTTTAACAAGTTTTCTTTTACAAATGTGCTGTTTTGGAATATCCTATCATGACATCATAGCATTGGTATGGAGTACACAGAGAACTGGGGTTTAGCTGGCCAGTGCAGTGAGTGTTATATTGTTGAGCCAGAATAGAATCTCTACTCTGCATTTTACTCATGCATTGTCTAACCGAGGTAACACTCACTGCCAAGAAGGAAGGTTTCATTCTTAAGCAGCTAGACTCCTTTACCATGAACATGAAATTTAAAAAAACTGAAACGATAACAAGCAAAGTAACCGAGTTAAACTTGGTTTTCAGCTTGTCACACAGCTATCAAGAACAAAGTGAGACATGCATCCTGAAGCTCTACTGAAGCCATTAACTTGAGTAGTAAGCCCAAAACAATAAATTCCAAGGTAGATACCTTACTGTCCTCATTCAGTCAACTTCTTCCTCCAGGCAATTCCCCCAAGCTGCCAATCTTAAGCAGTTAATCACACATTGACCAGGTTCCTTAGCCTGGTTACAACTCCTTCAGAAACCTTTATCCAAAATCCAGCTCCTTTTCTTATCTTTTAATATAATTCTACTTGTCTAGCCCCTGGCAGTTTTTTTCCTGCTATTGTTCACTGAATGTGTTATACTCACTTACCATAAAAGATTCCATTCAAGCATCCATCTAACTTTACCATCCTGCTCTGGCCTCTACATGCCTCTAGTGTCACAGTCCTGCCTGCATCTCAGTCCAATTATCTCCCCATCCTCTAACCCTGCTCAAGCTGAACACTCCATTTGCTCCTGCCTCCCATATATGGCACTATTTTAACTGAACTAGTTATATAGAAATAAGATAAATGGGTTCCAAGTACAATAGTATTAATGACGTAAAGGGGTGGGATTATCTAAGTATAAGCATGCTAGCATCCAGCTAGTATATGCCTTCATCTTGAGCCACAACAGTAGGAACAGCAGCAACTCCCATTTATCTAGAGCCTTTAACATAGTAAAACATTCCAAGATACTTCAGAGGTGTGTTATCAAACAAGATTTCACACCAAGACATGCAAAGAGAGATTCGGCAGGTCACTCCAAAAGCTTGGTCAAAGAGGTAAATATTAAGGTGTGCCTTAAAGGAGGAGAGAGGTGGAAAGGGTTATGGAGGAACTTTTTTCGTTCATTCTTGGGATGCGAGCATCGCTGGCAAGACCAGCATTTTGTTGTGCATTCCTAACTGCCCTTGAGCAGGTAGTGGTCAGCTGCCTTCTTGAGCTGCTACAATCCATGTGGTGTAGGTACACCCACATTGTTGTAGGGAGGGAGTTCTAGGATTTTGACCCAGTGACAGTGAATGAGCGGTGATATAGTTCCAAGTCAGGATGGTGTGCGACTTGGAAGGAAACTTGCAAGTGGAAGTGTTCCTATGCTTCTGCTGCCCCTGTTCTTCTAGGAGGTTGAGCACACAGTTTTGCAAGGTGCTGTCTAAAAAGCTTTGGCGAGTTGCTGCAGTGCATCTTGTCGATAGTGCACACTGCTATCACTATGCGCCAGTGGTGGAGGAAGTGAATGCTTAAGCTGCTGAATGGATTGCCTATCAAGCAAGCCACTTTGTCCTGCATAGTGTCTAGCTTCTTGACTGTTGTTGGAACTGCAATCATCCAGGCAAGTGGAGAGTTTTCCATTATACTCCTGACTTGTGCCTTATAGATGACAGACAGACTTTGGGGAGTCAGGAGGTGAGTTACTCACCACAGAATTCCTCGCATCTGACCTGTTCTTGTAGCCTGCTCAACTGGTCCAGTTAAGTTTCTGGTCATGATTAACCCCTAGGATGTTGATGGTGGGGAATTCAGTGAAGGTAATGCTGTTGTGGAGAGTTTTCCCCCGATTCCCATTGACTCCATTTTGCTAGGGCTCCTTTATGCCATACTCAGTCAAATGCTGCCTTGATGCCAAGGGCAGTCACTCTTATCTCACCTCTCGAGTTCAACTTTTTTGTCCATGTTTGAACCAATGCTGTAATGAGGTCAGGAGCTGAGTGGCCCTGGTGGAACCCAAACTAAGCGTCAGTGAGAAGGTTATTGCTAAGCAAGTACCGCTTGATTGTACTGTTGATGACACCTTCCATCACTTTACTGATGATTGAGAGTAGACACATGAGGCGGTAATTGGCTGGCTTGGATTTGTCCAGGACATACCTGGGCAATTTTCCACATTGCTGTTTAGATGCCAGTGTTATAGCTGTACTGGAGCAGAGGTCTTGTGTACTATTGCCGGAATGTTGTTGGGGCCCATAACCTTTGCAGTATCCAATGTCTTCAGTCGTTTCTTGATATCATGCGGACTGAATCAGAGTGGCTGAAGAATGGCATCTGTGATACTGGTGACTTCAGGAGGAGGCCAAGATGGATCATCAATTCGGCCCTTCTGGCTGAAGATTGTTGCAAGTGCTTCTGCCTTATCTTTTGCACTAATGTGCTGGGCTCCCCCATCATTGAGGATGGGGATATTTGTGGAGCCATCTCCTCCAGTTAGTTATTTAGTTGTCCATCACCATTCACGACTGGATGTGGCAGGACTGCAGAGCTTAGATCTGATCCGTTGGTTATTGGATCACTTAGCTCTATCGTTTGCTGCTTACGCTGTTTGGCACGCAAGTAGTCCTGGGTTGTAGCTTCACTAGGTTGACACCTCATTTTGAGGTATGCCTGGTGCTGCTCCTGGCATGCCCTCCGGAACTCTTCTTTGAACCTTCTATTTTCCGAATAAGTCTGTGATATGGTACTTTATCAAATGCCTTTTGAAAGTTCCTATATACATCTACCGCAGCACCTTCAAAAGCCCCCTTTGTTAATTCATCAAAGATCTCAGTCACGTTAGTCAGATATGATTTGCCTTGCTGGCTGTCCCTTATTAACCCATGCTTCTCCAAGTGAGAATTAATTTTGTCCTTGGCAATGGTCTCCAGTGGTTTTCTGATCATTGACCTTAGACTGGTTGGCCTGCAGTTAAAGGTTTATTCCTTGTTCCATTATCTCAACTGTGGAAAGCATCAATCATCCTTGATGTTTGATTTTTTAAAATTATTTTTCGTCAAAATGATTTCAGAATCTCAGAGATCACTTGATTTTGCATCCATCCTTGAAAAAAATTTAAACTATATATTAAAAAGCAAATTTTATCAGCAAAATCTGAAGTACATTTGGAAAATGCATTTTATCTAGATTTATTGATTCAGTGGACCTGCGAAATAAATTGAGGTGGAGTTTCCCCTTTGAACATTGTTCATTTCCTATGAGCTACTGTTTCATAAATCTAGATTAGATGGAGTAGGATTGAGTCTCGCTCTGTCTCTTTCAACTTGTGTTGCTGATTAGCAGAGAATTTGATCAGGTGGATAAAGGATACACAGGAAAGGTCCATTCCCATGGGGAGGTATGTCCTGAAAACCTGCTTAGTATAAATCATCATGTGGTATTTCATGACTGCGTAGGACAGTATGACTTACATAAATGAGGACGTTATATTTTGGCTGAATAGATTTTTTTTTCCTTCTTGGTTTTGACCAGTTGATAAAGCATGCATTGAACAAGCATTATTTGACATCCCTTTTTTCAGTTCAAGGTAGTTAATGGAATGTGTTAGGTAAAGATGACTACTTGCAAGGGGAAGCTGTGCTTCTTATGAAGGTAGTGAGGGAGGAAGTGGCAGGCTGAAGGATTTGAAATGTCTAGGAGCTTGACTGGTGAGTAAATTTGCAGATAAGATTTGACAGCCTTTGGAACATGAAATCAAAATTTTAGTTATTAACTGTGTATCTGCAGGGCTGGGAACTCATGGGGTTTTAAGGATTTGTAATTTCGAACTAATCCAAGGAGACTTAATTCTAAAAAAAAGTCGTGATGGATTGCAAGAAATGTGAACTGTAATAAAATGCTAAAATATACACTGGAAAACTACCGTTTCTGGAAGTTGATTTGTATTTTAATTTGACATAAAGTGACATATAAGCCATTAAAATGCCTTTTCATGGTTGCAAACTACTAGCTGGAAGACATGAATTGCTCATCTTTACTGTAAAATAGTTTGAATGGTTTTAACCCATTACAAATACTTGATAACTTGTGAAATGATAATTCTTGTGAAAGAATCGAGGTGCAGAGATAAAGCTCTGCTTAATGTGAAGTTTCTCACAGATTGTTGCAAATCTCTGCCAATTTGCACTCTAGAGTAGGACTGTGAGAGTCTGCTTTGGGTTTTCAGTCAGGTTCTATCTAAAGTCCTATTCTGTCCTCTGAGTTCTTGTTAGTTGTGTTAATAAGTAATTCAGGGGTCAGCTGTCATTCCTATAGCAGTTCAACAAGACTGAAATTACTTTTCATCCTTCAACTTGAATAGCGTCATTAAGGTGCACACCATTAATTTGAGGCTAAAAATAACCCCCAAAAAGTGGGACTGGACTAGTACATAATTTTAGAGGCCCCATGCAGTGGGCAATACATATTACATGGATAATCGTATATATCATATATATAGAGTCATTTACAGCACAGAAGACAACCCATTGTGTCCATGCTGGCTCTCCACGGAGCTACACAGTTAGTCCCACTCTCTGGCTTGATCTCTGTAGCCCTGCAAGTCTATTTCTCTCAGGTGGCCATCCGACTTCCTCTTGAAGTCATTGATTGTCTCTACTTTCACCACCCTTTTGGGCAGCGAGTTTCAGGTCATTACCACCCACTGCATAAAAAGTGCTTCCTCAAATTCCCCCTGCATCTTTTGCCCAAACCTGTATATACTGATAAATGTATTGGTAAAAGATCAATTAACATTTCATTTTAGGAGACTACATTATCAGTAACAGATTATCCACTTTGAATTACTGTGTGAATAACTTTTATAACAGTGTAAATTCACCTGTATTTTGAACAGTGGGATTCCGCATGGCTGTTCGTTTAACCCGGTAATCTGTTAATGAGCCAAGAATAATCAATGGGTCGTTTGCTTTGTTTTCTTCACAAAGCCTTTCCACCTAGGTCCATATCACCTGAGTAATGAGAAACATTTTTTATTCAGTATATTATGTTAGAAAAAGATGAATGTGGGATCCCTGCCCCCAATGCCTCACTTAACATTTTAATTAAAAGCAAAGTTCTGTGGTTGCTGGAAATCTGAAATAAAAACAGAAAGTTCTGGAAGTACTCAGCAGGACAGACAGCATCTGTGGAGAGAGAAACAGAGTTAATGTTTCAGTTCAGTGACCTTCCATCAACACGTTTTGATGAAAGATCACTGACCTGAAACATTAAGTAGCTTCTCTCTCCACAGATGCTGGCTGACCTGCTGAGTATTTCTAACACTTTCTGTTTTTATTTAAAATTTTAAATCCTTGACTGGCCTTGCCTGTCTATATCTCTGTAACCTTCTGCAGTGCTACAATCTGCACCTGCCCGCTCTCCATTCTTGTGACCTTGTCTTCTTGTGTATTCTGCCCACCATTGATATCCCCTTTGTCCATTAACAACCAGATTTCACACATTGAATTCACATATAAGATCTTTGCAGCCAACCAAGAAAGGAGCCAATACCCATCTGTAGTTCCATTGACCCCTTCTCTTAAAATTCCTCATAGCATCCATCTTTTTGGCCATGTGTTGCACCCTCCTGACACCTCCTTTGTCAGCTCTCAATACATCTGTATGCCGGCATGATTTTCAAAATTAAAACCATAATTAGCGATCCTTACCAGTGGCGTTCCCATCCCAGGGATGAATTTTAAAAAGCACTATTTTGGAGATTGTGGTTGTCCTCAAAAGTAAACTTTCAGCCTTGTCCTAAAATAGTAACTATTAGCATAACAGAAGGTTTTTAAAAAATACTTTGCTTTCATTGCAAAAATTGTTTTCCTCTGATACATTTTAAGAAAGAAATTTCAGACATGGCTGCTCTTAAGTGTTATACATGTGGAGTTCAGATGTCAGATATTTATTGTTACATGATTTTTTGTTTATTACTCCAGACTACTATGAACACATTCTGTAATCTACAAATTTGCCACTTTTATTCAACAGCATGATCTGAGCCTTTCCCCTCCTGCTAGATGTTGGTGTGATAGAATCACCAGTTTTCAGTAACTTTGTCACAAGACCATTCTTCAAGGCTATGCGATTCCTCTCATGAACCTATACCTCTATTTGTTGAATGCATTGTATCTGTTACTGTTGCACATCCAACACTGTTCCAACAATTCTGCTGGCCAACTCTTAGTGCTTTTCTGGATGAAAGTAGTCCGGTGAAAAGAGTACGCAATCATAGAATGGTTACAGCACAGAAGGAGGCCATTTGGCTCATCATGTCTGTGCCAGCTGTCTGCAAGAGCAACTCAGTCCCACTTCCTTGCCTTTTCCCCGTAGCCCTGCAATTTTGTTCTCTTCAGATAATTATCCAATTTCCTTTTGAAAGCCACTATTGTATCTGCTTCCACCGCACTTTCACGCAGTGCATTCCAGATCCTAACCACTCACTGCATAAAAAATGTTTTTTCTCATGCCACCCTTGTTTCTTTTGCCTTTCGCTTTAAATCAGTGTCCTCTAGTTCTCGACCCTTCCGCCAATGGGAACAGTTTTTCCCTATCTACTCTGACCAGACCCCTCATGATTTTGAACACTTCTATCAAATTTCCTCTCAACCGTCTCTCTAAGGAGAACAGAACCAGCTTCTCCAATCTAGCCACGTAACTGAAGTTCTTAATCCCTGGAACCATTCAAGTAAATCTTTTCTGTATCCTCTCTAATGCCTTCACAACCTTCCTAAAGTGTGGTGCCCAGAATTGGACACAATACTCCAGTTGAGGCCAAACCAGTGTTTGATAGAACATTTCATAAATAATTCTTAGTGCTCAATTTCCGATGTGTGGCAGTTAGTTTTGCTAAGTATTACAAGGTCTTTTATTTTACTTTTCTAAACAAATTCTTAAGTCTTACAATGTGTTGTATTGTTTAAGAAGCCTTGCAAATGATCTTCTATATAAATCTCTAAAAGGGTTCTTAGTGCAGTGTAACAGTGGTATTTCAGATGGCACTCTAGGCGTATAAATAGTAAATGTATTTATTCAGTACTAAACGCATACTGTAGGGAAAGAATAAGAATGGTTCATTTTGTCAAGAAGTTCCTTCAATTTAATCCCAATCATTTAGAAATTCCTAACTCAACAATAACTTGCCCTGATAATCACAATCTGAAAGTTATGAGAAATGTTATTGCACAAGTGCAATATGCTTGAGTCTAATTACTCTCTTCACTGTTCGATGGGGGTATTAAGTCATTCAGTGCAGAGAAGAACATAATATAGGCATGTTAAGTATTTGGATGATGATAGTCATAGCAACCTCCAAGCTTTTATCTTTTTAGAGCTTTTAAAATGGATGCACTCATTTGATGTTGTAATAATGTCAGCAGATGAATGTCCCCAAACAACTATGTGTAATACATCAGAAAACCACCTATTTAAGTTGCTTCTAAATCTGTTCTCTACAGCACCATATGCTATTGTCAGATTGGAACCTATGACCCTAATCAAAGTTATATGTCTGCAATAACTAGAGGAAACTTTTTATGTTGCGATATCTTGGTAATAAAAAATGATTGTGGACTGAATTTTTTTCCTTTGCTACCGTTATTAGAGCAAGTACATTGCCTCTGTATTTAACTACAATTCATGGATTATATGGCTTTAATTTTAATTCCACTGTGGTTTCGATTCTGCTTGTCAAATCCCTGTATCATAATCGTAGGAATGTGAGCTCCTGCAGGTACTTTTGGTTTCTTTTTACCCTGCTGTTAATGAAAATTAGCAAACACTATTAAAACATTTCAAGTATGTTGGATTTTGTATCCATATTGAATAATAGGTTGAAAACAATTCAACACATTGCCCCGCTATTTGCCGAATGATCTGGGGAGGGACTTAAATGGCCAGTCCTGCCGAACTTAATGGTAGGACCACATTATCATTTTTTTCCCTTACGTTTTCCTCCAAGCAGCTGACCACATTGACAGCCTGACTGATAGCAGGAAGGGAACACTTGGGAATGGTCTTTGGGGTTTGGGGAGGGGGTTGGGATAGCGGGAGGAAAGGTTGGTGATCCGGGATGGTGGGGGTGGGGTGAGGGGAGGGAAGGTCAGCACACAAGGCTAGGGGTGGAGGAGGTCAGTGATTGACAGATGGGAGAGAGAGGCTGTGATCAGCAGGAGGTAGGCAGAAGGGTTTCTTGAAACGGGGAGCATGCCTAACATATTCAAGTGTATTTATTCTGATTTCCATTGCGTTTGTACTTAAAAGCATGCGAAAACTCAGTGTGGAGAAAAGACCATTACGGCCTAACAAACTTATCCCACCGTGCATAATTCTGCCGTCTGGGCAGCTAATTTGTCTTGAGAATAACCCAAATGTATTCGCCTCTATTACTTAGCTTGGTGGATCATTCCAAGCATTTTTTTGTTCTTTTAAATAGATTACTTTCTCTGCTAATTGCTTGCTGTATCTGAAATAATCTGAGTTAGTATTATCAGTGCCATTTTAATTATTTATATATTTCGATGAGTTTTCCTCTGCTCTAACCACCTTCTATCAAGACTGTAAAGCTTAAGCTTCTCTAATCTTCACAGATCATCCTCTTTACACATGGGATCAGTCTTGTGCACTTCTGTACCTATTTTGAAACGATATTCAAAAACAGAAGTATATTTGACTTTATTTTACACATTAGTATAATTGTCATTAAAATATCATGGAGCAGCCATTTGCAATGCCAATGGCCAGCAAAAGGAGGAGTACATTTTTAAAGAAATGCTCTTCTGAACATCTCAAGTATCACAATGCGCGTACACACTTTAGTTTGTTAACAGCAGGTGAACTCAATCTTTATCTGTGAAGGATATAAACCTGGTGATCCATGCTGTGAATTTATAAGTTGTATATTGGGAACCTCCAATCTTGGTTTAATTTGATAGAGTTTTGCACTAAACCAAGGATTTGAATATCTAACACTGCAACAGCTCTTTGGAACTGGAAATATTTTTATAACACCTTCAGGACAGAACAGTGTAAACATGCTGTGGTAGCTCAGTGCTGTGCTTTAGATGGAGATTGTGCATGATCCGCCCATGTTGATTATACTGATCTCTCAAGCCAGTATAAGTCAGCATAAAACATACATTTACATTGCTAGACTGGCCAGGAAACATAGGCACAACCGAACTGTCCAAGAAGACTGATACATTACTTACTTGAACTGTCAGTGAATTTTAACACCTTCATTTCCTACATGATGGCAAGGGCAAGGAAACAATTTAGCAGATACAAGAGGTAGCATTGTACACGTTGCTGTTGTGTTCAAGGGCCATGCCAAAGGGGAATGACTTAAATCGAGTTATACTTGATTCTGGAAAATAAGCCAAATTGGCCCATTATAGTCACTTGGGACTGAAACTTCGATTAGGCTTATTAGCAGGTGCGGGGATTGTGATGTACAATTATCTCTTGCTTGGTCAGGGTGGCAGGTAACGTGCAATCTTCATATTGCCTGCTCATCATATGAATGTGGCATGTAGCACAGTGCAAAACATATAGCTACTGGCTGCAAGCTCAGCAGGGGCCAAGGTGCATGTTTGGCGAGCATCAACTTACAGCTAGTCAAGGCAGCCTGCTTCTCCCAAAGGGAGGTGCATTCAGGCTAGAACAGCTGGTTGAGCTGTTTCTGAATGAAGGAAGGAAGAGGACTGCCAATGAAGCAACAGGCCAGAGAGAAGGCTCCCATGTTCTCTGTGCCACTGGAGGCCTTAGTCCAGAAGGTTGAAAGGAGGGGAGAGGTCATATTTCTGCAGGAGGCTAGGTGGTCCTTAAGGCATTCTCTTACATGCGTGGTCAAGATCAGTGAATGCATCTTCACATGGTTCTCCTACCCACCGTACCACCAACTTCTCTTGCTGCTCAATGCACCACACCCCATCATTCATCTGTCAGGACTCATGCCTAACATTCAGATGTTCCACCTCACCCTCATTTACCCTCACCCTCACTTACCACTACTGCTAGTCTTATACCACATCTGGCAGCTTCCATATACTTCCAGCTAGTCAGCAATGACAGGCATATCACCCAAACACATTACAACACACTCGCCGACACGCTTCCCTCTCTCTTGCAGGACAAGGTCACATAAAATCAGAGAACCAGAAGGGGACAGGCACACCTGCATTTCCTGAGCCCCTTGGAGGAGATGGTGCTCCGCTTTATAGGGCCAGCAATGACTAAAGCTGTTGTCTAGTGTCACGGAGAACATTCAGGATAAGGGTATGTTCCCACCTTCTGAAATCCCACTGCACCCTCATCCTGCTACCTGGCATGAAGTGCAACTTGCAGATGGTGTGACAATGAACCTCTTGCTTTCCACCCACCTATCTAACCTTCACCCTAACCCTATCCTTCTGCATTTTTTGCTTTCAGACATCCAAGACCTGTCACCTGGCCAGCCAATACAGCCTCCGCCTGAAGGGCGCATCTAAGCAGATGCCTGATGAAGAAGCACTGTCACTTAATCTGACACTTGCAGGCATCAGCTCACATACTGGCACTGCACTTACTGAAGATAGTGGTTGAGAGGTGGGGTCTGCATGCGGTGAGGTCTGGGCTGCAGCCCAGGCCAAGGGGCAAGGATAGCAGTGTTTCAGCTCACTGGAGGACAAGGTCACAGACAAATTGTGCTGCCGAGCACTTAGATGAGGATTTTGATGGGGCAGCATTCAGGAGAATGCTGATGGGCATGCACGCAGAGACGCTTGGTGCATTAGCAGACCTGCCACAGAGCCTGTTTTCACCATCAAGGGGCATGGAACAGTCTGGCTCCAACTTGGCGCATAGCTTGGAGCTCTGCTGTTCCAGCGTAGAAGTGGTGACCAATTCCTTGAAAACTCTTGCAGGTCCACCCACGATGCAGCATCTGGTGGCTGATGTCTCAGCTTCCACTGCAACATGGGCAGAGGCCATCCAATGTGTGAGTGCTGCAGTGGAAGTTCAGACTGATGTCATGAGATCCATACTTGTTGCCATGCAGGCTCAGACTGTTACCATAATGGCTGTGGATGTCAGTCCTCAGAGGGGCTTTTTGGTCTTACAGCAGTCCAGCAATCTGTGCTCCAGCAGAGTACTAGGATTGCGGAGGCACTACCCTGGTGCAGTGGTAATGTCACCGTGGAGCACAAATCTGCTGTCCTCTCTCAGGATGACAGCATTCATGCTCTCACCACTGCCACTCCACCAGTGCCCTTGTTATGCCTCTGTCAGTCTGCCCAGACTGCTGCTGCCCATGCTGAGGTGGCACAATTTGAAGCCAGAATTTCAGGCCCTAGCTATTCATAATCAAATCAATGATTTGGATATGGGGATTACATGTAATGTTTCCAAGTTTGCAGATGACACAAAATTAGGTGGAAGTGTGAGTTGTGAGGAGGATGCAAAGACACTTCAAGGGGATTTGGAGAGACTAAACAAGTGGGCAAAAATTTTGCAGATGGAATACAATGTGGAGAAATGTGAGGTTATCCACTTTGGTAGGAAAAACTGAAATACAGAATATTTCTTAAATGGTAAGAAACTGGGAAGTGTTGAATTTCAAAGGGACTTGGGCGTTCTTGTTCATGAGTCATTGAAAGCTAATGTGCACATACAGCAAGCAATTAAGAAGGCAAATGGTGTGTTGGTCTTCATTACAAGAGGATTGGAATGTAGGAGTAAAGATGTCTAGCTGCAATTATATAGAGCCTTGGCGAGACCACACCTGGAGTATTGTATGCAGTTTAGGTGTCCTTACCTAAGGAAAGATGTACTTGCCATAGAGGGAGTGAAACGAAGGTTCACCAAACTAATTCCTGGGACGGAGGGATTGTCCAATGACATTGAAAGATTAAATAGACTGGACCGTTATTCTGTGGAGTTTAGAAGAGAAGAGTGTGAGGTGATCTCTTTCAAACATACAAAATTCTTACAGGGCTTGACAGGGTTGACACAGAAAGGATGTTTCCCCTGGCTGAGGAGTCTAGAACCAGGGTACACAGTCTCAGGATAAGGGGAAGGCTGTTTAGAACTGAGATGAAGAGAAATTTCTTCACTCAGACGGTGGTGAATCTTTGGAATTCTCTGCCCCAGAGCGCTGTGGAGGCTCAGTCGTTGAGTATGTTCAAGACTGACTTCAATAGATTTCTACAGATTAAAAACATCAAGGGACACGGGGATAGTCCAGGAAAATGGTGTTGAAGTAGAAGATCAACCAGGATCTCATCGAATGGCGGAGCAAGCTTGAAGGGCTGAATGGCCTACTGCTGTTCCTATTTCTTATGTTTTTCTTATGTGCTCAAAGCCCTGGAATGGGACTTGAACCCACTTTTGGTTCCAAGACAAAAGTGCTACCACTGAGCTATGGCTGACAACATGGATTCAGGGCATAATTCTGCACTGCAAATGCATGTTCTTTTTATTTTTCAAAAAAGTATAAATGCCTTTTCTTACCACTTGTTAGCAAGTTAGCAATTGCCTCCAAAGAAAGCAAGTCTGAGAATATTCCATGATGTAGTGTAAATCTAGTTAATGTCAAAAGTTATAACTGAAAGGTGTTAATACAATTTAACTAAAAGAACCATGAGAGAATTGTAATTTACTGTTAGAAAGATGAAGAAGATGTCTATGTTCTGTGGCGATATAGTCAAGTCAAGAATATTTTGTCACTGGAGCAGTTCGTAACAGGAGCTTGAACCAATGCTGTGTATTTGTTGGGAGCTGCAATGTTTGTGGTTAAAGGGAATGTATATATTACTACATTAGTCCATCATTTATGAATATTAGTAAGGATGTCTCTCTGCCTCTCCGAACTACTATGCTTTAAGCCTACTATAATAACTGGTCGAACGTTTAAGATGAATTTGTATAGAATGTTATGAGGATTATTATGACTTCATTAATGGTGACAATGTAGCCAAAAGCAGAAGTTGAGGAGAAGATACTGAATGAGAAAAAGTTAATTTTAATTCAAGTCCACTCCTCCTACAGACAATTACAGTTTTCTAGTCATGGATTCTATCCCATTTATTTAATCTCTTTTGAAGAAAAGTTCTACAAAGTTTCTCCCTGAAATGCCTCCAGAATCCTTCCTAATTTTATGAACTAAATTATTTAATGCTGACCGGCTGTTTCTACAGATGTCATTTCTATGCTTCCAGCAATGTAAGAGTCATTACATTCCATAGAGTATTTCATTATCTCAGTCCACACTTATACTGTAATTTTCAAGCCCAAATATATAATTCATTTAAGCAGTGTTATCAACATAGCATTGACTAGATGGGTAACCAACTTAATGTTGGTTAATTTTGCTCTCATCTTCTCCAGTTGTATGCTCTCAACTCAAGTTAAATACAGCATTTAATTTTATTCTTATTTATGCTACCCATATACTTTACCATTTGGCAATTCATACATTTCATATTTTTGATACTGTTGATTAAATTCTAAATCTGTCTTTATTCGCCAAGGGCACAATTTCTGCCATTCACTAAATTTAGCAATTAAAGCTTACCCTATCTACTTTGTTGGTTTAAAATTAGCAAATAGCAAAATTTTGGCTGGAGGTCCGCCCACCGGTCAAAAAGTCAGGAGCGAGCACGCTTCCACTGGGCCTGGGGAGCCACGCCAGGATTTTACATCCCCCAGGACAGAAATTGGCCTTGGGCAGGACTTCCGCCCCTCTGAGGCTGGAAGTCCTACCTCGAGCTGCCGGCCAATCAGCGGGCCGGCAGCTCTTAGTTCCAGCAGTGCCACCGGGAGTGGTGGCCACTGCTGGGACTGCATCCAGCTTCAGCAGCAAGCGGGACACTGGCCCGGAAAAACTCTAAGGGGCCTTGCCAGGGACAATTGGCTGGGCCCCAGCAAGGCAAGGGGGGTCGGTTGGGGTGTGTGTAGTGTTGTGTTGTGGGGGTGGTTGGACTGTGGGGGTGGCCATCCATGGGGAACAGGGTGCCCGATCAGGAGGGACTCCTGAGCCTGCAAGGAAGCCGCCAGGTTATAGTTGGCCTGCCAAGGGCCTTGATTGGCCTGGGGCAGGTGGGCAGTTTCTCACTCTCTCCGCCCCTCATAAATGTGCAGTGGGGGTGGGAAGGCATCGGGAACAGCACCCCCCACCTCCCACTCAATTTTACGCCCCCACCTCCCCCGCCACCAGCCGACTGCTGTGGGGGGTGGGTCTTAAAATTCCAGCTATCTGTCTAAGTCATATAAACAAGTAGATGCAATCTGGTTGGTGGAAAATAAAGAGTGTGTGTAAATGGCCAACTGGTATGACCATATTTGAATCTTTAGGCTCAGTTTAAAATGAGCCACTTGAGATTTGTCCTCAGAAAAAAGAAAGACATGCATTTATATACCTTTCACAACCTCAGGATGTCCCAAAGTTCTTTACAGCCGCTGAGATACATTTGAAGTGTTGTCACCATTGTAATGTAGGAAACGCAGCAGCCAGATTTCCAAACAACAAGCTCCCAGAAACAGCAATGCAATACTGACCAGATAATGTGTTTATTGTGATGTTGGTTGACAAATAAATGTTGACCAGGACACTGGGAAAAACACCCCTGCTCTTTTCAAATAGTGCCAGGGGATCTTAGAGGTCCACCTGTGGAGACATCCTACCTGCAGGGGCAGACAGGACTTGGTTTAACATGTCATCTGAAAGCCACCACTTCCAACAGTGCAGCACACTCTCAGTAATGTACTGGAGTGCCAGCCTAGATTTTGTGCTGAAGTCTCTGGAGTGCGACTTGAACCCACAACTTTCTGGCTCAGAGGTGAGAGAGGTAACGCTGAGCCACAGCTGACATCTTATGCATTCCAATATCATCAGAAACTCCGATGAGAGCTTTTCTAGCTGTGATTGATAATACAGGCCCTGTGCTATGTTGTGCATTCAGGAATGCGTCAGTACTGAAGGTGGCCTGCACTGCTCACTTCAGATGTTTGGCTATAAGGATAGCCTACATTATTCAGTTGTTTTATTTTAAGAGCTGGATGGTCCATGCTGCTCACTCATGATTGTTGGTGAAGATGACAGCCTGCGCTATTCCCTTTTGGCTGCACAGCCTAAAATGCTGGCTTGTGACGGTTGCACACATGACAGTATATTGAAAACTCATAAAACATGAAACAGGTCCCAAAAACTGACCACTTAAACAACCTTGAATTTATTCCTTGATGATGTAAGTCTACAAATTGTGCAAACAAGTAATTGCACTGAAACTCCAGTGAGTTACTGGCTGTCATAACTGGAACTGCAGCTATTCCATCATTTGCATTGCGGGGGCAAAAAAATTTGTGTACATGAAAAGCCGAAGTGGGGTGGGAGTGTTGAAGTTGTAGGAGTTATTTTCTGGAGCATTGAGGAATTCCCCCTCCCCATTGAGCACTTTGATTTTTGTCACGTCATTTTCTGTATGTGGAGTGAACCTGGCTGAGTGATATCATTCTGCCTTCTGAGTCAGAAAGTGAGTTGAGACTAGAGTTCTGGGGCAGAAACAGAGGTCAGGACTGTTTCCAGGTGTTGTACCCACCCCTGGGGGAAACAGTCACTCATTGTGATTGACATGGAGATGGGCTCGCCATCCAATTAAGGACAGTCGGTGGGCTCACGAAGCTGAAGAGCCAATCGGACATGCAACAGAGGGTAAGTAAGAGAGATGACACTTCAAGATAGCGGCACCCTCTCTCCAACTTTTTTAATCTTACATTAAAAAATAGATCTTGCAGCCAGGCCACCAGTTTCGGGGGGGTGTTGGAATCTCCTCTACAGGGTGACCTGTGGCTGCTCCTGCACCCAGGCGTGTAGGGAGGGTCTCTAGGCCTGCCTGGAGCGCTGGTCCCCCAGCCTTCTTTTAATTAGCTTGACCTTAAATGGCTCAATGAGCCGGGCCGCAATGGGTAGCCCTGCCGCCTTTCCATCCTGCATCCGCAAAAATGGCCCGGAGCCAGGAAACCGGCATGTTGGCAGGTGGGGCTATTTTTAGCTCCCACCCATCTCTGTTCCAAACCCTGGCGTGGGCTCAAAATTCAGCCCCTGGTCTCTGAATACTGGGTTGATGTCCAGCAGCGTACTTGTGTCTGATGGGTGTGGAGTGGCAATCCCCACGTTCCCACATTGTTTCTATCCAGTGTCACACCCCCCATCCCACCCCCATCATGCTAATGAAATTAAAAGGATCTTGGCTACAGAAACAATCCAGAGCATAGCCTGTTGATTGTAAAAAGCAGTGGAAGAAATAAGCTGACTCCGGTTTCACCAGGTACAGAAAAGAACAAGATTTGGTGTATTTTACAATCTTTTGGTAATCTGTCAGCTTGGCTTAGTTGGTAGCACTCTTACCTCTGTTCCAGATGGTTTAAGGTTTAAATGCCATTCAAGGATTTAATCACATAGGCTGACACCTCAGCACAGTACTGAGGAAGTGTTGCATTGTCAGAGGTGCTGAAATACTTGGATGAGACGATTTTGGAACAGAGACCTGTTGCATGTTCAGGTGAATATTGAAGATCGCCTGGCATTATTGAAAGAAACAGGAGGAATTCGCCTAGTGCCCTGGCCGATGTTCCTTCCTCAACCAATATCATCAAAAATAAATTAGCTGGCCATTTTGCTTATTTGCTATTTATGGAATCCTGCTGAGTGCATATTTGCTGCCACATTTATTTACAAAACAACAGTGATTCCACTCGGCTGTGAAGTACTTGGATGTTCATGTTGTTCAGGTTTTGTTCATGTAAATTTATTGTAAGTGCATGTTCTTTCTCAATGAAGCTACATTTGAAGCCAAAAATTATTAATCCTGAATATTTAAAATACAGTGCAAGTAAAGTAATTGTCCGAACTTGAATACAATTTCTCACTTATTTCCTTTCAATGGAAATTAACCACAAACACAGCATGTTGGTTTTTACCAGCTGTTAATTAATTCTTGACCTTATTCATCACCATTGCATTCACTGGCTGGGATTTTTCCCTCAGGGCCCCCTGAGTCCCAGCAGCTTAGTCCCAGCAGCCCCACCGGGAGCGGTGGCCACTGCAGCCCAACTTCAAGAAGAAGATGTTAGGGAGCCCTGGAACCAAGGTAAATTTTTGTTGCATTGCTGGGGGTGATTGGTGGGGCCCCGGCGAGGCAATCATGGTCGATTGGGGGCAAGGGGGGCATGTTGGGGGTGGTTGGAGCAGTGGGGGCAGCCCTCCGGGTGCCCGATCATGAGGGCTGCCCCCCCCCCCCCCAGGCCATCAGAGAGCTGCCTGCTTTTGTCAGGCAGCTTTTCTCGGGCCTGGCCCACCCAACTAGCCATAGGTAAATCCCTGTGGCAGAGGCCCTTAAGTAGCCGTTAAGTGGCCACTTAAGAGCCTTGATTGGCCTGGGGTGGGCTGTTTTTCACTGCCGCTGCTCTGCATAAAGTGGAGGCGGAGGCGGGAGTTGGTCAGGAAGGGCTCCCCGAGCCTCCCATTCCATTTTACACCCCCCGTCCCCACACCACCCCCATCCCTGCCACCTTCCAGCTCTTTGGGTGCCATATTATTCCGGCCACTGTTACTTTCAAAGCTGGTTCTTAGCACTTGTTTTGTTCATCCTGATCTACTAATCCTAATGGTATTCCACTATATTGGATTTTATTTGGCAACCAGATTAAAAGAAACTGTTGAGGCTTCTCTCGGGCATTATTGGCAATGAATGTTTGTGACGACTTTTGATTGAGCTCATACTTAGTTGTGTGCGTACAAATTCCTGCTGTAACATATGTAGATGAATGAGATGAGGACCCAGGTTATGTACCACATTCACAGAAGTAGAAATTTTGTGCTTCTTATCTTCATTGAATATAGTTAACACAGCCAGGTGACATTCCTTTGTTTGCTATTTTATCAGTCATTAATTAGGTTTAAAGTAAGCCAATTTAGCTAAAAATAGCAGCTCAGGGGATTTCTGTCCCACCATGGTGGATATTATGCGCTTAGATTCTGTGAATTGTCGTATCAGCCATGATTTACTCACTCAGCAACCCGATTCAATGCCAAAACAAATATTAACAGATAACGGTAACCTTTATCTCATTCTACTCTCATGGTCTAAGAACTGAGAATGCAATTCATCAGGGTTAAAGTATTAGAATTATTACACAAAGCCCTGAAACTAGTTAGTGAAGCTTTGGTGGAATTAAAATTCAAAAATTGCCATTCATCTTAATATTTGACATTTAATGCTAAGTACTTTCCCAATGATAAATCCCACCCAAATCTATGTTAGTTGTAGATCGGTAAACCATTCAGTAAAAAAATGCACCGCAGAGCAAGCAGAGACTTCCACCTTTGGCTTTAACCTGTTCATCTCAGTGTAAGAGTCATACGGTTTAACTCAGAATTGTAATGAGCCACCCTCCATCAGCCATGGAAGTCTGAATCTGCTGATTTTCATCAAGTGAACACTGCATCCAAAATACTACCTGACTGCATAAAACATGGATGCTGTCAGTAGTGACAATGACCTCAGGACAGTAGTGTTTTCAATGGCTTGTGTTGCTTGCCTGGAAAGTGTTTACGATGAAGATGGACGGTGCTACTATACTACCTTGTGACTCTGGGTAGCAAGAACAATCTCCCCTACTCACTTGTTACCTTGGTGGCTGTGAATCTGATGCCATGCTTTCAATGAATGAAATAGTCAATGGGGGGGGGGGGAAAAAATTGTGTGAGTGAAATGAGAGAGGAAAAAAGACCGGTGAATGAGAATATCCTGATCCTGACTCTCCTTGTATTGCTGTCTTATTGGATTTTTTAGCAAGGATACTGTACCCCTAATGCTGGCTTTGTTCAGCACAATGATACCTCTTAACAGGACTTGCATTAGAAACACTTTAAAACACAATGAGCCATGTTTTCAACTCTGATACCTGCTGATTTGAGGTAGCTGGTAACTAGCAATGACACAGTTTCATTTAGTTTATTATATTCCCCAGTTACATCTACATTTTCTGAGTAATCAGAAAAATGGGTTATTGCAGCTAGATTTATTTTGTAAATGTTCTCCCATTCAACTTTCTATCCTCCTTTCCAAAAGGTGCTGACTTGTGCTTGGATAAAGATCTACAGGTATTGGTTGTATTTTGGTACCTTACCCATGTGGTTGGGGACCGGGGTAGCGTGTGGTTCAGAACAACACCAACAGCTCGGGTTCAATTCCTGTTCCAGTCTGAGGGAGGCAATGGGAAACCACCTCCTATACCCACTTCCTTAGTCATGATTATCTCTCCTGCGTGAAGACAAAGAGCAGAGGACCTGCCCTTGGGCAGATCACCACGGCGTGGCATCTATGTGGTTCCTGAAATGTGAGTTGAGATAATGATGTTTCACCCAGCATTTACCTAGATTCTTATTACAGCAGGAGTTGTTTATTAAGACACCTGGCTGATTTTTGATTCCCCTTTCCCTGGCCCAGGGTGCTGAGGGCAATGGCAACCACCTGTGCCACCATCCTAGCTTTAGATGCGTTAACTCTGCACAGACAGGGAATTGAACAGTCAAGCTTCCTAGGCTGATGGTTGAGTTCTACAGTGCCTAGTGAGCCATGAGTGGAATGGACTGATAGATCAGCACATTGTGTGCTAAATTTCTTTCAAAAATGAAAATTTTTAAAAAGTCATCTTTCCTGAATTTCAGTAAAGCATGTGGAAATTTGCTTGCAAACTATCTGATGGACGGCTGGAAAATTGCCAAATGCTTAAAGTTTGCAATTTCAAAAGTTGAATTTAAATACAATCTTGAAGTAGTGTCAGAGCACAATGCATTAATAATCCCTTAACAGCTGGCCCCAAGTGGGCCTAATTACCTTGTAATAGTTTTGCAAAGCACCAGATGCTCAAGAAATAAAGCCTTCCTATTGTGCTGTGGGTTTACATTATGTTTCATTATCTGCCTGCTTGTTTTCCGCATCTAAATCATCAACTGCAGATATTCCTAAAAATATCTGGAAAAATATGGAAGTTTAAAAAAAAAAATAATTTTTGTAGTTGGAGATAATCTTCTTTGCAGCAGGCTTACTGTTGCAATGACCTCTAGGTCTATAGCTTTGCAGGATAACAGCCAGACTGTCTTGCTTACATGGATGAATTTCAGTGAAATATTAGTGTTTGTTGGAGAGAAATAAAACGTCAAGGTTGAATTTCAGAGTGCTCAAATTACAGTGTACTTTTTTATGAGGCTTCAAATGGGAACACATCTCTATGACAACCACTACCTTGTTGATAAAGCATGTACAATCTGTATATATATTTTGACCTGTCACTATCCAGCAACGCAACTACCTTTGAGAGTATAATTAAGTCCTCGGTGTGGTATTGCGGTTACGATTCCTGTTTCACTGTTTCTGAAGGGGATTTGAGCTGCAGTTGACACCGACTTTCTATAAGGGCTGTTGCACTGGCTAAATCTTGCACTGCTGTCTAGCGGTGAATAACTTCTTAGTGGCATTCTCCTTTCTACTTTTTAGTTGGGTGCATTTGCACTATGCTTTGCTGTGTAATTGAATGACTGGATTGCAAATATGAACAAGACGACCCACAGTTTGTGTTTACCACAGCTGTCAGCCTTAAGCTGACATTTTGTGATACACTGAATGATGCTGTTGGTTCCAAGGCTGCTTTATTTATAGTAAGGGCTGCTGACAAATGGATAATGGGATTCCCACCGTGGAACAATATTCAGCATTAGCAGCAATCTTGCAAACCAAAAGCACCTTTTAGAATTTGTATGAGAAGTTGTCAGTGTTCAATATTGACCTATGAGTTGAGAGATATATTTGTCATCCAAGAGATATTACCTTTCTTGCTGTTCTCAAAATGTCAGCTTTGAAAGTCATGGTATTGGTTTTGCAATGATAAGAAAAAGCTATCATATTATTGCCTGGCCTTCTATCTAAGAAATGGGTTGGATTCCACACCGCACCCGCCCCCTCCCCCCCACCTCCGCCTTTACAATATCCCTGGTGGAATTCTAGTTTGAAAGTTGTTGTATCCCTTTTCTTAATTTTTGTGTACTAGTTATTGAATATCTATGCAGGTATTTTTAAATTTATAGCTAATTGAGATATCCAGTACCAATATGTTGGTGGGATTTTAGGTTGTTTGATTATACTGTAGTCCTGCTTAATGTTCCAATGACCTGACTAAAAAGGGGTATGTTTGGAAGACAAAGCTGGGAGTCATTTTGATCAAGTAAGTAGGAGGCTTTTACTGTTAGCATTGAGAGAGAGCCTGGAAAGTTTCATGCTTGAAAATCTGTGCGGGGAGGAATACGGATTGGAGGAATCCTCCAATATTTTGCATTTTTAATTCTATTCTGCGCTGTCTGGAGTATTGTGCATTGGTATCTGTCTTCTTTTTGGACCCTTGTTATTTTGTTTTCCAGTAATGTGTAGTTCTTTCAATGTTGGATCTTTATTCTATACACCTGATAGCTACACACAATGACATCATTTTCAAAGTTTTGTGTGAGGGTCTGGAGAAAGGATTTGAATATAAATTTCTGTTCCGTGCAAGGCAATTTAATTTGGTGTGAGGCCCAGTATAATGTGCAAATATAAGACTAACCTTGGCCCAATTGAAAATCTTTGAAGAGGTGTTTGATGCACGTCGCAAATTCATGCTTTTGGACAAATCCAATTTAATGTTTGTTGAGGTGCCGACAATGCTGGTTTTCTGGGAATGCCATATAAATCATTCTATTTGAGACATAGGGCAGGATTTTGCTGTAGATATAATGTTGAGGCTAACAGCACACTTCGATATCTATGTAAAAATTGGACAGCACTTCCAACGACCATAAATATGTGGTTAAATATAGGAATCAGGGAGTTGCTGTCCCAGATGCAACACTCCTTCAAAAGCTGCACATTAATGGTATCTTGCTGAGAGGCTCACCATTTAAATATATAGAACAGCATAAAGTTGCTGTAATTATCTGATATATATGCACTAATCTCATCAGAAAAAGTTAGGGCTTGTCCATTCCAATGTAAGTATCCTGTTTCCTTTTAATAGTGCGATAAGTCTTAATTACTGTCAGCCTTTTTACTTTTTCTTACTGTCTCTCTCTCTCTCTCCTCTCTCTTAGTCCAATATTTCTTGTCCTCTCTTTATTTTAGTTTCAGTACCTGATTTGAGACTGAATTCAATATTCTAACTGACACTTCCTGGTTCAAAATCTGCACGCTAATTAATGATTCTTCAATTTAGTTTCGGAGATACACAGTTACTTGTCCTGTTAACGCCAATCCCAAACGTGCTTTTTGGATGGTTCACGGGCAGGAGCTTTCAGTGCAAACCCCAGAGAAATTCTGTGGGCAAGTGCAAGTGCAATGAATAGCTGGTGCTTTTGTGTGCCGCTGACCACAAACTCCAGTTCACCATCTAAATTCATTAAGGCACATGATGTGAATATATAAGTCTTTTAACTCTAACGATGACTGGATTGGATAACTCACTATAGTGATCATGAAATATAATGAGGCCATCCACCACAAGGGTTAATTAGTGACCACATTGTCTATTGGACGATTAGTGCAAATGTGGGAGTTTTTTTTAATTCATTCATGGGATGTGGGCGACGCTGGCCAGGCCAGCATTTATTGCCCATCCCTTATTGCCCTTGAGAAGGTGTTGGTGAGCTGCCTTCTTGAACCGCTGCAGTCCATTTGGGGTAGGTATAAGGTCAGAAGTGGGGATGTTCGCTGATGATTGCACAATGTTCACCATTCGTGACTCCTCAGATACTGAAGCAGTCCGTGTAGAAACGCAGCAAGACCTGGACAATATCCAGGAAGGGAGTTCCAGGATTTTGATGCAGTGACAGTGAAGGAACGGCGATATAGTTCCAAGTCAGGATGGTGTGTGACTTTTAGGGGAACTTGCAGGTGGTGGTGTTTCCATGCATTTGTTGCCCTTGTCCTTCTAGTTGGTAGAGGTCGCAGGTTTGGAAGGTGCTGTCTAAGGAGCCTTGGTGCATTGCTGCAGTGCATCTTGTGCGTCGGTGGTGATGGGAGTGAATGTTTGTAGATGGGGTGTCAATCAAGCGGGCTGCTTTGTCCTGGATGGTGTCGAGCTTCTTGAGTGTTGTTGGAGCTGCACCCATCCAGGCAAATGGAGAGTATTCCATCACACTCCTGACTTGTGCCTTGTAGATGGTGGACAGGCTTTGGGGAGTCAGGAGGTGAGTTACTCACCTCAGGATTCCTAGCCTCTGATCTGCTTTTGTAGCCACGGTATTTATATGGCTACTCCAGTTCAGTTTCTGGTCAATGGTAGCCCTGAAGATGTTGATAGTGGGGGATTCAGTGATGGTAATGCCGTTGAATGTGAAGGGGAGATGATTAGATTCTCTCTTGTTGGAGATGGTCATTGCCTGACACTTGTGTAGCGTGAATGTTACTTGCCACTTATCAGCCCAAGCCTGGATATTGTCCAGGTCTTGCTGCGTTTCTGCACGGACTGCTTCAGTATCTGAGGAGTCACGAATGGTGCTGAACATTGTGCAATCATCAGCGAACATCCCCACTTCTGACCTTATGGTTTGAAGGAAGGTCATTAATGAAGCAGCTGAAGATGGTTGGGCCTAGGACACTACCCTGAGGAACTCCTGCAGTGATGTCCTGGAGCTCAGATGATTGACCTCCAACAACCACAACCATCTTCCTTTGCACAAGGTATGACTCCAGCCAGCGTAAGGTTTTCCCCCTGATTTCCATTGACCTCAGTTTTGCTGGGGCTCTTTGATGCCAAACTCGGACAAATGCTGCCTTGAAGTCGAGGGCAGTCACTCTCACCTCATCTCTTGAGTTCAGCTCTTTTGTGCATGTTTGAACCAAAGCTGTAATGAGGTAAGGAGCTGAGTGGCCCTGGCGGAACCCAAACTGAGCGTCACTGAGCAGGTTATTGCCAAGCAAGTGCCACTTGATGGCACTGTTGATGACACCTTCCATCACTTTACTGATGATTGAGAGTAAGCTGATGGGGCGGTAATTGGCCGGGTTGGACTTGTCCTGCTTTTTGTGTACAGGACATACCTGGGCAATTTTCCACATTGCAGGGTAGATGTCAGTGTTGTAGCTATACTGGAACAGCTTAGCTAGGGGCGCAGCAAGTTCTGGAGCGCAGGTCTTCAGTACTATTGCCGGAATATTGTCAGGGCCCATAGCTTTTGCAGTATCCGGTGCTTTCAGTCATTTCTTGATATCACGCAGAGTGAATCGAATTGCCTGAGGTCTGGCATCTGTAATGCTGGGGACTTCAGGAGGAGGCCGAGATGGATCATCAACTCGGCACTTCTGGCTGAAGATGGATGCAAATGCTTCAGCCTTATCTTTCGCACTGATGTGCTGGGCTCCCCCATCATTGAGGATGGGGATATTTGTGGAGCCACCTCCTCCAGTTAGTTGTTTAATTGTCCACCACCATTTACGGCTGGATGTGGCAGGACTGCAGAGATTAGATCTGATCCGTTGGTTATGGGATCGCTTAGCTCTGTCTATCGCATGCTGCTAACGTTTGGCACGCAGATCGTCCTGTGTTGTAGCTTCATCAGGTTAACACCTCATTTTGAGGTATGCTCCTAGCATGCCCTCCTGCACTCTTCATTGAACCAGAATTGGTCTCTTGGCTTGATGGTAATGGTAGAGTGGGGGATATGCCGGGCCATGAGGTTACAGATTGTGGTTGAGGACAATTCCGCTGCTGCTGATGGCCCACAGCGCCTCATGGATGTCCAGTTTTGCATTGCTAGATCTGTTCGAAATCTATCCCATTTAGCACGGTGGTAGTGCCACACAACACGATGGACAGTATCCTCGATGTGAAGGCGGGACTTCGTCTCCACAAGGACTGTGCGGTGGTCACTCCTCCCAATACTGTCATGGACAGATGCATCTGTGGCAGGCAGATTGGGGAGGACGAGGTCAAGTATGTTTTCCCCTCTTGTTGGTTCCCTCACCACCTGCCGCATGCCAAGTCTAGCAGATACGTCCTTTAGGACCTGGCAGCTCGGTCAGTAATGGTGCTACCGAGCCACTCTGGGTGAAGGACATTGAAGTCCCCCACCCAGAGTACATTTTGTGCCTTTGCCACCCTCAGTGCTTCCTCCAAGTGGTCTTCAACATGGAGGAGTACTGACTCATCTGCTGAGGGAGGGCGGTAGGTGGTAATCAGCAGGAGGTTTCCTTGTCCATGTTTGATCTGATGCCATGAGACTTCATGGGGTCCATAGTCGTTGTTGAGGACTCCCTGGGCAACTCCTTCCCTACTGTATACCACTGTGCCACCACCTCTGGTGGGTCTGTCCTGCTGGTGGGACAGGACATACCCGGTGATGGCAGTGTCTGGGACATTGTCTGTAAGGTATGATTCTGTGAGGTATGACTATGTCAGGCTGTTTCTTGACTAGTCTGTGGGACAGCTCTCCCAACTTTGGCACAAGCCCCCAGATGTTAGTAAGGAGGACTTTGCAGTGTCGACAGGGCTGGGTTTGCCGTTGTCGTTTCCGGTGCCTCGGTCGATGCCGGGTGGTCCATCCAGTTTCATTCATTAGATGAAATAACATCGAAGGCTTTAGTGTTTTCAACAGTTGCAAATTCATTAAGATTTGTACATTTTGCTATATTCACATTACTTATACTGTACATTTTCGCTATTTTAATTTGCACAATTCACAGACATGAAGGGAGTGAAAGAGAGACTGTCTGTGAACTGTGAACATCAAAACAATTGAACAAAAAGAAATACAGGATGATTTTTTAATCTAACCCAACCAGCTGCTTATTTTACACCCACCCAATTTTTTTGTTTGAATTGACTTCAAAAGAAAATTCGGAGTAAAATCAGGCATGCTGTAAACAGGCAACCGATCCAATCCCATTAGTTTCATGCCAAGTAGGGTAGTTTAAAATGGCCCGCATTGTAAGAGTCAGCAATGCTGCTAATTGAGAAAGATTGAAAGATTGCGAGTGTGATTGTTGGTCTGGTGAATGTAAGGTGGCTGATTATGGGATATCTTTTTGATTCAGAAGAAAGGATAAACATGAAAATTATCTCGGAAAAGGGTATGCTGTTGTGATCCTTGCAGCTCTTTACAACCAACTATTTTTTTTAGCAAGGATGATTTCCTAATTTGCTTTGATCAAACGATTAGGTTTCCTGAAGTTGACAGTTGGCTTGTCTCTTTGTGAATCTGACAACCTAGCTCAAGGCTGTTCACATCATGGCCCATGGGCTACTTGCACCCAATGAGCCCATGTAATTCATTTCTATTTGTACGTTTTCATTGATTTGTTCTGTTTTAAATTTATATTTTTGGAGGTTTGAAAAGGGCTATTTTTAGCACTATTACCTCATTGGTGGATAGATCCTAATTCAGATTATAAGGATTGGTTATAATTTGAGATATATATAAATCAATAGGAACATTGGGCTGGATTTTAAAAGCAGCACAGGGTGGGGATTGGAGGCAGGCTTGCCCACAATTTTGCATCGCCAGATGTTGTGCCAGTTTGGTGCAAGGCTCCTGACCCTGAGCCATTTATGGAGAGGCTGCTTTGGGGTTGGAACGGCTACCCACTCATAAGCAGTGGGTAGTGAATTGTGGGAAATTAGGGCCAATTATGGGGCCTATTAAGGTCCTGTTCCCACGCCAACTGGGATTTCCAGTCAGCAATGTGGGCACAAGACATCATCTGGTGGGAGATTTTGGTGGGATCACATCGGGAAAGGTGGGGGGGGCTCTGCTTCATCCCACAAGAGGCCCCCCCCATCCATACCAGACAAGGGCACCGGGCCACAGCTGCAGCCGCTGGCCATCCCATGGAGGGTTTGCCCCTCCATGATCATGGCCAGGCATCTGTGGCTATTTTAATTTTTTTTTTAAACTGACCTCTTTTTCAGAGGGCGCCTCCATGTTGAGGCTCCCTCTCTCTCCATCACAAATCAGCAGCTCCCACCTCAGCCCGTGGGGCTATCCATTGGCCCTCGAGTCTTGGGAGCCAGTTCGCCAGCCTTAGTTGGATGGCACGACTGTTCCCTGCCATTAATTGGCCTGGTCCTTTAAAAATCCAGTTGGGCGTGTTCCGAACATGCCATGTGGGGTTGGGACCTAGAACTGGTGCCGACCTCTGGTTCTTGATCCCAGATTGAAAATCCAGCCCATAGATTTTGAACTTTATATGTGGCCTACAAGGCTCTGTGATATGCATCTGTACAGCCCAGGACACCAAACTGCTTGAGTATTGCTGCTATAACTGCAGTAATTCACCACCTTGTGTGATTGCCCGAATCAACTGTTCAGTTTTCAACTTATCAATGGTTACATCAAATCATTCTTGGCCTTTCTCCTCGTTTTGTAACCAAAATGACCATTTTATTCATTTGCTGTCACTGGAATGGACTTGAGTTAAAACTCAGAGGTGAGGGATTCTCCATATGCATAATGCAAGAAGGTGGATATAATGAGTGTTCTCTACTGTTACACCTAATCAAGCTGCTGTTTGCAAATGTTATTCAAATAAGTAAATTCTACTGTTTGCGGCTGTGCAGTGGCCCTGTGGCATTGCAGTTCCAGATAATAATATGATGTCTTAAATTATTGAGGTCATGGTGACATCTTAATGGTTTTTTGAGGAATAGGACCCTACAATAAGTGCTTAAATAATAAACTGATTTACATCAGAATATCTGGGTCAGAACGAGCTCATTTCATAAATTTAAAACAGCACCCTTTCTATCTTTTAAATTAAAGCCAATGGGATTCGGAGGGAAAACTCTCGACTGGTTGGAGTTCTACCTAGTACAAAGGAAGATGGTTGTGGTGGTTGGAGGCCAATCATCTCAGTCCCAGGACATTGCTGCAGGTGTTCCTTAGGGTAATGTCCTAGGCCCAACCATTTTCAGCTGCTTCATCAATGACCTTCCCTCCATCATAAGGCCAGATGTGGGCTGTTCGCTGATGATTGCATAGTTTTCAGTTCCATTCATAGCTCTTCAGGTAATGAAGCAGTCCGTGCCTGCATGACGCAAGATCTAGACAAAGGCTTGGGCTGTTAAGTGGCAAGTAACACTCGAGCCACACAAGTGCCAAGTGATGACCATCTCCAGCAAGAGAAAGTCTAACCATCTCGCCTTGATGTTCAGTAGCATTACCATCACTGAATCCCCCACCATCACCATCCTGGGAGTTACCATTGACCAGGAGCTTAACTGAACCAGCCACATAAATACTGTGGCTACAAGAGCAGGTCAGAGGCTGGGAAGTCTGTGGCAAGTATCTCATCATCTCACTCCACAAAGTCTTTCCACTTTCTACAAGGCACAAATCAGGAATGTGATGGAAAACTTGCCTGGAGGAGTGCAGTTCCAACAACACTCAAGAAGCTCGACACAATCCAAAACAAATCCGCTCGCTTGATTGGCACTCCATTTACCACCTTCAAACGTTCACTCCTTCCCCATCACTGATGCACTGTGTCTGCATTGTGTACTATCGACACAATGCACTGGAGCAACTCACCAACTCTTCAACAGCACCTTCCAAACCCACGACCTCTACCAGCTGGAAGAACAAGGGCAGCAGGTGCATGGGAACACCACCATCTGCAAGTTCCCCTCCAAGTCACACATCATCCTGACTTGGAAATACATCACCATTCCTTCATCGTCACTGGAACTCCTGCCTAATAGCATTGTGGGAGTACCCTCACCAACAAGAACTGCAGAAGGTGTTCAAGAAGGCAGCTCACCAACACCTTCTCGAGGACAGTTAGTGATCGGCAATAAATGCTGGCCTTTCCAGCAACGCCCATGTCCCAATAATGAATAAAAGAAAATTTTCCATACAGATGTATGGCGGCACAGTGGCGCAGTGGTTAGCACCGCAGCCTCACAGCTCCAGCGACCCGGGTTCAATTCTGGGTACTGCCTGTGTGGAGTTTGCAAGTTCTCCCTGTGTCTGCGTGGGTTTTCTCCGGGTGCTCCGGTTTCCTCCCACAAGCCAAAAGACTTGCAGGTTGGTAGGTAAATTGGCCATTATAAATTGTCACTAGTGTAGGTGGTAGGGAAATGTAGGGACAGGTGGGGATGTGGTAGGAATATGGGATTAGTGTAGGATTAGTATAAATGGGTGGTTGATGGTCGGCACAGACTCGGTGGGCCGAAGGGCCTGTTTCAGTGCTGTATCTCTAAATCTAAAAAAAAATCTAAAACCTACGATGAAGATGTCAGTTTAATCTATTTTCTCAAAAATGTATTAGTGGCCTCCAAACTTATATTCTTAATATGGCAATTCAGTTGACTGCATTGAATGCATTGTGTCATGTGATTTTAAATCCATCAAATGTTGATTATTCGAGTGTTATGAGCACATGATGGGAGTAGAAATTTGATAGCTCAAAAAAGTACTTTTGTATGTTTGTGAGATAGGGTTACGCTGAAGCATTTATAAAATTGCAGTAGCTGGAATCCCATTTGGCATCAACATGAGTGAAAATAATGACTTATTATGAAGCACCAGAATGCAACTAACATGAATTAAATCAAATTACTAGTGAAGCGGGTTATGATTCCCGTTTCATTGAGCAATGGAATTTATTGCAATTTATGCCTGTACATGTGCTATCATGTGTGTTTTTGCCCATGAGGATTATTCTGGCTTTTGGGCACCAGCTGATGGGGTTTTCCTTGATTTGTTATCAGTTATATGATGTTCTGGCTGTTGGTGGGTAACTGACAGGGGCCATAGCAATAAAAATATTCGCTTTTCTACAGCAAGTCCTTGTTCAAGGGATCTTAATTTTGATTGCCTGCACCATTGAAATCTCTAACCTTAGTGGAGGGATGGAGTGGAAGAAATGTATGTATCTTCTCTTGGCAGGCATAATGGAATATGATGAATGTGATTCAACTTTGTGAATATTTTACATTCAAATCTAAATACTCAGCTCTACTGAAGATCTGAAAGTAGTTATCACTACTTGTTTCTGCGAGTGGAAGCCTGTGATCAGTGGTGCACTGCAGGGATCGGTGCTGGGACCCTTGCTGTTTGTAGTGGTGTCGTAAATAGTGAGGAAGAAAGCCTTAGGTTACACGACGGTATAGATGAGCTGGTAAGATGGGTGGAGCAGTGGCAAATGGAATTTAATCCTGAGAAGTGTGAAGTGATGCATTTTGGGAGGACTAACAAGGCAAGGGGTTATACAATGGATGGTAGAACCCTAGGAAATACAGAAGGTCAGAGGGACCTTGGTGTACTTGTCCATAGATCACTGAAGGCGGCAGCACAGGTAGATAAGGTGGTTAGGAAGGCATATGGGATACTTGCCTTTATTAGCTGAGGCATAGAATATAAGAGCAGGGAGGGTATAATGGAGCTGGATAAAACGCTAGTTAGGTCACAGCTGGAGTACTGTGTACAGTTCTGGGCACCACACAATAGGAAGGATGTGATTGCACTGGAGAGGATGCAGAGGAGATTCACTAGGATGTTGCCTGGGCTGGAGCGTTTCAGCTTTGAAAAGGCTAGGGTTGTTTTCCTTAGAACAGAGAAGGCTGAGGGGAGACATGATTGAGATATACAAAATTATGAGGGGCATTGATAGATTAGATAGAAAGAAACTTTTTCCCTTAGCGAAGGGGTCAATAACCTGGGGAAGGTAAGGGGAAGGAGGTTTAGAGGGCATTTGAGGAAACATTTTTTCACCCAGAGGGTGGTTGGAATCTGGAACGCACTGCCTGAAGAGGTGGTAGAGGCAGGAACCCTCACAACATTTAAGAAGTATTTAGATGAGCACTTGAAACATCATAGCATACAAGGCTAAGGGCCAAGTGCTGGAAAATGGGATTAGAATAGGTAGGTGCTTGATGCTGGCACAGACACGATGGGCCAAAGGGCCTGTTTCTGTGCTCTGTGGCGCTATGAGTCTGTGACTATATGACACTTGATAAACAAACATATTGGATTTAAGAGTAGAAGTATGAATCAGCAGAAATCTGGGTGGAAATGAGTGAAACCTCAAACCTCGGCTCAGTTGAATCTTGGTCATACAACCTACAGCTTTTATCCGTTTCAATGTTGCCCAACACAGTTTCATGCACATTGAAGTACCGAGATGGCATTTTTCCCTAGATCACTTGTCAATTTGTTTTGAACAGCACAGTTTGGTACAGGCAATCGTCCTATTGTGAGCAGTTGTATATTTCCACAAATGGTGCAACAAGCTGCCAGTCTCCTTCAGTAAATCGTAGATTGCCAACTTTCTCAAAATATTTAAAAACCAGGCTTCACATTGCAGAGGAATTGGCATCAAGCCCCAGCAATCGAGATTGCCACTCGCAGTGGGAACAGCAGCGCTGCATTCTGGGGACAGGCCAGAACTTGATTCCAGAGTTATATCGTCACCTCAGCAAAGTGGAAACCATTTTGCAATGACGCAAGTGAGACAATATAGTGACACCTTTGTATTTATCGAGGTGCACTCACAATTTGATCCATCAAAAAGAGAAAATAAAACCATTCACCAGCAAGTTTTGTAGTCCTGTGTTTGTTAGCAGTAATATCATTTGTAAATGGTTTGACTGAGAATCCTGCAGCCATCTCCTGAAAATGGCTAAAATAGACACTAATCCATTGCCTCCTCATTCTGTAAGGATGGTTGAACAATTTGGCAGAATATTAGAGGAGTAATTGCCCTTGGACCCAGCTCATTATGGCAAGATTGGGATGGCCACCTGTCAATTGTAATGATGGGACATAAGGTCACATTTCATCAGATTACCAAGTGGGCACTGTTTATGATTCATTCTAGATGTAACTAGAATGTAGCCGATTTTGGGAAGCAGCTGGGTCACTAGATTTGCTGCTTATGAAATTGTGAATGAGGAGCACTGCCTTCAACTCACTGTTCCTGTTTATGAAGCCATACAAAGAGGAAGTAATTTCCTGACTATAAATATATAATGTGTGTTTATGTGTGATTGTGTGTGTGTGTGTGCGTGCTGACCTTGGAACCATTCAATATATTAATTGCTCCTTAATTTCTCTATATGTTGAATAAAATACTAGCAATACGAATGAGAAATAATTGAGTATAAAACTCTGCATTCCTTAAAGATTTAATTGAGAGCTTTTATTTCCTTGAGGAATAATTTAAAATGATCTGATCAAGGGATTGTGCGAGTTCTGTGACAAGTCCCTATTCTGCTGCTGCAGCCTCCACTGACATCACTGTGTAAGCTCTGCCGTGCAAGTAGAAAAAGGTGCATGGGTGAAGCTTTCTGGTGTGCAGTCAGTTAATGTGTGCAAAAGTTCGTTGGTGCCTATTATACTGTTATTTAAAAGCCATCTGAGGAGTGGAGGAGCCTTCTTGATCTGATCACGCAATGGTTTATTTATACGTTTCCACCACTGAAGGTTTTATGATTAGACAGCAACCTGCAGACACGGTTAATTGAACAAAAGGCCATCATTCACTGGCACGGAGATCAGATTATAATGTGAACTTCCTCAGGGAAGCAGATACAGTTCCAATTAGCCGACAGATTTATTTTTATTGTGAAGGGCTACAGCACCATTATATTCAGTGCCACTGTTAAAGCTATTTGTAAACCAGACAGCAAAGAAGACCACTTAATGTTGCCAAGTGGGGAATGGCAACAGTGTAAACAGGCTTTGAATTGTGTCAGTCAGTTTCCTGCTTGTGTTTTCACCTACACATCATGACATTGAATTGCATTTCAGGAAACAAGTTTAATTATGCAAAAAAAAAATAACAGCAGCTTCTTATTTTTGCATAAAGTTCTACTTAGTCTTTATGGTCCCTTTCCCCACCATTGTTGGACAAGGAGTGCAAACACTGTTGGCACCAAAGTAAAAATAAGTAACTCTTCTGTGCTGAGTCATAGATGCACTGGAAAGTGTGTAGAGTATCTTTCAGTTGTGTTGAAGCACTGTAGATAGAACTGCTTGTATTTAGTATCAAGTGTTGTTAGTTAGTAAGTGTCTGCAAGATAATAAAAATATCTTCTCTATATTTTCAGTTGTGTACACATTTCCAAAAAGACCCGCCCAGAGGTTTCTTTGGGGTTCTAGAGAATTGCTTTTTTCATTCTCTTTTTTTTCCTAATTCTGTGGGCCACTGCTCAAGGGGGTTGGTCATCCACCCCCACCCCCACCCCCACCCCCATCTCCCCCTTAACCCCTTCTGCCTTGTAGCTGCCTTTATAGCTTGATGATAGTTGCCTTGATTACTGTATTATGGGAGGAGGGGTGTTGATGAGTACCAAGCATCTACTGTAAACGCAGCAGTAGGTTCAAGCTTCATAAGTTGTTGCATATTTTTTTTGATACTGTTGAATTTTATAGTTGGTGGCTATGTTGCTTCTATTTAACCCATCCTTTCTTTCTGTGACTTGGTTTGCTCTTGTTCATTGGTATTAAACTGCTTCATGAGCAGTTATTCTTAATTTGTATATTAATTTATTCTTAATTTTGTCTGCATACAAAATATTAAAATATATAATGTTTTTGAAACAGTGGCACCCAACACTTTCAGTTTTACCCGGCAGAAATGTGAAACGTGTGTGTCTGTGTATCTGTCTTTGGTGGGAACTACACTAACAGTGACCTAATTTCCAAAGTAACCCATTGATTGTAAATCACTTTAGGATATTCTAAGTATGCAATCAGGTGCTATATAAATGGACGTTTTCTCTTTTTTACTCTCTCTCTCTCTTTCTCATGAAAACAGACTGCCTTTGAATTTTTTTCCCTGTTGAAATCCCACTGCTGTCTTCGATAATAGAAATATGGCCTAGATAACCAAATGATCTGAAAATGTCTCCACAAGTAAGAAATTCATAGTCTATTTGTGAGTTATTGGGTCAGCTTCATTACAGCCTCTGGAAATATTAGCGTGTATACAGCAAGATGAGAAAACTGAAACAGTAATAAGTTCGAGCACATGTTTGCAGAAGAAAAGACTTGCTTTCATCTAGTGCCTTATATCACTTGAAAATCCTCACAGTGCTTCACATAAGCTACTCTTCAGTATATTGACTCTTGTTATGTAGGCAAACATGACAGCCATTTTGTTCACAGCAATGAGATGGATAACGAGTTTGGTTTTGATATTGATTTGAGGGCGACCTGATGAATGGTATCTTTGACAGTGCAATAGTTCTTCAATACTGCACTGGAGTGTTGGCCTAGATTTTTGTGTTCAAATCCTAGATTGGGTCTTAAGACCCTTCTTCGGAACTCCGTGTCACTGACCCGAAACGTTAACTCTGCTTCTCTTTCCACAGATGCTGCCAGACCTGCTGAGTGGTTCCAGCATTTCTTGTTTTTATTTTAGATTTCCAGCATCCGCAGAATTTTGCTTTTATGATTTTAAATTACTCTTGTGAAGTATATAAACAGCCACTGTTGCCATAAACAATGAACCAAAAACTGAATGACATTCCTATGTAAAGTCCATACATGGAGTGCTATATAATCTTCCTGGCTGTCTCCTTTCTATGTCTACTTTCTTTTAACGCCTGTCTCTCTCTCTATGAAAAATAATGTTTATAACTGTTTGAATGAAGCAACCTGGATGTGAGAGAGAGATGGCCTGCAGTAATCTTCATTAGACATGAAGTTGCAAATGGATTCTATTGCTGAACAGCAAAAGGTACCCCAACATTGTCACTGACACTACCTGGTCCTTGCAGCCTCTCATTTCCTTTGTCCCTCTCTCTGTCTGTCTGTGTCTCTGGGCTGGGTTTTACCAGCTATTTTGAGACAGGCTGGGAAGCAGGAGGGCTGGTAATCTGGCAGAGGAAGGCATTGGGAGGAGAGCCCGACGTCTTCCTGCCGCCACAGTATGTTACTAGCACGGGAACCTCAGCAGAGTGGCTGCCCATTGGACGGCCAATTAATTGCCCATTTGGGGGTACCTCGCACCCCTGCCGGCATTTTATCGGCGTTGGGAGACCGCCAGGTCAGCCCTGGCAGTCTCCCAGTGGGTTCCTGCAGGAGGGGTCGGGGGCCCGGGGGGGGGAGGGGGGCTCCTCCTTAATGGTCGTTCCATAACCCATAGAGGAACCCCTCAATGGCAATGGCCACCCTTGTGGTTAAGGCGTTGGGCCTGGGCTATGTCCCTGCCCCCAATTGTCAGGGCCTGCCTGTCTTGCTCAACAAAACTTACCTCATCTTTGAGGGCATCTCGGCATGGAGGCACCCCCTTTTTTGGTCCTGTAGCCTCTGTAGTGGCCACCGCAAACAGTGGTACTGCCAAGCTGCTAGCCTTCTGATTGGGGTCGCTGTCAAGAAAATGCTGCCCGCTGGTGCAGGGTCAGCTACCGCTTTCAGTCCCAGCAGCGGACTTCTTCACTTTTGAAAAATTCAGTGCTCTCACTTTTTTTTCTCTTTCTCTCTCTTTCTCTCTCTCTCACCCCTTCCACACCAATCACTTTATCTATCGTGGAGGATAAAAAGCTAATTTAATTATGCTATGATTTGAACCCCACAGGCTCCATAGCTATTGAACCAGCTTACCTACCCGACAGAACTCCAGGGCAAGTTTCCTTTCCTTCCCTCTGTGATTTAACAATACTTTGTACAAAATAAAGATCACTGTCGAATCTCCATTTTTTTATGTCCAGAAGAAGCATCTAATCCTAGGGATTATTTTTTTTTTAAATCAGCAAAGGTACAGCTATCAATAGAAGTTGACTCTATGTAGTTAATAACACAGGTTTAGTAATTCTCGAAGCTGCTGTCAACACTGATAGATTTGCTGAGGGCTGTGAAATTAACCAGCTGAAATGAGTAGCTTCATGATAAAGGGAGCAATATGTCTTTATCTTTTCTGTTTGAAAAAACTTCACAATTAATTGATTGAACTATTTTTTCCTCTGTCTTGAATTTATATACTTTTAAACTGATACATGGATTAATCACCATGTCTGGAATCACTCACCCAGACTCTCCAATAAATCTACAATGATCTGATTTAATGTTCATTGTACTGCTAACTGTTCATAGTTCGAAGTCTGGCAGAAATTCCGAAACGTTTGAAACAAGGTGGGGAGTTTCAACCTGTCAATGTGGGGAGGTTTCTATGCTGGTGACTGGTTAAAGCAGCTGAAACCGCCGGTGTGCGTTTAACCTGAGTGTGTTCTTCAGCGTGCAGGAAACCCCTGGGACAGACTGGTCTGCTATTTAAATATGTTAAATGATCAATAGCTGTTCTCTAACCCTGGATTTTGAATTTAGCTGTGTGTGCACAGGTTTGCCAAGCTTCCTAGAACTCACCAGCTTGAACAAGGTGAGAGGACAACAGGAACTGATGGGGCTGAGCAATTAACAGACAAGAAAGGCTTAAAACATTGAAATCCGACACCTGCTTCCTTGCCTAAGTAAAAGACCTTTGCTCACGGGACTTGCTATGAGACTCTGCTTTCTCTGTTTTGGAGGTAATTTCCAATAATTTGGAGGTCATTTCTGCTACCTTGGAGTTTTTTGTCTTTAATCCACACTTCCCAGTTGTCAGCCTTCACTGCAGCATGGGAGCCATGTATGCAGCTCCACCTTGGACCTTAGATGAGGAACAAGAGCTTCAGCAGCAGCAAACCAGCAGCAGAAGGATCAGTAGCAGCCTTCTTCTCAACCACCTGCCATTCCACAGGAGAGAGAAAATCAACGCAGAGCTCCAATGCAGAATATGAAAGCAAAGGATAAGCTTTCTGGACATGACTGAGCATCGGTGCCTCAGGAGGTTCAGAGTTTCACATCAGGTGGTTGCTGACATTTGCGGACTTCTGGAAGAAGACCTCCTGCCACCTGGACCGGTGGGCGCACATTTCCAGTGGCCGTCAATTTCGCAACAGGCCTGAATTTCTTCACTTCCATCTCTGTCCAGGGATCTGCAGCTGATATTTGTCCAACCTCACAAGCAGTTGTGCAGAAGTATATCTCACAGGTGAACAATGCTATATTTGCCAGGGCCGGCACTTCTATCCACTTCGCTACTGATGAGTCCAGTCAGAATGAGAGGGTGCTTGGATTTGCTCCTCTGGCTGGATTCCCACTGGACCAGGGAGTCATAGATTGCATATGTGGCAATCAAGGCATCCTCAGATCATTCAGGAGTATTCATCAACTGAATGAGGTTCACTCCATCAATGTTCAGCGGGTCTGCAACCACTAAAAGTTCATCCTGCATGTCTGTGCAAGATACCCAGGAAGCTGCCTTGATGCTTTCATTCTGCACCAGTCAAATCTGTCACAGATATTCACACCTTGAAGCAGAGTCAATGGACAACTCCTTGGAGACCAGGGCTACACTTGATAGATGTCGTTGATGATACCAATGAGGAGCCCAAGTACAGACGCCCAGGAAAAGTACAAGAGAAGCCACATGAGCACAAGAATTGTCATTGGGCAAGGAATCAAGATGGTGAAGATGTGTTTCAGGTGCCTGGAAAGATCAGGGGGAACCCTTCAGTATACACCAGGAAGGGTGTCCAGAATGATAATGGTCTGCTGCACCTTGCACAACGGGGTGCAGCAGAGAGGACTGGACCTGCAGGAGGATGAAGTTGATGCATGCTGTCCATCTTTGGAGAAGGAGGAGCCTGATGTGGCGAGGGTTCCTGCAGCCGCTCACTTAGCTGCCAGGGATGTCCTGCACAAACTGATTCAGGCATGTCTCAGTTAATCTAAGGATATGCAGCTGTCTGGCACACCAATTTTGAACCCACTGTGCCTGCACACCCCCATCCCCCAAGCCCCTAGCACAAAGCAGTCCACAAGCAGCAATTCATCCCTCTCACAGACGCCTATTGATTGTCTTTAACTCTTGTCATACTATTCTTCACAAGGCAGAGGCCACTTGGCAGGTGGCAGATAAAAATAGGGAGGATGGGCCAGGGGAGCTTTGAAAGAAAGTTTATGGCTCAGGTCATCACACTTGTTTCATGTTTAACAGTGTTAAACAGTGAAGTGAATACCCCTGTGCAACTACAAATTCTTTCTCTTTCTTTTTCTGCTACTCTTACCTGGTGTAACCCCTGTGGCTTCAGCAGAGCTTGAAGTGAGCTGCTCCTATCCCTGCTCTCACTGCTCAGATGCTTTTGGCTGACTTCCTTTGGGTTTTGGAGCCCGTGAGGGCCCCGCCAAGACTGCCTCACCTGCACCTGTGCAGGGGCAGACTCTGCCATCGGGACAGTGAGCAGCATGTGACTTATGGGGGGAGCCAAGGAGTCAGAAGAGGAAGCACTTTGAATAGAGACCCTACTTCCATGTGTAATTTCTCCATCTTCCCTCTGATGGCTCACCTGCACTTCCCTGCTAGTCAATAACTGAAGAACATTTTGCTGCACTTCAGTGAGGAGCTGAATGGCCAAGGCAAGGCTTTCCTAAATCCTGCTTAAGGCAGCAGCCTCAATGTGCAGGCCATTGGTGAGCATCAGTATGTACTTGGTACATTTGTGGAGGGTCAGTCTGAGAGATGCTTTCAGTAAGATGAGGGCCAATATCAGTGGCGGCTGGTCAGAAGGGGATGTGAGGAGGTGCCTTTACAGAGGGGGATGGGTGCATCTACAAAGTATGCTGGTTTGAGGAGTCATGTTCAGGAGAAAGATAGGGAAGGCAGAGTGAGGGAGTTTGCATCTGAATGTGCCATGCCACTCACCTTTCCTGCCCTGATCAGGTCATTGAACCTCTTGCACCACAGTATCCTGGCGTTTGGCACCACACTTCTGCTGTTGACCCCCTTGGCCACATCCAGCCACACCTACTTGTTTTTAGTTGTAGATTTCTTTCTCCCTTGCATGAGGAACAGAATCTCTTTGCGCGCCATTATAGCCTGCAGCATCCAGGGGCATATTGTTGAAGTGTGATGCTGGCTTTCCACATTGAGCCTCCATCTGTGAAATTCATGGTTTTGTCATAACACAACTACAGTTTTTCAATTCTGACCCTTTCAGGGTTTCTTTAAATAGTGGAGTGAGAGAGACTGATGCAGATCGTCATAACATCTCTCTCTAATTGGTTGGGAAACCTGGAAGTCAGATTCAAATGCAATGGCTGGGTTAAAAAGCCACTGACAAACGTGCTGCTGATATTTCTGGGTTCCTGACACGCTGTCAGCCTCCCCCATTGCAAACAGGTCTGAAAGTTACAATTCATTGCAAGATCTTTTGAATTATGGTTTCAGCAGCCCCAATATTTGAATGTATGCAAATCTGATGTCCAATGCCTTAAAAAGTTAGCATGCAGGTCCTGAAAGTAATTAGGAAGGCAAATGGAATGTTGGCCTTCATTGCAAAGGGGAGGGAGTATAAAAGTAGGGAGTTCTTGCTACAACTGTATAGGGCATTGGTGAGACCGCACTTAGAGTACCACGTACAGTTTTGATCTCCTTACTGAAGTAGGGATATACTTACATTGGAAGGAGTTCAGAGGAGGTTCACTAGGCTGATTCCTGGGATGAAGGGGTTGAATTTATGAGGAAAGGTTAGGCCTATACTCATTGGATTTTAGAAGAATGAGAGGTGGTCTTATTGAAACATATAAGATTCCTAGGGGGCTTGACAGGGTAGATGCTGAGAGGATATTTCCCCTTGTGGGGGAATCTAAAACTAGGAGGTACAGTTTAAAAATAAGTAGTCTCCCATTTAAGATGGAGATGAGGAGTATTTTCTTTTCTCTCAGAGGGCTGTTTATCTTTGGAATTCTCTTCCCCAGAGAACAGTGGAGGCTGGGTCATTGAATATATTCAAGGCTGTGTTAGACAGATTTTTGAACTACAAGGGAGTCGAGTGTTATGGGGGCCAGCAGGAAAGTGGGGTTAAGGCCACAATCCGATCAGCCATGATCTTATTGAATGGCACAGTAGGCTCAAGGAGCCAAATGGCCTACTTCTGCTCCTATTTCTTATGATCTTATTAAAGCCTGAAGGGGCAATGTAATGATGGAAGTGTCTATGAATGTCAGAGAAGATGGGCATAGTCTTGTTTCCCTTTCCCTCCACCAGAGAGGGAGCGCATACAATTGTCTACATGTCATTAGACTGGCAGGGAGGGCCGCCTACCATAAGATCCTACAAATGATAGAAATGTATGATGAAATGTAAAAGTTCTTAGTTTTGGGATCCTCATTTTATGAAGCGTTTATTCTCTTGCCTCTTTCCTGCACTGCCATTCCTGATTTAGGCTGTGGATGCACATCTTCCTTTTTTGCTCTTAAGGACATGGATTTATGTGTCTGTGCATCACTCATCTGGTTCTCTCCTCCCTCTGCTTGGTACTCAGTTGAATTCATGGGGATTTCGATGTATGGGTAGATGCAATGTTCAACCTCTCCATCATGTAGCACATCTCCGTGTACTATTTTTCTATACTGCCCATTGGCAATAATTTTGCCTGTTGTGTAGCCACAGATTGCTGCCTGCCAAGCCTTCCAGGATGGCAGGAAACTTATGGTGGAACATTGGAAGTTATTTTGCACAGCAGAGCATTTTTTCCGCCTGCACAAGGTTCTACCACTTTCATATAAAAGTCACAAAATCTTAGTTGAGTTATGTTTGTGCTTTGATTAATAAGCTAAATGCTGATCCATAAAGAATATTGATTTTTTAAAATTTGATTCTATGATTGATTCTTGTACATACTGTCATTCAGATGTGCGAAAAGCTAATTGTGAAGCAATGCAGCTTGTTATACTGGTAATATTTGAGAACAGAATCTATTTTGGTGTAATGGGGCACTGGCTCCATGAAAAGGAGCTTGGCAATTTTATTTTGTTTGTTTGTTTAAAAATGAATAATGTGATCAATATTATTCAAACATATCCTGTCTCTTGGTCGGGACATCATTTTGATGAAAATGACACTTGGCTTGTGTCTCCTCAGAAACATGAGTTGTTTGCACACAAGATTATATCCTTCAGATACTGTAACCATTTAAAAACTGTAACCTTCCATTTGTACGGCATGAATAATTAAACATTCAGCAATCCCATGCCTCTGAGTTAACACAAGATTGCCAACATCAGGGTAGCCTTCTACTAATGATTTTTGTGTTCTCATGACAATAATTTCACAACCAGAACCAGATATGTTTCAATTAAAATTGTAACTTTTCATTCTATATATAAATAAACACCTCCTACATCCCTTTTTTTTTGTTATTACTATATGTATAACATATAGTTATGGGCGGCACAGTGGCGCAGTGGTTAGCACCGCAGCCTCACAGCTCCAGGGACCCGGGTTCGATTCCTGGTACTGCCTGTGTGGAGTTTGCAAGTTCTCCCTGTGTCTGCGTGGGTTTTCTCCGGTTTCCTCCCACAAGCCAAAAGACTTGCAGGTTGATAGGTAAATTGGCCATTATAAATTGTCACTAGTATAGGTAGGTGGTAGGGAAATATAGGAACAGGTGGGGATGTTTGGTAGGAATATGGGATTAGTGTAGGATTAGTATAAATGGGTGGTTGATGTTCGGCACAGACTCGGTGGGCCGAAGGGCCGGTTTCAGTGCTGTATCTCTAATCTAATCTAATCTAATCTTTTGAACAGTGGGAAGTATCTCTCTCTCTTGCTCTCGCGCTCTCTCTCTCTCTCCCTGTTTAGAGCTGTCTGGACAAATTTCAAAGGTCTGATACTCTCCAGGGTTGGGATTAAACCTGAAGACACATCTCTGTCCACACATGTGGGTGCAACCCAGAAAAAATGCACAAAAGAGCTCAAAAGCCAGTAGTTTATTGATGGAATTAAATCTGGGGTGTAACCTGGCCTGAAACTAATCTTGCACTGAGAGCTCATCAAAATTGGCACTAGTTGCAGGATTCAAATAAATCCAGAGTGACGATGAGTTCAGGAGTCAGAAAGCATAGGACAGTGCAGGTTCAGCACTCTGATGTCCTATTAAATAGTTCTAAATATATCAGTAAAAATGATAGCTGGCCATAAAGATCCTTCTAATGCCCATCACTGACTTTGTACCACTTTTTATGGTGCCTTGCTTTTGTGCATTCTTGCAATTTACTGGACCAAGCAATAACAGGGAAAACATTCTATACCATTAGAAATGTATAGCCATAATTTATTGAAATCATACCAGGGCCAGCTGCAGAAATATTTTCTCCCAAGCAGTTCCTTGAGTGCAGCAAATACCAGGCATATGTTTCACAATAATGTCATCCCCAGAGGTATGTATTTATTTTTTCAGCCTTGATCTTGTCTGGTGTGAAAGCCAAAAGCTCACTCTGCTGAAATGAAAAGTAAACAGTTGAAGATGCAGTCTTTATTGAGACAACTGGCATGATGCTGACCGTCTTTCCACCCAGCAGCAACGAGGACTGTAGTTTCCAAATATTGTTATGATCGAGGTGGGAGGAGTGCACTGTTTATTCTAGTCCCACTTCTCCAACATATGTTTACATTTTTTACCACTTACCGATAAGGTCAATCATTGACTCCATTTTTATTCCATAAATAATAAAACCTAACAACCAGGTTTCTTGAATAAGCAACAAAATTATCAGTTTATTATCAAACATGTCTTAATCAGTAATGAAGCAAAGTGTAAACACACAGATTGAAGTATAACAGTTCCCTTTTTACCTTAGCCCCTCACATTCTCACACACATCGGTTAACGGGAAAAATAAAAGGGATTTTTGTTTAGAGCTCTGTCACAAAAAAACGAACACAAAAAAAAACACTTAGGCTGAATACTTGCTCATTCCTGAAGAAAAAAGAGAAGATATGGAAATATGTCTTTTCTTGTGGTTTGGCGTCCCAAATGCATACAGACGGCTGTCACCGGGATTTTACTAGAACAGTTTTTTCCAGGCAATGTTGAAGATCAGTTTCGGTAGGCTTTCCAAGAAATGCAGCTACAGAAGTTTCAGATAGGCCACACAACAAAAATGCGGCAACAGAGGTTTCAGTTCCCACACATTTGATACGCAGGGCGGCACAATGGCGCAGTGGTTAGCACCGCAGCCTCACAGTTCCAGCGACCCGGGTTCAATTCTGGGTACTGCATGTGTGGAGTTTGCAAGTTCTCCCTGTGTCTGCGTGGGTTTCCTCCGGGTGCTCCGGTTTCCTCCCACAGCCAAAAAGACTTGCAGGTTGATAGGTAAATTGGACATTATAAATTGCCCCTAGTATAGGTAGGTGGTAGGGGAATATAAGGATAGGTGAGGATGTGGTAGGAATATGGGATTAGTGTAGGATTAGTATAAATGGGTGGTTAATGGTCGGCGCAGACTCGGGTGGGCCGAAGGGCCTGTTTCAGTGCTGTATCTCTAAATCTAAATCTACAGGAGGAAAGAGATGATGCATTGGGTATGCCGGGTTCCTTTCCAAGAGAGGGAAAGACATGAGCTGGGTTTCTTTGGCAGACAAAATCCAACTGTCTTTTGTAACAATTCAAAGTAAACCAAAAACATTCCGGAGGTCAAGCCTCCTGACCTCTATAAATCTTGACCTGTCACTTCTCTGTAAACATCTTCTCCAAGTCAAAACAACAAGCTCCCTACTGGTATTTTATCTGAAAACAGGTGCCTTCCAGTTACAAGCCAAGTCCAGGAAGCCTTCTGGTGACCTCTTTTTAAAAAGAAAACACAAAATTCAGCATCTCCAAGTTTCCAGATGAATCAGTGTCCATAATTCAACATTAAGTCTTTAAAAACATATTTCACAAAAAATAGAAGCACTCTCGTAACAGTATTATTACAAAACAAGGTTGCTTTTAGCGTAAGTTCTTTAAATAATGTTAGCCTCCACTGAAGTACATTATGATTGCATAATCTCTTGTGGCCAAAGGGAAGAAATTGGAGAAGGCAATATAAAAGTTCACTTTCTCACACAAAAATATTTGCTGCTTGTTTTGACCTGCCTGAGTAGTTTTTAAATGCTTTTACTTACTGATTATCAATTGTTTCGGCATTGTGCAAATAATATATCCCTATGGTATTTAAGAAAATATAAAAATAACAACTACAGTCCTCATATTAAAAATTGGTTTAGCGTAAAGCCAAGGCATTTCCAGTCCTTGCAAGATGGACCCAAAATATAGCAGCAGGGACATCTTTGTGTCTGTAATGGAGACCAAAAAGCTCCTTTACATAATCACTTATTAGAGCACTATTATATCTTTAGAAAGGTATCGTGTAAATCCTTGCATAAAGGTGAGCGAGGAGTTACAGAGGATCCCTTTGTTCTTAACATTATCTTAGAGCTGATATCATTAGAAGGTAAGGGAAATTCCCGGATCCTAGATTGGTTCCATAGATGGAGATTGGTGGTGGGGGGGATGAGTGTAGTGGTGGTTGTGGGGCAGGAGGAAAATAATTAAAACATGATAGTTTTAGTGGGATGAAAAGGGGGTGAGGAAGTCCTATTAATCCAACGGCAGCAGAGAGGTGCTTATCTGCCAATGTGTGATCTTATGCCACATGTTCCTGGACTAATACCAAATATTCCAGGACAAATGTGATTATGAATTTTTGTGCAAAGTTACTGGTGAGGAAATTGCTTGGCTGTGAAGCAGGAGCAATGCAGCTATTTTCTCCTGTTAGGTAGACATTGAAATTTCTTTTAAGTGTTCATGTAAACTTTTAAACAACTTTGATAAAATGGACTTATAAGAAATTACATAGATTTATGAGAACGGTTCCAGGGATGAGGGAATTCAGTTACGTGGATAGATTGGAGAATAACGCTGTACTCCTTAGAGAAAAGAAGGTTGAGAGACTTGATAGAGGTGTTCAAAATCATGAGGGGTCTGGCCAGAGTAGATAGGGTGAATCTGTTCCCATTGGCAGAAGGGTCGAGACGCAGAGGACACCGATTTAATGTGATTGGCAAAAGAACCAACGGCGACATGAGGAATCATTTTTTTACACTGTGAGTGTTTAGGATCTGGGAGTCACTGCCTGAAAGTATGGTGGAGGCAGATTCAACTGTGGCTTTCAAAAGAGAATTGGATGATTGTCTGAAGAGACAAGATTTGCAGGGCTGTGGGGAAAAGGCAGGGAGTGACCAGACACAAATGAGGCTGAATGACCTCCTTCTGTGCTGTAATCATTTGATAATTCTAAGGAGGACATTATTGTACTTGGTGATGTGGACCCTTGTGGCAGTAAGTGCAGGTCATAGTATTGTGTCTCATTTGATACTCAGTGCACCTGATTTTGTGACAGGCATTCTGGCAATTTTTTTTGTGAGACTGTTCTGGCACGTGCAGGCCTCAGTTTATGCTGAGTTTCACTTTCAAGTGAGGGCCTACCTACAGTGTTAACCAATAAACATTGTGTGCATGAGCACTGAGCAAGTGAGTTATGCTTAGCACTGCTTCTTAAAAGAGGCGGCTGCAGTTTAAGCTGCATCTAAAAGGACAATTTGTTTTTCAACTGGGACCATTGTGCAGAGGTGTTTTGGTGGGGGGGAACCAGTCATTATTTTTGCTACTCTGTGGGCTGAATTTTATTCAGCGGCGCCCGTTGAACTCGGCGGGGAGCCCACATTCGCTGGCTGCCGCCGAGCCCCCGTGATATTAATCGTGGGGACTCATTAGAATCACGGCGCCAAGCCACCATCGCCATATTACGCGGGGAGAGGTGAGACATTTGACGCAGTGAGAGAATCTTTGACAGCTGTGCAGCTGGTGCTGGAGCCCTATTTTAAGCGCCCTAGCACCTGCTTCCTGATAGCTGTCAATGAAATACTTACCTGACTGCGAAAGAGTCGGGCTGCTGTCAATCTGGCAGCAAAGCAGAAAGTGCTGCAGAAATCCAGCAGGTCAGGCAGCATCTCTGGAGAGAGAAGCAGAGTTAACTTGTCCAAGTTCACAGACCTGAAAGTTAACTCTGCTTCTCTCTCCACAAATGTTGCCTGATCTGCTGAGTTACCCCAGCACTTTGTGCTTTGCTGCCACATACTTACCCTGCTGTGTCCCAGTGTCCTGTGAAGTTGTGATCCTCTTCTCCCACTCAAGTGTAACATTCCTTCTTGTACTGCACCTGGGTGAATAATCTTAATTTTGCACATTCCAGGATGTGAGACTTAAATAGACCATAAAAGGTATTACAGAGGTTTACAGAGAACACACTGACACAAATGGGAATGCACAGGTGTCACAGCAATGTAAATACCTCCTTCACTAAATGTTCCTCACCAACATGTGTGTCCTTTTCTCTGTGTGAATGATGTGTGCCAGCATGTAGCACCAATGTCACTTCCCTTTGCACCGTTGGCCCTTCAAGAGAGCCAATGTATGCAATAACAACATTGCCATGCCACCATTACTCACGAGCGTCTCCATGGACTCAGTGACATGGACGTTGGCTCAGTCAGTTGCTGCCTCTAATCGTTTACACAGAGATGTTGCAGATGTGGACTCGTGCGCAGCAGGTGAGCGAGGGTGATCTGTGACTTGCAGAGCTCATGTCGGTTCCTATGGAGCAGAGATCCTTTGTCTGATAAGCCACTTCCGTACGTCCCTAGCTCACTGCTAGCCCTGCATGCAAAGCCTGGGTGCCATCTGTCCTCCCATGTGTCTTTCATGTTGTAGGTCCTCAGCGTCCTCATAGTCCGAGGAGGAATCCTGTTGACTTCACTCCTCATCATGCCAGGCCAGGCCCCTATTAGGTGCGTAGTTGTGCAGAGCAGTAAGGAAAGGAGCTGGCCTTTTCGGCCCATATAACTCAATGGTGGCTCATGTAACTCAGTGGCTGGCGTTGTATCTCTCCTCTGCAGCAGTGGTGGAGTCTTTCACTGGTATTGGGAGTCATGTCTGCAAAGGATAGCCCTTATCTCCAAGAAGCCACCCCTCCATCTGAGCCAGTTCAGTGAACAGTGGTGGCAGCTGGGACTGGCATAAGACCCAGGTGTCATGGCAGCTGTCTGAGAAGCAGTCACACATTCGCTGCAAGTATCTGCGGTGTTCACATATCAGCTTCACCTAGATTGAGAGGGCTCCTTTAATGGTGACGTCTGCAGTAGGCCTGATGGCCACATGAGTGTGGTCTATGAACATTATAACCTCTGGTTCTCTGGCAATGGTGCCAGAACCAATGGCCCTCTGGGCCTGGCTGTGAGAGTCGATCCTGAAGTGGACATCCTCACTGGCCCTCCGGTGCAGGGCATTGGTGACCTCCCTGATGCACTGCTGACTGTCTGACCTCCTAAAGGTCTCTGGTGGGCCCCTAAAAGGCTGCATAGGCGTCAGGCTTGAGAACTGCTGCCACTATGAGGAACAAAGGTATGGGATGTCCAGCTTGGGCTGCAGGTCATCCTTGAGCAGGGCACAGAGACCCTCTCTGTATGCGCAATCTCTTCTGACACTGGTGCTCTGACATCCAATGACATGTCATGTGGGGCCTGTAGATGCACAGCAACTGTAATGGCGGGCTCCCCTTGGGGCCTGCTACGACCGAGAGCCTCTACATGGATCGCACCTGCCTGTTGGTATTGCCTCTGGCACATATGGATCCTCATGTGCAAAGGATCACACAATGTAGGATGACCCATACCTATTTCCATGTGATAACTAAAGTTGAACCCTGCATGTATTCGAAGGTTCCTAACAGGGCATGGATTGGTGTTGACGGGTACATCAGCTGCTTTCCAGGATCAACTATTTGGCGTGCCATGGCATTACCCATCTTGGCCAACACTGAGTGGCACAACATGACAACATCAAGATCCTACCAGCTGAATCGATTGCCCCCACCATCCATAAAACCTTAATGCTCCTGCCCTTTCTGGCACCCTCCTCACACACAGGGTACCTAGTCTGCCATTGCCCCCTCACAAACATAGAGCGCACACTGTTAACGGAGGGATGGTGCACGGTACCTCCCTTCATGCCAGCACAGTTTTCCCTCCAGTAATTCCAGATCCCCTTCCTTTAAGAATGCAGAGTTAGATCCATGTGTAGCCACCCCTCCTCCCTTCCAGAATGCAGAGTTAGACCCCTGTGGAACCCCTGTCCCTCCTCCCTTCCGTAATGCAGAGTGAGGACCCGTTAGCTTTTCAGATCGTGAACGGGACTGCACGTGACGGCCGCCTGTTCAACGAAAAATCCAGCAGTATCGGTGGAGAGGCAGCAGGCTGCATAATCAGCATAGGTAAGTAAGCATTATGATATGCTAATTGTGGTGCTGCCACCGTGAGGCGGGGGAGCCGCACTGAGGTCCCGCCACCACCAGTAAAATGCGGCGGGCCTGTCTCGACATCACTGGTCGAGGCAGGCCTATCCCCACAGCATTTTACCGGCCCCCGCGACTTCGAGGGGTCAGTAAAATTTGGTGCTGTACGTGTATTCTTTCTTTTTCACTTGACCTTTTTCTATTGAAAGTATTTTTTTTTACTTTAAACGAGTGTGCACAAAAAGTAAACTTGAGGAGGAGCGATACAATCTGTCTGATTTTAAAAGAATGAAACACCCAAGATTTAAGAAATTGGAGTGTAACCTGTTAACTCATGGTTTTGGCTTGCAATCTTTTTTTGGTTGCCACCCTTGGGAAATGCTATGATGTGACCGGCAGTCAAAAGCATCAAAGTCTGGTCTCCAAGGAGTTCAGATCAAATCAACTCAATCACACTGTCTGTTTAAGTTTATATTACATAGTTGAAAAACACCAGAGAATGTCAAGTACTCAAATAAATCTGGAAAGCTATTTTTAATTCTATTTACTGTTCACTAGATCATTTAACTGTGTTTAGATTATCCATCTGTAACTAAGAAACACTATATATGGCATCACTCTTTAATTTACTCTAATTGTATAACCATCCTCACTAATCATCAATGTTTTAGCTGAAGATGTTAATAAAATTGAAGGGTTCTAATATTATGAAAAGGGTGTTCATAATTTGCTAATACAGCAAGCTGAAGTGCTCAGGCTGACAGTCTAGAGTTGTTTCATGCATTGGACCTTGGCATCACTCCAAGAAAGATTGGGTTGAAAATAGATCCAATCTCATCATTGTCAGCTACCCTCCCATTCCAGATGTTTCTTCTTTAAAGAAGTTTTGCATTAGAACTAACTTTATCCATTGCCTCAGCTTTTCTCAATCACTTTCAACCCCCTTTTGCTTCATTCTGTAGTATAAGAATGTAAAGGATTACTACTGAAGATGGTGGGAGAGACCCCTCCCACTGTACAGTCACAGGAGATAGGCTGGAAAAGAAGGTATAGCAGCACACAGGATGCTAGGTTAGGTGGCTTGCAGAGAGTGTGTACCTAGTAACTAAATAATAAGAGTTGTTAGTTAACCTTTAACGGAGTCTATGACTTCCTCAAACATGCTCCAACAGCGCCACGCATACAACTAACCCAACACATTCAAAGCATCTGTAAACATAACACAAGCAGTTCGATCATCAGAAGGAAGTTTCCATGCATAGTTTTGTTTATTTTATCTGAAGCTGTCCATGGGATTGTTTGCTACAGGCCAAAAGTATGCTTTGATTTAAAAAAAAGTTTTTTTCATTGATAAAAAAATTAGTGCAAAGACCCAGACAGTAGATTGAAAGGTACCTGTTCTGAACTTTGAGAGAGGAAAGTTGCAAGCATGATTTAGGCTGCAAGTTTGTGATGGGCTAGATCTCGCTGGAATGGGGCAACTTACAGCATGCACCATTAATTAGACTTTTCCCTGTACCCTTCAGCTTTCAAATTTTTTGTATTATAACATAATGGTAGTGCAAGGGCACCGGGGCATCTGAGATCTTGGTGTAAGATAGGACCAGCAGTACATCTTCTTAACCAATGAGATTTAAGGAATGTTTTCTAAGTTTATAGGTACGATATAAATACAACTTGTTGCTGAGACATAAACAGGAATATCAGAAAAGGGGGCGAATCAGAGTCAAATCAGGTACCGAGAAAGAAAGATTGAATTGAAAGGGAGAAAAAGACAAAGGAAAATAAGAAAAAAAAAAATGTAACATTTTTAAAATCTCTAAGAATAATTTCCTACATGCAGGAATGAGACTCGACTATTTAAATAGTTCCTTTGCTGGGCCCGAGCGATTGATTGATTGACATTGTATTAACAATCATATTGTCAAAAGTACACATACACTATTAGTCATGAGCCCTAACTTTTTCCTGCAAGTTTAATGGGCCATTAATGTACAAATCCAGGAAGTTCTTAAAAAGAACGGGGAGACAAAAGGTGAGATCCTGTTTGTATGAGGAAAACGATGGAGCAGCTTAAACGGACCAGCAAGTTCTGGAGAGACAACTCAGTCTATCTCTTAGTCCCCTGAATTTACTAGCCGTTTTTCACATTAATAACAGTGGGTGTTGTTAACTTGCCAATATTTTTCCAGGAAGATTAGGCCCAATGTGTTTTCAATGGAAAACGTTAGTCACTGAAATATAAATCTGACCAATGCGATGAAGCTGCAGTGAATGCTGACTGGCTCTGGATTTTATTTCTGTAAATTGATTTCTCATTGTGTTCGTTTGTCTCATTACCTCTGCCTTTTAACCATCTCCTGTTCTTCACCTAAGCACTTTGCTGTCATGTCTTTTCCTGTCTGCCTGGTCATTGTGGGTTTTTTCTCTTCTCTCTTGCTGTGTTTCTTTTTCATTGCTGTGCATCCATATTTTTTTTCAGTTCAGAATATGTCACCTTTTATATTCTTTTAATGCTGGCTGACCTGCTGAGTGTCTCCAGTATTTTCTATTTTTATTTCAATGTCCCATAAAACACTGAACATGAATGGCAGAAATTGAGTCAATTATAGGATCTCCTGTAAAAAAAAAGGAGCATTTAATCACTGTTCACTTTCTTGAGAATTATCTCATGGATGCAAAGTAAGCAGCTTGGCTACGTGTCTCAAGCAAGCTGAATTAAATTGATCACATCAATTGGGAAAAATTTATGACTTGTTTAAAAATATTGTAATACTTGTCTGTCTTTGATCAAGAAAGTGACTTGTATTTAGGGAAGGAAAGGGGATAGTAGAGTATAACCATATTGATTGTTTTTGAGTAAGCATTTTAGAGCTCCCTTCATGCCTCAGAAGTGAAGTCTCCATCTCTTAGTTATCCAGACAAAAAAGTTCCTAGGTTCAAACTCCAATTTGTGCTTTGGTAACAGCAGAGGTGCTACAATATGTCCGGAGAGGAAAAAAATGCACCAGGTTTCAGTGGGAGGTTGGCATATGTGCATGTTGGGTGAGGACACAATTGGACTGAAAGGCAGGCGATCAAAAAAGGCATAGCTTCAAATCAACCACTAGTTTCTTTTGCATAGAATACATGAATAAATAGGATACAGTTGGAAGTGAGAACTACATAGAACTTTACAGGATAGAAACAGGCCATTGGGCCCAACAGGTCTATGCTAGTGTTTATGTTCCACACGAGCCTCCTCCACCTTACTTCATCTAACCCAATTAGCATAACCTTCTATTCCTTTCTCCCACATGTATGTCTCCACCTTCCCCTTATACATCTATGCCATTCACAGGCAAAGCCCCCTCAGGCTGAATGGCTTGTTTCTGTGCTGTACAATTCCATGTTGAAGTTGAAATTAACATTACAGAAATACAAATTTGAAAAAATCCAGCTCAAGTGAAACGGCAAAATCCAACATATTTTCATAGTCAAAGGGACAGAGATTTGTCTGTGCCCAGTGTTGGCCTAGGCTCGGCACTGAACTTGCAACATGCATCCCAAGCCTGGACTAATGATCCAGAGATCAGAAGTTTAAATCCTACGGCAGCTGGGGAATTCAAAAGCAAATAATTAAATAAAGGAATTGAATAAAAAGCTACCATCAGTAATAATGACTATAAAAATAGAGATTGTCATTAAAAACCCATCTGGCTCACTAATGTCCTTCAGGGAAGGAAATCTGGTGTCATTATTCAGTCTGGCCTATATGTGAGTCCAGACCCACAGCAATGTGGTTGACTCTTAACTTCCCTCTGACATAGCCTATCAAGCCACTCAGTTGTATTCAAGAAGGTGGCTTAGAGATGGGCAATAACTGCTGGCCTTGCCAGCAATGCCACATTCCCATGAATGAATAAAAGAAACAGAGACCCTAAGGCCATTCCGCAGTTGAACCTTGGGCCTCATTAGCAATTAATCCCTGAGCTGTTGGTGCTTGATGAACTTTCATTGGCAGCTCACACATTGCAAATGTCAAATGTCAGGCCACTTGCTGTGCCAGCAGTGGCCTGAAGGTAAGGTCTGCAAGGCGGATTCGAGCAGGCAACCGCTGGTATGGAAGTTGGTGGGAGAGGCAGGAGGCAATCACGATGACTGTGGAGTCAGAGGAGCACTGCAGCTTCTGGCTCGAAAGCACATTTTTTCCTTTTCCTTAAATATAAAATAAAAACATCTTGCTTCTTGTTGGCAGCCACAGGGGATGCTGAAGAATTCTGAGCTGGACAGGTGCTGGTCGGGTGCGGGACATTACGCACTGGAAGATAGGTATAACAAGAACCCATTTCTACCCTGAAAACCATGAAGTTGGGTTAAATCAATGATGATTGATGCCACTTGGTGAATTGCAAGGCAGTAATCTCTTTGACGGAGCACAAGAGCAAAATACTGCAGATGCTGGAAATCTGAAGTGAAAATAGAAAGTGTTGGAAATACTCAGCAGGTTTGGCAGCATCTGTGGAGATAGAAGCAGAATTAATGGCTGGAATTTTGTGGAGGTGGCAGAAGTCCCGCCACCTGGGCCGAAAGTGGGAGGCAACGCCGCTTTGGCGGGCACCGGGACACGGGGCCGCATTTTGCCAGTGGCCCACCCCAAAAGGTATGCCAGCCCAATCAGAGGGTTGTCAGCTCAGCAGCGCCACGGGGCAAAGTGGCTGCTGCTGGGACAGGCAGAAGACCTGAGGCCTTCAGCAGATAGGTGAAGAAAAAATTTTAAATAATCACTGAGTCGAGTGCTGGGGAGGAAACCCCTCCGAAAAAAGTAGTTGGGGCCGCAGGGACTGCCTTCCCTGACTGCGGCCCTCTCTTTGTTGCATAAAGCCCTACCCCCAGGCTGGTGCTGAAGGGCTGCCTCCATTTAGCTGGAAGCCTCCACATGTGACGGAGGATCGACCTGTCCCTAATTGGGCCTTCAAGTATGGAAATTGACTGCCTGTCCCCTTGGAGTGGGCAGCCGGTCCACTTCTGGTCCCGCGTCAGTAAAATGCCCCAAAGGCAGGACAACATCACAGTCGATCCGATGTGGCTGTCCGTGATTTTACTGATGCCTCCACCTCCAGTCTGCCTCCTGGGAGCAGGTAAAATTCAGCCCAATGTTTCAGGTCAAAGATCCTTCATCAGAGTTGATGGTTTCAGTCGATGGCATTGACAATGAGAGCAAAGCTTGATGGTTTAAATTCATCATCTGAAGTGCAAGATTGAGCTAAAGCCTGATAATTGACTGAAGTTCCCATTAATATTTATAATATGAAATGTAAGTCTGCATTCTGATGGAGAATGAAACCGGAGTTAGCTGAATGCAATTTCAATATTACAATTTTTTCTGAGAATGTACAGTGGTTTCGTGTTTTAATTTAACTTTTGAAGATTGAACTGCCATGAGATAGAGAACTGTGAAGAATACCAGTTTGTTGATCTGCTCCAGTAGTATTGACAAATTATTTGTGATTGTAAAATTTTGTGTAATTCACACCCATGTACAGCATCTGACGGTTTTAGCTTTGGCTATGTATTTTGGAAAATGTTGAGAGTTATGAGCTATTTGACACTAATATATAAAGCTGCATAGCATTTTTATAAAAACAAAATGACAGAATTTGGCCTGGAACTTGCCCCAGGAACTATTTATGTAGACTGCTTTACTGTGGCATTTTTAAATTTGTGTCCTTCCCTTTTTTTTTTTAACCCTCCATAGCCAAACGGAAATAACGTGTAAGGAAATAGTTTTGCTACTTCTAGCCATTCCTTATTGATAATCTACAAAGCAGTCACTTGAAGAGATGTGAAACATTAGCCTGATGTGATTGGTCAATCTGCCTTTGGATCCAGCCCAGGAAAAATAATGAAAGAGCTTTTGTTGGAGAGACAAAATGAATTGAGTGCTACTAATGTAAATGCAAATACCATGGGCAGGATTTTGCTTTTTGGGTCGGGACCCTGATGTCTGGGTCAAACGCCAATCCCAACCCTGCACCTTGTCTCGAAGTCACCCGACATGGAATTTGCCTGGATTGGCCAATTAGTGGCCAGATAGCACACACGCTGTCCAATTAAGGATGGCAGGTGGGCTCTAGAAGATTGAATCATAGACTCATAGAGTTATGCAGTAAAGAAACAGGCACTTCAGCCCATCGTGTCCATGCCAGCCATCAAGGACCTAACTACTCTAATCCCATTTTCCAGCACTTGGCCCGTGGCCTTGTATGCTCTGGTGTTTCAAGTGCTCATCTAAATACTTCTTAAATGTTGTAAGGGTTCCTACCTCTACCACCACTTCAGGCAGTGCATTCCAGATTCCAACCACCCTCTGGGTGAAAAACTTTTTCCTCAAATCCCCTCTAAACCTCCTGCCCCTTGCCTTAAATCTATGCCCCCTGGTTATTGACCCCTCTGCTAAGGGAAAAAGTTTCTCGCTATCTAACCTGTCAACCCTCATAATTTTGTATACCTCAAAGAGGACCCCCTCAGCCTTCTCTGCTCTAAGGAAAACAACCCGAGGCTTTTCAGTCTCTCTTCATAGCTGAAATACTCCAGCCCAGGCAACATCCTGGTGAATCTCCTCTGCACCCTCTCCAGTGCAATCACATCCTTCCTATAGTGTGGTGCCCAGAACTGTACACAGTACTCCAGCTGTGGCTGAACTAGCGTTTTATACAGCTCCATCATAACCTCCCTGCTCTTATATTCTATGCCTCGGCTAATAAAGGCAAGTATCCCATATGCTTTCCTAACTACCTTATCTACCTGTGCTGCTGCCTTCAGTGATCTATGGACAAGTACATCAAGGTCCCTCTGACCCTCTGTACTTCCTAGGGTCCTATCATCCATTGTATATTCTCTTGCCTTGTTAGTCCTCCCAAAATGCATCACCTCACACTTCTCAGGATTAAATTCCATTTGCCACTGCTCTCCCCATCTTACCAGCCCATTTATATCGTCCTGTAATCTAAGACTTTCTTCCTCACTATTTATGACACCACGAATTTTCATTTCATCTGCGAACTTACTGATCATACCTCCTATATTCATGTCTGAATCATTAATATACACTACAAACAGCAAGGGTCCTAGCAGTGATCCCTGCGGTACATCACTAGTCACAGGCTTCCACTGACAAAAACAACCATCGACCATCACCCTCTGCCTCCTGCCACTAAGCCAGTTTTGGATCCACTTTGCTAAATTGCCCTGGATCCCATGGGCTCTGACCTTCTTAACTAATCTCCCATGCGGGACCTTATCAAAAGCCTTACTGAAGTCCATGTTGACTACATCAACTGCTTTACCCTCATCTACACATCCAGTCACCGCCTCGAAAAATTCAATCAAGTTAGTTAGACACGATCTCCCCCTGACAGAGCCCGATAGGAGGCCCTCCAGCATAGAATGAGCTGCAACTCCATCTGGAGGCATCCCCTCAACAACTTTAACAAATTTGAAATTAAAAATGGCCACAGTTGTGTGGCCCACCATTGTGGAGAGGGAGCCCCTCCACAGACCGGCCTATGGCTACAGCTGTGGCCAACCTTCTATCCATGCTAATACATCACCCCCAACACCATGGGCTGTTAGGCAATAACCTTTTATGTGGCACTTTATCAAATGCCTTTTGGAAATCCAAATACACTACATCTACTGATTCCCCTTTATCCACCCTGCTTGTTACATCCTCAAAGAACCCTAATAAATTTGTCAAACATGATTTTCTTTTCATAAAACTGTTTGATTCTCCTTAATTGTATTATGGTTTTATAAATGTCCTGCGACTACTTCCTTAATAGTGGATTCCAACATTTTCCCAATGACAGATGTTAGGCTAACTTTTTAAAAATTTGTTCATGGAATGTGAGAGTTGCTGACAAGGCCAGCATTTATTCCCATCCCTAATTGCCCTTGAGAAGATGATGGTGAACTGCCTTCTTGAACCACTGCTACATTCTCAGTACTGTTAGGAAGGCAGTTCTAGGTTTTTGACCCATCTGGCTTTGTGTCTTCCTCCTTTCTTGAATAGGGGTGTTACATTTGCTGTTTTCTAATCTGCTGGGACCTTTCCAGAATCCACAGACCTTTGGAAGATTAAAACCAATGCATCCACTATCTCTGTAGCTACTTCTTTTAAGACCCTAGGTTAAAGACCAGCAGTTTCAGGGGACTTGTCAGTCTTTAGTCCCATTAGTTTTCCTAGTACTTTTTCTCCAGTGATTGTTTTATGTTCCTCCTTCCCTTTTCCCTCCCGATTTTCTATGACTACTAGGATGCTTTTAGTGGCTTCGACCATGAAGAAAGATACAAAATACTGTTCAAAATTTCTGCCATTTCCTTATTTCCCATTATTAATTCCCCAGTCTCATCCTCTAAGGGACTAATGTTTACTTTTGCTATTTCCTTCCTTTTTATATACTTGTAGAAGCTCTTCTTGCCTCTTTTTATATTTCTTGCTGGTTTACTCTCATAATCTAAATCATAATATTAATGCAAGTCTTTCTTTTCTTTAATCTATTTTCTCCCTCTTTATTTTTTTAATCATCCTTTGCTGGTTTCTAAAACTTTCCCAGCCTTCTGGCTTATCACTAATCTTCGCTACACGATATGCTTTTTTTTTCAATTTGATACTGTCCTTAACTTCCTTAGTTCACCATGGATGGTTCATCCTGTAGTGTTTTTCAATGGAATATATCTTTGTTGAGAAATATGAATTATTTCCTTAAATTATAACTACTTATCTGTCATCTTGCCTTTTAATCTATTTTCCCTGTCCACTTTAACCAACTGTCTTCAAACCCTTATAATTGCCAAATTACTTCAATGTACATAAGTGTGAGGTAATACATTTTGGTAGGAAGAATAAGGAGGCCACATAGTCCTTGGAAAATATGGGCTGAATTTTCAATGCCATCTGGTGACAAGTATGAGTACGAGTGCATATTTAATATCATGTTCCCAAAAGGCGTCTCAGAATCTTGTGCCTTCAGAACGCGAAATGATTTTGAAAGGGACACTGGGGGGTTAGCGGGAGATGGGTGCGAGACTGTGGAGAAACGGGAAACCCACACGCTTCCAATCAGTTGGTCGTTGAGCTTGTTGAGGAGTTCATTAAAAGGCTTGTCAGGAGCAGTTTGTAATTTTCAATAGGAAGGCACGGGGAAAACACCATGTCTGCGACATGATGGGAAGCAGATTTCATGAATGCTTTGGGGGGCCATGAGGGCTATTGGAAGGGCTGATGAACATATTTTAGAAGCGCAGAATAAAGCTCAGCTGCTCAAATAGTACTACAGCCCAGCCATCGCTGGAGCTGAAAGACTTGCATTTGTCAGTGGTGGTTGGTTGGAATCTGGAGAAGGATGTGAGGCCGCTGGCATTACTTGGGCAGCTGGAGTTGACAGGGGAAGATCTAGTGAATGAATGAGCATCAGCTGAGGGAGTTCAGATGGGAACAGGCTACTCTGACATTAGACAGAGCAGCCAGGATGAAGTTCAGCAGATGCAACCTCCTGGACAGCAGGTGGCCAGTGGAGCACAGCGGGGGCTGCAAAGAGAAGAAGGTGCTACCCAAGACATCGGGTGTACTGCTTAAGAGTCATCTACCTGCAAATGACAGAGTGCCAGTGCCATAAGAAGTTGCGCCTATCCAGGCAGATGGTCTCAGACATTTACGCTCTGATCCACAATGACCTGAGGCTTCAAGCCCCCCACAGCTGTTCCTTACCTGCAGCCATCAAAGTCACCGTGGCATTGAATTTTTATGCAACTGGGTCATTCCAGGGATCAGCTGTGGGCCTGGGTAGCATCTCTCAGTCGGCAACTCATCACGCCATCAGGCAGGTCACAGATGCCCTATTCCGGAGGGCGGGAGACTACGTCCACTTTGACACAGATGGACCTGCCCAGGCAGAGATGGCTTCGGGCTGTGCCTCCATCGTGGATTCCCTTAGGTTCGGAGGTCATCAATTGCACCCATATAGCTATCAAGGCACCAACAGACCGTCCAGTCATATTCCTGAACAGAAAGGGCTACACTACCACTCATTGAATATCCAGCTGGTCTGTGATCACAGGAAGCAAATCTTGTAGGTCCGCGCTCGGCTCCCGAGCAGCTGTCATGACTTCTTTATCCTGCGAGAATCCCAGGTGCTGTACCTCTTCAGGCCCACATCCAGAATCCATGGGTGGCTACTGGAAGGTAAGGGTTATCCCCTAAAGAGATGGTTCCTGATGCCCGTCAGCTACCAAGTCACAGGTGGAGAGAGGAGCTAGACCAGAACCACCTACTAACCCAGACTTGCATTGAACAGATCATTGGCATCTTGATGATGTGCTTCCACTGCCTTGACCATTCAGGTGGGGCCCTCCAGCACGAGCCAGCCAGAATGTCTCATATTATGGTCATCTGCTGTGCGCTTCACAACATGACACTACAAAAAGACCTGGAGATGGATGAAGAGGAGGTCCTGGAACGCCACTCCACCTTGGAAGAGGAGGATGAAGCGATCACTCCAGAGGTGCCTGCCACCAGGGCATTAGAGAAGACTGTCGATGCCATCCCAGATCTCTGAACGGCAGGGTGGCATGGCAGCAAGGTCTATGCTGATCCATTTCATGCATAGGATGCCCTCCTTAACCTATTCCATCATGACATTCACATAAACTGGCACCCTCCTCAGTGATGCCCCCTTCTGAATATTGCCCCATATGTGAGGGTGGCTGCCATCTCAGTGATACAACTATCCACTTGATCTGACGATGCTATGAAGACCTATAGACATTGTGAGTTCAGTTCATCTGCATTTTGCTGTATATAGAGCTGGTCACCTGTCACCTACATGCCGCTTGCCACTCATCTTTCTAGACCTTATGTGGTCATGGAAACTCTTCCAGCATTGGAGTCATGTCCTTCAGGTCATTCCCCTGTTGCTGGCCTCACTTGCCACCTCCACCCGTGCCTTTTTAGTTTCCTTCGGCAGGTTCCTTCTCCCAGCTGGTAGGGAGAAGTTGTCTCTCCTTCCACTGAGAGCCTCCCTTAATGCCTTGAAGGAGGCATCTGAGAATTGTGGGGCCATCCATAGACATCTGCCTGTTTCATTGCTTCTAAAAGTCCATGGCTGCTCCATTTCTTCAGCGAGAGGCAAACCCAGCTATAGCTGCTACTTGCTTTTTCAAAGGGCCCTCATTTACCAAGTCCTGCCTCCATGCCAGTCCCAAAGCCATTAATTGGGTGCCTCTCTCACCCCACAACCCCCGTCCCCTCCCCAGCCAATTATTGCTTTTGCATTTGAAAATAGCATCATCGATGCAGAGCGGGGATGGGGCGTGGAAATTATCTGGCCATCGGGATACTGATCCCGGAATGAAAATTCAGGCCTCTGTGTCTACATGGGGTAGAGGAACAGAAATTTGGAGTTACAGATACTAAAAGTAGGCATTAAAAAGAAAAGAATGCATTGGGTTCATTTCCAGTGGGTGAAAATAGAAAAGCAGAGAAGATATGTTAAACTTGTATAGAATTTTTGTTCAACCACACTTGGACTACTGTGAAAAATTCTGGTCTTCATATTATAAAAAGGATATAGAGGCACTTATGAAGGCGCAAAAAAAAATACTAGAATGATACCAATGCTGAGAGGTTTACCTATCAGGAAAGTGACCAGTTTGATACTCTACTCTCTAGAAAAGAGAAGACTGAGGATGACCTATTATAGGTTTTTAAGATTCTGAAAGAGTTTGATAGGGTATACATAGTGTTACAGTCAAGTGAGGAGGGGTCGAAGGGCTTCCCTCTTTTCCCTCTTCTTGTTATACCACGACAAGTTTAATTCCTTCTCAAAGTGGATGTACTGGCCAATAGAGTAGGTGTTTGATTACTTACTTGCTATGGTAATAAGAAGAACCAATTGGACGGGTTTTCTTCAGTTAATAAAGAAAGAAGCTAACTTTATTGTACCTAAATTGAATTAAAAAATAATAAACGCGCCAACTTTCACTCATTCACACTCTGGAGGTTTACACACATACACATAAGTAGGTTACAGACTGGGGAAAGATAGATTGGTTATGTTAGAATCCATAGATAAAAGGTATACAGTCCGTGGAGTTTGGTGATTCGGCTGGCTTCCAGCTGAATTTGGTGGTCCTGAGGCTTTTAGCTTGAAGATGTAGCTGATTGGTTCAGTTGGTCTATTTGAACACAAGGATGCAGATGATTTCCTCCAATGGGGTTTCTGATTGTAGCCAGAGTATGCAAAGGTGGTCAGTCAACAGGCAGGATTTGAAAGCTTTCAAGCTGGAATGAAGAGAGAGAGAGAGGATTCCCCACTTAGGGTCTGCACATGTCAGAGTCCAAAAGCTTCTCCTTTCTCTGCTGCAGAAAGACACAAGCTTAAAAACACAGATGGGGAGGGGCTTGTCACATGATAGCCACTCAGTGATTCAAACATTTCATTTCGAAGTATTTATTCTTCTTGCTAAAAGAAAGGGAACAAACAGTTCCCTTAAACTTCCTGGGTCTTCGTCCTTGCTGGGGAATTAGATATTTCATCTCCCTCCTCGTAGTCCTTAGCAATGTATGATACAATGCAGAAAACTAGTTGATCATCTTAAGCTGAAAGGATGACTTTGCTGGCAGTTTGTCTTTTAAAAAATATATAGAAATTCAGATGTCCAGTCAGTGGATTAAAGAAAATTATCATTCAACAAAACACATAGGCGTAATGATAGGACGATGTTTCCACTTGTGGGCGAGACCAGAACTAGTGGTCATAAAAATAAGGTAGTCACTAATAAATCCTATAGGACAGTCAGAGGAAACTTCTTTACCCAGAGAGTGGTTAGAATGTGGAACTCTCTACCACAGGGGATAGAGCAAGAAGGCCTGTATATCATTTTCATCAAAATTACATTATGCCTAAGTAATCCAATGATGAATTTCAATGTGATGCTTGTAATAGACAATGTTTTGGCTGCAGACCCACTCCCAATAGCATTGAGCTACAAGACAAATGGAGGAGAATACAGCAGATGCTCCACTTGAAGAGAGGACTTCATGGGATGAATGGCTTGCAAATTGTAGGAAACTGTTGGGTAATATTATATCAGGTCAGTAAGGCAATGAAAACACAATAAAAGAACAAGTATGTAAAAATAGTGAAAGGAATGAAACGTTTATAGAAGGAGAAGGCAGTAAAATGGGGGGGGGGGGTGTGAGGGTGAATTCCACATTTTTAATTAATTAATTGAATTTAAATTCCAACAGCTGCCGTGGTGAGATTTGAACCAATGGCCGGAATTTTACACCCCTCCTCCCCCAAAGAGCGGGAAGCTGGTGGGGGAGCGTAAAATGGAGTGGGAGACTCGCTGGGGCCCTTCCCGACCTGCTCCCGCCTCCACTGCCACTTTATGCAGGGTGGCGGCGGCGAGAAACAACCCGCCTCCCCAGGCCATTCAAGGCCCTTAAGTGGCCACTTAATGACCACTTAAGGGCCTCCGCCCGCCGCCATGGGGATTTTACCTGCGGCTGGTCGGGCGGCCAGGCCTGAGAGAAACTGCCTGACAACAGCAGGCGACTCTCTGACGGCCTGGGGGGGGCCCTCATGATCAGGCACCCTGTGCCCCATAGAGGGCCGCCCCCACTGCCCCAAACACCCGCAACACCCAACATGCGCACCCCCCCCCCCGTCGCCCCAATTGACCACCCTTGTCTCGCCAGTGCCCAACAGATCACCCCTGGCAAGGCAACAAAACTTAACTTGGTGCTGGGGCTCCCTGACATCATCATTGTCTCGAAGCTGGGCCGCAGTCTCAGCAGTGGCCACCGCTCTCAGCTCTATTAGGCGGGTCTTCCTGCCTCAAGCGGGAGGAAGTCCCGCCTCGGAACAGTTAAAGGCAGGGGAACTGCAAACTGCGAGTTGGATCCCCAGGCCAGGTGGAATCGGGTTCGCCACTGACTTTTCAGTTGGTTCCCATCCGCCAAGGGTAAAATCCTGGCCCATGTCCCCAGAGCACTAGCCTGGGCCTGTGGATTACTAGTTCAACGACATTACCACTATGCCATTGTCTCCCCTATTAAGTTTTAAAATCAATTCAGAAGTCTAGTGGTGTAGACTGTTAATATTTTGCTGCAGCGAGTGACTGAGTTAGTCAGTTTGTATAAGAGTTTACTAGTGGTAGAATTTATTTCGCACAATGAAATAGGGGTGAATATTTGTTGTCATGAACAATGAATACCACACTTCCTGCTAATGGAAGGATATAAAATCTTGTGATAGCCATAGAAATGAAGGACAGTAATTATAATGTTTAGGTCACTACTTGCCAAATCGCTTCTGTGATGATTTATCATTAATGATGTTTTAGGAACCATCTCCATTCCGAACGTGCAGCAAACTGTTTGCTGCTCAGAGCCCAATACTGTCTTCATCAGATTTCATGTGTATTTTGTAGCAGGAGTGACTGAATAACAAAAAGGAGTGGGAAACCTTGCTATTCCATTCTCCCCCAATCCCAACCTAATGAGGAGGGGGGTTATTGTACTACTGCCTCTTCCGCGACCAATTAATTCAGCATGTACTGGTGATGAGACTAGAGACCTTCCTGATCTGTATAGTGCTATATTGTTTATACAATGACTGTGCTGACTGATTCCACCAATAATGCTTTTACTTCTACTAATTTGTACCTGGCACTGTCTTGATTCCATCAGAAATGCATCGTGCTGAAGATTTTTCGTAGCCCTTTGAGAGATGGTATCATGCTGGCAATATTTTACTGGTGGTAGATTCAGTTTTATAGTATAATAAAAAGTAAATTGCTTCAGTTATAGTTTATCACTAAAGCTGTTTTTGAGCCGTCTCCTAATCCTGATCATTTTCACAATAGTGTACGCAATACTTGGCGGATGCGGAAGAATGGGAGAGATTGCTCTGCGTTTGACTTTTGTTAATTCATTTTCAGGATTTCTGATGGTATATTTTTATCAAATAAGTCAACCTGCACTCTTTATCCACTGGTGAAAAACTGGAAATTAATATTATGGACTGTTCTGTTTATGGTTCAGTATCACAGCTCAATGATAGAATGCTAATAAAAAATTAGTGATGTCAGTTTGTGATCTGTAAAGATTGGCCTGCACTAAAGGATTAAATGCCTGTGTTGGTTTTCTTTAGAGTTATCTCTGAATGACTGCCTAAGTGACAGAAAGAAATGATTATATGGAACTTGGACCACTTTGGGGAATAGACTTTATAAAACTCGTCAGAGAAAGTAATGATCTGACATAATAAAGTACTCTGCTCTTGATGGAATTGCCCTCAAGCTCATATTTGTGTTGACTTCTGAATGTAAATAGATGTGGAATAGTCTCAGAAAACAAAGGTCTAAAAATTGGCTTCCCCTGTTGCAATTCGTGACCTGTCTGCACCGGTTCTGTTGGAGATTGGTGGCATGCAAATTTGGTACTCCCACCTTATTACCATGATTGTAGCATAGAGCTGAGTGTTTCCTCATGCTGCCAGCTGCCTCTGTGATGAGCAGGGGGCCAACCAGTGTAGGGTGGTGACACTAGAATGCCTAATTTAGACCACGCAGGTCCAGACAACACTTGTCACTGTATAAAGAGCAAGTGCTGAGCTGCAAGATGGGTCAGGATAGCGCTTCTGAGGCTTCCGGTGCACGCTGGGGATGCCCATGCAGGTGTCCTTTTTGAGATAGGGTGCACCAGAAGTGGTTGATGGTGCAGCAAAAGAATGCTAGGCTTCCGTGGCGAGGCGGTGCTACAGAGATGAAATTCATGCCAAAGACTTAATACTATTACATGTCCTGTAGCTAGGTGACTGAAATTCTAGAACCTTTCATGCCAATAGGAGTAGGAAAGCTAGTTTCATATTGTGAGCAGTGTTCAATTTGAATGATTATTTTATAAAGTATCTGGTTGTTGTGCAGCAACAGATTTTTCACTGACCAGTTAATTGACTCATTTTCTTGTTTGTCTTGGTAGTGTAATTTGATGTCTCAATATATTAGTTGTCTGCAATTTATCAGCAAAAATGAGTGTGATTTACCAGTTTGAGAATGTTATACTGTGTAAATTTTGGGCTAGATTTTATGGGCCCCACAGAGATGGGGGGCCCCATAGAATCGTGACAGGTGGTGGGGGCGGAGGGCCCATTGCTGCCCCATCACCAAGGAATTTTAGGCCAATGACTGCTTTCCCGCCCAGAGGCCTATTAACGGCCACTTAAGGGCCTCTTCCCACTGCTCCTGGGATCTAATGAGGTGCCCTATCTGCGGGCGTGGGGGGCAGATCCCTCCTTCGTGGGCAATCTGTGGCCCATGGAGGACCCCCACTGGCAAAACTTACAACTCCATGGCTCCTCCTCCCCCCCCCGATCACGCCCACCCTCCCACACCCACGGCCCTGGCGGCCCCCCCACCTCAGTCACCTGAGGTCTGCGGTATCAGCGCTGGATCGGGGTCCAAGGCCTCTGCACTACCAGCAGTGGCCACCTCTCCTAGGGCGGGATCCATGTCTTTAAACGGATGGAGGTCCTGGCGCTGGGCACTTAGGTTTCAAAACACCAGAGGATCACTCTGTGGGAGGGGGGGTGAGGGGAGGGGTAGAGGGCATGAAAAGGCTGAGGCGGGGATCCATCCGCCTTTTCGGCTCGGCGCCAGGCGCCCCACCTCCTTCTCAAAATCCAGCCCATTGTGTGTGCTATCAGAGGATGCTAAAATGAAGGTCTTCTATTCTAATTTCTAGTCAGGCATGACCAAGTCTATGGGTCTGAGCAGTGCAGTGTGTTAATTTCTAGCACTCTTGGCTCTGGTTCAGCAGGCATTTGAGCCCCAGGACTTGAACATCTACATTTTAATGTCAGCATAAATTATGCGTGCCTGTGCTCTGTATTGTCAGACATTATACTCTTTTTATAAGATGTTAAACTGATGCCAGGTCAGGTAGATATTCGGGATCCCATAGCATTAATTGAAGAAAAGCATGGCTATACAATGAAAAACAAATAGTTTCTCTGATGCCCATGCCAACGTTCTTCCCTCAACCAACCAACCAACCAAGAACAGATTAGCTGATTGTTAATTGTGGGATCTTGTTTCCAAAAAGGTTGCTGTATTGGCTTACCTGTCATTAAACTTCAAAGTAATTTATTGTTTATGAAGCACTTTGAGATGTGATAAAGCGTTATTTAAATGTACAGTTGTTTAATGTCCTGGATCTAAGTTTGAATCGACCTCAGAAAACTTGTTGATGAATAAATGTAAGGGCTGTATATGAAATGAGTTCGGGGAGGCTCCTGTGGGCCATGAGGTTGAAATTCTTTCTCCACTAATTTTTATGAAAAGTAGGCATTAGTTAAAAAGGGTGGAATGTGGGTAAAGGGCATGACCTGATGTTTCTACTTCCTTTAGGAGTCTCTAATCATTTTTATCCTTTCAAAAATAGATTATCAAGCACGAGCAAAAGGTTAAGGAAAAGGCTGGATTTTGCTCGTTAAGGTTATTAATGAGAAACTTATACAGCATTCCACAACTGCTTAGTCAAATCAAAGAGGGTGTTTTACTTATTTGACCTGCATGCGCAGGAAAGCCTCAGTCCCAGAATGACTGAAGTCAAATGTACACAGAAGATTTTAGAAGCCATAGGTATAGCAGCACTTGGCAGGTACATCACAGTAGAGCAGGAGAAGGAGGAAAGATCATCTTGACAACACTACCTCAGGCAGTGTGCAATGCAGTCTACTTCCTGGACCTGGCTGAGAAGCAGTGGATGAGGATGATTGGGATCAGCAAGGAGGCTGTGGGTGAGGCATGCTGATTATGGCTGAAAAGTGGGCTGGAATCTTTCCACGACTCTGGAAATCCTGTCAGCAGGGCTGAAAGCAGGAGGTGACCCCGCTTTGGCCAGCAGCGAGACACAGGAGGCATATTCCCGGTGTTGGCCAATTAAGTGGCCGTCACTGGGGCTGCTGTCTCAATTAATAATGAGGGCCACCCCCCAACAGCTGCCAACCCAATCAGAGGACTGGCAGGTCAGCATCCTCAGCAGTGCCACCATTAGTGGTGGCCATTGCTGAAGCTGCAGCTGCAAGGTGTGGGCCCTTTAATGGCCGAGGCACCCTCGAAAAGGGGTAAGTGGGGTTGGGGAATGCTGGGGCTGGGCAGGCAGGCCCTGGAAATCGGGGTGGGGGGATGGGTTGTGATGCACAGGCGATGCCATTGCCACGGGGTGGGCTATTGCTGTTGGGGGATCCCTCCGTGGGCCATGGAGTGCCCGAGGAGGACCCCCCACCCCTGAGCCTGCTTGAAGGCCACCGTTTCACTGAGCAATCTCCTCATGCGGCGGCGGCCCCCTACCCGATGCAGGCAAAATGCCTGCGGAAACAGGAAGTGACCTGTAATTGACCAGTTAAGTGGCTCAATTGGGCTCCAGCGGGCAGCTGAGCTACCACCCTTCCCACCACTGGCAAAATGGCATGGCAGGAAGACATTGGGCACCGTTCCCGACACCTTCCTGCGCTACTTGCCGCCTTCCTTCCTTCTGGCCTGTTGCCAAAGGCCTGGTAAAAGTCCAGCCATGTTTTCTCATTCATGACGAATGCCAGGACCAATAAACCAACTGCAACTGAGCGCCTTGGGGCACTTTACTACATTGGAGCTGCTGTGGTTGTTGTTGCAAAACGCTACCAATGTCTTGAAGGCCCCCATTGGCTATTTCAGACATCAGAGAGGTCATTTCAGAAGTTGGTCACTGCTTCTTTGGACAGTTGACATTTCCTTTTCCTCACACTAAAAGAATAAGATATGACAAAAGTGTACATACTTTATTAAATTGTGTAGTGTGTGTGTGTTCCTGCAATATATTGCTTCCAATGCTTTGTGACCTTCCCCATTCTGGTTATGCATGTGACCTTCTGCAATGTACTCCCTTAATTGCACTAGTGGATATATCTGACAACTCAATCAGCCCCTGTGACTGTAATTGTCAGTGATGTTGTCACATGCTCCACAGAATACTGCAGTGCAGACAACCATCATTTCATGACACCACTTATGGGAAATGGGATGTCCCTCACACTATGGATTACAATTTAATCTTATGTGAAAGTAAGCAATGGACTCCTCAGTACAGTTCTGCTACTGTATCAGCCTCTTGTAAATCAGATCCACTAGCTTCTATATTCCAATCCAACTTAATTGGGATGCTTCACATGTTGGACTTCCTAGCTTGCATCAGTTGGTCCAATATCAGCTGCCATCAGTGTTAGCCTTGCATTACTTGTGCTTTTTGTGCAATTTAGCCTGTGGTTCTTTCGTGACTTTGGTTTACCAAGCTATTTATGTTGCTGAATGAAACAAATAGCAGCAGTGGCAATAGGTGCTGTAGGCAGTGGTCCTTTTTGTGTCAGCTTCAGAGAAACAGTGTTCTCCTCTTAACACTTTAGGTACTATGTGTCTTACTGTGGTAAGCATTTAGAAAAAATAGAAATGTCAGGCCTCATGAGACTATGGCACAAAACTAAGCATAATCTAGTCTTAATTGGCATTAAATTAGGTATCTGGCTGAAAGATGCTATAAGCATGCCTGGCGTGTGAAATATGAAGAAAGATTATACTGATGCAGTTTGAGCTACTCTACTGAAATTGTGGTTGAGGGACATTGTTGCCAAAAACAGGAGGGGACTAACCCAGCACAACAAACTGCACAACACTTTCTCCGATACAGTTATTGGTGAATGAGAGAGATAGGCTTGCCTTTGGGCTTGGTGAGGATATTTTAGGCATTTGCACTGTTCTTTTATTGTTATTTTAATGGCTAATGTGATTTTCATTGATTTCAGAGATGTACAGGTAAAAGGCAGTTATTACAGCCTCCTTTTACTTGCAAATTAGTCATTTGATTTCAGACTTGGTGTTTTACTGTGGAAGTGCTGCAATATTCATTTGTTTACAGTTTAATTTCTAAGAAAACTTTACATTAGAAAATCTAAAGAATTGTACCAATTAACATGTATTTTTCTTTTAAAACATCAGCTTTCAAGGACAGGGTTTTGTCTTATCAGCGACCCTCATTATTGGCAGAACTTGGACTCACTATCCTCCATCCTCTTGTGTTTTTTTGATGTCTTTTCATTTTTTATGTTTTTTCTTTCATTTTGCTTGCAATTTATCCTAGTAAGAACTATTGATTCAACACCCAGTGTTGGATCAATTGCACTGGGAGTTTTGATGTAAGCTGGTTCTCCTTTGTACAATGTTCTGAGCTGGATTGATTTAAGCAGCTTGGAATCAGGGGCATGCTTCCTTTGAAGGGGAACACACTTGTGATCTGTTGCTGCTCTTCCTAAAGCGGGGAAGACAGGGACTGTGCTGATACCTAGATTTTGTGTGGCAGGATGGCAGTGAGTTACATATAGAAATTGTACCTTGTATTGAATTTTACATAAAACTTGATTATATGTCTTTTCCTTTGCTCAGTTAAAATATTGAAGATTCAGTTTTAAAAATCTTTTTCAATAATCTTACCCATAAACTGGGAGGCTGCATAAGCAAACATGCCAACCCGCCATCTCATAAATTTTGGTATAAAGATCATAAATTGTTATTTTGTTGAAACATAAACCAATATAGATTGACAGTTGGTTTACACTTCATTAGTGGTTTATTTAATCTCTATCAGGTCAGAACACTTTACAAAAACGTTATTACTGCATCTGAAAATGTTTTACAAAAATAGTTTTAAAAACTTATCTGTTAACCCTGTACGATTCAAAGAAGGATCCACCTTCCCACTACAGTAGAATGATACAGCACAGAGGGAGGCCATTAGGCTAATCGTGCCTGTGCCAGCTCTTGGGTAGAGCTATCCAATTAGTCGCACTCCCCTGCTCTTTCCCCAAAACCCTGCAAATCTTTTTCCTTCAAGTATTTATCCAATTCAATTTTGAAGGTTGCTATTGAAGGTGCTTCCACCACCCTTTCAGGCAGCGTATTCCAAATCATCATAATTCATAATGGAGCAATGAATGGAAGGATTTGCTGATAAGATTAGATGAAATAAGGTGGGAGGAGAATTACAACTCAGCAGTGAAATCCAATTTATGCTTTCCAATTATAGCTTCCAAAGATCACTGGAGGGATCATTTTCTATAACATATACTTTCTTTCTTTAACTCATCTTTTGAGCAGCACATAGGAGGGCCAACTTTAAAAATATCTGGAACAATGGGCAAGGCCAAATTACATGTTTCTGTCCTGTAATATTCTGATTCTACAAATAAAAATATCTCTGGTAGTTACAAAAACATTTTGTTCTCAAATATTACCTTTGATCACAAGCACAAAAATCAAGAAATTAACGGATAAAACATCTTAATCTTAAACAGAAGGAAAATGACTTGCAACACAAAACTGGACCCAGCCAGATGGACCAAGATGATTTTTGTAATTCCAAATGAAATACAGACCATCAGAAAAGAATAGGGTAATGAAAAGAATCAAAATTAGATGCCATAGCGAGAAGATTAACTTCTCTCCTTGAATGACTCTCATCACATGGCTCAATAAGTAACACAAAATAAAAGAAAACAGGTGCTCAAATCCTTTGTTGTGTTGATGCACTAGTCAGACATGAAAATTAGGAGACATATTATTTGGGATTAGTTTAATTTATGACCACATAAACAGTAACACAGTACCATTCTTCACACAAAGAGCTGAATTTACTGCAGCCATTTGGAATGGGAATGGTGGCGGGGGGCGGAAAATAGCATCGGAAGCATCTGCCCAGAAATCCAATTTTGTGACGTTGGTTCCCGATTTGGCCAGTGGCGAGAAAGCACCAAGGCAGCATCACCACCCTGACATAACAGGAATGCAATTTTAATTGCTGAGCACTTAGTTTTAATACATTAGTATCTAATTCATCACGATTCAATGGGGGGTTGGAATAAAGTGGATGACGGGCGGCCCTCACGTGACTTCGAATTCCTAGCTGCTGAAAGCTGGTGGCACCAAGGTGAGGCCTCAGAGCTGCGACGGCTAGGCAGCCATGACAGCACTGCGTAGGGAAAGCGGGGAGAGAGGAGGCCATTGTCAGCCTACAGTGCTGTGCGCTCTCAATGGGGGTTTGTGGTCTCGGGTGCCCTGCAAGGGGATGGGGGTGGGTGGGGGGGGTGGTGGTTGGGGTCTCGGGTGGGAGTCCCAGCTGAGCGGGGTCTCGGGTGGGAGTCCCGGCTGAGCGGGGTCTCGGGTGGGAGTCCCGGCTGAGCGGGGTCTCGGGTGGGAGTCCCGGCTGAGCGGGGCCTCGGGTGGGAGACCCGGCTGAGCGGGGCCTCGGCTGGGAGTGCCGGCTGAGCGGGGCCTCGGGTGGGAGTGCCGGCTGTGCCGCAGAGGAGAGGTACAGCACCTGACATGGCTCCACCTGAGCAACCATTGAGCAGGCCTTTGGGCTGCTGAAGATGAGATTCTGTTACCTAGATCAATCCGGTGGCCCCTGCATTATGCCTAGTGAGGGTTGCCCGTATTGTGGTGGTCTGTTGTGCTCTGTACAATAGCACTGCAGAGGAGGGAGGCCTTGCATCAAGAGGACATGATTGATTCCACTGACGAGGAGGACACGAAGCAGGGAGAGTAGCAAGCAGCACTGGATGTTGAAGCTCTTGCACCGGAGGCTAGGCACATTGAGCAACGGGCCAAGGAGGCAAGAGACAATCTCATGTATACCTGCTGCCAGCCAGCATGATGGTCACTCAAAGTAAAAACAATACTCTCCTTAATGCATGCAGTCTGTCGCCTCCTTGCTATTTGTGTTCTGTGCCTGGTGCCCAGCTGAACCACGAGACTATGGTCCATGGGAGAGCCTATTCAAATGAGGGCTGTGCCCACATTGGCATTCCACGACAGGGGAAGTCAGCAGCTCACAATTAATACATGATAGATTATTCACTTTTACACAATGACGGTAAATTCCAAGAACAAAAAAATAATATGATGTAGCTGATATCAATTTTCAAACACTCGTGATTCCCCAAGTGTGCCTAGGTGGTTTTCTTTATATGTTTACTAGTGCATCTATGAGGTGTGATCCTGACAGTAGCAACTGGGCTGGAGACAGGCTGCTGATCAGGCTGCCACTTTGCCTGTGATGACTTTGGCAGGTGTCCCCTGGCTGCCTGAAGCCTGGAAGACCTTAGCTGCCTTAGGGTTTCCTGCAATGGTGCAGGACTCTTCTCAGGCATCATGGCTTCTGGAGCTGGGTTCACTGGCCAAGGGGCTGAGGAGCTGGTGTCCACATTTGGAGCACCCTGAGGGGAGCTCCCACCTATGCAGGTCATCCTCTCCCCGTCCCTTTCAAGGCTCACTTGAACCTCCCTGCTCATCAGAGAAGGACGAGGAGTTAGCAAAGACTCCAGGCACCTCGTCCTTCTCTCGCCTTTCCACTACTGCGTTGACCTCATGGCCAAGGTGGTGGTGTACAGGTCTGCACGTATTTGTGGGATCTGGCTTTCCATGAGGGTCACAACCTCTCAGTGGAGGAAGTTATGCACTCACATGCCTGAGACATGACAGCACCTGGATGGCCTGGATGCACTCTTCCATTGTCTGCTCATTGCTCTCACCAGCTTGTGACCCTGATTCTACAGCTAAGTGGAAACCCACCAAGGTGAAAGTATCTACACTGGTGGAAAGTGCAGCAGAGTCATGGGACGGTGCCTCCTCTGCCTGTGGTTCCTCCTTAGATGTTGACAGGTGTCCCCCTTCTGGTTAATTCTCTTGCGGACGCTGACCTGCATGAAAGAGCACAAACTTGTGTGGGTTAGGCTGCGCCAATCACGTCACATCGACCATGAGATGTGGATCTACAGAAGTGAATTGTTTGGCAATGGAAGACCATCATCTCTCTCTTGCGCGGAGACTCCTGTCTCTCCATCTGATATGGAGCGGCTGCCCTGGGTTCCTGCCAATTCTAGTGAACCCTCCTTGGCTGAAGTGAGAGGCCAAAGATCCAGCCCCTCAACCCCTACTGGGATATCCTATGTAGCTCCCATCAGCTCTCGGGATGTTGTCAGAGTTGAGGGGGTGGGGGAGAGGGGTGAGCTGTGTAGTCAAGATGCAGCCATGCATCTATCAGGGTGATGTGGTGCTTAACTCCCCTTGCCAGCGCCTTTGTGGTGCCTCCCTCTCCATGTCCCGCTTCCTCTTTCATAGCCACATGGAATCCCTAAAAAGGGAAGAATTATGGAGCAGTTATCTTGGCAGAATGAAGGAGGTTGTTGACCCTCTTACGGCACTGTACCCATGTTCGGAAGCTGATCCCACGACTGCTGACCTCCTCAGCTATCTGCATTCAGGTTTGCTTTGTCAGGCAGAAAGACCTCTTCTTGCCATCGTGGGGGAAGAGGACCACCTGTCTCTCCCTTGCAATCTGGAGCAGAATCTCAAAAGAGGCATTGCTAAACCATGGGGCCACCCTGTGTCTTGCTTCTACCATCCTGCAGGATCCGCCTCAGGGGGTTGAGAGGTCCAGGAGTCACTCCAACACTGAACAGCAAGCAATAAATCAATCCAAGGCAGCAATGCAAGCAGCGCTGGCAGGGCTTTAAGTATGGCGTGAGCACCTGTCCAGAGTCGTCCGCTGCTGTATCCAGCATCTCGCATCCCACCCATGCTGCGTAATTAGCCGGGCCCTGCGTCTCCTTTATGTAAAGTGGCCACCCACCACGTGATTGTGGCGGGCTGGCTGCCCATGTAATTAACGGGAATGGTGCACATTTTCGGATCTGCTTCTGGGACCCACGACGGGCTCACTAAGTTCAGCCTAGTGTGTGCAAGAGGTTGTTTGCATTGTTTCCTCACTTTACTCTCCATATTGAGCTTCTGCTGAAAAAGAGTAGGTCAGAGCTCAACTCCACATTTCTTATCCCAGCAACCAGCCACCCCTCCGCCACCCCAGTTGTCCACCCCAACTAGCCCCCACTAACCGAGTCCAAATATCTCTTCCTGTCACATTCTCGACAAATGCTTTCTACTTCCTCTAAAAGCTGAACTAACCATTTGTGCCCCATTCCGTGTTGATGAGGTACCAACTTAACTGTTTCCTGGACCAAGTATGCCTTGGACAGCATGCACCGAGAGAGACAGTCACCAGCAAGTGCTTGAGCCTGTGGCCGCCATATCCTGCCACTGCTCACAGTGATGGAGAAAGTCATTTGTGTAGTGCTGCTTCCAATGACACCAGGCAAATTTACCTCAGTTCCTGGGGCAGGCCATGCCATGGTGTTCTTGATATCATTGAAAAATGCTGTGTGGTAGCAGCTCGTGGTGTTGCCTGCCCCCAGGGATCCGGGTAAGTCTGTGTGGTGCCATTAGAAGCAGCACTATACAAACAAATTTCTCCCCCATTATTTTTCAAATGGCAACTGGATCTGATCCCAATACCTTGGAGGAGAGTTTGTATCTGCTTTCGCCCCACCCGTTCCCCACCCCCCCCCCCCCCCCCCCCTCCACCTAGCCTGTGATTCATGATCCATGATACATCTGGGAAGGAGCAGGACCGACAAAAGGCATGTTTGTAAATGGCTGACAAAAATCCTCAAATTTTAGAGCCCCTTAATTTTCCCTGGAATTCACGATTCTCGCAAGAGTTGGCATGTCTCCAGGAACTTTTGAGTATTATGATTTTTTTTAGGGACATTTATATTTAATAAAGACAGTATTAGCCATCAAACTCAGTAATAGTGTATTAAATGCTTCAGGGTAGGAATGAAAATCCAGCTGATGATAGTGGAAAGCCTGATCATTCCAATGGGGCTGTTTGGAGGGGGAAATAAACCATTTGATCAAAATGTCGGGGGTTGGTGAGGGGCCTTAACCCCTGCTGCTCTGAAAGAACACAATGGCAATTCCAGTCATTCCCTGGGCTCCAGTGGCCCACAAGGCTGCTAGACCCCTTCCAGTACTGCCAGACTTTGCTTCCTATGCTCTTAAAAACTAATCTACATTGGTCCTGGAGCCTGGAATACAACTTCTTAGAAACATTTCCCAAAGTGCCAGATCCCAGGACTCTCCCTCAATGCTCATAACCTCTTAAGATTACATTCACATTGCCCCCTGATCCCAGCACTGACCGCACCCCTCCCTGTTTGCTCCCAAATGCCAGGACTCCGCTCAGATTATTGCTGTACTCTTGAGACCTCATCCCAGAACTTCCAGGCTCTTCTTGTCTTTCACCATGCTGTTTTATTTCAGGGCTGTCCCCAATGCTGATAAATAAGTGTCCCTAATAATACCCCAGTGCTTAGAAAATCTTGGACTCGTGATGAGCACCTTGGAGATCACAAGCATATAATATTTTAATGTAGATTGTGGGCAAAAGAATCATTCTCTGGTTCTACCACCAGCAAGGATAGCTGAGGCACATTAGTCTTGAGCTTTGAGAAAAGGTAAAGTTCCTTTAAGAACTGAAGAGCATTTTAAAATTGCTGTTTTGCTGTTACGGAGAATATACTTTATGTCATGCCCTTGAAATGTCAACAAGCACCACAGAAACTGGCAGAACAAAATAGTTGCGTATTGTATAGAAACTGCTGCTCATGAAGTGATCTCAATGTTATGGTTAGTAGAAAATCACTTTAGGGTTATGTAATCTGCCCCTTTACTTTCTGCTTCATGCTTTGTAGCCATCAAGCCCCTTGCAGCATTGCAAAAGTAAGAATGCAGTCTGTGGAGAATCTTTGGGTACAAGCTTTTTTCCTTCTATTGCCTGAAACAATGCCTTGTCGCATCAATGCACATTATCACTGATTAATTTTAAATTAAGGGATTGAGTAGCAGAACCAGGGCTTGAAAGACTCGATTGTTTCAGCTAGCTATTGTTGCGAATGAGGCGGGAGGAGTGCATTGTTTTTCTAGTTCCACTTCTTCACAGGTCACAACATATATTTAATTTTTTTCCCAGTTTATGAAACAGTCAATCATAGACTCCATTTTTATCCCAGAATAAAATACACCAATTAGGTTTCTTTAATGAACAACAGAATTATCAGTTTATTAAAAACAAGTCTTAACCAGTAATGAAGTAAAGCATAAACACACAGACTGAAATATAAAAGTTCCCTTTTTACCTTAGCCCCTCACATACACAAACACACACACAGACATACACCAGTTAACTAAAAAAGAGATTTGCTCTTTAGAGCTCTATTACAAAAAAATAAGAAAAATAATATTTTGGCCAAATACTTCTCATTCTTGAAGAAAAAAGAGAAGATATGGAATGCTGTCAGATGCCCTTTGTTTTGATTTGGTGTTCCAACAAAAATTGCACTGCATTGACAATCTCATTCTGTGGCACCAAGGTCAACTGCAGTATTATCAAAGTGGAATTGTTTACAATGATCTGGGAAAAAAGTTTTCTGTTGTTATGCTCACATAAAGTGCAGCAATTGAAAATACAAGAACTCAACCTTAAGAGTTATAAAAATTGACTTTTTTCTTTTAGAAAAGTGGTAAATTTGCTTCAAAATGGCCACCGAGGGTCAAAAGACCTGACCTTGTATACTCAAACTGCTTACAGTCTGGCAAGGACAGAAGGATGCATTCCAAAGCTAAGAGGTGTCAATTATACCCATCCTGAACCCATCAAGAGACATTTTTGAATTAAATGGGTTCTTCTGAAACAAAGAAGTAGCCACATCCTGTCCATTGTCCGTCACCACAGGGAGGAAGATTTGTGTCTCCCAACAGAAGCAAGATGTGAGAGACTTTTAGCTTAAAAGGTAGCTTAGCATAGGGGAGAGAGACAGATACAGAGAAAGAGAAAGGGAGAGATGCAGAACAAAGCATCACTAAAGCCTGTCCAGCTCAGAGCTGGGTGAAAATCCAGCAAGCCAAAAGGAAGGCGCTCTGCTGTGAATTCTACATTTCAACTTGTGCAGCAGAGAAGTGGAAGTGATCCCCTGTCCTCAAACTGAAATTTCAACTAACAGAGAAATCTACAAACACCCCAGGCCTGCAACTAAAGAGAAATTGACCTCCAAAAAGATTCAACAGGTTTACCGTGAACCCCGAAAAACGACCTCACTTCAAACCACTTCCCCCTTTTCCTCTCTCTTGCTCTTGTGTGCGTGTGTGTGCGCACATGAGTGCGAGTGGATGAGTGAGATGGTGCTGTTGTGACAATTTTGGGATAAGGCGTGTTGCTCAATAAATAATTAATCTTCAGTTTTAAACCTACAAGAAAACCTGTCGCTGTCTGTTTATTTAACAAATAAAACTCAAAGGGGTTAATACCCTAATAACAAAAACACTTGCTGGGGTCAGGTGGGAGTTGAACAGTGGGGACCACCCACACCCCTCATCACGTGACCATAGTGATTGAAGCATAGGGAGGTTACTTTACATCTGGTTGTATGACACCTGATCTGGGAGTGCTTAGTGCTGACAATGGGTGCCCAAAATGGAAGATGTCACCTTGAAAGGATTTATGGAAGCATTTTCCTTTGTGCTTTCTAAAATTAATTTGAACTCATTAATAGTGACCTAATGATCAGAGCTGTCAGTTTTGCATACTAGGTTCTTAGCCTGAAATAGTACTGCCCAGCCATAGGCTTCTTAACTGTCTTGTTTCCTCCCCTTCCCTCTGCAAGTGTTAGGATTGTGGCAAACAGGAGGAGACTTAAAACATTAGTGTATCTCAGCTGGTAAGATGCTCTAATCAGAACAATTTCTTAAAGTGGTCCTGGTTATATTAATAAGTCAGTAGAAAATTTTAAGAAAATTCTTACTTTAGGTATATATATGTAATGCTGGGTGCATGATATTAAAAAGCTTCACTTATTATAAGTTTGGATACGATTTGTTGATGGTGAAAGAAACTTAAACGTTACTTTGACACCTGATTGCGGGGTGTCAGAAATCTTGATATTCAACCCTTTTTTATTTTCTAAGAGTGATCTCAGTTTAAAATGTAAATTGATCTGTAGGAAACAGTGAGTATAACACAGTGTTGGAAGAGCTGTTTACTTAGTCATGATGCATTGTGGAATTTACAGTGGGAGCTGTATTCTATTCTGCTTAAGTAGACATCCCCATAACATCCAGTGGAATTAAGTTACATTAGTAATATATGTTCTCAGATTGAGGTAATGTCTCTCACAATTTAATTGCTTTCCCTCTCCGTAAAGGGTGACATTTATGCAAATTTTCTCATGGGTAGTACTTGTTTCTGCTCAGGCCAATTTATGATCTGAATCTGTACTGTTCTTTAGTGGCAATATAATTATCATCTGCATACATGGAAACCTAGGAAATTGACTAAAGCTGGAATTAGAAAAAAGCCTTCATTCTCTGCATAATGACATTAGAAAAACAGCTGGTTGCATTTCCAGTATAATGATAAAAATGTGGAGGCTTGTAATTTACTCCATGGGTGCAACCTGGGTGTTAGACCTGAAAATATGCCCTTCCCATACCCATTCTGCAAATGTCAATTTACGCTCAAATTCGCAGGAAATCTCATGAGAATAGGCCTGAACCTAGAATAGACAGAAATCATTGTAAATAATTGAGGTGCAATATAAGTGCCAAAGCTGCACCATGGCCCGGATCTTGACTAGGGTGGGATTTGTGAGTAGGGGGAGGAGGTCCCTGCATTTTGTGGAGTTTTGACTTCATGCAGGTTCCCTGTTCGGCAGCTAGCCTGATCAACATGTCTTTCCTTTTGCTCAATTGAGGATTCCTCCCCACCATGGCTGAAAGGGCCCTCGACTATTTCCATTCTATTTCACACACCTGCTCTCACCCCTCCCTCCCAGAACCATGATAGGGCTCCCCTTATCCTAACCTTCTACCCCATCAGCCTTATTATTCAATGTATCAGCCTCTGCCATTTCCGCCACCTCTTGCGTGATGCCATCACCAAACGCATCTTTCCCTGTCCTCCCCTTTGAATCTTCCGAAGGGATGTTTCCCTCCACGATACCCTGGTGCACTCCTCAGTTATCCCCAACACCCTCCCTTTCCCACAGCACCTTTCCATGCAAAGGCAGAAGATGCAACACCTGCCCTTTTGCCTCTTCCTTTCCCATCGTCCAAGGCTCCAAGCACTCCTTCCAAGTGAAACAGTGATTTACTTATGCCTCTTTCAATTTAGTATACTGTATTCACTGCTCATGATGTGGTCTCTTCTACATTGAGGAGACAAAATGCAGACTGGGTGACACTTTTGTGCAACACCTCTGTTCAGTCTGCAAACCTGACCCCAAGCTTCCAGCTGCCTGTCCTTTTAATTCGCCAACTTGCTCCCACTCTGACATTTCTGTACTTGGTCTCCTGCAGTATTCCAATAAAGATCAATGCAAGCTCGAGGAACAGCACCTCATCTTTCGATTGGGTACTTTACAGCCATTACAGTCATTACAGCCTTCTGGACTCAACATTGAGTTTAACAATTTTAGACCATAACCTCCGCACCCATTTTGTTTTGTTTTTCTCTTTGCTTTCCATTTGGATGGCAACTGTTCAGGATCCTGCCATTCACACCTCCTGTAGACATCTCTTTTCTTTGCTTGTCCCATTACCACTTCCTTTGGCTACTAACCTTTTGTCAGTTAATTTCTCCTGTCTCTACCCTGTCATTAACCTTCCCTTTCGTTCTTCTGCCCACCCTGCCCCCTTTCACTTCCTCAAAACCTATTACATTTCTAACTTTTCCCAGTTCTGATGAAAGATCACAGACATGGAACATTAATTCTGTTTCTCTCTCCACAGATGTTGCCAGACCTGCTGAATATTTCCAGCATTTTCTGTTTTTATTTCAGATTTCCAGCTTCCACAGTATTTTGCTCTTGTAAAACATTTCCCTGTTTTAAAAGTATTTTGTAGAAGTATTGGGTAGGAATAACATAATTTTTATTCTTTAAAGAGTCTGCATCCTACTCTTGATATTAGTTCCCAGTTCAAACATAACTGAATTTTATAAGCTTCTAAATACTTGGCCTCCAGCTTTTCCATGCTCCTTTGTATCTTATTATTGGAATGTCACAACTGTTCCTCAGAAGCAAGCATGCAGAGTACTGCCCTTTCACAACAACTCCTAATTCTTAAGGGAATGGATGTTACCTGCAACATTTCTAAAAGCATCCTTCTGTTGTGTCGGGAGTTTTATGGTCACTGGGGTTTGCTGCAGCAGACGTTCAGTTGTGAACTATATAAGATGGACTAAACAGAGGCATCTGCGGCAGAGTTGCACGATGTGGATCTTCTAATGATATTCATTATTCTGTGATGAACACCTGTGTTCTTTAGGATGTCCCAAGTGATCTTATTCATAGAAGTGGTTAACCATTACTGGCTTTTCCCTGCTGCCATTCTTTTTGCAAGCATTTTTATTAGTTAAGCAGAAACGAGAACAAATAAACAGACTTGGTATTGATTTGTAACTGGCCTCAAGCCTCTTGATGCGACTCTAACAAACCAGTTAAAAATAACAGATACTGAGTGCTTCATTACCCAGCACTATCACAGAAATAGCTATTTAATTTCAGGAGACAAAACCTAACAAAACATCACCTCTTAATTTTGTGGTATTTCAGGACACTGTGAGAGTGGGAGGCAATCTTTATACAGTCCTGTCAATTTAGGTAACAGAAGGAAAAAAAACAATAAGTACTCTACACTTCACTGACTTCCTTAGCCATTTGATAGAAGTTGCATGTAAATTTGCAATTTGTCAGTAATGCAATTTGTACTTGAACATTGAGTCAAAATGAGAGCAGAATGTGGGGGCTTTTTACTGTTGATTGGTCCAGTCAGAGCTTCAGAATCAATAGAACAGCCTTGATAATGATGTAGGAAATCCACTGACCATACTTGATTCTAACCTTGTTTATGCTTTGAAGCATTCACACTTAATGTTACGCTGCTTGTTGTCTGAATGACTTTGCATTTCTAATCTCTCTCTGAAATGTACCTTCTTTGCCAAAACTTCAAAGCAATTTGTTTGTAAGGAACCATTTGGAATTCCAATGTCAAAATTGTCTTAAACACTAATCAATGAAAACTGAATAGCCTTGATTAGCTGATAATGATCTCTTGCCGAATCCAAGAATACATATTTTCATGTAAACCAAGGTTATAGTGCAACTGCGAACAAGGATTGCTAAATTGGCCGACAATATTTTTAGTGTAAAGACAAGTTCTCTGTGTTCCAGGATACCTGACCTTATATAGCTGCTGTTTGGCGTTATTTTCGAATATCTGCAAGTAGATTCTTAAGTTTTACTAAACTTAGCAGGCCCACATCAGCACCCTTGAACCTTTCTCTCCCAATTAAAGCCAGTTGAGAACAAATGATTTCTGGTGTAGCTTCACATGTTTATCCTTCCTATGTTCATAATGTGTACATTTGCTAGGGTTTGAAATGATCTACAGTAAAATGGTGAAAAGACATTTGCAGCCATTATCTTTTCTTTTATATTTGCTTGACTTTTGCACACAAAATATATACTAAATATATATATTGTTGTAGTGCAGTTGTTAGCTGAAAAATGCTAAACGTCATTTAAGTGTACAAGCATGGTTTAACAAAATCTAATGATCACCATGCTCATTTCAAGTGAGAAATTCTACTTAGTGGTTCCTTTGAAAATAACTGATAAGCAGGTCGACCATCCTTTAGTATTTTATGTGGTTGTATGTAATGAAAAGGAAGGACTTGCATTTATCTACCACCTTTCTAGTCCTCAGAGTCCCAAAATGCTTTGCAGTTAATTTTGAAATGTAGGCATTGCTTTGTAGACACACATGGCAGACAATTTGTGCTCAGCAAGACCCACAAACAGCAAATTAGATAAATAACCAGAAACGGGACAAGAACATTACTATCACTTGGAGGATTAGATTTTGCCAATTTGAAATTAAAAGTGATCAATCTGATTTTTTTTAAAAAATAAAAGCATAATTTTGATGAGATGTCTGTGACATATTATCAGTGGAATTTGCGTTTTAACTAATTAAATGATAGCCTTGTGGACTCATTGTGCTACCTCTCAAGCAACTAGTTGATTGACAGAATGGTTTATTGGCAGAAGGCTGTTGGGATGAGGGCATGGGACAAGAATGCTAAGAAAACAAGCTTGGCTATAAAAAGAATCAGCACACTGTTTGTTTAACAGAAGTGAATAGATGACAGTTGCTGAACTTCAGCAGATGAAAGTAATAGCACCTTATGCCAGCTTCAATAACACAAATTTGATTTTCTCTTTTGCTCTTTGCATTTTTCATTTTGTCTCTGGCTGCAGACTGACAGCTTGTATCAAAGCTTCTAAAAAAGAAAAAGTGTACTCCAAATTCATAGCATGATGAATGGCTGTTGACTCTTCATTGCAGTATGCATATGGTTTTACCTGTGTGCGTCTGTCGGCACCTACTGTGATTCCTGCATTATATCTTACAATCTGGAGGACTGGTATGCTGAATTAAACATGGTTTGGTGCACAGCTTAGCTTATGAACGATTTCAACATTGAAAACAGTTGGAAATGTTTTTCTCATAGCATTTTAAAATTGTGTTTTACTTTCCCTCTGAGGACTGTATTCATGCACTAATTATGATGCATTGCCTTCAGCCTTATCACATCTTTGCTCTCGAGAAGGGTAGATAGGATAAAATGAGGATTTATTTTTTATAACATCAGGTTGTTCAGACACTTACTTTTTTTAAGCACAATAAATCTTTAGACTGCTGGCAATACTGGAGATTTGCAATCTCAATTTTCTTGGGCCAACTGCTTTTTAAAGATTTTCAATCTGCACATTGAGGCCAAAGCAAACTGTCATTATATTAAAGTAAAGCTACAGAGGTGTTAGCAGGAATTGTCCTACTGAATATGGACCAAAATAAACTTTAAAAATGTTACACATTTTATACTTGCTGTGCTTATTTGCCTCCATCCCTTTTCTATTTTTATACCTTTAACTTTACCTTCCACTTTATTTCCAATCAGTATACACTGCTCTGAACCAACACAAAAGCAAAATACTGCAGATGCTGGAAATCTGAAACAAAACAGAAAATGCCGGAAATACTCAGCAGTTCACAATTGCTGTCTGATCTGCTGAGTATTTCCAGCTTTTCTGATTTTAGTACTTTGTTCTAAATCTGTTTTGCTGAACTTCCTCAGAACAGCTCTGGAGGTGGAGCACTGTCATAAAAGATTGATCTATAGCTGAAAATAAGAGTGCCAAACACTAGTGAGAAGTCCAAAGGTGGGCTTGTTGATATAATTAGGGAAATTCTAATGTAATTTTCATCCATCAAACTACAAAGAACACTACCACAGGACACCTTTTCTCTTGACATTGGTTAGGGACCCCATTTGGATCCAGATGACATAACTTGTGCATGGCAACTTAAGGGCTAAATGTGTTGCCTGTCTTTTAGAGATAGGACCCAAGATATAAAGCTATTGTTTTGGAGAAAATAAAATTTTTTCCTGAGAGATCCTACGGCATCCATTTCTAAATTCACTTGTTTCTTTGTCATAGGTTGCTGTGATGAATTGCTACACTCAAGAGGCCTGGATTTTCCTCCCTTTCCAAATTGAACAGGCTAGCAGCCGAAAATGTGGGAAAATCAAGGCCTACTGTTGTATTCCCACACCAACATCTATTACCCCTGCACCACCCTCCCCAATGTTCACTGAACCTACCAACCTGAAGGACCACTGGTGACAGGGTGGTGTGATTCCTTGGGACAGCAGTGCAAAATCCAGTAATGCTTCTTTTGGAGGGAAGGGGCCCAACAGTGGCTGCAAACACATCTTTTTTTATAAGCCTTGTTTCAGTCCAAAACCTAAAAAAATTCCTCTCTACTATTCCTTTAAGTGGTTGCCACCTCTTCAGCTGCAGTATTACTTGAATTTTCAGTGGCCTCTTTCTTGATGATAGGGATCCTGCTAGAAATCTGCTCTGCTCTAATAGCCCACAACCCAGGTCACAGCTGGGGTTAGGCAATGAATGGGGCTCCTACTCTGATCGTCCTGTGGTGGGTTCTGGACATTGTCCCTTGTGTCTTGCAATTCCAACTGATGCTGCAGTCAGAACCTAAAGCAGAAAGTAAGGCACAAAAACGATGTGGTATTGGAGTTGAGCTCTGCATTAAAAAAGAACCATATGTATCACAAAGATAAATATACCTGGCAGGAAGACCATTCTTTCATAGCAACATATGGGGCTGAATTTTACCAGCTGCTCAACATCAGGAATCGTGGGGGGGGGGGGGTGCCCGTAAAATACTTCTGTGAGCGGCCCACCGCGACTCCCAATGCCAAGAAGGTCCCGCAGCATTTTACCGGCAGCGGCAAGGCCTCGGTGTGGCCCCCCCGGCCACTTGGTGGCCGGACCTTCATTAACATATTTTAATTAATTAAAAACAAATGCTAATTAACTTACCTGGTCCTGGCAGCCGTCCCAGGCCGATTCTAAGGCCGCTGGCTACAATTCACACACCTTTGGATTTCCATACGGAGTTCTGAGGCGAGACACTGGTGGGGAGAGGGGAGGAATTAAATTATCAGGGCTGGAGGCATGGGGAGTGGGGAAAACATTTTCTATTGGTTGTGGGGATGTTGGGAAGGGGTTGCGGGTCAATTGTTCCGAAGGTGGGGATTTACAGTTCATTATTTTATAAATTGCTTATTCGGAGGGAATTGGCTGCTTTATTAATTGATAACTCAGTGTGGGGGGGCTGGGGGGAGGGTTGGAAAGGTGATTGAAAGTGTTTCTGACATTTTCTTTGTTACATCTGTATGCCATCAACTTAAAAAATTTTAATGAACCTGAAGGGCTTGAAGCCCTTTAAAAATGGCGCCAGTGCCTGCTCGGTGCCACCAGGCGCCGTTACTGGCCCCCTGTACATTATTGGGGGAAGCCACTCTGCCTCTTCCATTTAAATGAGCGCCCGTGCGAAATATCGCGGGTGCTCAGCAGCGGCGCTTTCGTGTCGGAAAGCCGCCGAGTTCAAAGTGCGCTGCTGCAATGTGTGGCGCGCTAATAAAATTCAGCCCGTGGTATCCAATCCCAGCATTAACTGCTTTTTGAGGGACTGCAGAGTTTTTGCTTCTACTGTCCATTCCAGAATACCTTTTCAGGTGTTCTCAGTCTCGCATGAAAAAGAGCTTCCTGACCTCAGTGCTGAACATTAAAAAAAAATCACTTTCACTGAAATGAAAGCTACATTTGACAGATGATCAGAGAATAATTCTCAGCAGTAAGGTTGTCAGAGGATAGGTTTGTCTGACGGGAACATCTGTATTTTTGAGTAGTGCAGCTGGAAGACATGCAGCACCATTACTAATTAATGAAGGCAATCTGAGCCAAGTGACAAGCCTCTAACCTCACCTTATAAACTCATGGGGAACAGTAAACTAGTTTTTAACCAAATTTGAACACTATACTCATTATGGTACTGCTTTCACTGGAACAAAATGTTAGTTCTAGTTAGAGATTTGCAAAGTCACTTTTAATCATTTCAGTTCAAGTTTTTGAGATTTGCTGCTTTTAACAAAAAGAATTTGTCAGCTAAAGTTGTAAATTACTTGGGTTAAAAGCATAATGTTTCCTTTGTAAACTGATAATGGCATAAAACGAATCCTATCTAAATAAAGATTGGACTTTATTTTCAGGCTACTTTGTTCTTGAAAGGGAGCATATTAGTGCCATTATTGATAAATCTGCTGACTTTTTCAACATTAGGTTATCTTGATGTACCTCTTATTGCAACTTTTTCCTTTCAGTCTTTCTATTATACTAGGATCCTTGGCTTTCTCAATAAAGGCACAGCATACAAAAGAAAGGACGTGATGGTAAATCTTTATAAATTACTGGTTTGGCCTCAACTAAAGTATTGCATCCAATTTTGGGCACCACACTTTAGAATGGATGTCAAGGCCTTGGAGAGGGTGCAAAGGTGATTTACCTGAATGGTGCTAGGGTTGTGAGACTTTGGTTATGTGGAGAGGATAGAGAAGCTGGGATTTCTCTCCTTCGAGCAAAGAAGGTTAAGAGGAAATTTAATAGAGTTGTTCAAAAGCAGTAAGAGCTGTTGATAAAGTAAATGGGGTGAAACTGTTTCTACCAGTAGGAAGGCTGTTATTCAGAAGGAACAGATTTAATATAATTAGTGAACAAAACAACAGGGTGATGAGTAATTTTTCTACTCAGCCAAGTGTTATGATCCAGAAAGCACTGCCTGAAGAGGTGATGCAAGTGCAATCGATATTATCTTGCATAAGTAGATACATACTTACAGGGGAAAAAAATGCAGGGCTATGGGGCAAGAGCAGGGGAGTGGGACTAATTGGTTAGTGTTTTCACAGCCACACCATCCTGACTTGGAAATCTATCCCCATTCTTCCTTTGTCCCTGGGTCAAAATCCTGAAACTCCCTAACAGCACTATGGGTGCACATACACCACATGGACAGCAGCAGTTCAAGAAGGCCACTACCACCTTCTCAAGGGCAATTTGGATGGGCAATAAATGCTGACCTTGCCAATAACGCCCAGAATCCATGAATAAATATAAAAAAACAAGCAAAGGCACTATGGGCTATATGGCCTCTCTTGTGCTCTATGATTCTGTATACATATAATGAAGATGTTATATGTTTAGAATTATTTTTTACACAATGCTTACATTGCATTTTATTTGGGAGTCCCAGTTTTCCTTTACAAATTTTTTGTTTTAAAACCAAACACTCTCATTTTATTGCATCAATGTCCAGTAGTTGGAGAAATGCAGATAGAGATTGCTAAATGCTGTGGGGAACATGATAGCCTCTAAGCTGCTGGGACCTTGGAAATGCCACACTATAACAGGCAGCCAGTCAGGAATATCGAATAGATAATGTAGATTTTGATACAAATTTTAGAGTGGTGCTGGATTTATTTTTGGAATGTAGGGAGGTTGACATGAGTCCACGACAGAGCAGATTGTACATAGACTGTGGAGGGAACAGGCTTGATGTGTCAAATTGCTTTTTCTCATTTTATGCTTTCCTAAACTGTTGAAAAAGCAAGAGTTTGGATTATACATTCCTTAGATATCATTTTCAGCATCATTATACAATCAGTCTTCAAGAGCTTCAGTATTTCCCCACAGAATATTAGATTTGAATGCATTAAATATCTTCGCACATAGCATTAAGTGCTTTTGTTATGAACAAACTGGAGAAGAGGTACAGGGAGAGAGGATCACGTATTTCCAGGAAGTCCGTTGCTTCCTGTGGCACTGAGAATGGTGGAAAAGTCACTGATGAAATTCTGCTTTTTTTGGGTTGAATGATGTAATGTTAAATTGCTGTCCTGAAATGTTTCCTGATCAGTTGTCATCAGTCCCTTCCTTTCAAGAAATTAAATACATTTGATAAAGCTCATTGTTGGGATGGTGTAATTATGATGTAATTTGGTATAGTAGCACAGTGGCTATGTTACTGGACTAGTAATCCAGAGGCCTTGACTGGCGATCCAGAGACACGAGTTCAATTCCCACCATGGCAGTATAGGAATGTAAATGCTGTTAGTTAAAATAACTCTGGAATTAAAGAGCTAGTATCAGTAATAGAGACCAAGAAACTTATTAAAAACCCATCTGTTTTACTAATGCCTTTTAGGGAAGGAAATCTGCCGTCCTTACCCAGTCTGACGTATAAGTGACTCTAGCCGCAGAGCAATGTGCTTGAATCTTAACTGTCCTTTGAGGTGGCCCAACAAGTCATTCAATTGTATTCAAGGAGGTGGCTCACTACCATCTGAGGGCAATTAAGGATAGGCAATGGCCACATTCTGGCTGGCACAGACACAATGGGTCAAGTGGCCTCTTTCTGTGCCATAATCTTGCTATGATTCTATGAATAATACAGCAATTTTCATTATAAATATGGATCTAAGAATTTATAATGGAAGCAGCTGACACAAAGTGCCAACAGGTGCGAAATTCTTAATATATAAATTTCGGATCTATAATATGCATCCTTTCATTTCTCAGAGATTGTACAACTAGGAAACAGTTTGTAAATTTTGCAGCTTTATTAACCATTCTCTCTGAAGGGAGATTAAAAGTACTGGTCCAAATGAGATTGTGTTACTCATCTACTGTGAGCTACAGTAAATAGGTGAAAATCTTTTTGCCAATCCTCTAGGATTGTCCTTGTGTCTTCAGGGATTATAGATTAATCTTCTGCACACTACTGTGAGCAACCCAGGAGGGAAATCTTAGGGGTAATTTTCTTTGAGATAGGGAATTAAAGTTGTTTGACAGGTCAGGGCAGCTAGAGGCAGGAGGTTATGTGATGAAACCTCCAGGAACACATCCAACCCTACACTATTTGAAATTGTCAAACCATGATCTTTGTTGATGTGCGCTTATTTTCCTTAAGTTTTCAAATCAAAATAGTGATTGTTGGCTTCCATCTTTGTCACAAATTGCATGGCAATAGGTGAATTCACCTGCTGTTAACAGGGGCAACTGTATAATGCCCAGCAAAAAGTAATTTTCCTGTCTAAGTGTAAAACCTATTATTAGATATAAAAGAGTTTAAGGAATATATGGCCTGCAGATTCTTCATTCAGTTTGCATTTTATTCCATGAGCAAAGAAAACTTTGCCGGCATGGACTCGATGGGCTGAGTGACCTCCTTCTGTGCCATAAACTCTATGACTTGATTGGACTGTTGGACTGTTTCTTCATTGACGGAGCTGGAAAGAATGTACAAATTCTAACCATGCATGTGACAGGAGTTGACTGCTTGTGGGTTAACTGGTTTCTAATCGTTATAAAAATTAGCACAGTTTCATTGAGCTTCAGTCTTACAGGGATCTGCATCATTACTACTTTGAATGGAGCATTTACGTGCAGATTTACTAACAGGCTTACAGTGCCAGTGGGCATCATTATTGCTTGAATTGCAGAATTTTCACTTAAACATTACCCACATTAATTCATACCTGGCACTTAGTGCTTTGTTTACTGTCGCCACTTGCTCGGAGTCCCTGTGAACAGACTATGGACAAAATTTTGCTAATGACTTTTGAATTGTCAGTGAATAATATCTGATTAGGAATATTAGTTCTGGGTCTCTTAATGTGTACTTGTTGACCAGAAACCCTCAGCAGTGATGGATGGTCATACAGACTTTTTACTTTCCAAAGGGTGTTTGCTGATCAGCTGGATTAATAGCATTCAATAGTGTTCTCTGAAAATTAGTCAAATAGCAATTACCTGCCTCATTTGACTGACTAATAGATTGGAGTTTTTTTTATCAAGGGCAAAGAGAATTTTAACAAAAAAAAATGACTGCCAGGTGTAGTTTCAGAATTTATGAAAATTTTAATGAGAAAGATCTGCAAAAAGTATTGATAATTGGATGGTGAAATGTAGGTGAGAATGACAGAAGGACAGGAGGAGTGAATGAGGTGTAATCTTCAATTACATGTGTGAACATCAGAGAAGGGATTAAGAAAAATCTGTAAATCAGCAATTTCTCATCACAAACAAACAAGAACCAAACATGCAAAAGATTTTAAAGGCTGCAATTTTCATGAAAAGTTCTGAAAAACTTTGATTGCTTAGATAGTGAGGGGTGTCTTATTCCAATGTGCTTTGTTGAATGATAATTTTCTTCAATCCACTGGCAGTTTAGGATGGCCACCTAATTTGCAACACTGTATCCTACACTGCAATGCTGTGAGGAGGCAGACAAGAACCAAGGCCCAGGAGGTTTAAGGGAACAGCTTGTTCTTTTTCTTTTTAGCAAGAGAGGCATAGTGCTAACTGCTTTGCTTGAATAACTGAGTGACTGTCATGTGGCAAGCCCCTCCCCATCTGTGGCTTTAACCTTGTGTCTTTCTGCAGCAGAGAGAGGAGAAGCAGCTGGACTTTGACAGGTGCAGACCCGAGTGGGGGTCTCTCTCTCTCTCTCTCTCTCTCTCTCTCACCATTCCAGCTTGAAAGCTTTCAAATGCTGCCTGTTTCCTGCCACCTTTGCAATACTCCAGCTACAATTAGAAAGCTCGTTGCAGGAAATCATCCGCATCGCTGTCTCCAAGAGACCCATCGGACCAATCATCTACCTCTTGAAACTAAAAGCCTTAGGACCACTGAATCCAACTAGAAGCCAGCCGAATCACCAAACTCCACAGACTGTATACCTTTTTTCTATGGACTCTAACTCAACCAATCTACCTTTCCCCGCTCCATAACCTATTTGTGTGTGTGTGTGTGTGTGTGTGAAAATTGGCGCATTGTTTATTATTTTAATTAGTTCAGTTTAAGTACAATAAAGTTAACCTCTTTCTTTGGTAAAGTGAAGAAAACCTGTCCGATTGGTTCTTGTTATGATCATAACAAGTAAGTAATCAAACACCTACTGAACTGGCCAGTACATCCAATTTAAGAAAGAATTAGACCTGTTGTAGTCAATCATCGAGAGGGAAAAGAGAGAAGCCCTTCGACCCTTCCCCACTTGACCATAACAGGTGGAAGAAGTCATATGCGTGTTCATCATGATATTGTCATGCTGAAGCAACTCTAGGAATTTTGGCAGGATTTTTGTCATCAGCTTGTGTGTGTAAATGGACGATTAAAAACTTTTCAGGAACAGTAATCATATGCTTGTAAAACTAACCGATCTCCCATGAAATTGGTCATGGTAAATTGGATGATACGCAATTATATAAGGATAAGTGTTATATCACACACCGGTATTATTCTACTGCTAATGTAGAACTCTGACCCTTTAAGGCAAAAAGGTAACCTATCTTTGGAAATGCCTATCTCTCTTTTTGTCTTTATCCTCCCCACTTGCCCTCTCCCCACTTCCCATGTGCCCCTCAGTTTTTTTACATTGCGATGTCTGTCTGACTCTCTTTTCCAATGTTTCTGTCTCACACTTTATATGTGTCTCCCAAGAGGGTGGAATGAAGGAAGCAAAGATGGGGAAACTACCTCAGCGGATGGGTCACATTCTGTACTATTACTTCTTCAAACTGTTCAACTGACTACTGTTATTAATTGATCTTGAGCACATTATTCCAAAATTCAAAGGCAATATTCCAGGTAACATTTTACAGCTCAAGAGGGTGGGGTTCTTATGCTGGGTAGTTTCAGGGTGACATTTGAACTATACTAGTTCCCATTTTTCTGATCACAGGGTGGCAGGTTGAGCAATGCCAGATCTAGTTCAATTGCTCAGTGGAAAGGGAAAGATTGAGCTGTGCTTTGTTAAAGTTTCATTTTTCTATTGTGTTTCATTGCTCACTAGAGGGTAAGCCTTGCTGTGTCTGATCCTGGTCTGAAGTTTTTGGAGACGGCAGGATTTCATGATTTTGTTTCATTTCTGGTTTTAATATTCAGTGGGAGTGGGGTGACTTTTCAAGGTCTAGTTTCTTTGTTCAGTGGTGGATGAAGGAGTCTTTGAGCTGTGCTGAGTCCAACTTAATTCATCTTGGAGATTTGGGTTTCAAGTGTAAGATGTTTGTTTGCAGAGAAATGCAAACCTGTAACTGTAAACTCTACTATTAATTCAAGGATTGCTCTTCAAATTGTTTAACTAACAACTGTTATCAATTGATTTTGAGCAGTTTTCCAAAATTCAAAGGAAATTAATGGTATTGGTTTCTACAGTCAGTTCAAGCAGTTCTTTTGAGAGATGAAGTGATCACTGGTGTGATCTACTTGCATTACCCAAAATACTGCTTTCAAAATTGCTAAATTGGTATCTTGGTTGAGGAGGAAAGTGAAGAATGTTTCCCGATCTGAGAAGGCTTGTATTATGACTGTTGAAACATGGACCCATGAAAGAAAGGTTCTGTGACATGATGCAAATTGAATGATGAATGGATGAGTTCTCCAAATATAATGTTGGAGACAAGCAACGTAAAGGACACTGAGATGGAAAGCTCAAGGTCACTACGGTAGGTTTGTCACATAATCTTAGCTGAGTCCCACTGTATGTGAGATGACTTCCATAGCGCTATCTACAGACACAGTACGTAATCAACTATTGCAATATTTTAACATGTTGGCTCAGATTTTGAGTTTGTGATGATGGCAAAGCTGTCAGTGTCTGCCTTCATTATTCTATGGGATCTACAGCAACCTCTGGTGTCTGCACATGTGCAATTAAATACGGAAACCCAGAAGTTGCTGTAGGTAATGCCCCGCTCCTCCATAAGATGCACTGTTGAAGTCCTCACAGATGGAAATAAATTAGAAATCACTGAATTAATGTGATCTTCCTTTTTTTTAATACTACTAGGCTCACCTTAAAGACACTTGAAAAACTGACGCCTTGCTAAATAAGGTGTTTAGCAGCTTACCAAGTCATAATCACAGCTGAACAACCTCTCTGGCCCTGAAAAATTAATTTCATATTTGTGGAATGTCAAATTTCTGCATTCCACACTAAAAATGCATAGCTTTTTAAAAATAATTGTTTTGGAAGTCTGTTTAGGCTATTTCAGCTGTTGCCTTAATCCCATGTGCGTGTCCAAATCATTATTTCACTTTCTGAAAAATCATAAAAAGTGAAGGATAAAATCTGCTTATTACTTTGCCCTGTAGCTGATGCCAGAATGAAATTAACATTGGGAAACACCACCGAGATCGCTAGATCTTTTTGAGCAGCTTTCTTCGAGGTCAGCGGTGAGCGCCGTCACTTCGTTGCTGACCACAAAATCCGTGCCATTATGCAATATGCTGTCGCATGTTTCTAGTTTAAAGAATGCATATACTTATAAGCAGCCTGAATGTATAAGTGTTATTGTTATTGCTCCCATAACATTATTTTCTATAAAGAAATTTGCATAGTTGTATGCTAAATGTTGTGACTAATAATGTAAAACACAGGGATAAAATTTAGGAAAATAGGTGGATTTGTTTTTTCAAATAATTTTGTAAACTATAAAATAGCAAGAACGGGTGGTGAGATTTTCAAAGTGGATCAGAGACTGTTGTCAGTTCAAAGTGCAGTCTCAGGAAATAATAATGCAAGGAAATTACTGTAGAACAGTTAGTTCCCAAGATTCACAGCTTTGTGTTGTTTTTGTCACTGAGCAGAACTTAACTAATTGGGAATGCCAATCATTAAACATCAAAGGCCTGTCCCTCATACAGAAACATTTTGTATTCTATTCTCAGTAGGGCAAAACATGTGCAGCAGTATAGTGTAGTTTTAGTCCAGAATGGAATAAGCAAATTGAAATATTCAAAAATTTCACTGTAAAGCAGAGCTGTGATCCATTACTTTCCATTTGATGGGAAAATGTATACTCATTTCTCATTTCTAATTTGTATAAAACCAATCCATTTGGGATCTGTTAATATCATTTTATGATGTGATAAGGAATTTAATATCAGGAAATAAGTAGTGAGCGAGCGGTAGGATATTTTTATGGAGTGAATATTGAGCTAAATTTTATGTAGCCAGCGGAGGCCCCAACGCTGGGCCAGAAAGGGGAGGGGAACACCACCTCGGCTGTGTTTTGTGCTTTTAATTTAGAGGTTCCAGAACACAATCCTTTTAATGTTCGTGCTGTTTCATAGTGTAGTAACACTTAGTTCAGCACCATCAGTTCCCAGTCTTGCCTGTGCAGAAAAGACACCAAGCATGGAGTGAGATTCTTCAACACAGAGAAGGGAACAAATCAAATTGAAAGTAAATCTGGGCTTCTTTCATTGAATTTTCATGTGGGGGATGGTGGTCTTGTTCACTTTCTACATTAAGAAAGAAAGGCTTGCATTTATATAACACCTTTCACATCCTTAGGAGGTCGCAAAGCGCATTACAGCCAATGAAGTCCTTTTGAAGTGTAGTCACTATTGTCGTGTTAGGAAAGATGGCAGCTAATTTGTGCTCAACCAGCTCCCACAAACAGCAATGAAATAATGATCAGATAATCTGTTCTTTCAGTAATGTTGTTTGAGGGATAAATATTGGCCAGGACACAGGAGAGAACTCTCTTGGTGTTCTTCAAAATGGTGCCACAGGATCCTTTACATCCACCTCAGAGAACAGACGGGGCCTTAGTTTAGTGTCTCATCCAAAGCACGGCACCTATGACAGTGCAGCACTCCCTCAGGATTGTACTAGAGTGTCAGCCTTGATTTTGTGCTGAAGTCCGAGGTGTGGGGCTTGAACCCACAATGTTCTGACTTGGAGGTGAGAGTGCTACTGACCAGCATTGTGGTATTGTAAAAATTAGTTTCCACTGTAGTAAATCGTAAGGCAATTTTCTTTTTGGACGAGTTTTTTTATTTTGGTAAGCCTGAAGGAATTCACCATAGAGCTTCTCCATCTGTCTATGTATTGCTGTGTCTGTGTTAGTTTCAACTAACTCGTGTTACTGATTTCAAAACTTAGCCTAGTGTATATGTAATGGACAATAACATTTTGTATTTATTTTGGCAATTTCTTAATCATCTTAACTGAGAATTAAAGTTCAAAATATCTGACAGTAGAAATAGCAGTTATTGTAGTACTAGAGTAACAGGTCACCATGTATACTTCAGTATTAGTTTACTAATTAATGGCTTGTCAGCTGTTGATTTAAAGCTAGGAAATCCAAAGTTAAACAAAGACAAAAGCGAAATAATTATTACTGAAGGCAGAAAAAGAGAGAAGTAGGAATGTACTAAACTGGAGGCAGGGAGAGGTGAGTGTTGGTTGGCCCCATGCTATGAACCTTTCTTGTATGTGTTGTATTCTAACCTGTGGTGTTGAGAAGTAAACAAGTTAGCCACTCACCTTCTCAGATGGAATAGCATGTGCCTTTGGCAGACTGACCAAAAGGTTAGCCACTAAAAATCTATACCCGAGAGAAATCTAGCCCCATGTTTTTCCATTTTCGTCACAAGAACCTTATTGAATATGTTCTAGAAATCTGTATATACAGCTTCTATTGCATTCCCCTTATCGGTACAAATCTGTAATTCCCTCAGAAAATTCCATCACTGCAAACCTATAGATTTTCGAGGATTAGCTTCACTAAAGCACATTACCAATGGGGAGCCTCATCCAGTGGCCACACACATTGTCAAATCAATTCTGCCCAATTTTCTACCCATTAATTTTAATATGTATACCAGCAATGCTGTCTTCCCACTTGGAATGCATATTTGCGAAATTAGCCCTTCGAAGTTCACCCCAATTGAGACAAGAGTAATTGGTCTGGAATTTCCTTACTTAACCCTTTTGCCCTTTATTGAACAAGAGTGTAAAATTTGCCAAACTCTGTCCTTTGGCACAAGATTTTTGAACAAATTATATTTACAGCCTCCACTATCTCCTACCCAACTCCGTTCAAGATTCTGTGATGCATTTACTCCCATTAACTTTTGAATATTAATTCCCAGTAGCAGCTTTTTCACATCCTTGTCCAATGCTCTTACTGTCCTACTTTCATCTTCTGTGAATAGTAGTCAACAATTTCCACCATTCCCTTACTCTTCAAGTTCAAGATTGCTGCCATCATTTCATATCCACTTCATCTTGAACAGGGGAATTATCCCCAGTATCCTGGCAAAAATTTATCCTTCAATCAACAGCACAAAAACATATTAACTGGTTATTATTACAGTGCTGTTTGTGGGAGCTTGCTGTGCGCAAATTGGCTGCTGTATTTCCTACATTACAATGGGACAATGCTTCAAAGGTACTTCAGTGGCTGTAAAGTATGTTGGAATGAGCTTAGTTTGTGAAAGGCACTCTACAAATGCAAGTCTTCTTTTGAATGCTGGCCTTTCACACGGTCATTGAGCCTACCTGCTCTAACTTTATACTTCCATTCTATACGTTTTTATATATCCTAATTTCATTCTGTATCCTTGATATATCTGTCATTTGCCTGTTTTCTTAACCTAATTTTTGCTATAAATTCACTTTATCGATGAAACTCTAATTTTGACTTTTAGTGGAAATGCATTTAATCTGTATCATTTTCAACTCCTGTTTAAATCTCTGCCACTGCTCGCCTGATGTTTGAATTCGCATTTATTCCCAACGAATTAATCTGCCCAAAATCCTGTTTCACTCACTAAGATAGGTAATTTTTAATTTAATACCTTTTACTTTTATTTTTTCTTTTATCTGTTTTCAATTAGGTTATCGTCAGTATTTCCAAAGTATTCCCCCTTTAGCCACTTAGCTAAGCTGCTTTGTTATCCAGAACCAGGTTTAGCACTGTATCATTTCGTGTTGGCCATGCGACATATTGATGCATTCCAAGAAACCCTCCCCATTAGTGCGATCCTGTTTCGATTCAAATGCTTTTAAATTGTTGGATCCTAGATTTCTTTTGGACCATTTGGTCATCTACAAAAAAAAACTCGACTGTGATAACATTTCTTATTTATTAATTCAACCCAGACAGATTTCAACTGAGCACCACCATCAATAAAAACTTGCCTTTCTATGGCTATAATCATAGCCCTAATTCATAATTAATATGCTTTTCTCCCCCTTCCCAGTCTTTCCTGAAAATTTTATAGCCAACATACTTAGTTTTTGGTCTCAACACCATTGAAGGCAAATTCCATTTAAGGCTACAACATTGTTTCCCTTCATTCTACTTACTTTCAGCAATACTTTTTCTTAATTTGTTCTTTTAAATGGATGTCGTTGTCCTGGGGACGTTAAGGGTCAAGCACATAAGCTTGGGACTGGAGATATGACTGGTTCCCTTCCATTGGATCTTTAAGACAATCTGGCAGCTTTCATTATTGCTTTTTTTCTGATGCCAGCCCGCAAATTACCAGATTAACAAATTGAGTTCAATAATTTATCAATGAGCACAATTGACAGGGTAGACAAGCAATAACTTTTCCCTCCAGGTGGGAAATTCAGAACTCGGAAACATGGGGCTGGATTTTATCCTACGCTTAGAAACAGGAACTGAGGAGGGGGCACACAAAATAGCATAGGGTCGTGTCTGGTGGCTTGCCCAATGTTGTCCGGCCCCCATGCCATTTTGTCTGTGGTGGGGACATTGGATGACAGCCCTCATGTCCAAGACCAATTGAGGCCCATAAGTAGCCACTTAAGGGCCACTTTAGGGCAGCTTCCCACCTGTGCTCCCATTTCATGAACATCAGAGGGACTCGCCACAGTGTGGAGACACTGCCAGTTGAGAGCTGCCGGCCTCATAGCGAACCCGGGGTGGGGTCCCTCCTTTGGGGCAATCCATGGCCCACAGAGGGTCCTCCCGGTGGTGATAGCTGCCTCTGCGGCAAGACCACCCCCGCCCTCACAAACCAACCCCCCACTCCCTCGCCTGGGCCTGCCTGACTGGCCCTGTTGACTCTGACCCCCTTACCTGTGTCCTGGGGTCTCCTCCATGTTCACCACTGCAGGCCTCCAGCAGTACTGTCAGTGGCCACCGCTCCCAGTAGTACTGCTAAGCTGCCGACCCTCTGATCGGCTAGCAAATATTGAGGCGGTAGCTTGTCCCTTAAAGGGATGGGTGGCCCTGACAGCAGGCAGTTAATTGGCTGCCCGCCATGGAATTCCAACCGGGGTCAGATAGAGGGCTTAGGTGGGGTCACTACTTGCCTTCCAGCCTTCCTCGGGGATAAAATTCCAGCCATAATATAGGGAGCCTAAGTGGCCAAAAGCAAATCCAGGAAAATGTCTTCACATAAAATGTTGTAAGAATGTGGAATGTTCTGCCCCACAAGGCCACAGATGAATATAGTGAATTGAAATACTAAAAAAGGAGTTAGTTACTTACTTCGGAATTAAAATTTTAAGGGGGTTTGGAGAGAAAGTAGGGAATTGAGAGTAAAGAGATGGAGTTGCCACGGTGAACAAAAGGACAGCAGAAAATATTTTTATGTTCCCAACATAGCAGGGTAAAAAAGATGGGTCACTGCAGGGATAAATACAGCAATGTTATTTGTGAGCCAATGAGTTGCTCCATTTCTCAGGTCAAGAAAGTAATGCAGTGTAAGAGGTGGAATCTTTTGGCTCTGGCCTGTGTTAAAGCATGGTTTGCTTTTTTCTGTTGAGCCGAGATACCGCTTTAAATGTAGCTCCTACGTGGCACAGGCTCGTTGGTCTCCCAGGAGATTACTCACTTTCAAAGTATTTGGTCAGACCTGAGCAGATGGCTGAGTAGCTAGATCATTTTCAATTTGATCAGTGATGAGTTCTGTCATATGCTGACTGCTGTCAATTTATCCATTAGTGTATAAGTATTACTATGTTAGCTGAAGGAGACAAGTGAGCTAAGTGGCTGATAATGGACTTTTCATTGATCAGCTTTGATTAAAATCTGCTTAGACGATGCTTTTCTTACTTTAGAGATGTATGTTTTTGTTGCCCTTTGGGTCAAGGAATACTATTGTGTTAGTTGAAAATGCAATGCCTGAGTGGTCCTTGTGTTGTCTCAAGTAGTGGTTGTTTACTGTAAGATCACCCAGGATTGATATTCCTGTCTTTCGTTACATGGACATCCTGCCATGAAAAAGTATGTTATGTTTAGTTTCTAGCACCTTTTTGGGAAAGATGTCTATAAAACCATATCATGCCAATTAAAGCTGCCAACAGATGCAACTGAATATGAGATCCAAGCTGAAATGATGTAAAAACACAAACCCATTCAAACCATCCCACCAATGGTTAAAAACAGCTGTCTAGTTTGTTTTATCAACACTCATTTTGTTTTATGCAACTGAGAATGTGTTACTAATTCATATTGATATATGAATTGTGATCTTTGCTGGAGTTTTTTAAATTTATTCATTCCTGGGATGTGGGTGTCACAGACAAGGCCTATCCCTAGTTGGCATTGTGAAGCTGATGGTGGGCTGCCTTTTTGGTCTGCTGCAGTCCATGTGGTGAATGCGCTCCCTCAAGACTGTTGGGTGGAGAAGTCAGTACAACATCAGGCAAGCTTTGGCATTCTCTTAAATTATAAACAGATCTCTGTGAAGGTGTCCATTTCACTGGTAATTTGCCAATAATATATGGAAATGCAAGTTCTTATGATTTTACCCCTTGAAAAATGAAAAGATTTTAGTGCTAGAACTAAACTAACATAATTAAGATTCCTTGTTTACTTGTGTAATAAGAAACATGTTGTCATCCTGTCTCTTCTCTTACTACTTAATACCTGATATTAGAAAAGCTCAGAAAATACACTTGCAATTTTTTTTGATATGATTTTGTGTCTTAAAGGCATGAAGAAGCTGTTTTTGAAAAGAAAACACATTTTAATGTATCTTTGTTTTATCTTTTCATTTGCTCTGCTCTCTCCATTCATTGGACAAGATGGAATCTTCCCCATTTTTTTCTCCTCTTTCTGTCTTCCTCAGCCTTTTCTTCCCCGGCTTTTCTTTCTCCTTTCTGTCTTTCTCTTCTTGCTCCTCCTCCCCCGGTCCATCTGCCCACTCCTTCACATCCGCCTCCACATTCTGTTCCACCTTCTCCTCCACCTTGTCTGTCTCTTCCTTCTTTCAGATGAGACATTAAACTGAGGCTGCGTCTGCTTTCTCATGTGGACATAAAAGATCCCATGGCACAATTTCAAAGAAGAGCAGAGGAGTTATTCCCATTGTCCAGGACAATATTTATCCCTCAATTACCATCACAAAAACAGATTATGTGGTCATTACCACATTGCTGTTTGTAGGAGCTTGCTGTGCACAAATCTGACTGCCTACATTACAACAGTGACGACACCTCAATAAATACTTCATTGGCTGTACGGTGCTTTGAGACATTCTGTAGTTGCAAAAGGCACTATATAAAAGTTTTTTTTCTTCTTCCCCTTCCCTTTGTACTTTTTGTCCTTCTCTTCCTTCTCCTCGTCTTTCTTCTCGTAGTCCTCTTCTACTCCTCATCCTTCTCCCCCTTCTTGTCCTTCTGCTCCTGGTCTTTGTTCTCTTAGGTAAAATTGGCTTTGAGTAGCTGCCTTTGATGTTCCCTCTTTCCTGAAAGCGTGGTATCTAGTCCCTGCATGGAAGTTCTGTATGTCGTCATTCAGACATCGGGAATGTGGAGACAGGCTGAATTCCTACTACACCATAACAAAAGCCAAATAATACAGATGCTGGAAATCTGAAATCAAAACAGAAAATGCTGGAAATACTCAGTAGGTCAGGCAGCATCTGTGGAGAGAAAAAAAGTTATTGTTTAAAGGTCACGACATGAAATGTTAACTCTGTTTTTCTTTCCACAGATATTACACCATGGTGTGTGGTGTTCCAGCTCCCGCATTCTACATTACCATGTTTTCTTCACAAAAGATATTAACCATAGAGTTTACAAAGAATGTTTGATGACAGGCAGATTGTTTGAGATATATGGATAGAAGATTAGCTAGCTAACAGGAAACAGAGAGTAGGCATAAATGGATCATTTTCTGGTTGGCAGGATGTAACAAGTGATGTGCCGCAGGAATCAGTGCTGGGGCCTCAATTTTTTACAATTTATATCAATGACTTGGCTGAAGAGACCAAAAGGTATGATTGCTAAATTTGCTGATGACACAAAGATGGATGGGAAAGTAAGTTGTGAAGAGGACATAGGAGGCTACAAAGGGATATAGATAGGTTAAGTGAGTGGGCAAAGATCTGGAAAACAGAGTATAATGTGGGAAAATGTGACATTGTCCATTTTGGCAGGAAGAATATAAAAGAAGCATATTATCTAAATGGTGAGAGATTGCAGAGCTCTAAGATGCAGAGGAATCTGGGTGTCCTAGTGCATGAATCGTAAAAGGTTAGTATGCAGGTACGGCACGTAGTTAGGAAAGCTAATAGAATGTTATTGTTTATTGCGAGAGGAATTGAATACAAAAGTAGGGAGGTTATGCTTCAGTTATACAGGGTATTGGTGAGACCACATCTGGAGTACTGTGTACAGTATTAGTCCTATTTAAAAAAGGATGTAAATACATTGGAAACAGTTCAGAGAAGGTTTACTAGGCTAATACCTGGAATGGATCGGTTGTCTTATGAGAAAACGTTGGACAGGCAAGGCTTGTATCCTCTAGAGTTTAGAAGAGTAAGAGGTGACTTGATTGAAACATATACGATTCTGAAGGGTCTTGACAGAATGGATGTGGAAAGGATATTTCCCCTTGTGGGAGAATCTGGAACTAGGGGTCACTGTTTAAAAATAAGGCGTCGCCCATGTAAGACAAAGATGAGGAGAAAATCTTTTCTCAGAGGGTCGTGAGTATTTGGAACTCTTTCTCAAAAGGCAGTGGAAGAAATGTCTTTAAATATTTTTAAGACAGAGGTAGATAGATTCTTGATAAGCAAGGGGGTGAAAGGTTATGTGGGGTAGGTGGAAATGTGGAATCAAGGTTACAATCAGATCAGCCATAATCTTAATAAATGGCGGAGCAGGCTCGAGGAGCTGAGTGGCCTACTCCTGCTCCTAATTCGTATGTTTGTATAGAGGACATTCAGAATAGTGTACAATCCAAGGCAATGTTGATGATGTCCTGTCATCTTTGGTCATTTAGGAACGGAATCGCCAGTAGTTGTAAAATTGTATATTTTGTAAGAGTCAAGTGTATATTGCATGCAGAATCATTAACTTCAGTCAGGTAAAATGTGGGAACCTATGCAGCTTGTGACCTTGAGAAGCATGTAACCTACTAGCTGAGGGCTTCTAGCATTTGCATTTCCTGATGTGACTTCTTCAGTTAATTTCTCCATCCCATCATTCCCTTTTCTGAAGTTAATTAAATGTGAGAACTGAGGCACTCAACGGAGTATGAAGGAAAATGTCTGCAAAATTGTTTCTCAGCTGGTGTACTACATCAGTCAGGAAAATGCCTTGTTAAACTCACAAGCTCTGATGGTTAGAGTGTTATTCTTTGGATGGACACTTCTGTGTTCTGCTGTCATTGGTAATACACTGGGACTCATTGAATTATGACTTGCATATCATCTGTAACCAGCAATGGTGAAGCAAAAAACATGAAAACCCACAAGTCAGTAGGAATGATCTTGGATGTTTTTCAATCAAGCCTTGTAAAGAAGAACATTTGCTGCTGTAGATCCTTTATCTCCTTAACTGTGATTACACAAAAGCTGCCTGCATTGAAATTTGTTCCATCCAAAGGCTTTCCTTGGGGTTTAATTACAAATGACTGAGTTCATTGTCGAAGCTGATGGATGGCGTATGGCATCCTTGCCTAACATGGGAAATTAAGCAGCTTACCTTTACTTTCCGTTCTAATTAAAGGGATGGTTCTTAAACCTGAGTATGAGCAGTCATGTCTCAAGTCCCACTGTTTTGGACCTGCATATGATTCATGCATATAAGTTAGTTTCAAGGTGGGGGGGGGGGGGGATTGCGGGGGAGAGCAAATGAGCTGCAACGCTACTCTTTCACGGCCTTTAGTCTGTTTCCTAAATTATACATGGTCAGTGTGAAATACAATCAGCTTATGAACAAATTTGACTCCGTGCCTGAACTTGTACATCCATGGAAATGCCCTCAATGGAAGTGAGAATACACTTACATTTTTGTTAACAATTTACAACAGCAACAACTGCATTTTATATAGTGACTTTAACGCAGTAAAACATCCTAAGGCACTTCACAAAAGCATTATCAAACAAAATTTAAGAAGAGAAGTATTAGGGCAGGTGACCAAAATTTGGTCTAAGAGATAGGTTTTAAGGAGCATCTTATAGGAGAAGAGAGCGGTAGCAAGGTAGAGGTATTTAGGAATTTCAGAAGCCACACTCGAGTCAGCTGAAGGCATGACGGTCAATGGTGGAGCCATTAAAATCATTGTTGCACAAAATAATACTCTTTCCTAACCCCAGCCCAAGTAAATATTATTTGAAACTCTGGCTTGGAGAAGAGAACATGAATGCAAGGTAAAAATGACATAGTTAAATTCTGAAGATGTGTGATGCTGATGAAAATTATGTCCAGTGGAAGATTTAGGGTCAATGACAAAACAATTGCACTTGGTATGGAGGTGTTCAGTTTTGCAGAGGTTAAGAAAAGGTATTCAAAATTACGTTGTAAGTTTTTTGTTCATCTTTGGTGCATAATGGAACAGACATTGAGAAACGTTTCAAATATCTGATTTTGCTACATTTTTGGTGTTTGTGCTTCATCCTGCATTTCTGGAAGAGTCAGAATCCAACAATTCTTAAGTTGACCCATACATTGGAGAAGATCAGTAAGAATTAACTTGCATTGTGGAAAGAAAAACAGGCAGGGTGCAAAATGGGCTGCCGGTTCACTATCTCCTCTTTTCCACTGTAGTCCAAGACCAATGTTTCCTCTGCTGCAACTATTCAGTCAACCTCTGCATTACAAACCAGGAGTATGAGTGTTACTTATGCATTTTCTAAACATTTGTACTGACAGACTAATAAATGAAAGTGATTTCTGTAATCATAGAAAGAATGCACAAGGAGATGGTGGAATGTGGCTAATATAGTTGATGACTTAAAAAAAACAATCACAGACATCAGCATACAGTAGGAGAAATAGAGGCGAGAGTACAAGAAAGAACTTTAGGATGGAAGTGTTAACTTATTTGATAAAATGAAAGTTGCAGTTTTACTGCTGGATATACTTGGCACTTAATCGTTGAAGAGAGCAACAACAATTTTGATGTGGATTAACATTCTTGTAGTAAATATTTAAATATTTATGTTCTCTTGGCCTCTGTCAGTAGCTGGTCTTTTTGCTTGTGCTGTATAATGAATGAATTGAAATGTGATCTGCTTTGTATTGAATAATAAAAGAACCACTTTATAACTCACTTCTGTTCATTCTTGTCCTCTAAGGTTGATCTCAAGTAGAGATTGATTATGATCACTAGTCAACTACATTGTGGAGACATGAACAAGAATTACATTAAACTGTGATATGGAAGAGTGCAGTCTTTTCTCTTAACATAGCAAGGATTAAGAATCTAAAGGTAGAATCTGATAAAGATATGATGTATCTAGAGTTCATGTGAAAGCTGGATATGCTTCCATAGAACTGTAGAGAAAAGTTACGGCACAGAAGGAGGCCATTCAGCCTTCATGTCAACTGAAAAAACTAGCCGCCCAATCTAATCTCACCCTCCAGCACCTGGTCCATAGTCCTGCAGGTTATAGCACTTCATGTGCATGTCCAGTACCTTTTAAATGAGTTGAGGGTTTCTGCCTCCACCACCAATCTGGGCAATGAATTCCAGACACCCACCACCCTCTGGTGAAAAGGTTTTTCCTCATGTTGTCTCTAATCCTTCCACTACCTTAAATCTGTACCCCCTGGTATTTTTTTATTTATTTATTTAGTGATGCAGCACTGTAACAGGCCCTTCGGCCCACCAAGTCTGTGCCGACCAACAACCACCCATTTATACTAATCCTACATTAATCCCATATTCCCTACCACATCCCCACCATTCTCCTACCACCTACCTACACTAGGGGAAATTTACAATGGCCAATTTACCTATCAACCTTCAAGTCTTTGGCTGTGGGAGGAAACCGGAGCACCTGGCAGAAACCCACGCGGTCACAGGGAGAACTTGCAAACTCCACACAGGCAGTACCCAGAACTGAACCCGGGTCGCTGGAACTCTGAGGCTGTGGTGCTAACCACTGTGCCACTGTGCTGCCCAAATTGGTAATTGACCTCTACACAAGGGGAAACAGGTCCTTCCTGTCTATCTAGGCCCCTCGTAATTCTGTAAACCTCAATTTAGTCACCCCTCAGCCTCCTCTGTTCTAAGGAAAACAACCCTAGCTGATCCAATCTTTCCTCATAGCTGCAACTTTCAAACCCTGGCAACATTCTTGTAAATCTCCTCTGTACTCTCTCCAGAACAATGATGTCCTTCCTGTAATGTGGTGACCAGAACTGTACACAATACACCAGCTGTGGCCTGACCAGCGTTTTATACAGTTCCAGCTTTCCATCCCTGCTTTTGTATTCTATATCTTGGCCAATAAAGGAAAGCATTCCATGTGCATTCTTCGCCACTCTATCTACCTGTCCTGTCACCTTCAGGGACCCGTGGACATGCACTCCAAGTTTTCTCACTTCTTCTACCCCTCTCAATATCCTTCCGTTTGCTGTATACTCCCTTGCTTTGTTTGCCCTCCCCATATACATTAACTCACACTTCTCCATTTGAATTCCATTTGCCACTTTTCCACCCACTCAACCAAATGATTGATATCATTCTGGAGTCTACAGCTATCCTCTTCACTATCAACTACACGGCCATTTTTTTGTGTCATCTGTAAATTTCCCAATCATGCCTCCCACATTAAGTACAAATCATTAATATATACCACAAACAGCAAGGGACCCAACACTAAGCTATGTGGAACGCCACTGGAAACTGCTTTCCATTCACAAAAACATCTGTCAACTACTACCCTTTGTTTCCTGTCACTGAGCCAATTTTGGATCAACTGACCACATTCCCCTGTATCCCATGGGCTTTTAGTTTTCTGACCAGTCTGCCATGTGGGATCATGTCAAATGCCTTACTAAAATCCATGTAGACCACATCCACTGCACTACCCTCATCAATCCTCCTTGTTACTTCCTCAAAAAATTCAATCAAGTTAGTAAGAAACGACCTTCTCTTAACAAATCCATGCTGACTATCCCTGATTAATCCATGCCTTTCTAAGTGGCAGTTTATCCTATCTCTCAGAATTGATTCTAATAATTTACCCACCATCGAGGTCAGACTGACCAGCCTATAATTATTTGACCTATCCCTCACACCCTTTTTAAACAATGGTACAACCTTCACAGACCTCCAATTCTCTGGTACCTCGCCTGTATCGAGTGAGGATTTGAAGATGATCCTCAGATGATCTGTTATTTCCTCCCTGGCTTCCTTTAACAGCCTGGGATACAATCCATCCAGTCCTGGTGACTTTTAATACTGTCAAATTTCTGTGCTGCACACTTTTTAACCTTTTGCTTCTTCTGTCTTTCAGAGTTGCTCGCTAATTTTCTGCCTCCCATTCCCTGCCCTGAATTTGTCCGATCTGAAATGGCCCTCAGGTTCCCATCACCCTGCCAAACTAGTTTAAACCATCTCCAAGAGCACTAGCAAACCTTCCTGCAAGGATATTCGTCCCCGTCCTGTTCAGGTGTAGACCGTCCAGTTTGTACAGATCCCAACTTGCCCAGAACTGCGCCCAATGTCCCATAAATCTGAAGCCCTCCCTCCTCCACCATCTCTCCAGCCACGCAGCCATCTGGTCTATTCTCCTATTTCTATACTCAATAGCACGTGGCCTTGGGTGTAATCCGGAGATTACTACCTTTGAGGTCCTGCTTGCTAATCTCTTTCCTAACTCCCTAAATTCAGCCTGCAGCACCTCATTCCTTTTTCTACCTATATCGTTGGTCCCAATGTGGACCACGACCTCTGGCTGTGCACTCTTGCCCTCCAGAATGCCCTGTGGCCACTCGGTGATATCCACGATCCTTGCACCAGGGAGACAACATGCCAAATTGGAATCATGTCTGCGACCACAGAAATGCTTGTCTGTTCCCCTAACTGTAGAATCCCCTACCTCTATTGCCGCCCTGCACAGCTGAGCCACCCATGTTGTTCTGGTCATGACTCTCGCTGCACCCTCCAGATGAGCCCTCTCTCCCATCAGAACTGAATACCGGTTAGAAAGTGGGATGCCCTCCGGGGACTCCTGCACTACCTGCCTTGTCCTTCTTGTCTGTCTGGCGGCCACACAGTCTCTCTCTGCCTGCACTCTCTTAAGCTCCAAGGTGACTACCTCCTGAAACGTGCTATCCACGTAATTCTGTGCCTTGTGGATGCACCACAGTGACTTCAACTGCCGCTCGACTTCTGAAACCCAGAGCTCAAGCTTCTGCAGCCAGTGACACTTCCTGCAGATGTGTTTGTCAAAGACACATGGTGCATCCACAACTTCCCACATACCACAAGAGACGCATTCCACTCTGTCAAGCTGTCTCACCATACCTTAGCTTTATATACTAATTATTGCTAGTGTAATAAGTAGAATAACTTGCCAGTTACTCGCCAATCAGCTTCTTCCCCTGTATCGTGGAGGCTGAAAAGGCAGAAAAGAAAAGAAAGAGACCAAAGAGCACCTCCTTCCCCTTTTCAGTGAAGACGCTCGCACACAGTCTCACATTCTTGGCTGGGTAGATATTATATATTTGACTGGAATATAATTTATGGTGCAAGTTAATTCTGATGATATTACAGCTTTATGTTGTTACTTACTTTGACTATTTCATTATTTAAAATTTGAACCAGGATTATAATCTATGTACGTGTTATGTTATGTAAAAATATATATGCGACATCCATATGCACACAACACTCTGGCTGAAGATCAGCATCTCAACCTTCGTATTTGTCAAACAGTTAGTGTTTGATACTGTCTTACTAATATACAGATGAATGGATGAGATCAAGTTTTGACATGTTGCAAACAAAATGAAGCATTAGGAACAACTTCCCAAATATGGATTCGTGGGCAGGATTTTCTGTTTGGGGTTGGAACCCCGCATCGGGATCAAAAGTGGGTCCCGAATCTGCACCATGTTGGGAGCAGTAACCCAACATCGATTTTTTTTTCTGGATTGGCCAATTAGTGGCCAGAAGGCACGCTCACCGTCCAGTTAAGGGCAGCAAGCAGGCTCTTGAAGTTGGAGGGCCAATGGGAGGCCCTACAGCACTGGAGGAGCTGCAGCCTGCCATTGCAGGTAAGGAAGGGAGAGGGCGCCCTCTCAGCACTGATATCTTATTTGGAATTAAAAATGGCCACATGTGCCAGACCGCTGTTGTGGAGGGGAAAGGACAGTCTGAGGCCGCAGCTGTGGGAAATAGACATGGCGGCTGTGGGTGGGCCTCAAAGTGATCCTGGAACACTGGATTCCGGTCTGTCACCGGGAGACCGCCTCCTGGCATCTACCATGCTCCCGACTCCAGTGGGGGCCCTGTAGACTGACTGGAAAATTCCAGTCTGCCTCTGATTAATGGCCTTAATTAGCCTTTTAATTGACTGAACAAGCTACCCACCACGTGGGCGGGTAACCCTTCATTGCCTGATCTAGCCTCCAGTAAAATGTCTGGAGATCAAGACCGTGGTGGGTAACTAACACGCCGACTGGCATTTGGAAATTCCGTATCTGCCCTCCTCTGTTCCTGACCCCATATTGGGGCCAAATTCTGAAGAGGAAGAGGTAATCAACAGCTTCTCTTTCCAGCAGGGCTGTCTGTGATTGGCTTACACGACTGTGGTACCAGCGAACCCATCCCCAATTCTCCACATTTACCATAGAGTGTCAGCCACAGCTTAGTTAGTAGCACTCTCACCTGTGTAACAAGGTTCCGGGTTCATGTCCCACTGCAGAACTTGAGCACAAAAATCAAGGCTGATGCTCCGTTGCAGTACAGAAGGTGTCCTGCACTGTCGGAGGTGTCGACTTTCGGATGAGATGTTAAAGCAGTGCCCCAGCTGCCTGCTGTGATAGATGTAAATGATCTCATGGCACTATTTCGAAGAAGAGCAGGCGAGTTATCCCTGGTGTCCGGCCAATATTTATCCCTCAATCAACATTACAAAAACAGATTATCTGGTCATTATCACATTGCTGTTAGTCGGTGCGCAAAATTCATTGCTGCTCTAAGACGTCCAGTGTTTTTGAAAAGCACTATAAAAATGCAAGTCTTTTTTTCCGACATGGTGACAATGCAAGGATAACACTTGAATTGTGAAAAGAGCGAGAGCTGTTTGGCAAGGCTGGTGTCCATGATTTAATCTCTACATAAAAAAAACAAAGTTCCTGGTCTGTCTTGATTGAATGGTAGTCGCTAAGAGCTTCTGAAATGGCTGCACAGCCCCCAGCATCTGTAGCACTGTGCAAGGATAGTGTCTCAAGCTTGACAGGAAGCCAAATGGTCGTTTTTTTGACTTTGAGGGTTGTACAAAAAATTGCAGGTCATGAGGATATTCAACTCTTACCTTTTACTTGGCACTCATCATTCAGATTAATGTAGACAATTTTAACCAATCCCCATTGAAGTCAATTGAGACTAATATTGAGGGGGTGGGGGGGTGTTAAACTGGCATTCCACCTCATTTTGTCAGTATTCTGATGGGCTGATTAGGTTAAAATTGTCCCCCAGGCATGGTGTCAAATATGGTTGGAATAACAATGTGAATTTATTAGAAATGAAAGTGGTAACTGTGATTGGGAGGTTATTGAGAGAGTGAAAGGAGATATTCCTCTTTGTCTGCCCTATCATGACCCGAATTAGACCGATTACAGTGCCTTTGCTGTTACTGTACAAATGATACTGTGTATAAATTTATCTGGATGACTGTTTATATTATTAAGGTATATTTGTAACAGATGTAAAATCTTTGACATCTTGCCTTATCAAGAATATTAGTCTTTTATTTGTCATTTTTACTTTTTCTTCTTAAAATCAGAACTTTGGCATGATTCACAAAACATTCATGAGGTAAAACAGACCAAACTCTACGTGACAGCAATTTAGTATTTATATAAAAGTGGCATACTAATTAATTTTGATGTTCCTTCCCCTCTCTACAGTGTTCTAATTAAAAATGCCAGTTAAATTGATTACATATTATTTGATGCTACTGAAGTGAACTGCACACCAATTATCATGCTGCAGAGAAAGAATTATCACTGCCACAAAAGTAAATAACTTATGTCCTGCTCATAACTTTTCAATCAATCTGTGCTGAGTTTGCTTATCTAAGCCAGGGCCATCCAGGCTTCTGCGCCTGAGCATAATCAGGTGACCTCTGCTGCAAAGGGCAGTTGTGTGAATGTTTGGCAGGAACCAGATCAGGCTTGGCCACTTTCTGCCCTATGTTCAAATACCCAGCTAACAGCAATTGTTTTGCGATCATGCATGAAAGAATGGGTACGCATACAAGACATTGGAAGGAAGTGGAACTGCCACCTAGCATGGGTTCAACACCTTCAGATGAAAGGGGGAGAAATTTGAGGTGGAGAAATTGAAAGCTTTGGGCAATGATAATTTATCTTAAACAGTGTAATCGTCCAGATGTGGGTTGGTGCACTCTCCTTCACATAGAATGAATATTATGTATGTACCTTCTGTTCCGAGAGAGACACTTTTTTTTTTATGTGCATAGGGTTAACACATTGGGTGTGTTTTTTTTTCCCAACACACTGAGCAATTTTTGCCAGAACTGGAAAGAACCATTTAAGAATTCATAATTATTTCACCTCTTGTAATAACTTTTGCCATTAAGAGCCCTCATGCACATCCAACCATTCATGTTTTAAAGCCTCCTTAGAGCAGGCACTTACAATTTAAACTACCTGATTAAATTAGATCAGCTTTCAGGTATGAAAATTGATGATGTTTTAATGATACTTTCCAAATTTATTATGCTTCCACAATGCAAAAAGAAAGTGAACATTGAAAGATGTTATCAGGGAAACCTAAATTTACAAGGTCTGTTATTGCAGGGTTCTTACTGAATATGACTTGCCTTTTACATATATTTTCTGCAATATTAAATTTTGAGAAAATAGCATTTTGTTTTGATCACTTCAGTTGGATACCTTGTACATTCAAAAAATAGCATCGGTCAGTAACTGCAGGAGCGTTTGAACACCGCTTTGTATTGCTGTATCAGTGGGGGATTACCTTTGTATTATTGATAACACGTTTTGAGTTCAGAATATGAAACAGGAAGTAAGGTTTCAATACATTTAAAGCAGCATAAAATCTTCAACAGGAAATATTTTATTGACATTTTATTCCCTGCTTTTCGAGGGCAGATTTCAATGGAATGCTTAATATGGATCATAAATTTTAGGAATGGGAAAAGGCCCGAATGATCTCAGTCCCACGTAACCTGCCTTTTTCAAAATGTTTCCTTCTGTTTTTAGCTACACACCAACATTTATGCTAAATGCTTCAGAAGCCTTCCCTGGTAATGTATTCCACATGTTTATTGACCTGTTAGATGAATGAGTATAGGCTGAATTTCCTCCTCATTATAATAATTACAACTTGCCTTTAATGCAGAATAAATGTTCCCAAACACTTCATGTAGTTGTAGCTAGGGAAAAAATGGGTTCCAGCCAAAAACATGAGATATTAGTTGGAGTGGCTAAAGCTCCTGCAAGTTCCCCTTCAAGTCACACACCACCCTGACTTGGAACTATATCGCCGTTCCTTCACTGTCGCTGGGTCAAAATCCTGGAACTCCCTTCCTAACAGCACTGTGGGTGTACCTACCACACGTGGACTGCAGCGGTTCAAGAAGGCAGCTCACCACCACCTTCTCAAGGGCAATTAGGGATGGGCAATAAATGCTGGTCTGGCCAGCGATGCCCACATCCCGTGAATGAATAAAAAAAAGCTCTGTAAAAGAGGTTGGTTCTAAGGAGAGAGAGATGGAGTAATTTAAGAAGCAATTCCAAAGCTTGAGCCTAGGCAACTGAAAACACAATCACCAATAGTGGGGTGAAGGAAGCAGGGGAAGCACAAGAGGCCAGAATCAGGGATGGAGAGTTAGGCAGGGGACTGAAGGGCTGGAAGGGGTTACGAAGATGAGGAGGGGTGAGGCAATGGAAGAGATTTAAATATAAGGCTGAGAATTGTATATTTGAGGTGCTGGGGAACCAGAATACTGAGGACAGGGGTGATATGTGAGTGGGACTTATGTGTGTTAGGATAAGGGCAGCAGAGATTTGGATGAGCTGACATTTACTGAGAGCAGAGGATGGAAAGCCATCCAGGAGAGCAATGGATTTGTTGAATCCAGAGGTGACAAAGGAATAGATGAGAGATTCAGCAGCAGATGGGCTAAGATATGAACAGAGGTGGGTGATGTGATACAGGTGGAAATAGGCTGTCTTTATGATGGAGAGGATCAGTGGTCAATGGCGATGGTGGCTGGGCAGGGAGATGGAATCACTGCAATGAATTTATGGTGGGGACGAAAGATGATGACTTTTGGCTTCCCTATATTTAACTGCAACAAATTGGAACTCATCCAAGACTGAATGTCAGGCATGTAATTGCCTCAATGCCCTTTGAAGTAGCCTAGCAAACCACCAGTTGAAAACAATTGCTACCACTGTTGTGATAACCTTTAAGAGGCATGGTGTTCATATTATAATGCACAGCAGTGTCAGAGCTGTGATGTAACACACCACATGACTTCTGATATAAGAACAGTCTGAAGGAAGTACCTGTACAGTGAAGACCTGTGTTGGCATGCAGAACCATCCTTAAATAAAGAACCCACGTTACTGTGTTACTGATCCCATCTTGAGTGGGTGCATAGTATTCATTAACCCAGGAGTTAAGAAAGCACAATATGGTGGCAGCTTGTAGGAATTTTCAACATCTCGACTTTTTGAGTACTCTTCCATACTTTCAAAGAAGTGCCAGCCACAGCCATTGCCAACTCTACGGAACTTCAAAGGCTTGAAAACTGGTTCCATTGCTTCATGCAACAGCAACAGTGTCGACAGCTGGGTAAGCTTATGTGCACTTGCGCTATGAGGTTAGGCAGTTACGGACTCCAGTTAGACTCTATTCACAGAGATTCTGAGGGTCAGATTTCTCACGTCAGGAGCAGCTAGGGAAGGTTTGAAAGTGCTGGACACTACAGATTAAACAGACTCCTGTTTGAGAGGTGTGTCGAATGGATTAGCGCTATACCAATAATGGGCCATCGGGCAGAACGTGAAAACGGACCAGCTTTAACATTAAAAGTGCCGCACTCTCACAGTGAACTGAGGAAAGGCGAGATTTAAGGCATGGAATTGAGGAAAAATCATTTTCTGTTTCAGGTCTTTGACATTTTTAGTGCCAAAACCACCCTTCGTAGTGGGGCCAAGTCAAAAGCACATGGCTTGGGCAAAAATGCCACACCCTCCAAGTGGACCTGCAGGCAGTTACTGCTGCAGTATTTCTGTCTACCTGTACAGCAGAAGAGTTCTTTTAACTTCACACAGCGTAACAGCAGTGAGCCATTACAAAAATGACAGCAAAGTTTCCAACCATCAACTGAAAAGCAGCGGACCTGCTGTCAAAATTTCAGCTGTTCAGGCACAGAGATGAGCTATGTTTTGTTGACTTATCAATCACGGAATCAGAGAAGCAGGCGGTGAAAATATGCATTGCCATTGGCAATGACAGCTTACATCACTTCTGATCTCACCGAAGAAGAACAGAAGGATTCCTGGAAAATCTGGTCCACATGAGAGGATCAACTTCATGTCAAGCTCAATTTCTGGGTCCATCAGCTCAAGTTCTTGCCTTTTCAGCAGCAAACGACTGTGTCAATTGACCAGTTATTAGTCGATGTCGAGCTAAAGATCGTGAGTGTAGCTTCACAGAGGTTGAACTGGCAGACCATATCATCCACAACAATAGAGGCATACGAGAGGGATCTCTTAGAGAAGCCTAAGGGGTATATGGTGGATGTCTTGCTCAAAGACAGACTCAAATTTTTGACTATCATTGTGGGCCAACAGAGTTTGCGATCCCTAGGTGCATTGAGTAAAGTTTCCAGGTCCAGGAAACCGTGTAAAAGCTGGTGGCTCTTACATATGCCTTAAGGTTGCCCAGCATTTAACGACATCTGTAAGACATGCGGTGTCAGGGGTGTTGTGACGGTGCTTCTATATTTTTTTGTTAAGTATTTTTCTTTTGAGGGCTCATATTTTAGAATTATGGAATAGAATAGAATTATTATTTTATTTGGGAAAACTGAAAAGGATTCCATGGATGCTTTTTTCAGTGGAGTCATTGAAAGGACACTGAGAGGTTTTGTTGGAAAAGAACATTTACTGGAAGTCACTGTCTTCAGATAAATACCCAGCAGGGGCTTTTTGACTCGGGGAAGATGTTTACAGAGAAGTGATAGGTCAAGATTTAAAGGGATCAATAGGCTTGACTCTTGAGTTATTGTTTTTGGTTTTGCTTTGACAATGTGTTGGGGTATGAGCTGTTTTGAAGGCAAGTGAAGAAAACCAGCCAAGAGAGCGGTCACCATAGTCCCCTTTTCCATCTCTGAGAACTTCCTGAGAATCAAGTCTAAGAAATAAAGAAACTGATGCTGCATTTCTCCTGGAAAGCCTACCAAACTGATCTTCAACGTCACCTGAAAAGAGCTGTTCTAGAAAGATCCCAGTGACTTCCATCTACACATATTTGGGACGCCAAACCACAAAAGGACAACTGACATCTTTCCTTATCTGCTCTTTTTTTCTTCAAGAATTAGCAAGTATTTGGCCAATGTATTCTTTTTTTTGTGTTTTTTTGGTAACAGAGCTCTAAAGAGAAAATCTCTTTATTTTTCAGTGAACCTGTGTGTGCGTGTATATGTGTGTGTGTGTAAGGTAAAAGGGAACTTCTATATTTCGATCTGTGTGTTAACGCTTTGCTTCGTTACTGGTTAAGTCTTGTTTTATAATAAACTGATAATTTTGTTTATTAAAGAAACCTGGGTGTATGTTATTCTGGGATAAAAATAGAGTCTATGATTAACTATCGGTAACTGGGTAAACATTTAAATATATGTTATGACCTGTGGAGAAGTGGAACTGGAAAAAACAGTGCACTCCTCCTGCCTCAGTTGTAACGGGTCACTGGAAATGTCAGTGTCGGAAAGCCAAGCCAGATGCTACTGGTAAGAGTCCTGACAAAAGTCAGGCAGACCATAAGAAGGCTTGACGCCCTGGCAAGCTGAGCAGTCATCCTCCACATCATAACCAATACATCCATGAGGTTGCGGATGACGTCAACCCCAGCGATGATCATGGTGACAGTCCAAGTCCATGTAGGCGGGAGGAACAGTTGTTTCATGTTGCCAGTGTCATTAAATGCACTGATTCGATTACTCCACTGAAGGCACTTGCATCTATGTGTGTTCTATCCTGAAAAAGAAGGGCATGCATGTGCTCTAGGCAAGGGTGGACACAGGTGCCAGAACGCATACTTTACCTCTGCACATACTAAAGAACATCTATTTGTGTGAATGGTGAGCCATGGTGACGCCATCGAACACCCAACTGACCGCATACAATGGTTCATCAATTCCGTGTTTAGGGTCCATCAGGATTAATTGCAAATACAACCAATCAGAATGGAAATCCCAACTTTTTTACATCGTCCAAACAGCTAGACCGGCTATCGCAGGGCTACGGCATTCAGGGATTTAACTCTGGTAATGATACATGGCATTGGGCATAACCACAGGAGCAAACCAAGCATAGAGGACAAACAATTTGCTCTGTTGAGGATCTTACTCAAGAAATAGAATAGCTGAAGAAACATTTGAAACTGCTTGAGATAGAGGAGGAGTACCTGAAGAAATCAGAAGCAAAGCATGGGTTATACGAAAAGTTGGAGTGAGCAAAACAAGGTAAAAATGCTGGCTGATCAGATAGAGGAGATGAAATTGCAAATGGCAAGGAACAATCCTTAGAAAATGTTGAGACTGCACACCAGGAGTTTTGTATCAGATTTCTATAGGACAAAGCAAAATAAAGAAGTGTTGCAGCAGAACCACAGGTCCCGAAAGAGATGATTTACGAGGGTTCATCTCAACCAAGGTCACAGAGGGAGAAGATGAGAAACAGAGTCTTGTTGCTAGAGAATGACACAATGGAGAAAAGTTACAGATGTCCTCCCAGTTCCAGGGTGAGTCAAAAAGTTCAAAGGCCTTCTTCAAACCCCAGAACAACAGCCTCCAATGAAAAGAAACCAGAAAATAAGTCTTCTGTGCACGGCTATAGCTCTGTGCAGAAAGATCAGGATCTGCACTCAGAGAAGTTAAAGAAGCCCAGAGAACCTCCATCAGTGCTCAGTCGCTATCCTCCAGCAGCCAATGAGCCCAATGTAAAAAGACCTTGGATCACTCAGAGTAAATCAGATAAAGTATCCAGAGACTAGAGTGACTTGGAGCAATCATCAGCACTTCCTGAAAGACAGCAAACTCACAGCTAAATGAGAATATGATAGCTCAAGGTGAGGTTAACAATTCTGGTGAGGACTCATCGTTTACAGATACCATTGCTAGGCCTTTTGAATGGAACAATCCATGATACCAGATCGATGAAAGACTCTATCACAAACCGGACGAGATCGAAGATGAAGTTTCGGTAAGAGTCTACACATTCTTCTTCCTTCGAGGAATCCATGCAAATCTGTTTTGGATTCCAAGAACTGTTGCCCTGTTTCTAGGTCAGGCCATTTGATCAAACCACCTTTACATTATCATGACTGTTACAATCAGGTGAGGAGGGGTAAAATGGTTCTCATTTTTTCCCTCTCCTTATTTGACCAAAACAGATTTACTTTTTTTTGAAAAGGATATACTTGCCAATTCAGTGAGTGTGCAAGTGTTTACATGCTGTGATCAAAAAAAGAACAAATCGGACCAGTTTTCTTGAGTTTAACAAAGAAAGGAGTTAGCTTTATTGTACTTAAACCAATCTGAGTAAAATAATAAAATACTCTCTGACTTTTTCGCACGCACAAGCACACTCAAAGTTCACACGTGCATACGGAGTGAGGGAGGAGGATAGCTTGGTCAACTTAGAGTCCAGCAAGCAATTAGGAAGGCTAATTGTATGTTAGCCTTTATCGCAAGAGGATTTGAGTACAGGAGTAGTGAAGTCTTGCTTCAATTGTATAGAACTTTGGTTAGACTGCACTTGGAGTACTGTGTGCAGTTCTGGTCCCCTTACCTTAGGAAGTATATTATTGCCGTAGAGGGAGTGCAACGAAGGTTCACCAGACTTGTTCCCGGGATGGCAGGACTGTCCTATGAAGAGAGATTGGGGAAACTAGGCCTGTATTGTCTAGAGTTTTGAAGAATGAGAGGTGATCTCATTGAAAACTACAAAATACTTAAAGGGATATACAGATACAGGGTAGATGTAGTTAAGATGTTTTCTGTGGTTGGGGAGTCTAGAGTCAGGGGACACAATTTCAAAATAAGGGGGAAGCGACTTAGGACCAAGATGAGGAGAAATTTCTTTACTCAGAGGGTTGTGAATCTTTGGAATTCTCTACCCCAGAGGGCTATGGAAGTCAGTCATTGAGTATGTTTAAAGCAAATATTAATAGATTTCTAAATACCAATGACATAAAAAGTTCTGTGGATAATGTGGGGAAAAGGCATTGAAGTGGATGATCAGCCATGATCATATTAAATGGTGGAGCAGGCTCGATGGGCTGAATGACCTACTCCTGCTCCTATTTTCCTATGTTCTCTTGTTCAGAGGAATAAAAGGGGGTATACAGTCTGTGGAGGTTGGTAACTTAGTGGACTTCAGGCTGAATTTGGTGGTTGTGCGACTTTCCTTTGATGGTCCTGAGGCTTCCAATTTGAAGATGTGGATAGCTGATTTGGTGTTTCTCTTGGAGACAATAATCCAGCTGGTTTCCTTCAAGGAGTCACTGTCTGCAGCAAGGGTGTCCCTTGGTGGTCACAGTAAGCAAACAGGGATCAAAGCTTGCAAAGTGGGTTGGAGAGAGAGAGAAAGGAAGGAGGGACCCCACTTAGGCCTTCTCTCATCAGCGCCTGGCTGCTTGTCTCCTAACTGCAGAGAAAACAGAAGCTTAAGCACATGAAGGATGGGTCTGTCACATGACCGTCACCCAGTGATTCAAGCATGGTCGTTACTAGTGTATTCCTTCTTGCAACTTAATTAGTCCATGACTAGGAATCCCCTTCTCACAGCCGGGGTTCCATTGTTCAAGTGATTGGTTCGAATGGTTCATCTCTACTGGTTGAATACCTCAGGTGATTGCCTCGATGCCTTGCTAATGGGAACAGGATAGGTGGTTCACTCAGTTTCCCTAGGTCATTGTTCTTGAAGGGTCTTTTCAGACATGGTGTCTCCATCTCAATCTCAATGTACTGGAATGTGGAAGGTACAGTGATGCAAATTGAATTGGAATGTGGAAGGTACAATGATGCAAATTGGGGTAGCCATCTTTAACCGCAAGCATCAACTCACCTCTGATTTTCAAAATTCAGTTTGGGTTTCCAGCAATTAAAGATCATCATTCGACATAAAGCAGGTTTTTGTTACAGTGACTGATTAGCCTACATGTCCCTGTTACTGTTTTGAACCATGTATATTTATCGCCTATTACCGTTGTTCAATTGTATAGAGTTAACTTTTACCTATTTGAGGGGGATATGTTTTTATTTGGGAAAAAGCAGATGTTGTGGTAGACCTTTAAGAGGCGTAATCATGTTATAACGCACAGCAGTGTAAGAGCTGTGTTGTAACACACTATGTGACGTCTGGTGTGTGGGCAGTCTGAAGAAAATACCTGTACAGTGAAGACCTGTGACTGAATAGGATTAATGTAGGATTTAGTATAAATGAGTGGTTGATGGTCGGCACAGACTCGGTGGGCGGAAGCGCCTGTTTCAGTGCTGTATCTCTCTATGACTTTATGAAATTTATGGTCCCGCCAGTGTAATCGGCAGTGGGCAAAAACAATGGCGGCTCATTTAAATAGCTGGGGCGGACCGCTCACCCCGATGACGTGCCTTTGCGCCGGCACTGACGCCATTTTTAAAGGGCTTTAAGCCCTCCATTTCAATTTAAATATTTAAGGAGAGATTGATTTTATAAAACTTAAATAAATTGATGTTGACCCTCTCCCAACCCTCCAATAACCATAAAATTAATTACTTGCCCTCTCCCCCCTTCCCAAAACACTTACCTTGGCCACATGATATTCCACCCCGCTCCACCCCTCCCACACTGAGAAACTTTCCTGCTCCCTCCTCCCCACCAATATTCCACTTCTGTTGCTTGGACGGGGATCCGAAGGTATGGGAATGCTGGCCACCAGCATGAATATTGCACCGGGACCGACAGCAAGAGTGTGACGGTAATTAAATCATTTATTTACATTCATTTAAATATTTAAATTGGGCTCTCCCGGAGGCATTTTCCGGCCCCCCATGCCACAACCCCCGACGTAAAATTTGTCCCCTGTGCAGAACCCTCCTTAAATAAAGAACCCATGTTACTGTGTTACTGATCTCGTCTTGAGTGGTCAGTGTCTGTGTGTAGTATTCATTAACACAGGGATTTAAAAAAAACAACCACCATCTTCTCAGGCCAACTAGGATGGGTATGAATGGAGTCTTGTCATCATCACTCATGTCCTGAGAACAAATAAAAAATATGTTTATATTATGATCCTGTAGTTTTTTTCAGGAACAATGTGGTGTACCTTTAAGGCTGGCAAAGGAGTCGTACTGCTTTAAGGCAACAAGCTCCAGAGACTGTCAAAGAATGCATTCTCGTTGCACTGAAAGACAGCCACTCAGGACCAAAGACATGAGATACATTGTTGCCGATTGATGTTTGAAACTAGCTGAAAAACTATTTTTTGACAGAGAAACAGATCCGTGGAGGGATGGGATTGAATCAACAGTGTGTTTCTCCCACCACAATCAGAATCGTATATTTTGATTGGGGGCTTTGACTTGAGCGGTCAATTGTAACAATATGTATATGAAAAGTATCCAGTGTGAGCACCTAGCACAGTCCATCTCCTTGTGTATACTTGCGGGCTGAGCAAAGCTAACCCTGGCTAATAGATTGTGAAAGGCTGCCTAGCAAAGGAAACAGTAATGGTGAACAAATAAAAACAGAAAATGCTGGAAATACTCAGCAGGTCAGGCAGCATCCGTGGAGGGAGAAACAGAGTTAACGTTTCAGGCCACTGATGTATCAATGGAGGTTGTCAGATGGGAATTTTAGATGAATGAGAACATAAGAACATAAAAAATAGGAACAGGAGTAGGCCATTCAGCCCCTTAAGCCCGCCCCACCATTCAATAAGCTGATCTGTCCCAGGCCTCAACTCCTCTTTCAGGCCTGCTCCACATAGCACTCGACTCCCCGAGATTTCAAAAATCCATCTACCTCCTCCTTAAATACATTTAGTGATTCCAGAGATTCACCATTCTCTGAGAGAAGAAATTCCTTTGCATCTCAGTTTCAAATGTTTTGTTTAGTTTAGTTTAGAGATACAGCACTGAAGCAGGCCCTTCAGCCCACCGAGTCTGTGCCGACCATCAACCACCCATTTATACTAATCCTACACTAATCCCATATTCCTACCACATCCCCACCTGTCCCTATATTTCCCTACCACCTACCTATACGAGGGGCAATTTATAATGGCCAATTAACCTATCAACCTGCAAGTCTTTGGCATGTGGGAGGAAACCGGAGCACCCGGAGGAAACCCACGCAGACACAGGGAGAACTTGCAAACTCCACACAGGCAGTACCCAGAATTGAACCCAGGTCGCTGGAGCTGTGAGGCTGCGGTGCTAACCACTACTCCACTGTGTGACCTCTTATTCTGTAACTATTTCCCCTAATTCGAGATTCCCCCACCAGTGGAAACATATTTTCAATATCTACCCTGTCAAGCCCCCTTAGAATCTTATATGTTTCAATAAGATCACCTCTCATTCTTCTAAACTCCAATGAATAAAGGCCTAATCTGTTTAGCCGTTCTTGATAAGACAATGGATAGGCTAGGGTTGTTTTCCTTAGAGCAGAGAATGCTGAGGGGAGACCTGATAGAAGTATACAAAATAATGAAGGGATAGATAGGGTAGATAGGAAGGAACTTTTAGTTTTTCCCTTAGTGGAGGTTTCAATAACCAGGGTCATAGATTTAAGGTAAGGGGCAGGAGGTTTAGAGGGGATTGAAGAAAAAAAATTTCAGCCAGAGGATGGTTGGAATCTGGAACACACTTCCTGAAGGGGTGGTAGAGGCAGGAACCCTCACAACATTTAAGAAGTATTTAGATGAGCAGTTGAAACACCATAGCATACAAGGCTCCGGGCCAAGTGCTGGAAAATGGGATTACAACAGATAGGTGCATGATGGCCGGCACAGACATGATGGGCTGAAGGGCTTGTTTCTGTGCTGTATAACGCTATGACTCTATGACTCTAACCCCTTCATACCAGGAACCTTTTCTGAACTGTCTCCAATGCTAGTATATCCTTCCTTAAATACGGGGACCAAAACTGTATGCAGTACTCCAGGTGTGACCTCACCAACACCCTGTACAGTTGTAACAAGACTTCCCTATTTTTAAACTCTAACCCCCTAGCAATAAAGGCAAAAATTCCATTTGCCTTCCTAATTACTTGCTGCACCTGCATGCTAACTTTTCGTGTTTCATGCACAAGAACACCCAGATCCCTCTGTACTGCAGTATTTTGTAATCTTTCTCCATCTAAATAATAATCTGCCTTTTTATTCTTCCTACCAAAGTGGATAACCTCACAATTTCTCACATTGAACTCCATCTGACAAGTTTTTGCACAATCACTTAACTTATCTATATCCCTTTGCAGATTCTATGTGTCCTCATCACATTATGCCATCCCACCTATATTTGTATCATCAGCAAATTTGGATACACTACACTCTGTCCCTTCCTCCAAGTCATTAATATAGATAGTAAATAGTTGAGGCCCTAGGACCGATCCTTGTGGCACCCCACTAGTTATGGCTTTCCAACCTGAAAAAGACCCATTAATCCTGACTTTCTGCCTTCTGTGTATTAGCCAATCCTCAATCCATGCCAACACATTACCCCCAAAACCCTGAGCTCTTATTTAGCGCAATAACCTTTCATGTGGCAACTTATCAAACGCCTTCTGAAAATCCAAATACACTACATCTACTGGTTCCCCTTTATCCACTCTGCTTGTTATATTCTCAAAGAACTCTAACAAATTTGTCAAACATGATTTCCCTTTCATAAAACCATGTTGACTCTTTTTGATTGCATTATGTTTTTCTAAATGTCCTGCTATTTCTTCCTTAATAATGGACTTCAGCATTTTCCCAATGACTGATGTTAAGCTAACTGGTCTATAGTTTCCTGCTTTCTGTCTCCCTCCTTTCTTGAATAGGGATGTCACATTAGCGGTTTTCCAATCCGCTGGTACCCTACCAGAATCCAGTGAATTTTGGTATATTATGACCAATGCCTCCACTATCTCTGCAGCCACTTCTTTTAAAATCCTTGGAAGCAGGCCATCAGGTCCTGGCAACTTGTCTGCCTTTAGTCCCGCTAATTTGTCCAGCACCTTTTGCCTCGTGATAGAGATTGTTATGGGTTCCTCCCTCCCATTTACACCTTGCTCAGCTATTGTTAGTGGAATGTTTATAGTGTCCTCCACCATGAAGACCGATGCAAAATATTGGTTTAAATTAACCGCCATTTCCCTGTTCCCTGTTGTTAATTCCCCAGTCTCATCCTCTCAGGGTCCCACACTTACTTTGGCTACTCTCTTCCTTTTTATATACTCGTAGAAGCTCTTACTGTTTCTTTTTATATTTCTTGCCAATTTAATCTCATAATTAATTTTCTCCCTCCTTAGATTTTTAGTCATCTGCTGCTGGTTTCTAAAAAATTCCCAATCCTCTGGCCTACCGCTAGCTTTTGCCACTTTGTACGCCTTTGTTTTTGATTTGATACTCTCCTTAACTTCCTTTTGTTATCCACAGGTGGTTCATCATTTTCAATGAGTCCTTCCTTTTGTCCAGAATAAATGTTTGCTGAGTGTCATGAAATATCTGCTTAAACGTCTGCCACAGCTCATCTTCTGGCTTTCCCTTTAGTCTATTTTTCCCAGCCCGCTTTCGGCAACTCTTTTCTTCATACCTCTGTAATTGCCTTTGTTTAAATTGAAGACACTGGTTTGAGACCCGAGTTGCTCACCCTCAAACTGAATTTGAAATTCTACCATGTTATGATCGCTTTCCCCTGGAGGATCCTTATCTACGAGATTACTTATTAATCCTATCTCATTACACATTACCAAATCTAAAATAGCCTGTTCCCGGGTAGGTTCTGCAACATACTGTTCTAAGAAACAATCCCTGATGTAATCTACAAATTCGTCTTCAATGCTACCCTTGTCAATTTGATTTGTCCAGTCTATATGCAGATTAAAATTACCCATGATAATTGCAGTGCCCTTCTTACATGCCTCCATTATTTCCTGATCAATATTTTGTCCTACAGAGAGACAACTCTTCGGGGGCCTATAGACCACTCCCACCTGTGATTTCTTTCCCCTTGCTATTCCTTATTTCCACCCAAGCTGATTCTACATCACGATCTATTACACCTATATCATTACTCACAACTGCATTGATCCCTTCCTTTAATAATAAAGCTACCCCACCTCCATTTCCTTTCTGCCTATTCTTCCGGACATTTTGTGGGAATGTCATTTCTCCCAGACAACTTATTTTACACAATAGGTCCCCACCAAACAATTGGGATATTTTCAATAACGTGTTATGGTGAGACAAATTTTATAGATTTCTGATAGGAGGAACAATATGTTTTTCAATTTAATAATTTATCAGCCTTTCATAATATATAACTTACTGTTATATTCTCCGTATTTCATTTTTAATGAATATGTAGAACAGGGGTTGTAACTCAGTGGGACTCTTTAAAATGTAGGGAACATATAAGCTTCAAAGTTTGGTGCATCATTGTTGTTGGTTGAAAGAGCAGAGTTAGAATAAATGAGAGCAACGTATGGCCAATGGAAGCCCAGTCATTGCTTGGGAGAAGCGACGTTAGGACTGTACAAAGTGAAATTGGGACAGATTGGATGGAGTTTTGAAGCCACCATTTCACTTCAATGCCTAAAAATTGAAAAAAAAAGGTTCTGTACTTAGGAATTGTAATGTTCCCAGGTATCTGCCCATTTTTCATTTGGGATGTGACTTAAGCCATGGATTATAGAGCAGATTTACAAGCCAAGTACATGTGTTTTCACACATGAACAAGGAAAAAGGAGTAGATGAGAGTATTATAACAGTTGCAAAATGAAATTCTAATATTCATTTGCATGTTAATATTTTGGTATTATAGGATTTATTTTCCCCTATTGTGCTAATGATTTCTGGAGCATTTCAAAGTGATTGGTCATTCACCTTTCTCCAAAAGATTATAAACATTGTAAAAGGGATTTTGGGATTGGCAAAATAAGATCTGATTTATAACAGGAATTATTCACATGAATAACAAACCAATCAAGTGTTTGAGTAGCAAAATCAAAACAATGTTCTGGAGAGGTCTCGATTTGGAGACGTTCAGTTGTTTAGCCCAAACTGAAAAATGTTTAAGTTGTGATTTTCCAGTTTGATTTTTAAATTCAAGATGCCTCTCTGCCCCTATGCCTAGAAGGAAAGAGAGGCAAAATGCACCTTTACAGATGTATTTCCTGTCCTCCTAACTATTATGCCTTTCACCACCTTCATATGTTTTCTGGGGGAGGGAAGGGAGGCGAGGTATGCATTTGATTCCCATCATTTCAGTGAGTGACTGATATCTCTGTCCAGTGCTGGGCATACATCTGTACTCCCTGATGCTATAGGATGAGGGTTAGTAAGTATTTGATTCTTAGATAAAAAAAAACAAAAGCAATACACAGTTAATCAGTCAGCATCTGTATGGTTTTAAAAATTGACAGATAATTGGGAGGGGGGAGGGGGGGGGTGAGGTTAAACATCCATCATATGTCTTTTCTCTTTGCAGATTCTGAGTAACCTGCTGTATATTTCCAGCATTTCCTGTTTGTTTCAGATTTTATGCATTTGTAGTTTCATTTTAATTTATTATTATTAGTTTAATTCTTTCCTGATTAATCAGCGGGCTGGGCATGTATCTGATACCTAAGGGAATAGAAAGTGTTCTGATCGAGCGTTGTCCACAATTTTAATTGACTTATGAAATCTAACTTTTCCATTCAAAGCTAAAATGAAAATTTTAATCGGTTTTACTCAAGAATGCTTTTTATTCTAAATTTGCAGATGAAAGAGAAGATGTTCAAAAGAAAACATTCACAAAATGGATAAATGCACAGTTTGCCAAGGTAAGAGGAAACCATAGTGATTTCGGAATTAGATTGAAGCAAAGACAAGTGCCTGTGTGCTGAGTCTTTTATTAAATCTTGAAGGCTTTGAAATGTAAGAGGTAGTTCAGAAGCAAAATATATATATTTCTCCATTGTATCAGCTAATCTGACTCTCCTAATGTACAACATTACAAACTTATCTCAACAGGAATTTCAAGAGGGAAGGACATTTTTAGGACCCCCATTTGTTCATTAACTTGTTTGCAAACAGGCCATGATTTGGTTCCATGTCTTTTTCTCTTATGACATAGAATCATCTAACAAACAAAAGATTCTGTAGGTTCACATATGTAAATATTTAATTTCATGATCTCTAATCCGGAGAATTTACTTACATCTCAAAACTAAGATTATATTATTTTCACTGCTGCTACCTATATCTCTTTGGCTATAAAAACATTTTTTTTCTATTCATTTTATCCTTGCCAAAGTTAAGATTGTCTATGCTGGGTAATGGAACATTTTATTTTCTTTTATTTTCCAAATTTTTGGCATCAAGCACTTTCAGGAAATACAAGGCACAATGAACTATAAAGTAAAGCTCCTTCAACTCTGTCTTCATAGCAGTGCTTAACTCAAGAGGGACACCCCTTGCTGCACCTATGTGATTTTTATTCCCACCCTTACAAACATATCATGGCTTTTGAATAAGATTGCAATTTGTTGCCAGATTATCAGCAATTTTGAACTGTAGAATTGTGCGCAGCTGGTTTGGGTTCAGATTACCCAAACTCATTTCATATTGGACCATTACATCTTTGAAACAGCAGGAGATTTAATACATTAAGATGGGCTGGATTTGAACCTAAATACTGGAGAAAAAAATGAATATTTTAAACCACCCCTTGGGGAAATTTCTTAGTTTATTTTAAAAATGAGTATCATCCCAATAACTTGTGCAGCTGGAGGTATAAACCAACTCAGTAGTGGATGCTTAAAATAGCATCATTTGAGCACAATGCTTGTCTGTAATTTTTAACTTCAGTGCTCACTTAAGGGATTTTCAATATTGTGGCCAGGCTCCTCTGAAGAATGAAGAAAGTTGCCACCTTTTTAAAAAAAATAATCAGTGGGAGTATTAAATTGCCCTTGACCCTTCCAAATTAGACCCCATTTTAATCAAGTAGCAAAAGAAAAGATACATGCATTTGTTGATGGTGCTCAGACAAATAAGGGATCTGTGACTATCTTGGGAAAACATTGCAAACTATTGAATATTGCGAAAGAAAGAAAAAATGAGATTTGTATGCAGCTTGGGGAGGTTTGCAGTCCTTAACAGTGTTGTAATATTAAGGGACAAAGTAGATTGGGATAAGACAACTGTCTGTGGTCAAAATGGGAAGGGGATTCCAGACTGCATCCAGATCTGGATCCTCAATTATGTATGTCCACTGTGGAAAGAAGCAGTGTGATTTTGGCTAATTAAGCAAAGAAATTAAGTGATCTAAGGTTGGAGGCCATTTGGGAAATAGTGACCATAACCTAATTAGGCTCACACTGAAAATAGATAAAGAGAAAGATGAGTTGAATGTCGTAAAGGCATTGGCCTGAAAACGATCTACGTTGGGATGGAACTAGACTATGTTCAGTGGGTATTGGTTTGAAAGTGGCAAGATGCCACACACAATGAACTGACAGTGGGAATTATTTAAATGTGAGATGAATAAGATACAGGTGAAATAACTTCCATGCAGGAGAAAAGAGGGTGTGTTAAAACCTGAGGTTCCTTGGATAACTAGACAGGTTAGAACATAACTGCAGTTTAAAATGAAGCATATGGTAAATATAGGGGGAGTCAGGAGAAGTAAATATAAGAAATAAAGAACATATAGAAAAGAAGTGGCTGTAAATTAGGAGGGTTAAGTGGAAGTTACACTGGCAGTCACCAGAAATGAAACAGCAAGGGATTTTGTAAAGCACATAACTGAAAGGACAGGCTAAAGAAAGGCTGAAACAACTTAGAGATAAAGGGTTCATTAAACAGTTGCAGAGATACTTGAGTATTTTGCTTCAGTTTTTTAAAAAGAGGAAAGCGCAGGTGGAAATTTAGGCATAATTGAGGATGATGTGGAATAGCTGTTATTGGGGCGAAATATTCAAAAGGTAAATATTCAAAATACAGGAAATGTGGCTGATTGTGTGCATTTATTTGGATTTTCAAAAGGCTTTTGATAAGATATCATGTGAAAAGGCGTGTTGTAAAAATGAAAGAATATAGTATTCAAAGGAAATCTGGCTAGATGGACATAGAGATGATTAGATGACAAAAAAATGAAGACTTAAGGAAAGTGGACATTTTGGATTGATGTTATGTGGGTGGGGATGGGCACAAGGAACCTAGGCTGAAATGACTTTTTTTCTGTTTTCCGCTTGCATAAATAATTTGGACATAGACACAAGGGGAATACTAGTGAAGATGGTAGATGATACCAGATTACAGCCGTGGCCAAGTGTGAGGAAAATTACAGGAGCTAATAGACATATCAGTGGGATGGGCAGGTATATTTAGAATAGGTGGATCGTTTTTCAGCTGGCACAGACACGATGGGCCAAGTGGCCTCTTTCTGTGCTGTAAACTTTCTATGATCCTAATTAAATGCAGAGACATATTATTATGTTCACGTGAGGAGGGGTTGAAGGGCTTCCCTCTTTTCCCTCTTGTTGTTTGACCATATCAGTTTAAATTTTTTTTTTAAAGTGGATGTACTGGCCGATTCAGTAGGTGTTCGATTACTTACTTGCTATGATCATAACAAGAACCAATCAGACAGGTTTTCTTGAGTTCACAAAGGAAGAGATTAACTTTATTCTCCCTAAACCGAACTAATGAAATAATAAACAATGTGCCAACTTTCACTCACACACACCCACTGGAGGTTTACACACACACAATTAGGTTACAGGGTGGGGAAAGGTAGATTGGTTGAGTTAGAGTCCTTAGAAAAAATGGGTAACAGTCTGTGACATTTGGTGATTTGGCTGGCTTCTAGCTGTATTTGTTAGTCATGAGGCTTTTGAAGAGGTAGATGATTTGGTTCGGTTGGTCTCTCTTGGGGACAGTGATGTGGATGATTTCCTGCAACGGGGTTATTGATTCTAGCCGGAGTATGTAAAGGTGGTCAGTCAACAAGCAGGATTTGAAAGCTTTCAAGCTGGAATGGAGAGAGAGAGAGGGAGACCCCCACTTAGCATCTGCACATGTCAAAGTCCAAAGGCTTTTCCTTTCTCTGCTGCAGAAAGACGCGAGCTTAAAACCACACATGGGGAGGGGCTTGTCACATGACAATCACTCAGTCATTCAAACATAGCAGTTAGCAGTATTTCTCTCTTGCTAAAAAGAAAGTGAACAGTTCCCTTAAACTTCCTGGATCCTGGTTCTTGCTGGGGAATTAGCAGACATTTTGTCTCTCTCGTCACAGACCTTGCAATGTAGGGTACAGTGTAGCAAACGAGGTAGCTATCTTAAATTGCCAGCAAAGTCATCCTTTTACCTTGTCTTTTTAAAAATGTCTTTGAAAAAAAAAATCATATCTCCAGGTCAGTGGATTAAAGAAAATTATCATGCAACAAAGCACGTTGGTGTAACACATATAAGGACTTGTACTTTGGACAGAAAAAGAACATTTTGTTGAGAAAACAGAACAAGAAAGGATTATATTAATATGTGATGCAGGTTGAGAAATAAACTGCTTTAAGGAAAAAATTGACAACTTTAAGAATACTTTCCCTTTTGAAGTTCGGATTGTTGGTGATGCCCAATTGTAAATTGAATATCAAAATAACAAAGCTGATTCAATGTGATGATACCACAGGCTTACTTATTCTTTTCCTAAAATTAGAATAAAATATTTTAGAAGCTAGCTAGTGTAGATAACTCAAGCTGGATTTAAAAAAAAAATTGAGACCTGTGTAGTTCTTCAGGATCCCAGCAGAGCAAGTTGTAGTGAGGTCCATTCTGCCACCAGTGTGATAGCGCAGCAAACTCCAAGGTGATGACAAAACACACTATAGGACTCCTGAAAATGTGCTTCAGATGCTTCTAGGTTCGGTGGGCTTTGCAGTGTAGTCCTGTGCATGTGTCTGGGAGAGTGATGGTGTATTGTGTTCCCCAAAACATCGCTATGGACAGAGGTATCTTCATGCAGGATCCAGCCACAACAAGAACGACAACATCAACATGCATTTATATAGTGTCTTTAAGGTAGTAAAACATCTCTAAGCTCTTCTACGGTGCGTTACTGAAGAAAATTTGACATTCATCCACATCAGGAAATATTAGGACGGGCAAGGGTAGGTTTTAAGGAATGTCTGAAGGGAGGAGAGAGAGAGGTAGAGAGGCAGAAAGGTTTAGGGAGGTAATTCCAGAGCTTAGAGCCTAGGCAACCGATGCACGGCCACTAATGATGGAGCCATTAAAAACAGAGATGTGCAAAATGCCATTATTAGAGGAGTGCAGAGATCTCGGATGACTGTAGGGTTGGAACAGCTAATGTAAATAGGAAGGGTTGAGACTTCAAATCTAGGATGAAACTGGACCTAGAGCCAATTTAGGTTGAGCACAGGGTAATGGGTGAATGGGACTTGGTGTGTTGGGATACAGGCAGCTGAATTTTGGATGAGCTCACGTTTAGATAGTGTGGAAGATGGGAGGCTGCCAGAAAAGCATTGAAATAGTTTTAGGGTAACAAAGGCATGGATGAGGGTTTCATCAGCAGATGAGCTGAGGTAGGGGAGGAATCAGGCGAGGTTATGGTGGTGGAAGTAGGTCATCTTGATGATGGAATGAATATGTGGTCGGAAGCTTATTTCGGGGTCAAATACAACACCAAGGCTGTGAATAGTCTGGTTCAGTCTCAGACAGTTGCCAGGGAGAGGGATAGAGTAGATGGTTAGGGATTGAGATTTGTGGTGGGGACTATAGACAATGGCTTTGGCTTTACCAATATTTAGTTGGAGAAAATTTTTGTTCATCCATTACGGCACTTTAGATAAGCAATTTGACAAATCAGAGACAGTGGAGGGGTCAGGAGAGGTGGTGCTGAGGTAGAGCTGGGTGTCATCAGCGTACATGTGGAAACTAATGTTGTGAGGGGCAGCATATAGATGAAAAATAGAAAAGAACCACAATTAGATCCTTGGGGGTTCTCTGGCTATGATTGGATAGATAAGAATGGAACCAGGCCAATGCTGTCCCACCAAACTGGATGAGGGAGGAGGCCTATGTGGTAACAGTGTCATAGGTTGCAGACAGGTCAAGAAGAATGAAGAGGGATAGTTTTCCACGGTCAGTTACATAGGATGCCATTGAAGGGGGATGGTAGTATAGTGATAATGTTATTGGACTGGTAATCCAAATGCCTGGACTAATGCTTTGGAGACATGAGTTCAAATCCCACCATGGCAGCTGGGGGAATTTAAATTCAATTAATAAATCTGGAATAAAAAGCTAGTCTCAGTAATGATCATGAAACCACCAGATTGTTGTAAAAACCCATCTGGTTCACTAATGTCCGTCACCCGTTCTTACCTGGTCTGGCCTACATGTGACTCCAGACACATAACAATGCAGTTCACTCTTAACTGCCCTCTGAAATGGCCTAGCAAGCCAATCTGTTGTATCAACTGCTCCAGAAAAGTCTAATAGGAATGACACTGGATGGTCCACCCAGCATCGACCTAGGCACTGGAAAGGACAATGGCACACCCTGCCCAGAGGAAGGGAATAGAGGGATATGGGCCCCGCAAGTGCAGAAAGTGTTAGTTTAGGCAGGCATCAAGATCGGCGCAGGCTTGGAGGGCCGAATGGCCTGTTCCTGTGCTGTACTGTTCTTTGTTCTTGTTCTTGTTCTTTGACTTGTACCAACATTAGGAGAGCTGTCCCACAGACTAGTCAAGCAACAGCCTGACATAGTCACACTCCCAGACTCCTCTATCACCACCAATACTGCAGAAAGCATAGAGGAGTACAAAAAGTGTAGGGTGAAATGATAAAGGAAATTAGGAAAGCAAAGAGACAGTATGAAAAAATATTGGCAAGTAAAATCAAGGAAAACCCATTTTTTAAAATATAAATACAAAAAGAGCAAGAGGATAACTAAAGAAAGAGTGGGGCCTTTTAGGGACCATAAGGGTAACCTATGAGTGGAGCTGGAGGACATTAGTATGGTTCTGATTGAATACTTTGTGTCTGTTTTCATAAAAGAGAGGGACGATACAGATATTGCAATCAGGAAAGAGGAGTGTGAAATATTAGATGAAATTAACATAGAGGAAGTATTATGAGGTTTAACATCTTTGAAAGTGGATAAATCCCCAGGCCCGGACAAAGTGTATCTGAGGTTGTTATGGGAAGCAAGACAATAAATAATGGAGGCTCTGACCATCATACCATCAGTTTCCAATCCTGTCTGGCTATAGGTGTGGTGCCAGAGGATTGGAGGACAGCTAACTGTTATGGACAGAATTGAGAGAGAACTGAAACCCCAGTTCTTTTCCTTTTACTGTCCGTAATCAGTGTGTTTTTGACAAAGAAGGTGTGTGTGTTTCTTAACCCCTGAGTGTATGTCCAATTTGAATAACCAGCAGCACGCTTTTCATGGGGTTTAAATAAAGAAAATTATTTTTATTCACACGTTCGTCCCGAAAGTCTAACGCCATGTCACGTCTCTCTCTCTCTCTCACACACACACACACACACACACACACACACACACACACACACACACACACACACACACACACACACACACTCTCTCTCTCTCTCTCTCTCTCTCTCTCTCTCTCTCTCTCTCTCTCTCTCTCTCTCTCTCTCTCTCTCTCTCTCTCTCTCTCTCTCTCTCTCTCTTTCTCTCTCTCTCGAGAAAGAAAGCCATTAAAGATGAATGGTGGGTCAGAAGATTGGGCAAAATATAAAAAGCAGCAAAGAATGACTAAAAGGTTAATAAGGAGGGAGAAATTAGAGTACACGAGAAAGCCAGCCAGAAATATAAAGACAGATAGAAAGAGTTTCTACAGGTATTTAAAAAGGAAAAGAGTAAGTAAAGTGAGCGTTGGTTCTCTGGAGAGTGAGTCTTGGGGAATTAATAATGGAAAATAAGGAGATGGTAGATGAATTGAACAGTTATTTTGCATCTGTCTTCATTGTAGAGGATACAAATAACATCCCAGAAATAACTGTGAATCAGGAGGTGAAAGGGAGGGAGGAACTGAAAACAATTACAATCACCAAGGAAGGGGTACTGAAAAAAATTATTAGAACTAAAAGCTGACAAATACCCAAGTCCTAGGGTCTTAAAAGAAGTGGTGGTTGAGATAGATAGGTTTTAATTTTCCAAAAATCACTATATTCTGAAAAGGTCCCATCAGATTGGAAAATAGTGAATGTGACTACTCTGCTCAGGAAAGGAGGGAGACAGAAAGCAAGAAATTACAGACCAGTTAGCTTAATATCTGTCAGAGGGAAAATGCTGGAATCTATTATAAAGGGCACTTAAAAAATCTCAACGTAATCAGGCAGAGTCAACATGGTTTTATGAAAGGGAAATCATGTTTGACTAATTCATTGGAGTTCTTTGAGGAAGTAACAAACAATGTGGATAATAGGGAAACCTGTGGATGTGTTATACTTAGATTTCCAGAAGCCATTTGACAAGGTGCCACATCTAAAGTTACTAAGGAAAATAAGAGCTCATGCATTGGGGGTAACATATTAGCATGGATAGAGGATTGGTTAGATAACAGGCAACATAAAGTATGCATAAATGGGTCATTTTCTGGTTGGCAAAATGTGTCGAATGGAGTGCCACAGGGATCAATGCTGGGACATCAACTATTTACAATTTATATCAATGGCTAAGCTGAAGGGATGGAATGTATGGTAGCTAAATTTGCTGATGACACAAAGATAGGTAGGAAAGTAAGTTGTGAGGAGGACATAAGGGGCTGACTTTTACCAGTCCCTCGACGCCGTGGGTCCAGCGCGGGGGCCGGTAAAATTCTGCGGGGAGAGGCCTGCCTCGGCCCGCGATGTCGTGGAGGGCGAGCCGCATATTAACGGCGGCGGGGGGACCTCGGTGCGGCCCCCCCCCACCAACTGCCTGCCGGCAGGCCCTTCATCAGCATATGCAAAGTAACATTAATCATATGTAAATAAATTTACCTGCAGGCGGTGACTGTCCCATGCCGATATTACGGCCACTGTTCATGCTTCCTGCGCCTTCGGAACTCCACATGGAGTTCCGAGGCGAGAACCTGGTGGCGAGGGGGGAGGAATAAAATTTTCAGGACGGGAGGGGTTGGGAGCGGGGATAACAAATGTTATTGGTTGTGTGAATGGTGGGAAGGGGTTCGAGGCCAAATGTTAGAAGGTTTGGGGGGTAGTTCGGGAAGGGAATAAAGTTTTTTTCTGACATTAAGTGCCAATTAAATGACTGTTGGTGGGGGGGGGGGGATGTTGGGGAAGGGCCTCCATCACAATTTTTTATTTAATAAAATTTTACAATGCTACAACTTTAAATATTAAAATTGCACTGAAGGGCTTAAAGCCTTTTAAAAATGGCGGCGGTGCCTGCATGGTGGGACGTCATTGGGGGGGACCGTTCTGCACCCTCTATTTAAATGAGCCCCCATGCATAATAACGCAGTGGCTGAACGCAGGCACGCTGCTGAGTTTAAAGGGTGCCGCTGTGGAGCGTGGCCCCCGAATAAAATTCAGTCCAAAGAGTCTGTAAAGGGATATAAAAGGTTAAATGAGTGAGAAAAAAATGGCAAATGGAGTTTAATGTGGGAAAATGTGAATTTATCCATTTTGGCAGGAAGAATAGTAAAGCAGCATAATATTAAATGGAGAGAGCTTGCAGAACTCTGAGATACAGAGGGATCAGGGTGTCCTGGTACACGAACCACAAAAGATTGGTATGCAGATAGAGCAAGTGACTAGGAAGGCAAATGGAATGTTGTCGTTTATTGCAAAGGGAATGGAATATAAAAGTAGGGAAGTTTTGCTACAGTTATATAAGGTATTGGTGAGACCACATCTGAAGTACCGTGTACAGTTTTGGTCTCCTTATTTAAGAAAGGATATAAAAGTGTTCGAGGCAGTTCAGAGGAGGTTCACTCAACTGATACCTGGGATGGGGGATTATCTTATGAGGAAAGGTTGGACAGGTTGGGCATGTATCCACTGGAGTTTAGAAGAATGAGAGGTGATGTTATTGAAACATATAAGATCATGAGGGGAGTTGACAGGGTGGATGCTGAAAGGATGTTTCCCCTTGTGGGAGAGACTAGAACTAGAGGACACTGTTTGAAAATAAGGGGTCACCCATTTAAGATGGAGATGAGGAGAATTTTCTTTCTCTGAGGGTTGTGATTCTGTGGAACTCACTTACCCAGAGAGTGGTGGAGGCAGGGTCATTGGATATTTTTAAGGTAGAGGTAGATAAATTCTTGACCAACAAGGGAATCAAAGGGTATCGGGGGCAGGCAAGAAAGTAGAGTTGAGGCCACAATCAGATCAGCCATGATCTTATTAAATGGCGGAGCAGACTCGAAGGAGTCGAATGGCCTACTCCTGCTTCTAATTTGTATGTTTGTATGTTCGTAAAAGGATAGTGCACTTTAACAAATTGCAAACAAAGGAATAGTTTGTAGGTCACGTGATTTGGCTCGTCCTGGGGAAAAGGCATGCGTTGCGCGCCCAGTGAAGAAGACGTTCTTATTCCTGAAGTGTAGCTAGGTGGAATCGATAGCCAGAGTTGTATATCGAAGTCATTGCAGAATTCTCACAAAGAGGTGGATTTTCAGCATGTTATGAAGTTATTTACTTGGAGTCTCATTACTTGGAAGTTGGTTTTCTGTCCTGGTGGACTTGAAAAGGAACAGGCTCTAAGTTCTGAAGATGTTATTGCCTCCAGTTCTTTTAAGGCATGATGGTACTACCTTGTCAACTTGCTGTTTTTTCTGCAGTCTGTGTTTTGAAGATTTTTAAAAGGAGACTACATGGCTGCCCCACCATGTGACTTCTCACAGTTCCTTTTCCAAATATGGTGGGGGTCTGGGTTGATTAGCCCCATCCTGGTTTATTATTGTAAGACATTCATCCTGAGGAGGGTTAGCAGAATAACCTTTGTTTCAGGAGAAACTCATTCAATTCAGGAATGTCTCCTGCGGTTTTCAGGATGGGCATCGATGACCATTCTTTTGTCCTTTCGAGATAGTAAGTCAGTTCTTGAATATACAGGTCAGCTTAGCTGACCTTCAGCAGCCATTTTTGCAGCCCATGTCCATTTTTAATGTCCATTGTGGTTCATTTAAAACAAAAGAAAAATTCAATTCCGGAAGATGCTATTCTGAATATAGTCCATGTTTAAATTTATGAATAGAAAATGCCTCTACTGGGCATGACATATTTTACAATTGTTTAAAAAGGGAGAAAGGAACAGACCAAGTAATTACAGGCCAGTCAGCCTAACCTCGGTGCTGCCAAAATTATTGGAAAAAATTCTGAGGGACAATATAAATCTTCTTTTAGTAAGACACAGATTAATTAAAGACAGTGAGCATGGATTTGTTAAAGGAAGGTTATGTCTGTCTAACATGATTAAATTTTTTCAGAAGATAACAAGGAGGGTTGTTGAGGGTAGTGCATTTGATGTAGTCAATATAGATTTTAGCAAGGCTTTTGATACGGTCCAACATGGCAAACTGGTCATGAAAATAAAAGCCCATGAAATCCAAGGCAAAGTGGCAGATTGGATCTAAAATTGGCTCAGAGACAGGAAGCAAAGGGTAATGGTCGATGGGTGTTTTTGTGACTGGAAGGCTGTTTGCTGTGGGGTTCCACAGGGCTCAGTACTAGACACCTTGCTTTTTGTGGTATTTATTAATGATTTGGACTTGAATGTAGGTGGTATGATCAAGAAGTTTGCAGATGGTACAAAAATTGGTCATTTGGTCGATAATGAAGAAGAAAACTGAAGACTTGGAGGAAGATATGAATGGACTAGTCAGATAGGCAGAACAGTGGCAAATAGAGCTCAATCAGGAGAAGTGTGAGATAATTCATTTGGGGAAGGCTAACAAGGCAAGGGAATACACAAGAAATGATAGGAAACTGAGAAGTGTAGAGGAATAGAGAGACCTTGGAGTTCATGTCCACAGATCCCTGATGGTAACTTGACGGGCAGATAAGGTGGTCATGAAGGCATATGCGATCCTTTCCTTTATTAGCTGAGGCATAGAATATAACAGCTGGGAGATTATGCTGGAACTATATAAAACACTAGTTAGGCCACAACGGGAGTACTGTGTAAAGTTCTGATTACCACACTATAGGAATGACTAGAGATGGTACAGAGGAGATTTATGAGGATGTTGTCTGGACTGGAGAACTTGAGTTATAAGGAAAGATTAAGGTTGTTTTCTTTGAAACTGAGGAGGCTGAGGGTAAACTTAATTTACTCAGCCTCTCATATAGGATAACTTTCTCATCCCAGGGACCAATCGAGTGAACCTTAGTTCTATTGCCTCCAATGCAAGTATATTATTCCATAAAAATGGAAATTTAAACACCCAGTCAGTTTCAGTGACAAGCAGGTCCGTGAGCTCCTCACACTTTGAGCTTGATTTTTAGGCCCTGCTGGGGCCTGGACCAGGATTGGAGACAGGCGTGCACTTAAAATAGCACTGCCAGCCCGTGTGCCAGTTGCCCAGCTCCATCCCACCCCAGGCCACTTTTGGGGAGGTGGGGGGGCAGCAGAATTACCTGCCTGCACGTGGTGGGTTGGCGCTCCATCTTGTTAATGGCTGCTTAAGGCCAATTAAAAGAGGCCAACTGGATTAATTTGGGTCTATATTCTCTTTGTCTTATTCCTTCATGGGATATGGGCTTTGCTGGCAAGGCCAACATTTATTGCCCATCGCTAATTGCCCTTGAAAAGGTGGTGGTGAGCTGCCTTCTTGAACAACTGCAGTCTATGTGGGGTAGGTATACCCACAGTGCTGTTAGGAAGGGAGTTCCAGGATTTTGATCCAGTGACAGTAAAAGAACGGCGATATAGTTCCAAGTCAGGATGGTGTGTGGTTTGGAGGGGAACTTGCAGGTAGTGGTGTTCCCATACATCTGCTGCCCTTATACTTCTGGTTGGTAGAGGTTATGGGTTTGGAAGATGCTGTCAAAGGCGTCTTGGTGCATTCTTGCAGTGCATCGTGTAGCTGGTACACACTGCTGCTACTGTGTTTCTGTGGTGGAGGGAGTGAATGTTTGTGGATAGGGTGCCAATCAAGTGGGCTGCTTTGTCCTGGATGGTGTTGAGCTTCTTGAGTGTTGTTGGAGCTGCGTCAATCCAGCAAGTGGAGAGTATTCCATCACACTCCTGACTTGAGCCTTGTAGATGGTGGACAGGCTTTGGGGAGTCAGGAGGTGAGTTACTTTTTATATCATGCAGAGTGAATCGAATTTGCTGAAAACTGGCATCTGTGATGCTGGGGACTTCAGGGGAGGCCAAGATGGATCATCCACTCGGCACCTCTGGCTGAAGATTGTTGCAAATGCTTCAGCCTTATCTTTTGCAGTGACGTGCAGGGGGCGGCACAGTGGCGCAGTGGTTAGCACCGCAGCCTCACAGCTCTAGCGACCCGGGTTCAGTTCTGGGTACTGCCTGTGCAGAGTTTGCAAGTTCTCCCTGTGACCGCATGGGTTTCTGCCGGGTGCTCCGGTTTCCTCCCACAGCCAAAGACTTGCAGGTTGATCGGTAAATTGGCCATGGTAAATTGCCCCTAGTGTAGGTAGGTGGTAGGAGAATTGAGGGAAGGTGGGGATGTGGTAGGGAATATGGGATTAATGTAGGATTAGTATAAAATGTGTGGTTGTTGGTCAGCACAGACACGGTGGGCCGAAGGGCCTGTTTCAGTGCTGTATCTCTCTATGACCCTATGTGCTGGGCTTCCCCCATCATTGAGGGTGGGGACATTTGTGCAGCCACCTCCTTCAGTTAGTTGTTTAGTTGTCCACCACCATTCATGACTGGATGTGGCAGGACTGCAGAGCTTAGATCTGATCCGTTGGTTGTGAGATCACTTAGCCCTGACTATCACATGCTGCTTATTCTGTTTGGCACGCAAGTTGTCCTGGGTTGTAGCTTCTCCAGGTTGATGCCTCATTTTGAAATATGCCTGGTGCTGCTCCTGGCATGCTCTCCTGCATTCTTCATTGAACCAGGATTGATGGTAACGGTAGAGTGGGGTATATGCTGGGCCATGAGGTTACAGATTGTGGTTGAGTACAATTCTGCTACTGTCATGAGATGTATCTATGGCAGGCAGATTGGTGAGGACGAGGTCAAGTCTGGAGTTTAGAAGAATGAGAGGTGATCTCATTGAAGCATACAAGATTCTGAAGGGCATTACAAGATAGACAATGAGAGATTGTTTCTCCTGGCTGGGGAATCTTGAACATAGGGGCACAGTCTCAGGATAAGGGGCCGATTGTTTAGGACTGAGATGAGAAGAAAATTCTTCACTCAATGGGTTGTGAATCTTTGGAATTCTCTACCCCAGCAGGTTGTGGATCATTGAATATACTTACGGCTGAGATAGACAAATGTTTGCTCTCTCAGGGAATCACGGAATATGGGGATCGGGCAGGAAAATGGAGTTGAAGCCCGATATCAGCCACGATCACATTGAGTGGCGGAGCAGGCTCGACGGGCTATATGGTCTACTCCTGCTCCTATTTCTTATGTGTACCCAAGAGGGGAGAAATGAAAGGAGGTGTAATGACAGGAGAGAGGGTTCTGTGGGGGTAAAAAGAAAAGAGGAAAAGAAGGGCAGAAAGAAGGCCAAATAGAAGTAATGGGCTTGGAGCAGCAGCCAGAACACACACATGATTTGACACAGGGACAGTTAACTGCTTTTCATTTGTATGACCCTCTCAGGACTTTTGAAGCCTTCCTTTCATTTGCCTACATCTTAAGAAGGACCAGCTGTAGGCAACATTTCCAGTGGTGTTGCCTGGCCAAGTTGGCTCTGTCCTCTTACAATCATATATTTGAGCACCTGAGGGGATTGGCCAGCAATATTCCCTCAAAGCTGCATGCAGCACACTGGAGGGTACCATGCAAGCCGCTCACAAGTTGTTCTATTTAAGATGCACAACAAAAAAAAGTGGAGGTAAGGTTGTTGGCCAGAGAACCCAGTGTGACCTTCTGTCCTGAGAAATAGCATGATCATATGAGTAACTTTCTGCCAGGCCACTGATCTGTGGGAAAGCAGACCTAATGGTCTTTTGTGTTAATTGAACTGGCAGACTAATGGTCAGCAATGGAAATATTGACTTTTTTCAGAGTTTGAGAGTAGGCTAAGAGATGGAAAAAGAAACGAAGGAGCTTTAGATTTTTTTTTTCAACATGAGCATTCTCATTTCCTTCCCTCTACTGGCCATCCCCACTTATTGTGTGAATCTAGGCAGTGAATATTGGCAGACCAAATCAACTGTCAAGAACCTAACTAAGAGAAGGTGCAGAAAAGATTCACGAGAATGGTTCCAGGAATAAGAAACCTCAGTTATGTAGATAGATTGGAGAAGTTGGGATTGTTTTTCTTCGAAAAACGATTGAGAGGAGATTTGATAGAGCTGTTCAAAATCATGAGGAGTCTAGACAGAGTAGATAGAGAGAAACTGTTCCCATTGGTGGAGGGATCAAGGACCAGAGGGCACGGAGTTAAGGTAATTAGCAAAAAAAGCAATGGCGATATGAGGAAAAACATTTTCACACAGCGAGTGATTCAGATCTGGAATGCACTGCCTGAGTGTGGTGGAGGCAGGTTTAATCGAGGCATTCAAGAGGGAATTGGATTGTTATCTGAAAAGGAAGAATCTGCAGGGCGATGGTGAGTGTTACTAGGTGAATTCCTCCTTCAGAGAACCAGTGCAGATACAACAGCCAAATGGCCTCCTTTTGTGCTGTAACCATTCTGTGATTCTATGATAACTTTGTGCTTGTGCACACGTCTGCAAACACACACAAGCACATGCATGCCCACCCCCTCTTAACTTGCACATTTACATTTACACACTTAGATGAGTAGTTTTCAGCAGGGTTGACTGAAAGGCAATTTGGAATGGGTAGCTTGACTTTTTCCCCCTTCTTCGCCAATTGTAATGCCCCTACTGTAGACCCAACTGAGACCACACTGGATTAAAGCAAGGGATGTTCCTGTTCTGGCTAAATTCAACATTGTGCAATGCATTTACCAATGGAGCCATTGAGGAACAGTAAACCTTTGTTAAAATTAAAATAAAGCTACTCCACTCAATCATTCATGGAATTGAACATTGTATTGATTTCTGTTTCTGCTTCATTATTAAGCTTATGCTAAAATGCCTGTCATAAAATGCTGCCTTGGTTCCTTAAACAGTACTGTGTCTTGCTGTCTGTCTGAGTATCCTCCAATTTATTCTGCCTATGTCTGTTGGAGAGGTCACTCCATACAAACCACTGACCACCTCCAGGCGCGTATCCATTGTCTCTCGAGATAAGGAGGCCCAAAAGAAAGAAGAAAGAAAGAAAGAATGTCAGCTAATAAACTGAAGACCTAAAACACATTTAAATGTCTGACATATTACTAAAACTAGGTCATCAGCCTTCAATCCAAGATGGTCTGTAAACTATATTAAATATATGCAGTATAAGTGGCTTCATGTTAAGATAATTAGTTAATTATATAATGTTGTCTCACATATGAGACCTGTAATCTTTTATTTCAAATGTTGAATACAGCTGAGGCCCAGGCACAGAAGCTTTCTATCTTTGGGCAGACCAGTGAATGAGGTGACAGTGCAATCACCCAGTTGGAGTGTTTAGTATAGCAGAACCAATCCTCTTCATGATGAGCGTCACCATCTTGAATTCTTGTTTATCTTTTGGAAAATGTGTGCCTCCTGTCAGATGAAAAGAAAATAACCTCACTCCTCTTTGAGTCTTAAACTATAGTCCAGATTGAACCGTATAGTCTCTTGTGGCTTTAGATGTACTATAAACCCTGGTGTCTAATGCAGGCTGTGAATATAGAGGGTGAATGGAACAATAAACCATTGTGTGTGGTTCTCACAGTGTTGTAGCATTTTTTATGGTAATTAATGTTTCCAATGAGTGTGACTTAATTAATGCCTTATCCTTCACTCTAATGCTCATTGCCAATTCATGTCTTCAGATATAATGTAAGGCGCTTAATCCTTGGTAGTTTGGATGATTTTAATATTATGAGAAAACCACAGACAGTTATCAGAAGACCGATCTCTCTCTCTCTCGCTATATATAAATAAATATGTTATATATATATATAAATAATATATATAGATGCATTTGTTGGTTGTAGGGACATGACGAAGATAAATCCTTGTTAGAAAGGCTGTAGGCTGTGTTAAATCTACTCATATTTCCAACTGTCTAATTAGCACTATGGAAGGAGTCCAAGCTGTCCAAATTAGACGACCTGTCAGCATTATAAAAATGAAGGCTGTTCCAGTATTGATGTTCTTTCACTAGATGTCACCAGCACATTTACTAAGTCCTGTGAAGCTTACCAAGCAGGCTAAAGACATCTAAGAGTATGTTTAATCTGTACGCTAGATAAATATGACAACTTCTTGCAAACAATAATGAATAAAAGCATATTCTGTGAAGGCAGAACACCATTATCTGCTCTCTAATGTTACTGCTTGAGAATTGGTCATGGGAATCTGTATGAACTAGTTTCAGAGTCTTGGATATACAGCAGTTGTGGAAAGTAACTGAAATATATGGGATCTGTGGAAAAGTCTTGTGCTGTCTGGAGGATCCCTGTCTTCTTCAATTTTAAAACGGCAAAATTGTTGTGGTGTAGAGTTTTGGAATCTTGAAAGGTGGAGTTATTTGTTCTGTGTCAATGTGTTTATGTCCACTCCTTTTAAGATGTATGTGTTGATCTTTATAAAAATGTGTTCTTGGAATGGTGTTGCTGACAAAGATGCACTTTTTGATTTAGTTGTCCTGAGAAGGTGATGCGATTTTTTTTCCTTGAACAGTTTCAGTTCTTCTGGTGATGGTGCATCCAGAATGGTGTTAAGTAAGAAATTCTGCGCTCACGTGGATGAGGATGGGAATGTTCAGGGATCCTCTGCTGCCTCCTATTTGCCTGGAGGACCACCAACATTTTTGACTCTATGTGGCTAGGCTTTCCTCTGATCCTATATAAGACTTAGCTCTGTCTACCTACTGTTTTTGCTATTTGTTTTGGAGTGTGTAATAGCTTCACTTGGTTTGTACCTCATCATAGGTAGGCCCAGTCCTGTTTCAGGCATGCCCTTTTACACTCCAGATTGAACAAACCTTGGTCAACTGGCTTGATGGCATGTGCCTAGATATATACTAGAAGAAAAGCATGAAACAACACCGACTGCAACTGCTCCCTGAACTGCTGAATCAGTACTTCTCCACCTTGAACATTTTCCCCTTTGGGGGAGGTGTCACACTCACATGAAATACAGAACCCAAACTGAAGAATTATAAAAATTGACTTTCTCATTAAAAAAGTGGACAATGTGCTCCAAATTGGCTACTGAAGGTTAAAAGGCCTGGCCCTGTATATTCAAACTGTTTTACTGTCTGTTAAGGATAAAAGGATCCATTCTGAGCTAAGAGGTGTCAATTACATCCATCCTGAACCCATCAAGAGACATTTTTGAATTGAATGGGTTCTTCTGAAACAAAGAAAGTGTGAAGTAGCCACATCCTGGTCCATTGTTGGTCATCAAGGGAGGGGGGCTCTGCATCTCCCAACAGAGGCAACATGTAAGAGACTTTTACCTTAAAAAGTAGCTCAATGGAGAGACAGAGGAAGAGATCCAAACAAACATCTCAAAAGCCTGTCCAGCCAAGAGCTGTGAGAGACCCAGTAAGAGTCAAAGAAGGAGTCCTGCAGTGAACACTCCACTTCAACTTGTTGCAGCAGAGAACTAGAAATGATCACCATCTCCAGACTGAAGTATCAACCACCAGAAAAATCTACAAACAACCCAGGCCTACAACTTTAAAAGAGAAATTGACCTCTGAGAAGATTCAACAGGTTTACCATTAACCCTGAACACCTACCTCACTTCAAACCACTTACCCTTTTCCTCTCTATCTATCTATTTGTGTCTGTGCCTGTGTGTGCGTGCGAGTGAATGCATGTGTTAGGTACAGTTGCAACCATTTCAGGAATTAAGATTGTTATATAGTTAAGTTGTATAGTTAATCTTCTGTTTTAAACCTACATGAAAACCTGTTGCTGGCTGTTTATTTGACAAATAAGAGGGGTTAAAATCCGAGTAACTAAAATACTTGCTGTGGTCAGTTGGGAGGTGATCAATGGGAACCACCCACATCCTTTACCACCTGGCTGTAACAGCAGTTCCAAGAAAATAATGGGCAAATGATGCTCAGAGAAGGAGGATTCAATATCAATAATAATACCACCACAGACCAAACACTGAAAGGATATTGCTGCCAGACTCGGTCTGCTATAGGTTATGATGGAACCAACATGAAGGAGTAATCTAAAAGCAAAATACTGCGGATGCTGGAAATCTGAAATAAAAACAAGAAATGCTGGAACCACTCAGCAGGTCTGGCAGCATCTGTGAAAAGAGAAGTAGAGTTCACGTTTCGGGTCAGTGACCCTTCTTCGGAACTCCATGTCACTCCGTGTCACTGACCCGAAACGTTAACTCTGCTTCTCTTTCTACAGATGCTGCCAGACCTGCTGAGTGGTTCCAGCATTTCTTGTTTTTATTTCAGATTTCCAGCATCCGCAGAATTTTGCTTTTATGATTTTAAATTACTTAGTACAGGGAATTTTGTTATGTAACAGACAAAAGCATCAGCAATTTTGTACACAGCAATGGCGCAAATGTCCAGTTCATCCGATTATGATGGTATTGATTAGGGTTATTGGCCAGGAGAACAGAGCATGGGGCCAAAACTATTAAGTACTGCACAGGGGTTATTGAAAAATTCTGGAAAGACAACCAAGATTGAAATATTTTTGATAGGAACTGAAACATAGAAAACATCTGGCAAGAGGCAAAGAATAAAAATACTAACTATAATTGGAGAGTTGGGTCTAAATGAAATTTTTAATCTAAACTGACAGGGATGAGATGCTATTTTGTTTAACCTGAGTACATTGCCACTCTGACAGGTATACTTTCTAAGGAGGATCTCGTTAAAAACAATATTTGTAGAAGTTTTTTTTTGCTTTTACAGTATTAAATATTGTGTTGAAGTCCTTGCCTTTGTTATGGCCAGGTGGGTGATGGTGTGGCTTGTTCCCGCTGTTTACCTCCCAACTGACCACAGCAAGTGTTTTTGTTACTAGGGTTTTAACCCCTTGTGTTTTATTTGTCAAATAAACAGACAGTGACAGGTTTTCTTGTAGGTTTAAAACAGAAGGTTAACTATTTATTCAACAATATTCATTCTTGAAATGTTCGCAACCACACCCATATACACATTCACTGGCATGCACACACACAAGCGTATATAGGTAGAAAGGAAAAGGATAAGTGGCTTGGAGTGAGGTAGGTGTTCAGGGTTCACAGAAAATCTGTTGAATCTTCTTGGAGGATAGTTTCCCTTTTAAAGTTCAGGCCTGGGTGTTTGTGGTTTTCTGGTGGTTAAGACTTCAGTCTGGAAGCAGTGGTCACTTTCAGTTCTCTGCTGCACCAAGTTGAAGTGTAAAATTTGCAGCAAGGCTCCTTCTTTGGTTTTTGCTGGGTCCCTCACAGCTCTTGGCTGGACAGGCTTTTTGTGATGTTGTTGTGATCTCTCCAGAGAGCTACATTTTAAGGTAAAATTCTCTCACATTAGCCTTTGTTAGGAGAGGCATGGCCCCCTCCCTGTTTTGACCAACATTATGGCCCAAGATGTGGCTACTTCACACATGCTTTGTTTCAGAAGAACCCATTTAATTCAGGAATGTCTCTGATGAAGGTCATTGACCTGAAACGTTAACTCTGCTTCTCTCTCCACAGATGCTGCCAGACATGCTGAGTATTTCCAGCATTTCTTGTTTTATTTCAGATTTCCAGCATCTGCAGTATTTTGCTTTTATTTTACAGGAATGTCTCTTGAAGGTTTCAGGATGGGTGTAATTGACACTTACTAGCCCAGAATGTATTCTTTTGTCCTTAACAGGCATTGAGACAGTTTGAATATACAGGCAAGTTAGCTCGACCTTTGGTGGCCATTTTGCAGCACATTGTCCACTTTTTAAAGGAAAAGTCAATTTTTTATAACTCTTCACTTTGGTTCTTTATTTTCATTGCTGCACTTCTTATGAGTGTGACACCATGCATAATATTTACCATTAAAACTAGCTTGTCTAATTCTGAACAAGGTAAAACAAAATGATAGGGAAAAGTGAAAACCAGCCACTTCTTTGTGAGAATAATTTGTAGTTGAAAATACAGTGACCACAAATTTGGTTGCCTTTTTTCGGTGTTATGGGTGCTGTTTCGATTCCAAAATGGTAACTGTGGTGCACGCTTATATTTCTGGTGCGGCCTGTGCTGGATGCCATCTTGGGTAGGGCACAGGGGGTGCCGCCACAGGAGATATGCAGAGTAGCACTGCTATTTTGGAACTCAACACTCTAGCCAATTCCGACTCTTAACCTTTGTTCAGCAGCAGGAAGGACTCCCCACTAGCACTATTTGAAGGGATTATCAACTACTTTCAGGTTAGTTGCTGAGTGAATGATTTCTACTGGCTGTTGCTGAGTTTCTAGAAGTCTTTGGTGATTTATACTGTTGTTTAAAGTTACTGAAGTCTACAGGGAGTGGTGTGGCAGGTGCTGAAGGACTTACTGTTGAGGTCCAGAGTTGTGCATAAAACACTTGCTTCCAGACACTGGGTGCAGTCTTTTTCAGAGGTGACACAGAGGAGGGGAAACTGCTAGAAGCGGCTATATCTGTCCAGGGTATTCAGGGTGCAATTCTCCTACCTGAATCTCAGCAAGGAACTGTATGTCAGACATCTCCACATCACGAAGGACATCCTCACTTAAATCTACCACCTGCTGCAGCCACAATTGCAAATTCAGAGCAGGGCGAGGATGACAATGTTTTTAGCTGTGAAAGTGACCATGGTCATAAACGTTTATGCATCAGGCTCCTTCCTGGCTGGAGCAGTTTGCAGCCTTGGTGTTCCCAGTTTGCCCTCCGCTGTTGCATCAGGCAGGTCACTGAGGTTCTATATTCCAAGAGAGCTGAATATGTTTCATTCTGTCTTGCCAGTGTGAAACATATGGAGCGAGCACGCAGCTTTGTGAGGAATTCAGGCTTTCTCATGGTGCAGGATGCCAGTGACTGCAGGGGCTTCAGTTTGCAGGCATCAGATGGCAGCTTTTGAGATGTACCACAGCCAGAACAGATTCCTTTCCCTCAGTGTCCACCTGGTGCGCAACCATGCTGAGCATATCTTGCGGGTCAGTGCCCAGTGTTCTGACTGCAGTCATGATGCCTTCATTCTGTGGCAGTTTGTTGTACTATCTACATTTGTATCACCATGACAAACCAGAGGGTGGCTGCTGGGCAACGGGGCTATTGTTGACAACATGACTCAGGACTCCAGTGCACAACCCACATTGGAAGCATATATATAACAAAAGTCATGCTGCCAGCAAAATGTGATTGAGCAGACCATTGGTGTGCTAAACAATGCTTGCTCTGGTGCTGAGCAATGGACTTCTCTGGAGGAGCCCAGTAGTACTCAGCAGAGCACATGTCATTCGTGGTGGTCTAATGCATGCTGTACAACCTCATCATCATGAGGTAACAGCCCTTGCCACCAGATATATGGTAAGGAGCAACAATAACAACAACAATTTGTATTTATGAATCACTTTATTGTAATAAAATATTCTAAGATGCTTCACAGAGGAATTGTTAAACAAAACACTGAACCACATAAGGAGATGTAGGGGAAGATGACAAAAAGCTTGGCCAAAGAGGTAGGTCTTAAAGGAGGAAAGAGAGGTAGAGAGGCCGAGAAGTTTAGGGAGGCATTCTAGAGCTTATGGCCTAGGCAGCTGAAGGCACGGCCACCAACTTAAGTCGGGGATGCTGAAAGAGGCCAGAATTAGACAAGTGCAGTTATATCGGAGGGTTGTAGGGATGGTGGCGATTAGAGATAGGGAGGGACAAGGCTATGGAGGGATTTGAAAACAAGAATAAGAATATTAAAATTGAGACATTGTTTTACAGGGAGCATAGGGGTGATGGGTGAATTGCATTTGATACGAGTTAGGACATGAGCATCAGATTTTGGATAACCTTACGTTTACGGAGGGTAGAAAGTGGGAAGCCAGTCAGGAGTGAACAGAAATTTTCTCCAATTAATTTTTGGGAAGACCGAAACCATTGTCTTTGGTCCCTGCCACAAACTCCACTCCCTTGCCACCGACTCCATCCTTCTCCCTGGCAACTGTTTGAGGCTGAACCAAACTGTTGGCATCTCAGGGTCAAATAGAACACCAAGGTTGCCAACAGTTTGGTTCAGCCTCAAACAGTTGCCAGGGAGAAGGATGGAGTCGGTGGCACGGGAGTGGAGTTTGTGGCAGGGACCAAAGACAATGGTTTCGGTCTTCCCAAAAATTAATCGGAGAAAATTTCTGTTCATCCAGTACTGGATGTTAAATGAGCAATCTGACAATTTGGAGACAGTGGAGGTCGAGAGAGGTGGTGGTGAGATAGAGCTGTACGTGTGGAAACTGAAGTCTTGTTTTCAAATGATGTTGCCGAGGGCCAGCATGTAGTTAAGAAATAGGAGGGCCCAAGAATAGATCCTTGGGTGACATCCGAGGTAGCTGTGCAGGAGCACGCAGAGAAGCCGTTGCAAGTGATACTCTGGCTCTGGTTAGATAGATAAGAATGGACCCAGGCGAGTGCAATCCCACCCAGCTGAACAACAGTTGGGGGAGGATGGTGTCATCAATTGTGTCAAAGGCTGAAGTCAGGTCGAGAAGGACGAGGAAGGACAGTTTACCCTTTTCACAGTCACATAGGATGTCATTTTTCGGTACTGTGGTGGGGCAGAAACCTGATAAGAGGATTTCAAACATTGAGTTCCAGGAAAGCTGGGCATGAATTTGTGAGGTGACAACATGTTCAAGGACTTTGGAGAGGAAAGGGAGGTTGAGAATGGGTTGATAGTTTGCAAGAACTGTGGGGTTGTGGTGTTTTTTTTCGAACGGAAGGATGATGCTGGCAGATTTGAAGGAGAGAGGGACGGAACCTGAGGAGAGAGGTAACAATACCAGCTAACATGGGAGACAAGAAGGGAAGTTGGTAGTGAGTAGTTTAGTGGAAATAGGGTCAAGAGAGAAAAAGGTGGATTTCATGGGCAAGTTGAGCTCGGAGAGAGCATTAGGGGTAATAGAGAAACTAGAGAAAGATACAAGTTTATGGGTAGGGTAGAGGGGAGTGTTAGAGGAGGTTTGGCCTGGTGGGCTAGGGGAGGGAAGGAAAGTGGCAGAAGCAGCTGATCAGATGGTCTCAATCTTGGTGACCAAGAAATCCATGAGCTCTTTGCAGTTCTAGTTGGTGGTGAAGGTGGAGGAGACAGGGGAGAGGGTTTAAGAAGGTGGCTTGTAGTCGAGAAAAGAATCTGCGGTTGTCATTGCATTCCAGAATGATGCTGGAATAGTTGGAGAGTGATACAAGGAAGTGATCAGAGATGGCCTTATCTGTGACTTATACTATCAGGGTAGCGAGACCATGTGAGAAGGAAAGGTCAAATGGGTGGCTGTGAATATTGGTTGGGGAGTTTACTTGGAGGATGAGTTTAAGGTAGGCTAGGAGGGCAGTGAACTCAGAAGAGAGAACATGATAAGTTGAGACAGTGGTTGAAATCACTGAGATGAGAAGCCACTTGGTGCAGAAGCTGAGAAGGAAAGCAGTGAAGACAGCTTGTTGTGAAAATTGTCATGATACTTGGGCAGGTGATAGAGAACCAGAATTTTAAATGAGAAGCAAGCCGGGTGGAACAAGGTGAGATGCTCAAAGAAGGAGAAAGTGCTGGAGCAGTGAGGGGACAGACCAAGGTGAGATTTGGTTATAAGAGCCACACCATCACCATGACAAGGCAAGTGGTGAAAGGTGCAGCCAGGCAGTTAGGGGGAAGATGTCCTCACCCCTCAGCCAGTTTCAGTCAAGGCCATGATGTCGATGCAATCGTCCACAATAAGCTCATGGATGGCAAGGGCTTTGTTCACAAGTGAACAAACATCCTGAAAGGGATGTGGAGAGTAGTGGTGAGAGCTGGACCTCTGGCAGCTTTGACAGGATCAGAATTGGGTGGGTTGGGCTGGACAATTGGAGATTGGCATGATTAGCCCCCAGCCAGCTTGCTGGGCAGGAAGGAGGATGAGAAAGTAGGATGGGGCAGTTGGTGTTGTTGCTTGTGAAGAGACAGTGATGAATGCCTTGATGGGCCCTTCATAAGGCAGAGTACCCAAGAAGGGAGAAATAAAATGAGGCATAATGACAGGAGAAAAGGGACTAGGAGGAGTAAAGAAAAAAAGAAGTAAAAAGAGGGATGAAAATAATAAAGTGGAAACGGAAGTGATGGGCTCAGGACTGGAATGGCAGCCCAAGTGCAAGTTACATAGGCCTGATTATCTAGCATTAATTAGGATGCATATATCCTAGTAGTGAACAGGGAATAGAGAGGAGACAATAGGAGAGAGTCCCGAGCTGAAGTCATAAGTCCTGTAGTGGCAGAAAGAAAAGAGGAGGAAGGGAGGAGGCAACCAATACAAACCCTTTCAGTGATTGAAACATTCAACTGTAGTAACGGTGATGCATTTGCAATTCCCCAACAACAGTCTTCCCTTACCTTCCCTCTGTTACTGAAAATCACAGTGTCCTATTGGCCATAATGCTAAAATAAAATGCCACCATGAAACAAACATTCCAAACCAACTTTATCCAACAAATCATTCACTATTCCATTCAAAAGTCAACAAATCACTCTTGTACAATACCTTCATGTCTGTCTTGTGGATGCCTTTCCCTTTCCCAGTGCTCCTTCCCAGTGTTATCCCAGTGGCTGCAGCATGGCTGGTGGAAGGCTGCTGACTTTCAATGGGGGAGACTGCAGATGGCCTTGCAGGTGCTCGAGCATCTCTGGCCCTAGAAAGCTTGGCTTCTGACTGCATCATCTTGATATGGACAGCAGCAGTCTGGCTGGCCGGTTAACAGGCAAATACCAGGCAGTGGCAGTGGTGGGAGGATAAATGCTGTCATCCTGAGAGAGGAGAGCAGGTTTGTGGTCCACAGTTTCACTGCCACTCCCTCAGGGCAGTGTCTCAGTAATCCTAGCAATGTGTTGGAGCACAGATTGGTGGCCTGCTCTGAGACCCTGCAAGCCCCTTTGAACACTGCTGTCCACAGCCGTGATGACAGCAGTTGGAGCTTGCATGGTAGGAAGCTGAAATTGCATGACTTCAGTCTGTGCTTCCAATGCAGCACCCTAATATTGGTGGCTTCTGCACCAATGGAAGCTGAGACATCAGGCATGAGACACAGCATCATGGACGGGTCCACAAGTGTTCTCATGGACTTGGCCATTACTTCCATGTTGGAAAGGATGGGTTTGAAGCTCTGCGTAAAGCCCTGGGTCAAGTTGGTGCTGAACTCCTTCTTGCTTCTCACCATTGACTGTAGGCTTTCTGGCAGGACTGTTAATGCACCAGAACTTTCATTTTGGAAACCCATTAGTCTTCTTTCATAGGTTGTCGCATTGAAATCTTCATTTGAGTCCTCCACAGCATAATTTGTTTGCGACCTCACCCTCCGATGAATTGGCATCTGTACTGCACGTCCCCTGCCCTGGCGGCAGACCATTTGTGCCCAGTGTGTTACCACATGCAGATCCCATCTCTAAGCTCTCCTCTAAGATATGCACAATGTCAATGGCTGTGAGAGTGAGTGGACGGTGTTTCATTTTTATCGCTGTCTTCCTGCTCTTTCACCTCTTTTGCTTCCACCACTACCTGGCCAGGTAGCAGTTTTTGGGTATCTGAAAGGAGAAAGACACAAGGGTAGGGTAGGGTTAAATTAAGGGGAGAGAGGGACAGCAAGTTTGCATGCTTATAGCATCTGAAGCTTGTAAATCAGAAAAAATTGTGGGATGAGGAAGATTAGGTGTGAGCATATGTCATCTTTGATAGTTTCAGCCTTGCTGCTGGCCATGGCCTCAGCCATGGTTGCTCCAATAATGGTGAGCACCATCTTCTGTATGGGGGTTAGAACATGCAGCCATGCTTGCCCAACGCGGTTAGGTGCTGCTGTTTCCAGTTATGCACCACCTTGTCCTTCATGAGAGAGGCAAGTGTGTTAATGAATGTCGTGCAATGTGTTTGGGTGATGTGGCTGTCAATAGCTGACAGTGTGTGCAAGCTGTGAAATGTGAGTGTGAGGCTTGCAGCAGTGCTAAATGTGTGAGAGTGAGGTGAAGCTATTAATGTGAGATATGAGTCATGACTGATAAAGATTGTTGCTAGGTGAGTGATGGGGCTTTGTGTAGTGTCTGAGGATAGTAGTGTAGTTGTAAGGATATGACATTTGAAGATATATTCATTGACCTTGACCACTCATGAGGCCATTGAACTTCTTGTGGCAGTGCATCCAGGTCATCAGGGCTAGACTGCTGGCATCAGCTGTGACAGTTATCTGGTCTCACTGCTTTGCAGTGTCTGTCTGGAAGGCCTCCTGGTTCCCTGTGGATAGAGAACCACACTCCTCCTCCTCTTCACCTCCTGCACTAAGGCCTCCAGTGCAGCATCTGAAAGCCTTGCTCTCTCCGCTGTTGTGCCATTAGCCACGTTTCTTGCAGGTCAGACTTTCTTTACCAGCACCTGCTCCAGCCAGAATGCAACCGCCCCCCCCCCCACCCCCCCACCCCCCACCCTTTAAGAGGTGCAGATTGCCTTCAGATAGTGCAGGCTAGTTTTAAGTAGTGCTAGTCTCGGACAAACTTAGGCCCCCTGCTGAGGGGTGCAGCCACTCAACAGTGTGTTCAGCACTGGGCTATAAGCTACAATCATTTAAATGAGCAGGCAGCATGACGTCTACCGTGTCCAAAAAAAGGAGACTGCATTCACAGTTCATTAATACTGAGTAATTTACTCCTGCCAAGCTAATTCTGCTAGTACTCCTCTCCAGTAACACTTCTTGATGGGAGAGTTTTGGATAAGTAACTGATAAAAGGTCTCATGGAATATGATATTTCCTCGATGCTGGGACCAGCCAGATGGATTGCAGTGGTCTGTACATTCCTGTGTACCTATGATGAATTTTGTCTGTTCATAATTATTCAGACAATCAGCTAGATTTTATTATCCTTACAACAACTGAACTGATTTTGTGTCGTTGGGATGTGAATTCAATTTTATGGCATGTATGTCACTTATTGTAGTTCCTTCTAAATGCAAGTCTTTTCTTTCTCAGCAATTAGAGGAGGCTGCTGAGTTGTGTCCATTGTATTACATGAAGAATTTGTTCCATTTTACTGACCATGAATAAACTTGTCAAGGCAGTTACAGCAAACACTAGAGAAAAAAAAGCCTACAAGTAATGTACATTTTGCTATCACACCTCGTAAATCACTGTCACTCCTGATCACAGGAGCAGTAGGTCACAGACACAACTTTTCAGTGGGAGACTGGCTAATATTGCAATGTATTTACTTCATAATCTGTTTATTTCACCTGTACATATATTTCCAACTCTTTACCTGTGTGTATCTGTTGACTTTTGCATGCCTGTGCATCTACAACCTGACCTCCTTTGTATGGCAGTACATAATACAGAATGATAAGTGATCGAGTCTTGTTTGTCACTGCACCTGATCCTCAGGATCATGAGCATGTTGGATTGAGGAACTGCCGTATTTTTATATCACATCATCACCCCCTATGGTATTTGTACCTGAATCATGCACAATACTTGAAGGCTTGTGCTCCAGAACTAACCACGCCCTGAGCCAAGCTGTTTCAGTACAGCTACAACACTGGCATCTACCCGACAATGTGGACAATAGTCCAGGTAAGACCTGTCCACAAAAAGCAGGACAAATCCAATCTGGCCCCATCAGTCTACTCTCAGTCATCAGCAAAGTGATGGACGGTGTCATTGACAGGACTATCAAGCAACATTTACTCAGCAATAAGCTGCTCACTCATGCTCAATTTGGGTTCTGCCAGGGCCACTTGGCTCCAGACTTGGTTACAGCTTTGGTCCAAACATGGACAAATGGGCTGCATTCAAGAGTTGAGTTGAGGTGAGAGTGACTGCCTTTGACATCAAGGCAACATTTGACCGAGTGTGGTATCAAGGAGCCCTAGCAAAATTGAAGTCATTGGGAATCGGGGGGAAAACTCTCCACTGGTTGGAGTCATATCGAGCACAAAGGAAGATCGTTCTGCTTGTTGGAGGTCAATCATCTCAGCCCCAGGACATTGCTACAGGAATTCCTCAGGGTAGTGCCCCAGGCCCAACCATTTTCAGCTGCTTCATCAATGATCTTCCCTCCATCATAAGGTCAGAAATGGGGATGTTAGCTGATGACTGCACGGTGTTCGGTATCATTTGCAACTCCTCAGATACTGAAGCAACCCGTACCCACATGCAACAAGACCTGGACAACATTCAAGCTTGGGCTGATAAGTGGCAAGTAACATTTGTGCCAAGTGTCAGGAAGAACCATCTCAAACAAGAGAGAATCTAACCACCTCCGCTTGACATTCAGTGGCATTACCATCACTGAATTCCCCCACCATAAATTTCCTAGGCTTCACCTTTGGCAGAAACTCAAATGGACCAATCATATAAACACTTCGGCGACAAGGGCAGGTCAGAGGCTGGGAATTCTGTGGCGAGTAACTCATCTCCTGACTCCCTGTCCACCATCTACAAGGCACATGTCAGTTGTGTGAAGGAATACTCTGCACTTGCCTGGGTGATTGCAGCTCCAACAACACTCGAGAAGCTCGACACCATCCAGGACAATACAGCCCATTTGACTGTGTCCCCATCCATCACCTTAAATATTAACTCCCTCCACCACCGATGCACCGTAGCAGCAGAGTGTACTATATACAAAATGCACTGCAGCTCCTTTGATATCACCTTCCAAACCTGTGACTTCAAGTCACACGCCATCCTGACTTGCAACAATATCGCTGTTCCTGTGATATTGTCGCTGGGTCAAAATCCCAGAACTCCCTCCCAAACAGCACTGTGGGTGTTTCTTCATCACATGGACTCCAGCAGTTCAAGAAGGTGGCTCACCACCACCTTCTCAAGGGCAATTAAGGATGGGCAATAAATGCTGGCCTTATCAGCGATGCCCACATCCCACGAATGAAAAATATTCATGACATCTAACTTATTAATTCCTGCAGTTTTTCGGAAATTTGAGTCATTTTTTTTAATCCTAAAGAGAATAGAGGTAACTTATTTTAGCCTCTCCACTTTTGACTCTAATCACTGCTTTTCAATGCTTAGCATTTTCCAGTTACTGCAGTGTGGGCAAATAATTGTTGGAATATACAGTATGGGAATTGTAACATAAAAATTTGTCACACATTTCACAAAGCCCCCTGAAGAGATAAAAGTGTAAATCTAAAGAAGTATATCATGTTTTAAAGTACTTCGATAGGATAGCAATAAATTTTAATATTGCTGCTCAATTTCATTTCTTGATGTATGAGTTTTTCTATCATCTTCTGAGTTTCATCATTATATACATTCATACCTGTATGTCTGTATATATAAAACTTGAGCAAAAAAAGCAAGGCTGACACTCCGCTAAGTTCGGATGAAACCTTAAAACATGGCTTCATGTATTCTGTAAGGTGGATGTAGAAGATCCCATTATTTTGGCACTATTTTGAAGAGCAGGGACATTCTCCCCAGTTTTCTGATCAATATTTATCCCTTAATCAACACCTAGAAACAGATTATCTGGTCATTTATGTCGTTGTGGGAGCTTGTGATGTGCAAATTAGCTGCCGTGTTTCCCACATTACAACACTTACTACACTTCAAAAGGACTTCATTGGCTGTGAAGTGCTTTGGGACATTGTGAAAGGTGTTATATAAATACAAGTCTTCTCTTTTTATATATTTGTCATGCAATATTCACTGAGTAATAAATTACCAATGTGTGTGATGTCTCTCAAACCTGTCATTTGATTACCAGATGATACTGTGGTTATTGCAGTGTTGAAAGATGTGGGGCTTGTATTTATGAGCCTTTTGTTTTTGTAGTAATCACATCCTAATTTTCTGTTTTATTTATTTTATTTTATTTAGAGATACAGCACTGAAACAGGCCCTTCAGCCCACCGAGTCTGTGCCGACCAACAACCACCCATTAATACTAATCCTACATTAACCCCATATTCTCTACCACATCCCCACCATTCCCCTACCACCTACCTGCACCAGGGGCAATTTACAATGGTCAATATACCTATCAACCTGCAAGTCTTTGGCTGTGGGAGGAAACCAGAGCACCCGGTGGAAACCCATGCAGACACAGGGAGAACTTGCAAACTCCGCACAGGCAGTACCCAGAACTGAACCCTGGTCGCTGGAGCTGTGAGGCTGCGGTGCTAACCACTGCACCACAGTGCCCCAGCACAAGTGTAGTTTCAAAAATATTATCGGTCTTATGAAGACTGTGACTTAAATACTGCTTGTTAATAGAACATCTACAATTTATAGATCATAATTCCAAGTCCAGTCTTGGATGATGCTTTCTGATTAGAGGCTCGGAAACACCACAGTGTTAAGCAGCTATGAACTGGTGTTGGAAGAGAATAAATCTGATAACTAACTGTGTCTATATTTCACATGAAAGATCAAGGATGAGAAAAAAATAATCAGCCCATCAAAGCTCATCTTTCCAATTGAGTATCCAGCTCCATTTTAAATATCACTGTTTTATTTTAATTGTTACTTTGCCTGGCAAATTCTTCCAAAAATTACCAGTCTTAAAACACAGATGTTTCTTCCAAATATCTCATCAAAATTTTCTTTAATTTAACTTTATGCTCTCTAGTCCTGCTCTCTTTGCTTAATTTAAATGTAATAATCTGGGTTTATCTTGTCAGCATTAATTAGTACTTTTTGTTTCCTAATAATGTTCCCCTTTATAATTTCTTCCTAGACCATCAAGCTGGTGTTTATTTTTTTGCTGTGGCATCCCCTTTTCATTTGGAATTAGTCAAAATGGAAATGCCAGATAAGTTTACCTATATTGTCCAGCTGAAGTTTGCAAGATAGATTACTTGACACCATTATCAGATTCAACTTCTAAATTCTCTTGCTTTTCACGTTGAAAGAGAAAATGCATTTTAGGCTGCTGGACAAATAAATCTTGGCTGTGAGCTTGAGTGATGAGAGAATAAAGACAAGTCACAACCAACCAGAAGAGCAACATCTATGGAAATCTGCCTAAATGGTCAATCACATAAAATGGGCAATGAGCTGCAGCAGTAATTGCTGATAATGAGTTAACAAAATAGACAAAGGTCAGAAGAGGAGAAAGACAAGGACATGTTATATCGCCCAATCTGAATTCATTAGAAGAGACTGCCTGTTTGACTCAGACATTGCGTTCAGGATTAATGGAAAATTTGTAAACAACCTGAGGTATGCTGCTGGTGCTGTCCTGATTGAAGATACAAGAGAGAGATTACAAAAGATACTGGAGAAGGTAAATCAGGCAACTTTGGATTATAGATGGAAAATAAATGCTGAGAAGATGAATTGTAAAGAAAATTGATCTTTAGGTGAACAGTACAGCAAATAAATAGAACTATTCATTAGTTTTGCAGTCTAATAACATCAGATGGTTAAAGTTACAAAGAAGTAAAACGGAAGATAACAAATTGCAAATTTTGGCATTTAACAATGTGGGGGAGTTTCTGTGCAACCATAATCAATCTGAAAATAAGTAGAATGTCTAATTACTGTGTGGTCAACAGAATTCTACAGATGTGAAAATTGGGCCTTCAGTGCTGATTTTTTTAAAAGACATTTGAGATGTGGAGCTTCAAACATATGCTGAAAGTTAGTTGAGTGGGAAGCTTGACTGATGTGAGATTCCTTGAGTGATTACAAGAGAAGAAAGAAAAGAGATGAAGCTGATAATGGGAAATTAATACTCTGACATATACTAGGCGTTAGAGCATGGCTACCCCATCCGAACCCGATGGGACCCGACGCCATGTGTCGAGTTCGGTTCGAGTTGGGTCGCTGTTCCGGCATTCGGGCTTGGGTCGGGTCGGGCTGAGTCGGACACATTCTATCACCACCTCCAGTACGTGGCTCCAATCTTAATGTACTTTTTAAACAACCTTTCAAGTCCAGTTACAGTTTTTGTTGCTTATCTGCACAAGCTTAAAAAATGAAAAATGGAAGCTAGGTTAACTGAGCATTTCAGTGGTCGGGTCGGGCACGGGAAAAAATGTAAGGACCCGGGCCAGGTCGGGCTCGGGTCGGATGTGGGTCTGTCGGGTTTGGGTCGGGTTTAATTTGCAGACCCGAGCAGGCCTTTACTAGGCGTGTCATTTTAGGTCAGAGGGAAAATTATTTTGATTATGATCAGAAGAAATTGGAAGGTAATCAGTTAGGCTGACAAAGAAGGCTGCAGCTGGACAATATGATAAAATAGGTAGGTTTACTAGGAGGAAATTCCCATTTCACACTACTTTATTGTTCCCCTCATTCTCTTCTTGTGCTTATTTTCTGTCATGTTTTCTCTCTCTTTCACATACTGAATGCAAAATTGGGCTCAGGAGGAGCTATTGTTTGAGTGTTAGGGCTGCTGTTTGGGTACCAAAATGGCGTCTGATGCATGGGTGCACATTTCTGCTGCAAACTGTTTTGGACCATCTTGGTGAGGGTGTTGGCATGCACGCAGTCAGTTAGTAGGCAGAGCAGGTATGTCATGATTGACACCACTGCTGCCATTTTGGACCTCAAAGCTCCAGCCAATTCCCTTACTTAACCTCCTCGCACAGCTGAATGTGTGTTCAGTAGCAGGAAGGACCCCCACCCGCATTATTTAAAAGAATCATCAACTACTAACAGGTTAGTTGCTGGTTGATTTCTTCTGGCTGTTGCTATGATTCTACAAGTGTTTGGTGCTTTCTATAATTTAAAGTTGCGAAGGTCTACAAGGCTTAGACTTCCACTTACCTGGAGGGAGTCGGGAGCAGCGGGGGCAGCAGCAGACCTGTGAGGAACCTACTGGGGAGAGAATAAATCCAGACCCAGGCTCAGGGCCTTCTACTTACCTGGAGAGAGTCAGAAGTGGCAGCAGCAGATCTGCGAGGAGCCTATTGGGGAGAGAATAAATCCAGACCCAGGCTCGGGGCCTTCCACTTACCTGGAGAGTGGCGGACCTGCGAGGAACCTACCTCTACACGCCGGAGTTTGAAAAAAAGGGAAAAAAAACCAAGCCATGACATCATAGAAAAGCAGTGAGTTAGTTGACTGGTGATTATTGCTGCTTCGGGACTGAGTCTAAACAACTGGAAGTTTAAAAACGTTAAAAATATTAAGTATTAATTACAAGTAACAAGTGAGTAGCTGGTGAGTCTTATCTTTTATTTTGAAATATGGTTTATTACTATTGGTGAGGTTATTACTGTAATGGTCAGGTGAACCGGGCTTCCTCTTTTCCCTCTCCTTGTTTGACCATAACATGTTTAATTCTTTTTTCAAGTGGATTTTTGCTAGGGATCAATTTGGTTTCCCACTTCCAATTTCTCATTGTCTTTGGGTTTCATCCCAGATGAGCCCCCAAACTTCTGTTAAGGTCATGTGAGGAGGGGTCAAAGGGCTTCCTCTTTTCCCTCTCCTTATTTGATTACAACAGGTTCAATTTTTAAGTGGATGTACTGGCCAATTCTGTAGGTGTTTGATTACTTACTTGCTATGATCATAATAAGAACCAATCGGACAAGTTTTCTTGAGTTTAACAAAGAAAGAGGTTAACTTTATTGGACTTAAACCGAACTAAGTAAAATAATAAACTATGCGCCTCTTTCACAAGCATGCACACACTAGAGGTTCTCACACACACAAATAGGTTACAGAGTGGGGAAGGATAGATTGGTTGAGTTAGAGTCCATTAAAAAGGGTATACAGTCTGTGGAGTTTGGTGATTCGGCTAACTTCTAGCTGAATTCGGTGGACATGAGGCTTTTAGTTTGAAGCAATAGATGACTGATTTGGTGGGTCTCGTGGAGACAGTGATCTGGATGATTTCCTCCAAAGGGGTTTCTGAATGTCGCTAGAAAATGCAGTGGTGGTCAGTCAGCAGGCAGTGTTCGAAGCTTGCAAGCTGGAATGGAGAGCGAGAAGGACCCCCACATGGGTCTGCATGGGTCAGAGTCCAGATGCTTCTCAACCTGCTGCAAAGAAACACCAACTTAAAAACAGAAATGCGTGGGGGAAGTGGGGACGGGGTGGGTTTGTCACATGTGTTTCAAGCATGGTAGTTAGCAGTGTATTTCTTCTCACTTAAAAAGAACAGGCAGTTCCCTTAAACTTCCTGGGTCTTGGTTCTTACTGGGATGAGCAGGCATTTCGTCTGCACCTCACAGGCCTTGCAATGTAGGATACAGTGTCGCAAATTAGGTGGCAATCTTAAGCTGATAGCAAAGTCATCTTTTATTTGTTCCTTTTAAAATTTCTTTAAAAAAATATAAATTCAGATCTCCTGTCAATGAATTAAAGAAAATTATCATTCAACAAAGCACTTTGGCGTGACAATAGGGAAGCGGTGAGTTGATTGGTTGGTGAGTATTCCTGCTTAAGGACTGAGTCTAAAGAACTGTTTAAAGAGTTTAAAAGAGTTAAGAGTTTAAAAATGTTCAAAATATTAATTATTAATCACAAGTAACAAGTGGGTAGCTGGTGAGTCTTATCTTTTATTTTTAAATAAGGTCTATTACTATTGGTGAGGTTATTACTACCATTGGTAATGTTTTAATATTGGTAGGTTATATTAATAGTAGATTAGTATTGGTAAAGGTTAGTATTGGCAGTAATAAGGTTATTATTATTACTGTTGGTAAGGTTTATTACTATTGGTAGGGTTGTTAGTATGATTAGTAGCAGGGTTTATTTGTAGCAGGTATTATTTGGAGTACCAAAGTTTATTATCTCCTAGATAGAGGAATGGCAGGGCTGCTGCAACCTGTGCTATGTGGGAACTCCAGGTAGCTTCTCAGGTCCTGGATAGCCATATATGCAGGACGTGTTGTCAGTTACAGCAGCTTGAACTCTAGGTTGCAGAACTTGAGCAGCAGCTGGCATCACTGCGGTGCATCCGTGTGGATGAGAGCTTCGTGGATAGCATGTTTATAGATGTGGTTACCCCACATCTTAAGAGTATGCAGGCAGAGAGGATAGTCAAGAAGAAACAGGCAGGTAGTGCAGGAGACCCCTGAGTGCATCTCATTCTCCAAAAGGTATTCTGTTCTGAATACTGATGAAAGTGATGATTCACCTGGGGGGAGCAGCCAGAGCCAAGGCCATGGCACCATGAGTGGCTCAGCTGCACAGGGAGGCACAAGGAAGACTGGAAGAGCGATAGTGATAGGAGATTCGATAGGGGTACGACGGGCGTTTCCCGGTGCCAGGGTCAAGGATGTCACTGAACGGCTGCAGATCACTCTGAGGGGGGAGGTTGAATAGCCGGCATTCGTGGTCCACATTGGTACCAACGACATAAGTAGGAAGAGGGATATGGTCCTGCAGTCAGAATTTAGGGAGCCAGATAGAAAATTAGCAAGCAGGACCTCAAAAGTAGTAATTCCAGATTACTCCCGATAACATGCGCAAGTGACTATAGAAATAAGAGGATAAAGCAAATGAATGCATGGCTGGAATGATGATGCAGGAGGGAGGGCTTTAGATTCTTGAGACATTGGGACCGGCTCTTGGGAGATGGGACCTGGACAGGTGGGATGGGTTGCACCTAAATAGAGCTGGAACTGAGTTTCTTGGTGGGCAATTTGCTCGTGCTATTGGAGAGGGTTTAAACTAACTAGTCAGGATGTGGGAACCAGGAGGAAATATCAGAGAGGAATACCAAGGTGCCCAGAATACTGAGAGATAGATAGCACCAGAGTAGGGAACAGTAAGTTATTTGTTGGGGCCAGAGTAAGGGAGAAAGTAATAAAGTCTAAATCAGGGTTAATGTGCATATATGTGAATGCACGGAGTGTGGTTAATAAGATTAGTGAGGTACAGGCGCAGATTGCCATGCAGAAATATGATGTTGTGGCTATAACAGAGACCTGGCTCAAAGAAGGGCAGGACTGGGTGCTAAATATTCTTGGATATAAGGGGCTGGATTTTAAGCGCCCGCCAACAGTAGTGGCGGCGGGCGAAGAAAATGGCATCTTGCATGCGCGCGCCACGTGCTGCCATGCCACTGCAATCTCCCGCGCCGTGGCTCATTTAATTACTCCAGTTGGCTTGCCCCTCCTCTCCCAATCACGCAGAGGGGCGGGCTCTCCTACACCGACAATGTGCCTGCTGCCTGTGCAGAGGTGCTGGTGCCATTTTTAAAGGGCAGCCAACCCTGCCAGCTAATTTAAATTTGTAAATGGAACCACCTCCCCCACTCTTCAAATCAGAATTCTATCACCCCTTTCCCACCACCCCAATAACAATAAAATTAAGTATCTCCCCTTTCCCCCCAAGACAGTTACCTTTCAAATATGACCTTCTCCCTCCTCAAACTGCAAAGTTCACAGTTCACCTCTTCCCACCATCCACCACACTAATGACGAAATTTTGACCCTGTTTTCCCCCCTGCCCCCAGCAGTAAAAATCTTATGTACCCCCTTCCCCTCCACTGCGACACCTGCTTTCCCCTGACGGGAAAGTGAAGGCGCAGGAGTGCCAGCCGCTACTCTGAAGATCGTAGCCCAACCATTAGATTGCAGGTAAATGTATTTAAGTGTGTGCATTTAATTAATTACCATATGTTAATCCAGGTCCCGTCGCCCAGTAGCGGGGGTACCGTCACGGAGCCTTGAAGCTGGCAGGAAGATTGGGCCTAGCCCTCCTTGCGTCGGGCTCCGTGGCAGGCCACGGCCAGAATGATTTTCCAGCCCCCCCGCCACTGAGCCCAATATCCGGGGCCCTGTAAAATCCGGCCCATGGTGTTCAGGAAAGATAGGAAAGGGAAAAAAGGGGGAGGGGCGGCGATATTGATTAAGGAGAGCATTGCAGTTCTGTAGAAAAAGGATGTCCCAGAGGGGTTGAGGACAGAATCAATTTGCCTAGAGCTAAGGAACAAAAAAGGTGCAGTTACATTGCTCGGTGTTGTCGATAGGCCACCAACTAGAAGGAAGGACATGGAGGAACAAATTTGCAAAGAAATTACAGAGGCACAAAAATTATGGGGTAGTTATAATGGGGGGCTTTAATTATCCAAGCATAGACTGGGATAGTAGTAGTGTAAAGGGCAATGAGGGGCAAGAGTTCCTAGAGTGTGTTCAGGAAAATTTTCTACAGCAATATGTTTCTAGTCCAACAAGAAAGGAGGCACTGCTAGACCTGGTTCTTGGGAATGAGGTGGACAAAGTGGATCATGTGTCAGGAGGAGACCATTTAAGGGACAGTGATCAGTGTATCATAAGGTTTAGGCTGACTATGGAAAAGGACAAAGAACAATGCAGAGTAAGAATAATTATCTGGGAGAAAGCCAACTTCAATGGACAAATAAATTGGAGTCAAAAGTTGGCAGGAAAAATGATAGCTGAATAATGGGATACCTTCAAAGAAGAGACAGTTCTGGCACAGTCATGGTATGTTCCCTCAAAGGGGAAAGGTAGGGTAAACTGAACCTTATGATACAATGACCACTGTCCCCTAAATGATTTCCTACTGATAGTTGATCCATTTTGTCCACCTCATTCCCAAGAACCAGGTCGAGCAGTACCTCCTTTCTCGTTGGACTAGAAACATACTGCTGTAGAAAATTTTCCTGAACACACCTGGATGACAAAAGAGGTAGAGATTAAGATAAAGAAGAAAAAGTGTGCTTATTACAGATGCCATGTTGAAAATACTATTGAGAACCAGGCTGAATATAGAAGGTCCAGAGGGGAAATGAAAAACAAATAAGAGTTGCAAAGAGAGAGCATGAAAAGAGACTGGCAGCTAACATTAAAGGGAATCCCAAAGTTTTCTATAGACATATAAATATTAAAAGAGTGGTAAAAGGAGGAGTGGGGCCAATTGGGGACCATAAAGGGGATTTACGCATGGAGACAGAGGACATAGCTGAGGTATTAAATTAATACTTTGCATCTGTCTTTGCCTGGGTTGCATCATATTCCTTGGTAATGTTGAAAGAGGAGGTAAGTCAGACACTAGAGGGGTTTAAAATTGATAAAGAGGAAGTATTAGATAGGTTATCTGTACTTAAAATGGATAAAGCACCAGGACTGGATGGGATGCATCCAAGGATACTGAAGGAAGTGAGGGTGGAAATCGTGGAGACACTGGCCATAATTTTTCAGTCTGCCTTGTTCAAAAAAGGATGTAAAGATAAGCCCAGCAACTACAGGCCAGTCAGTTCAACTTCGGTGGTGGGGAAACTTCTAGAAGGATTAATTCAGGACAAAATTAATAGTCACATGGACAAATGCGGGTTAATTAAGAAAGCCAGCTGGAGTTTTTGGAGGAGGTAACAGAGAGGGTTGATGACAGCAATGCAGTAGATGTGGTGTATGTGGTCTTTCAAAAGGCGTTTGATACAGTGTCACACAACAAACAGACTTGTGTGCAAAGTTATAGCTCATGGAATAAAAGGGACGATAGCAACATGGATACGAAATTGGCTGAGTAACAGGAAACAAAGAGTAGTGGTTAATGGATGTTTTTCGGGCTGGATGAAGGTTTGAAGTGGAGGTCACCAGGGGTCAGCATTGGGAGCCTTGTTTTTCCTGATGTATATTAATGACCTAGACCTTGGTGTTCAGGGCACAATTTCAAACTTTGTGGATGATATGGAACTTGAACTGTGAGGAGAATAGTGTACAACTTCAAAAGGACATAGACAAGTTTGTCTGTGGACGGGCGGACAGGTGGCAGATGAAGTTCAATGCAGAGAAATGTGAAGTAATTCATTTTGGTAGGCAGAACATGGAGAGACAATATAAAATAAAGGGTACAATTCGAAAGAGGGTGCAGAAGCAGAGGGACCTGGGTGTATGTGTGCTTAAGTCATTGAAGGTGGCAAGATAGGTTGAGAGTGCGGTTAATAAAGCATATTGTATCCTAGGCTTTATTAATAGGGGCATAGAGTACAACAGCAGGTAAGTTATGTTGAACTTATATAAGACAATAGTTCAGCCTCAGCTGGAGTATTGTGTCCAGTTCTGGGTGCCGCACTTGAGGAAAGATGTGAGGGTATTGGAGAGAGTACAGAAAAGATTCACGAGAATGGATGAGGAATTTCAGTTATGAAGGTAGATTGGAGAAGTTAGGACTGTTATCCTTGGAGACGAGAAGGCGGAGATTTGATAGAGGTAGTCAAAATCATGAAGGGTCTGGACACATTAGATAGGGAGAAAATGTTCCCACTCATGAAAGGATCGAGAATGAGAGGGTACAGATTTGAAATAATTGGTAAGGGAAGCCAAAGAGATATGAGGAAAAACTTTTTCACACAGCGAGTGTTTGAGGTCTGGAATCCACTGCCTGAGATTGTGGTGGAGGCAGGTTCAATTGACACATTCAAAAGGAATTGGACAGTTATATGAAAAGGAAGAATGTGCAGGGTTACGAGGAGAAGTCGGGGGAATGGAACTAAGTGAATTGCTCTTTTAGAGAGCCAGTGCAGACACGATGGGCTGAATGGCTTCCTTCTGCACTGTAACAATTCTGTGATTCTGAGTGGTGTGACAAGTGCTGAAGGACTTTTTGCTGACTTCAAGTCTTCTGCACAAACTAGTTGCTCCCAGACATGGGTACAGTAGTAGGCATTCCCCTTGGAATACAGCATGATTAGGAGAATCAACAGGGATTATGCAAAGCAGGGAATGCTGCTGGAAGAGGGAAAAGGAGGAGGAGGGTAAAGGACCCTCCATAGGAGGCCATATCTGTCCAGAGTGTTCAGGGAACAATTCTCCCATCTGAACCACAATATGGAACAATGTGTTACTAAGGCTCCCTATTCAAAGAGAGCAAGCCATGTTTCATTCTCTGTTGCTCGAGAGCAACAGGCAGAGTGAGTGCATGGCTTTGCTAGGATTGCAGGCTTCCCTGTGGTGCCTATGGTCGCACATGCAGCACCATGCAATCAATCATGCAGGTCAATGCCTGGACTGCTCTGGAGGAGCACTGCAGTCGGCGGCAGAGTGGGTGTCCAGATTCTTGGTCTGTTGTGTGCTGCAAAATCTCACCATTATGAGGGCACAGCTGTTGTCACCAGCTCTATGGTGAGCAGCTGAGGAGGAGGAAGATGAAGGGAGGAAGAAACCTAGACAGCCCCTTTCTGCCTGGGCTGTCTGAGAAGAACTGATTTCCACTATTCAAAACCCTAATTCCCCATTCACCAATGATCCCACACTTTCCCTCTGCCATTGTTCATCACAGTGTCCGTTTGGCCACAATAAAAAAATAAAAACCACCACAAAGTAAACATTCCAAATCAAATGTATACATAAAATCATGCCATATTGCATACAAATGTAAACTAATTGCACATGCATTCCCTTGGCGCCTTTCTTCCATGTGCCTTTGCCTGCCATAGTGCTCCTAAACAGTACTACCTCAATGACTGCAGTGTGGCTGGTGGAAGGCTGCTGATTGTCAGTGGGGGAGACTCCAGATGGTTTTGCAGGGCGACCTGGAGCAACTCTGGGCCTAGAAGGCCCAACTACAGACTGCACCACCTCGACATGGGTGGTAGCAGTCTGGGCTGGCTGGCTGACAGGCAATAGCAAACACACTGGCAGACTGGCAGGGGGACGAATGCAGTCATGTGGCTGGAGGGGCTCCTGGTCCCCTGCGGCTTCAGGACATTTCTCTCCTTTCCAGCTCCTCCACCAAGACCTCTAGTCCAGCATCCAAATACCTTGGGGCCCTCTCTCATGTTTTCAGGACAAATTCACTGCCTGCAAGGCTCCAAGCACCTGCTCCAGCCACAGTACACCTCCCCATTAACAGGTACAGGCTAGCTTTAAGCAGTGCAAGCTTGGTTTAACTAGTGGTAGGAAGTTAGGCCCCCTGCTGATGCATGTAAGCAGTGAACAGTGCGGCCAATGCTGGCTGCATGAAGACATCATTCTAATGAACAGGCAGCATGAAGTTGGCATGCTACCTGTATTTCAGTTAATGGGCGTGGGTTAATTGCGCATCGTGATCCCTGTGCCTGTTTTCAAATGCCATCCAATTTAGTCCCCACTGACAAGTCTACTGTGTTCTTGTATTGCAAATCTCTGGATTTAGCTATTTTCCAAGAAGGGTATTGAGCTAGAGTTTACTTGGTGAAAAGCAAACCCTTCCACCAGCTGATCCTAATCCGATCAGACTTCTAGAATCTCCAGGAACATCGTCTCCATTTTTCTTTCTTATACTGGCATTCTGCAATCCACTAATACTGGCTGCTGCCCTATCATAGAAGTAAAATCAGTGTTTTTATTTAAATCAATTCATCGATATTGCATTTGGAGTTTATTTTTGCTCAAAAGTGATGTGATGTTTTGGTGAACCTATTGAAATATAGTGAGATTTAAAATCTCTGTCCAAAAATTATACCTCATATAAGTTATATAAATTTTAATTAGTGTTAGTGTTTCGTTTTTAATTGTTAACTGTGATTAACAAACATGAGGACGGAGAATTGGAAAGCTTATACATGTACCAGTAGATACAATCTTTTCCTGGTTTGTTGGTTATTCTGAAATGTTTAAGACTTCTAATATATTCTTGTATAAAAGTTGTATAGTAGAACATTTTGAAATTAATCAATTGGTTGGTAATCGTTCTCCTGTTGCAACTTTCGAGTTGTGTGTGTGGATGTACAACATATTATTATATCTTATTATATTAATAAATAATGTAAAAATGTTATCAGTTGCGTCTGGAAATGCAAACTGCTGATTCATTTATTCAGAAACAAAACTGCAGCCTTCTGATTGGGTAATCTGAATCAAAATAGAATGGTTTCCTGTTGCCAAGTCAATCTGTTACAAGATATAGTACTTATCAAATTAAATGTGTCTATTTGAATGTCGGTCAGCGTTCAATTCATTAGCCAGAGCTTTCTGTTTGAAGTACGTTTGTTTTTCCCTCCTAATTTATGTATAATAGTGTTTACTTATCACGACTGAATTGATTTGAGAAAGAGGCTGTCAATGTTTTTCATTCCTGTAAATCTCTAATATATTTTCATTCTCTCTGCAATTTTCCTGGCTGGTAACTTTGCTCATCTCCTATTTTTAGCAGTTAATGTTCCTCCTGCAGAATTTGGTTCAATTCAGGGGGGAAAAAAATGTACAATCCAGTTGGCTGCTCAAAACTAAATAATGTTTTATGAGGTTTTAGTAGCGGATTCTGTGTAAGCGATGGAGAGTCAAAACTGACTAACGGGAGACTTCTAAACTGTCATTTGATTGCTGTGGTAACAAGTCTGCCATGGCATAAAATAACTCTGAATGTATGAAATTGGCAGACTGGAAAATACCATCAAGCCTGCCCCACATCTCCAGATGGCTTGAGCACCATGACTAGACACCATGTCCCCTGCCACCTCCAATACCCTCACCACCCCAATACCACCGGCCTCTGCAGCCATAGAGTTTCCTGAATGAGGTAAATAACAGAGAAAATACTTAGGAAAATTCCTTTCCCACCCATTCAGGTGATCAAAACCAGTGCAGGATTATTTCATGTATGACATGGACCAAGTGTCAACTAGTTACTCTTTTTTACAAAATGTACAAAAAATATAGAATAGAATCACAGCAGTATTAAAACAAAGCTTTATTCTTTCATGGGACTTGGGCACCACTGGTAAAGCCAATGTTTGTTGTCCATCCCTCATTGCCCAACTGAGTGGCTTGCTAGGCCATTTCAGAAGGCAGTTAAGAGTCAACCACATTGCTGTGTGTCTGGAGTTATATGGAGGCCAGACCAGGTAAGAACAGCAGATTTCCTTCCTCATTGGTGAACTAGATGGATTTTTGCAACAATAAATGATAGTTTCATGGCACTATTACTGAGATTAACTCCCAATTCCAGATATTTATTAATTAATGGAATTTAAATTCCACCAGCTGCCATAGTGGGATTTGAATCCATGTCCCCGGGCATTAGCCTGGGCCTCTGGATTACAAATCCAGTGACAGTACCGCTATGCCACCATCTCCCCTGACAGAATTTAACATTTAAAATAGTGAATTTCTTTAACTGCTTGGACCGTTTTAGTAGATATTTTGAAAATTTATTTTGAAAATTGTGCATTTTTCATTTAAATAAGTTATTGTTTATTTTGTTCTTGGGATGTATGTGAGGATGTCAATATATATACTCCATCCTAAGTTGACCTGAGAAGTTTGTGCCGGGTTGCCTTGAACTGCTCGAGTACCTGTGGTGATGGTACTCCCACAATGATGTTAGGTTGGGAATTCTAAGATATTAACCCAGTGACAGTGAAGGAACCGTGGTATTTAGAGTGGTGAAGATGGAATTGCTTTGAATGTGCGCATGTATAATATTTATTTGCCAGCTTTTGTTACTTCCTCCCTTATTATATAGAATGCACTATTTCCCAGCTGAAAGTGCAGAATTCTGAGACGACATTCCTTCTTTAAGTCTCTTTGTGTAAGTTTTGAACTTTCATTGAGCCTCTATTATTTACATTGATATCACTTGTTTATGCTGGTTTTCATATTCTGGACTATGTTAATGAGATACTTCGGAGATTTCAACATAAGTACCAGTGAGCAAGAACGGCAGCGGCACAGACATAAATTTTGACATAACTTGCTGAATACGCTGCTTGAGGAAATTCTTCGCCTATATATTTTTCTCATGTTCAGCATCCACTCCAATCCCAAAGGCAAATCCTGCTCCTTATAACCTGGAGTGTATTTTTATCTGTCTAGTTTCTAGGTTATTTGTGGCAAGCTTGAGACACACTTCTTAGTATATTTTGCCTTACTGGTTATATCATGCAATCTTTCTTCATTTTGGATGGTGGTTCAGTGAAGTTCATTAGACCATTGCTTAGACTATTAAAAGCTATTTATTGAAATACAAATGGATAAGTGAACAAAAGCAAAGATATAGTATTTATAGGCTACAATTCCTCCCTGGAAGATTAAATTACTGCTACAATAAATCATACTGTCAATTGGATCAGGCATAAGGAACCGGAACATTAACATTTACAAGTCTGTCTTCGCAATCTTTTCTGGCCTATCTCTTTGTGATGTCCGATGGACTATGCAATTTTTACAAGATAGTTGAGAAATACATTTTAAAAACTGATTGCGGGAAATGAAATATAAATTTGTGTCTCTGAAACTCAGAGTAACCAATCGAATGTATATACAGGAAAACCCCACATTTGAATTGAATGGCATGGCACCTGTCTAAGATTGCTGACCCAGATCTAACATCTGTGTATTAAACAAACTGGCAACTTTCTCTGAATCAACCTGTTTATTAAGCCTATGAATACTCCAAGGCAAAGAAAAAAAGTCAATACCTCGATGCATCGTGGATAAAAATGCTTCATTTTTATCAGAAAGGTGTTCAGTAGAATACCAATTAATGCATGTATTTTAAATTTCTCTGTACTTTCCTGCCAATGGAATGGAGAAGGAGAAATTTCAGGGAAAAAAGCAGTCAAGGTTCATGTGCTAATGCCTTGCTGTGTAACTGCAGCACTATAAACTTGAACATGAATCAATAAGAAGAATCCTAATAGTTTATGTAGAGCCAATATAAGTAGAGTAGTTGGAACCACAACAGCAAATCGAAGGAGGGAAGTTTGACTTTCTTCCAAAAGTGGGTCTGCTGTTGGGAGAGTAGGCGCCTTAACCATTTTTGGTATTGGGTATTGTTTGAATGTTGCCCCTAACAGGTGTCTGCAGCTCCCTAGTTTTGGGTGAACTGAAAGTCTGTTGGCTCCAACTCTGAGCTCGCAAGTCCTGTGGGTGAGGGTGGTGAGGTGCTAATCTCTGAAGATGTCACGCACATGCTGGCAGTGGGCTGCACTATTTTTGTGAGCTGGGTGAACCCTCCTGGCCCCATAAAAATTCTCTTCAACAGAATTTCTGGGCCTATTCTAGAGTGGCCACTAGCATTCAATTTATGGACTGCTAGATAGGCCACTCATCACCTGATACAAATGAGTGAAGTGTGCATGGCACATGCTGAACCACATTTGTACCTGAAAATCAGGGATCTACAATCAGCATAGAATCCCAAATTGCTTATTTAAGCAACATTACGTCCAGAAATAAGTGGGCGTGATGTTTGTCCATTTGCAGCCAATGTCCCGTCTAAGCTGTGTGGTGGGCGTAAGTTTCAGCACAGGCCATGCACAAGTCAGCCCCTTTAAGTAAACGCACATGCGTGGCTGTGCAAAGAAATTTAAAGGGCGCGCACACTTATATAAGTAGGCTGTGCGCTAGAAAAAAAATTACAGGGTACATTGGTTGCAACCCATCTGAAAAAATCCCTCAGTGGACCCTGGGTATCAGTGAGGTGGCTGAGGTGCCCCTACTCAATTTTTATCTGCCGGTTGCCCATTTTTTAAGTGGAAAGAATGGACAGCCAGGAGTTGGAAATTGCTCTTGTGTTATATTTACATTTTGTAAGGCATTGGGCCTGATTGTTGTGGCTCCAAAGGATCATTCCAATCAAAGGGTCTAAAAATTTGAAGGATTTAGAGGGAAAGTGAAAGGACACAAGCAGTCAGGATGGTACATTGTGATGGGAAAGGAAAAGTACAGATTCCCAGTATCACCAAGTTCAATATAGGAGCATACTTCAGTAGATCACCAGGATGAGTAGAATTCATACCTTCTTTGCTTGCAACAATATAAAAAAAGGGAATCCATTTACAAGTAAGTTCCGCCTCAGCCAGACATAAGGAATACATGATTCTCTCTGAATCCATATGTTCCAATTTAGATTCCAGGCAGACCAAAGGAAAATAGTGAAGGATGGGATGCGACAGAATAATATTAGATGGACTTGACCTCCTTGCCAGTATTATGGCATAATATGACCAGCAGGTGCTAGTTGATAGTCCAGGAACTGGCAAACCAAATAGCAGATCAAAACAGCTGTCTTAATGTTTGAGTAAGCAAGTGATACGTGAACAGTTGGCCGAGGGAGATGAAAGAATTCCTAAACTACATTGCAATTGAATGGTGAAAAGTGTGCTCATAAAAAAAAGACAAGTGCTACGTTGTAAAACCAAATTACTTAGTATCATGAACTTTAGTTAGAATATACTGTAGAGATTGTAATTTACGCACATTTGCAGAACAAAACACAGATTGAAAAAAACTCAAGGAAAGACAGGTGAACATGTCATGGTTGGGGAGGAGTAGGAAGGGGCATCACATGATGGAGGTAGGAGTCATCTGTTTGTTTACCACTGGACAGTTTGGTTTTTGAGCTTATTGTTGAGATATTTCCAAAAGTCTGCATTCCTGCCTAATTTTGGGCCTAACAAAAAGGTGACAACTTGGGGGTGGTGGTACTCACATGAGACATAGGTAGCATTAGACTTTTCATCCTGGAAAAGAGGCATCTGAGAGTGGGTCTTAGAAGTACATAAGATAGTAACTGGTATTGAAAAGGTTAATCCAGAATGCTACTTTAAATTAAACAGTAGGACAAGGGAGCACGGGTTTAAACTAGTACTACTGGTATCAGTAGTAATTAAATGCTGTAGTCAAATTAGTATGTAGGCTGCAATAAGTATTGTTTTCATAATTTACGAACAAAACAATCAGATTTCAGTCTCTCAACTGCCTATTTTCTAGCTTTAATTTAGCTGGATATCTTTTGATTTTAAGTTTGGTGGAACCTAAGTTGTTTAAACATCATATTTCCGCAGTTTTGCCTAGCTGTGAATTCACTTAGAATTTCAAGTCTGTGGCAGACATGAGAGACCTCATTAACTTCTTTTTGTCTTATTACTTATTTAAAACAATAGCATCCATTTTCAGTGAGATGGATTAGTGTTTCAAGTAAGATTCCAAATAATAAACACTGTTAGGATGTATTCAGAGCACTAAACTCTGTGGGCTGGATTTTAATTTGTCAGTGTGTCAGGAGTGAGGTGGTGAGGGGGTCCAGAAATCCGGAAGTAAGTTCAGCGCATCTATCGGCTTTCTAACCCAGCCACTATATCACCAGAGTATTTCTAGGTTTCCTAGCTTGAATGGATGTGATGATGACTCTCATGAGTCAATAAAGGCAACCTCGGGAGCACAGAAATAAGTAGCCATCAATCAATCTCAGGAGAATAGGGGCTAGAATCTTAAGTTAACCTCAGTCACATGAGCATGATTTTCAGGATCAGGCATGCCTTGAGAGTACAGGAACAAGTGCCCACTACAAGCGAGCTAGCTTGAGGGCTGTAGGGCTAGGTGTTCCAATTCAAGACATTTTCAGGAACACAATGACAAGAGTGAGAGTAACCAACTGTGCCTCAACGATGCAAGGACAGGAGTTCCTACTTTAAGATGGTTTTAGTGGCCATTCAAAACTGCCACATAATGGTGCACAAGATCAGAAGATCCAGCCTTAACGCAACCCTCAAAACAGGTATATGGCAACTTTCATATGGAAAAATATCCTAAGGTGCCACAAGAAAACAAAACCCAAGTCAAAGAAGACATGATAACTGACAGCTTGGTCAAAGCAGTGGGCTTTAAAGGAGAAGAGATCAGCTTTTAAGATAGTCTTAAAGGTGGACAGGCCAGTCCAGAGAATGATGCCCAGGCATCTGAAGATATGACTGGCAATGAAGGGGCAAAGAGAAGTGAGAGAATCCAAAGGGCCAGAGTCAGAAGAATGGAAAGTTCAGGGCTGGAGGAGGTTACAGAAGAATGGAGCACTGGTGTTACAGAGAGATTTAAAGACACAGAAAAAATAAATAATTTGAGGCACTAGGAATCAATGTAGGCCAGTGATGACAGAAATGATCCATGCCAGAACTGGGCAGAGATCGCATATTGGATGAGCTGAAGTCACTGAAGGGCGAAGAGTGGGAGGCCAGAAAGGATGGCTATAGAGTAACCCAATCTGGAGGTGACAAAGGAATGTGTAAGTGTTTCAGCAGCTCATGATTGGGCAGAGCATATAATAGAAGTGAAAGTCGGTCCTCATAATAGAAAGAATATGGGATCGGAAACTCAGCTCAGGGTCAAACAGGGGATATGCAGGTTGTGAACAGTCAGGTTCAGACTGCGATATGAGTGGGAAAGGGGAAGTAGTTGTTGGTAAGGGTACTGGCAAGGGCCTATGACATTAGCTTTGGTCTTCCAATGCCTAACTAGAGGAAATTGAGGCGCATCCAAAACTGGATATCAGCAAGCAGGGACTGTTGTGTGATTGCCTTTAAGAGTAATATCCCTTCAAGATCTTAGTATGCTAATGAGCTGAGTACCAGGATGCAGTTATGTGATGTCAGCCAGTCTCACTCTGTAACTGTAACACCAAGAAGCAAGTCCTGTAAATAGGTAGCTCTGCACTGTGTATACTTATTAGCTGTAATAAACCTGTTCAAGATCTTCAATCAACTGAACTCCACGCATCTCATTTATGTTGCATCAGACGACATAAAAAGCTTCTCATTACAGGGACCAAGGGAAGTGGTGGAGAAGTAGAGTTGGATGCATACACGTCAAAAATAATCCCATACCTACAAGTGATATAGCTAAGGGGCAGCATGTAGATGAAGGGGCCAAAGATAGATCCTTGGGGCGAATCCTGAGATGAGGATGTTGGGGTCGGAAGGGAAGCCATTTGTAGAGATAGTCACAGTCATACAGCACAGAAACAGGCCCTTTGGCCCACCGTGTCTGTGCTGGCCATCAGGGACCTGTCTATTCTAATCCCATTTTCCAGCACTTGGCCCATAGCCTTGTATGCTATGGCACTTCAAGTGCTTATCTAAATGCTTCTTAAATGTTGTGAGGGTTACTACCTCTACCACCCCTTCAGGCAGTATGTTCCAGATTCCAACCACCTTCTGGGTGAAAAAAGTTTTCCTCAAATTTCCCTCTAAACCTCCTGCCCCCTAGGTTAAATCTATGCCCCCTGGTTATTGACACCTCCACTAAGGGAAAAAGGTTCTTCCTATCTATGCCCCTTATACTTTTGTATACGTCTATCAGGTCTCCCCTCAGCCTTCTCTGCTCTAAGGAAAACAACCCCAGCCTATCCAGTCTCTCTTCATAGCTGAAATGCTCCAGCCCAGGCAACATCCTGGTGAATCTAGGGAGGCGGTGACGTAGTAGTAATGTTAATTGACTATTAATCCAGAGCCCAAGCTAATGCTCTGGGGACATGGATTCAAATCCCACCATGGCAGATGATGAAATTTGAATTCAATTAATAAATCTGGAATTAAAAGCCAGTCTAATGATGACCATGAAACCATTGTCAATTGTTGTAAAAACCCATCTGGTTCACATGTCCTTTAGGGAAGGAAATCTGATGCCCCTATCTGGTCTGGCATACATGTGACTCCAGACCCACAGCAATGCGGTTGACTCTTAAAATGCCCTCTGAAATGGCCAAACAAGCCACTCAGTTCAAGGGCAATTAGGGATGGGCAACAAATGCTGACCTATCCAGTAACACCCACATCTCACAAACGAATAAAAAAAAATCTCCTCTGCACTCTCTCCAGTGGAATCATATCCTTCCTATAGTGTGACGACCAGAACTGTACACAGTACTCCAGCTGTGGCCGAACTAGCTGCTGGCTACAATGGGATAGGTAAGAGTCGAAGCAAGCAAGGGTAGTCCTACTGAGTTGGACAGTGGAGGAGAGGCTTGGAGAAAGATTGTGCGTTCAATTGTGGCAAAAGCTGCAGGGAGATCAAGGAGGATGAAGAGGGACTCTGCAGCATGGTCACAGTTTGTAAAAAAATTATTTCAGGCCAGAAATGCCAGACACAGCTTCAAATCACGACTCTTTTACAGAGACTGAGAATTGTGGATATATTTCTAAGAATCAAATAAACACTGAAAATGTCAATTACCCTTCTGTCCAGCTTATGGAACTACCAATAATAGATTCCATTCAGTTGAGTGCACAGTTTAAAAAATACCCTCTTTTCTTCTCTCCTGAAATGTGGTGTGTCACAAGTGAGATGAATGTCCAGTCAATCAAGTTTTGGTGGTAATGGTTCAGAGAAGAATGTCAATAGATTAACTGGGAAAATTCCCGGTTTCGCTTTGGAAAAATGCCATGGGGTCTTTAATTTCCACCTGAACAGATTTAATGTCTATCTGAAAGACAGCACCATCAACAGTTCACCACATGCTCAATACTGCACTGAACTGGAAGCCTGTGTTAGATTTCTGTTTGTTATTAATCAGTGAAGTTAAGTTATTCCAGAAAAGTAGTCAACGTTAAGCAATGAGAAAGTAAGAGTAAAAGCAAAATACTGCAGATGCTGGAAATCTGAAACAAAAACAAGAAATGCTGGATTCACTCAGCAGGTCTGGCAGCATCTGTGGAAAGAGAAGCAGAGTTAACGTTTCGGGTCAGTGACCCTTCTTCGGAACTGACAAATATTAGAAAAGTCACAGATTATAAACAAGTGAAGTGGGGGTTGGGCAAGAGATAACAAAGGAGAAGGTGCAGATTGGACCAGGCCACATAGCTGACCAAAAGGTCACGGAGCAAAGGCAAACAATATGTTAATGGTGTGTTGAAAGACAAAGCATTAGTACAGATTAGGTGTGAATATATTGAATATTGAACATCAGCAAGTGCAAACCTGAAGAAAAACAACCTGAAAAAAACAGTGGGTAAGCAAACTGAACAAACTAAGATGAAATGAAATAAATGCAAAAAAAGATTGTAAAAAATGTAAAAAGGAATGCAAAAAAAAGGAAGAAAAAATAACTAAAAATGACTGAAAAAGAAAGTAAAGTGGGGGGCTGTCATGCTCTGAAATTATTGAACTCAATGTTCAGTCCGGCAGGCTGTAGTGTGCCTAATCGGTAGATGAGATGCTGTTCCTCGAGCTTGCGTTGATGTTCACTGGAACACTGCAGCAATCCCAGGACAGAGATGTGAGCATGAGAGCAGGGGGGAGTGTTGAAATGGCAAGCAACCGGAAGCTCAGGGTCCTGCTTGCGGACTGAGCGGACCGCAAGCAGGACCCTGAGCTTCCGGTTGCTTGCCATTTCAACACTCCCCCCTGCTCTCATGCTCACATCTCTGTCCTGGGATTGCTGCAGTGTTCCAGTGAACATCAACGCAAGCTTGAGGAACAGCATCTCATCTACCGATTAGGCACACTACAGCCTGCCGGACTGAACATTGAGTTCAATAATTTCAGAGCATGACAGCCCCCCACTTTACTTTCTTTTTCAGTCATTTTTAGTTATTTTTTCTTCCTTTTTTTTGCATTCCTTTTTACATTTTTTACAATCTTTTTTTGCATTTATTTCATTTCATCTTAGTTTGTTCAGTTTGCTTACCCACTGTTTTTTTCAGGTTGTTTTTCTTCAGGTTTGCACTTGCTGATGTTCAATATTCAATATATTCACACCTAATCTGTACTAATGCTTTGTCTTTCAACACACCATTAACATATTGTTTGCCTTTGCTCCGTGACCTTTTGGTCAGCTATGTGGCCTGGTCCAATCTGCACCTTCTCCTTTGTTATCTCTTGCCCAACCCCCACTTCACTTGTTTATAATCTGTGACTTTTCTAATATTTGTCAGTTCCGAAGAAGGGTCACTGACCCGAAACGTTAACTCTGCTTCTCTTTCCACAGATGCTGCCAGACCTGCTGAGTGAACCCAGCATTTCTTGAGAAAGTAAGAGTACCTTCTGTGTAAGGTACCTCATTCTTTGAATGATTGTATCCTGGCATCATGCTTGTTTCTGGAGAATCAAATACTTTTTTTCATAACAGTATAAGGAGCCATTCCCTCCTACATGTGATCGTGTAATAACCATGGGGGGGAGGGGGTGGATTTTATGCTGTCCCCCGAGGTGGGTTTGGAGGTGGGGAGAGCATACAATTGGGTGGTATGAAGGCAGAGAGGGTTACCAGATCTGCCAAAATTTAATCTGGGGTGAGAAGGCCTGTCAACGGCTTCCCTGCTCACTACCTATTGAGGCCTTTAACTGGGCAATTGACCCCCAATTAAGGGCTTCTTCCCAGTGCAGCCACATTAGCTGTGCAGTGGGCGGCCCTGTCACTGCACGGGAAGTACAGAATGGAAAATTGTGAGGGCTGCTTCCCGACTCCGGGGGTTGTGGTGGGGGGGCGGGGGGCGGCGGAGAGTAGCCTTGTTTAAAGGCACTTAGTGCCTGAACGAGGGACCCAGCATCATGAAAGAGGGGTGTGCCTGCTGAGAGCCATCCCCTGCCCTCGTTGCTAAACCGCCCCACCCCCACCTCCCCAGACTCCCACCCCGTGAGACCACTCCCACCCTGACCTACCTAAGGCCTGGTTCCAGCGATGTTCCTTAGCCTCCGGTAGGTGCTCCTTCTGCAGCAGCCATCACATCCGCGGTGGCGCTGCAGCTGCCGGCCTCTGATTGGTCGGCAATTATGCAAGGGCAAGACTTCCGGTGATGGGGTTCTTGATCCTGTGCGAGGCCTGCTGCTGTCCATTTAAGTGCTTGATTGGCACTAAATCTGGTGAGCTTTCTGGAAAAGAGTTGCCGCGGGGATCTCTGCATCAGTTTCTCCTGACTGCGAGACCCTCGCCGGCAGCATAAAATCCCCCCCCCCCAAAGAATCTCCAAAGCGAAGTAGATAGGTTAAGTGAGTGGACAAAAATTTGGCAGATGGAGTATCATGTGGGAAAATGTAAACTTTGTCCACTTTGGCAGAAAGAATGGAAAAGCAGGATCTTATATTCATGTAGAGAGACTGTAGAACTCTGTGGTACAGAGGGACCTGGGCGTCCCGGTACATGAATCACAAAATGTTAGTATGCAGGTACAGCAAGTGATTAGGAAGGCATATGGAATATGCATTTATTGCAAGGGGAATAGAATATACAAGTAGGGAACTTTTGCTACAGCTGTACAGGACCTTAATGAGACCACATCTGGTGTACTATGTACAGTTTTGGTCGCCTTACTTAAGAAGCAGTTCAGAGAAATTTCTGGGATCCCTGGGATGAAAGAATTATCTTATGAGGAAATGTTGAACAGGTTGGGCCTATACCCATTGGAGTTCAGAAGAAAGAGGTGATCTTATTGAAACATATAGGATCCTGAGGGAACTTGACATGGTGGATACTGGAAGGATTTTTTCACTTATGTGCGAGACTAGAACTAGGAGGCACTGTTTAAAAATAAGGGGTCTCCCATTTAAGATGGAGACGAGGAGATTTTTTTCTCTCAGAGGATTGTTAATCTGTGGAATTCACTTCCTCAGAGAGCAGTAGAGGACATTGAATATATTCAAGGCTGAGTTAGGCAGATTCTTGATCGACAACGGAGTCAGGTGTTCTGGGGGAGTGGGGTAGACAGGAAAGTGGAGTCGAGGCCACATTCAGATCAGCCACAATATTATCAAATGGCGGAGCAAGTTGGAGGGGATGTATGGCCTGCTTCTGCTCCTAATTTATATGTTTGTATAAGAACATAAGAAATAGGAACAGGAGTAAACCATATGGCCCTTTGAGTCTGCTGTGCCATTCATTAAGATCAAAGCTGATCTTCTAAAAAAAATCTCCATTTTCCAAAGTGGGATTCCCCATATCCCTTGATTCCTTACTGTCCAAAAATCTGTTGATGTATTTCTTGAATATATTCAATGACAGGAACATCCACAGCCCTCTGGTTAAATAATTCCCAAGATTCACAACCCTCCAAGTGAGTACATTTACCTCATCTTGGTCCTAAATGTCCAACCCTTTAAGCTGAGACTATCACACCTATCTCTATCTAGCCAGGGGAAGCAGCCATTCAGCATCTATGCTGTCAAGCCCTCTACGAATTTTATATGTTTTAGTGAGATCACCTCTCATTCTTCAAAATTGCAGAGAATCTAGGCTATTCTACTCGATATCCCCTCTTAGGACAACGCTGTTGTCCCAGGAATCAATCTAGTGAAGGTCCCTTACAGGTAGTATTAATGGAAACATGACTAAGATGCCCAGGAAGTTGCCATAGAACAAGTGCATGGTCCTGAAACTACATATCTATAATATTTACTCCTAAACTGAACAATGAATGAATGTGCACTGTCTTATCACTTGAGTTATCTATGGTTGTCCCTCCATGTGCTAGCCACAATTTCCAGGACTCCCTTAAAGTCCCAGCCAAAGCCATGAAGTTACACATCGAAACCTATGTTTACCAAAGGTTATGTTTAAACACGTAAAGTACTATTGCAGAGATGTATGGTAAAACATGAGAGATGCAAATAAGAAAAGTTGAAACTAAAAGTTTATGTAATTATCCTTTACAATTAAAAATCCACAGCCCAAGCAAATGGTCACTGAAGAGCCCTATGCTCCTAATTACATGCAAACATTTGTTTATATAACTGTCATATTTGTTACCTGCAGTGAGTAAGAAAAGCATTTTTATTTTCCAGGAACAAATCGGACAACACTTAAGTTTACTGCTGCTGAAGAGCAATGTTCCCTCTAATTTTTTTTCGAGTGTGCAGGCGATTTGTTTAAGTGCATAGCCCCTTAAATTTCTTTGCGTGGCTGCACATACATGATAACTTAAAGGGGTCAACTTGTGTGTGGGGACTTTCGGGTTGCTGTGTGGCTATGCAGCTTACAGGCATCATTGGGGGAAAGATCTCTTATAGAAACATAGAAACATAAACATCTTTCTAAATTCTTTCACTAAAGATATATCCCACTGATTCCACACCTGGAACCCCTAGCCTCTACACTATGTCAACACCACAGGAGACTGGTATAGACAATATCCAGGATATCTCATTTTCCATTGACTTGGACTGCTGTAGAAATCTCCCAATATGCATTATCGAATTGTGTGAACTGGGGATTGAAGTGGCAGTCAATCACTGAACACAATCAGATTTTTAAAATTTGAACATTAATCACTGAGACTGAGATTATTATATCATAAATGATGTTTAAAGAAAGTAAAAAAAAAAGCTTTCCTGAAGAAAGCAATATTTTTATTTGATCCTGTGTGATGGAATCTCTCAACAACTCAGTGATAGATGAGAGAAAGGACTTTGCAATCTATCTTATTGAAGGATTTGAAGAGGATTGGAACACTTATAAATACATGATGGACTTATGGTCCTTCAAATCCAGTATCTGACAGTTTGACGAGCTAAAAGCAACTTTAATTGGAAATCCTCCCAATGAGATGTAAAGAGGTACTCTAAAGTTTATTAGCAAATACCAGCTCACATTCTGTAGGCCAGTTCTGTGTGGATTCTTAAATTCCTTTAGTTTGTTCTTCCCAGAGAAATTGTTGTGATATTAATTCCAGTTTTAGACTCTCAGAAACACCAGGAAACTAAAGGTGCCACAGTTAAGTATGTTGCTTGTTGGACCTGAAACAATGGCAGATCAGGTATGAATGAGGGTCTTCGTGGCCTACTCCTGTTTCTAATGTAATAAATTAATTTCAAATAGACCAAAGATGTTTGGAAATAGTTTGTAAGCATAAGCTTTCATTACCCAACACATTATAGGCCAGATGTGTAAATGCTAAGATGGTTTGTATGCAAACATCAGTACCTGAACTGAGAGGAAGAATTGCACCTGAAAATTAGATCTCTGTTGAATAATAGTGGTAAATAGTCATTGAAGTAGTGTTTTTGTCTATTAATATCTTTTTACTTTGTTATCAGTAGTATTATTTAAAATCACTGACAAACATGGAACTGAGCCAAATGGCACTTTGGTTTTCTGTTGGCCAAACTTGAATGAGGCAGTAGTAGGAGTTCTTTAAATTGCTATTTGCATCCTTAGATTGGAGGAGCAGCAGATGGTTTGGCTACCTTGTGGCCGGTTATCGAAAAATATAGCGAGAGGCCTCACCTCCTGTTCCAGAGGGATGGAGAGAAGAGAACCTGTCTCCTATTGGTTGGTTGAGGAGGTTTGCTAGAGGTTTTAGTTCATCCACAGGGAGGGAGGAGACCCTCACTTTTACAGCCCTTCTAATGGCTGAAGAACATAGGAATGGCAGAAAGCCAACAGCAAGCCAATTACTCACTTTGTCATCTGATTTAGGTACATACGAACATATGAATTAGGAGCAGGAGTAGGCCATTCGGCCCCTCAAACCTGCTCCGCCATTCAATAAGATCATGGCTGATCTTATTGTAACCTCGACTCCATATTCCCGCCTACCCCCGATAACCTTTCACCCATATGACATATACAGACCCAAATAAGGGAATAGGAAAAATAAATTCCTTTCAAAACAACTTGTAATTTTAACTGTGTTGAAGTTGCTTCATCATAGGACTGGTTTGTGTGGTATCTTCTCGACTCAATCCATAAGACTAGAAAATCTATCTACAGATTTGCACCACAATCAAAAAATAGCTGATTAGTTTAGGTACTATTTGCTGTGATTAGTTGATACCATGTAAACAGAGGCAGGCATACTTCAGCATCCTCAATAATGGACAAATCTTAGATCTGAGATTTTCAGATGCAAGAAAGTTAAGATACCTGAGGTGTCGGATCACAGAAATACATCCCAAGCAAAAATAATATGTTTATTAAAACCATAGGGAAAATAAAGGGGGCAGTGCCTTTCTTAACTGACACAGTTGCTTAGATTGGTACTGCCCGCTGGCTCAGGAGCATTGATGTCATGTGTGGGCTCAACTGCCGCTCTAGAACATAGGCACATAATTTGGGCTCACATTCCAGCTGCGATTGCTGACCTTAGAGAAGAGAATCATGAGGGATCCAGACAGGGTGGGTGGAGAGAAATGGTTTCCATTGGAGAGAACTAGACAATGCAGATTTAAAGTGATTGGCAAAGGAACCAAAGACGATATGATGAGGGGCTTTTTTACGCAGCGGGTGGTTATGATCTGGGATGCACTGCCTGTGAGGGTGGTGGAGGCCGATTCAATCATGACTTTCAAGAGGGAATTGGATAAGAACCTGAAGGGAAAAAAATTTGAAGGATTATGGGGAGAGAGCAGGGGAGTGGTACTAATTAAATTGTTCTTGCAGAGAGCGGGCATGGGCTTGATGGGCTCAATGTCCTCATCTTGTGCTCTAATCATTTTATGATTCTGTGATTCCAGTGCAGTACTGGGGGAGTGCTGGATTCTCAGAGGTACTGTTTTTTGGATGAGATGTTAAACCAAAAACCTACCAAAGATCCTATTGCGCCGTTTGGTGTCTTGGCGAATATTTTCCATCGGCACCATCAACAACAGTTTCTGCTGTATTTGCCCAGGTTCTCGGGGTCCATCAATGTGAACCTTTCTGCTGTTTACCAACTCAACAAGAACTTCCAAAGTATCATCTTAGAAACCGGAGGACCCTAGCTGTAGTGATCTTCTCTATTGGTGTCGGAAAATGAGCTCTGATGACTTTGATACAAAAGATGGACCTACCTTTTAAGGGGTGCAGGTTGCCGTTAAATAGTGGTGGCCAACCAGAATTCCTGTGCCCCCATAGGGCAAGCTGCCAATTACAAGTGCAAGGAATTCTGAATACTTGCCCTGAATATTAAAATGAGGCTCCACCACGAAAATGGTTTAGGCCTCCTGCCAACATCATCAAGAGGGCATAGCAGATGTTGCCCACCTGACATATGTGCATCTGTGTCTGCAAGGTTCCTCTTCTTACTGCACATCACAGATCTCCTCTCCTCTCCCCTGTCCATACAGTCCTTATATATCTGAGATCTGAGCCCAGGAAGTCTGAGTCAGGAGCCCAGGTGGAGAAATCCATACCCAACAATATGACAGAGTCCTCTTCTCTCTCATGATGCTGTTCCTGCTTCCAGTACCAAGCACACAGCAAAGTCCTTCAGGGTTACAATTTCTCAGTCTTATAACATCGGCAGCTACTGTCTTTAGAGGTCAGGAGATCCTATCCTTGCAGCATTGAGCTCATTATCTTTGAGTACTAAAGTGGGAATTGGTGCCATTAGTGAGATAACTACATTACTGGAGGGGACAAGGGCAAGAAGGAGGGAAGGTTTGCTTAGAAGGAAATCATAACTGGAGAGCATAGTTATCCACGAAGACAATAAGCCGAAAGTATCCAACAGTAAATAATCAAAAAAAAATTGTACAAGATGGCTATCAAAGAATTCTATGCAAATGGCTAGAACAAGTTTACATCAGAATTAATGAAATGGTGGATAAATGTTCTATTAAACATAGTATGACAAATTTTAAACATAATAAATAATTATGCTTGATTCCCAAGTGAACCAAATTATTATTCCACTGTTTTCCTCCTTGTCACAAATTTGTCAAGTTGGTTCAACTATGCACTTTTAAAAAAATAAAGCATGCCAGAGCTGGGGGAAAGCTCTTAAAAATCTTGTTTTAATGCTTTTAACTTGGTTTAGGTCAATAAGTGTGGTAATAATTTGCATTTTGATAGATAACTGTGGGAATATTTTATAAGTATTTCGAAAACTTAATTATCAATCTACATCTAGGCCTTTCAATCCAGTGGAGTTGTAATCAGAAACTCTAGACTCATGGATTATCATAGCACAAAAAAACGCACTTGCTTCAATGGTTTCCATGGAAACAAAAAAATCATAGATTTTTGGAAATAAAACCATGGAAATGTTCCTTACAAATTTCGAATTTGTGAAAACAGATTATTGTGTTGTGACATAGTTTCAACACAAATATTGTCTGGGACACAGTGGGGGAGATAATTGGTTGCTTTGGTTTTCAAATGCTCAGGATAGAAATTGAGTTAGATGGTTATGTTCATATTTAAATACCAGTTTCAAATCGTGAACCTGTTGTCTGTGTAATGGTGATATAATCCTGAAATAGAAGTTTGTAATCCTACACTCAAGCAGTCACATGAAAGGAGCAACCTCTCAGAAGCTATATTGTAGCCAGGCCTCTGCTGATGGTGTTCTTGGAAGGATTACCAAAAGGTCTGGCATGAACGTGATGGACCAAATGGTCTCCTTCTGTGCTGTAAATCTTTCTATGTTTCTGTGGCCGAAATCTCCCAGCCTTATAAAATTCTCGGGCACGGGATCATTTCTGGGTCCAAACCCCACTCGTGTCTGCAATGTGCCCTCCCGCGCAATCTTAGAGGAGGCGGTCAATTGACAGGCCGCCTCCTTATTCGCCGTCTGATTGGGGATGGTGGGCAGGAGGCCAGGTTGGCAGCGTGATTGAGCATGCTATATTTAAAGGCATGTTGGCAGCCTGTATGGTGTACCCCCAACCTCCAGTAACAATGGACTCTCTCAAAAATGACCATCAGTGCTTCACACATCTGCTCCCTTGGCGCTCTCATTATCCTTGAAGAAGTAATCTATTCATGGAGAATCATTTGCTTTGATCTCTTTTAGTCTGTCTCAGGATTCCAGCTTATTTATGTTGAAGTTGGTTCGACGGAGTATCACTACTGAGGGAGAGCATGGTGATCATTATTTTCACCTAGTATTCACTAGGAAAGGAATTATTTATTACAAGAACTGTCTTGCACTCAACCCTCAACCTCACATTCTACTTTGTTTCCATCTCCTCACCTACCTTCTTACTGTTGTACTACTAAAATATTAGCTTACTGTTATATTTTATATCTCCAGTTATAGTTTTTACAGATCCTTCTTTGACCCTCTGCTCATCCTCTTATCATGTTTCCCAGTGAACTCCTTCACCTTTCTCCCTACAGGGTTTATATACTTTTCTTCCTTTTGATTTGGTTCTGGTTAATTTGTTAATTGGTTTAACCCTGCTCTGCGCCTTGCCATTTTGCTCCTTTGTTGACCCGAATGCCGATCAGTTGCAGGCAATGATGACTCCCTGCTGTGATTTCAGTTCCTTCATAGATCTTCATAGAATTGTACATCACTGAAGGAGGCCATCTGGCCCATCGAGTCTATGCCGACTCTTTCAAAGAGCAATCTTGTTAGGCTCACTTCCTTGCTCTTTCCTTACAGCCCTGCAATTCTTTCTCCTTCAAGTATTTATCCAATTCCCTTTTGAAGGCTACTATTGAATTTGTAACTACCATTCCATCAGGCAGTGGATTCCAAATGCTAACCAACTCATTGCTTAAAAAACTTGCCCTCATGTCACCTCTGGTTTTTTTGCCAATCACCTTAAATCTGTGCCCTTCAGCCACTGGAAACAGTTTCTCTTTATTTTCTGCACCTGAACCCTTCATGATTTTAAACACCTCAATCAAATCTCCTCTTAGCTGTCTCTGCTCTACACTGACGAGCTCCTGACACTGCACGGGATTCGTGTGGCCTTCGGAAAAATTCATTGCACTGTTGAAATAGGAGCTAATTGTAAATTTAATTACCTGAATTGGCTTCCTGCCACTGCTGGGCATGTAGCCATTGCCACCGGGAGCTTGCCTCCGGTAAAAGTGCATGGAAACGGGAATACATCGGGGAACAATTCCAACGCTTCTCTTTCAGAATTTCCAAGGCTTGCTTCCTCCAGATGTGCCTCCACGGGCCTGGGAAAATTCCAGCCAATGCTTCTAAGGTGCATACCAGCAGTTTGCAGTGCATCTTTCTCTCATTTCCTGTCCTAAGGCCGTTAGCCTCAGTTTGTTATCTGGGTGGCATGGCTGAGATTAAGGAAATCCTAGCTGTAAATGTATATCTGATGAGTGGCACAGCTATTATAGCACTGATTCTTTTAAATGGGAAAAATTAACATAACAATACAGCTTGCATTTATATAGTACCTCTAACATAGTAAAATGTTCCAAGATGATTCAGAGGAGTGTTATCAAACAAAAATTGCCACTGAGCCACATAAGAAGATATTAGGTCAGATGACCAAAAACCTGGTCAAAGAGGTAGGTTTTAAGGAGTGTATTAAAGGAAGAGAGCTAGTGAGACGGAAAGGTTCAGGGAGGGAATTCCAGAGATTAAAGCCTAGGCAGCTGAAAAAAATGGCTGCCAGTGATGGAGCAATTAAAATCGGGGATGTGCAGAGGCCAGAATTGGTCCCTGGGAGATCATGTTGATCTTCTATTGTAATACATTGGCCAAGATTTTACCAGCACATTGGAGACGGGCTGGGAGGTGGGAGCATGGTAAAATGGCAGCGGAAGGTGTCGGGAGGGAAGCCCGATATCTTACCTCTGCCATGGCATATTTCCAAAGGTGCGAGTGGAGTCAGGTGGCCAATTAGTCCAATTAATTTGCCCATAAACGGCCATTTTTGATACCAGGATTTTACTGCTGTCGGAATGCCCCCCCCCCACCACACCATCCCGCCACATGGGGAGACCACTAGGTACATCTAGCGGCCTTCCAGTGGCTTCCCGGGATGGCCTTTCTTCCTGGAGGTTCCAAGTCGCACAGAGGGGCCCCATGGCGGCAATGGTTGCCCCCGCGGCTCGAACACCTCTGCTGGAGGTTCACCACCTCAATCACCGGGGTCTATCTGCCTGGCCCGGCACATGAAAAAAATTCTTTGTCAACCCTTCGAGGGCACCTCAACATGGAGGTGCCCTCTCCTTCTTCCTGCAGTCTCAACAGCGGCCGCCTCTATTGGCTCAGCACCCCCATTTGGTCAAGGCAGTGGGCCCCACAGCATGCCAGTTAAATTCCAGCAATTGTCACCCTTGAGTTATCATGCCAGCCCATTTGCAGTATCATCCTACTACATTGGAGTTTTTATATATGGATATCATGTAATATGTTTCTTTCACATCAATAAGTAAGAGACATTCGACAGACAAACTAAGTTTTTAGTTGAGTGACCAAACACTGGCCCTTTTAGACCTCCACAGTATCTGTACAGTTTTTTCAGCCCACACTATATTTGTGGTCTTGTCCTAGATTTTTCCTCCTCTCTTTTGTTATCATTGTTAGCAGTAGAATTGTATTAATTCTCTGTGTGAGGCACAAGTCTGTCCATGGCCTTTCTTCTGTTAACTGCAGTGATTTCTTTTTTACTTTAGTTGCTTAATGATTCCCCCTTCTAATGTGCAGTTTTTTTTCTTTTGCTGTGTTGTTTGGGCTTAAATACAAAGGAGTGAAAGTGTATAAAGCTCTGCATAGACCCCTTCTAGAGTACTATATTCACCGCACCACAGGAAGTAACTACTGGCCTTGGAGGGGATATAATGCAGATTCACCAGAATGATATCAGGACTAAAAGGGTTAAATTGTGAGGACAGGTTAGATAGACTAGGTGTTATATGTGTATATATTGTTAGACTGTCTGTAAAGTGTTATGAACTAATTAGCTAGGAACTAGTTGTTATGTATAAGTGTTCCAGTGGGGGGCCTCATTCATGGCTGCACTGGGGAGTCAGATTATATGTAACACAAAAATCAGGCTCTACAGTACAAAGCATTGTGCTGAATTAAACAGGACTGACTCCAGCCTTTTCCAAGTTTAAGTGTGATTCTTTCCAACATCTGGGAACCAGAAACAACATAAAGACGAAACACTAGGTTTGTATTTTCTTAAGTATAGAAGATTAAAGGATAATCTAATTGGGGTGTTTAGATGATTAAATGATTTGATAGGAGAGATAGATAGAAACTATTTCCTCTGGTGGAGGAGTCTTAGAGCTTGGGCCATTCAGGGATAATCTCAGGAAGCACTTCTTACACAAAGATAGTGGAAATCTTGAAAACTCTCTTCCCCCAAAAAGCTGTTGAGGTTAGGTCAACCTGAAGATTTCAGAAATGACATTGATAGATTTTTGTTAGGTAATGGTATGAAGGGATATGGAAACAAGGCTGATAAATGGGGTTAAGTTACAGATCAGCCATGATGTAATTGAGTGGCGGGACAGGCTCCAGGGGCTGAATGACCTGCTCCTGTTCCTTATGTTCCTAAATTTGTCCTATTGAATTTTGTCATTTGTTGATCAAAAATAAGTATTAAGCCAAGCAGCTGAAGGTTCTGAACTGAGGTCTATATGAGAGTGGATTAGTTATCAAAGTACTCTGAAATCCCTGCTGAGTACTGCTTTTAGATTAATTCAGTCACATTTTGTGTGTGCCTATTTAGAGACACTTAACGGTGTGAAAAAGTTATGATAAAATTAATATTTTAACAAAATAACCTTTATAGTTTAAAATACAGTCATTATATTGCTATATTTTCAAAAATTTGAAAAGGGATCTCTTGCTGATGAACTGAATCCGAGTATGTGTTTTGCCATACCAATGATTGTTTAGTACAAGGCTAAGTGGCTCGTGCCAAAACAAGCACTTCCCCATTTGATTATTCAAGTAATGTGGGTGGCTATTAGGAAAGCTTGAGCAAAGTTTCTAACCAAAAATAACAGCTGGTACTACAATGCGATATCGTGAGTATATAAGATTAAATGGCATCTTGCATGTTTTTAGTTTTGATTAACACTCAGCCAAACAAAATCTACATCATCTACTTAATTCACAAATGATCATTCAGTAAAGCTGAACCAAATAATTTAATTAATTAATTGGCATTATTTTTACTCGTCACACTGCCTAAATAATGAAATTTATTTAATTTTAATCATTGGCTATTTTGCAACATTTATCCCAAGTTGTGGAAAAGCAACTATGTGAGACTTGAATAAAACTGTTTTGTTAAAAAAAATATTATTCTCTCCCTTCAAGTGAGCTATAATTACTTTAATAGTCCCTTTTTATATTGGTATCAGCAGGGCGTTTGCACCGCATGTTCCCATAGTAGTGTGTTTTTGGATTTTAACATTAGATATTTGTCTCTGGCTCAATATCACAGACCACTCCAATAGGCCTATCTCCTGATGACTTGGGATTTGCCTTTACTTGCTCAATATCTGAGGAATGTGTAGCAGCCCCAGGGGTCAAACAGAGAATTATTTTCACTAGATTTTGGTTTACTGATCTTCCTCAATTCCAGTAGGTCATAAGAACAAACACTTCACTGGATTCTGGCTGAGGTTAAAAACTGTTAAATGGATTTAGTTAACAGTAAATGGATATGTGAGCAGCAGCAATGACACATGACAGAACTACATCCTACCTAACCCTCCTCATGAAATTTAAAGTAACAGTTGCATCAGCTGCATCATTTTGAAATGTAAACTGGATCAGATAAAGAGTCCATAAGTATTAACCTGTACATGGGGTTTTGTTGCTGACTACACAGAGTCTCTCTTGTGCCTATCTGTCTCTCTTATGGCTTCAGACAGGTTACTAAACTTGGAAAATACAGAATTATTTTTCAATAAAATGACAAGGATGAAGAAGTGTTTGATATATCTTAAGTTCCAAAAGAGCTAACAATCACACCTGTGTAACAATAAAACCATAAGATGTTTCTATTTGAATTGATTGTCTTGTCCTTCAGACACCTGGTTGGATGTTCATTTTCCTCTGAAATCTGTCTTTCTGGGGTGGAACACAGAAGAAACAAGGTTAGAAACCATTTATGCAGCACTTGTTTCCTGGTTCCAGTTGCAGGTTAGCTGTTGCCACTCCACTGGACCTGAATCAAGTGATGACATTGTGGCCTGTGTATTGGTTTCCTCCATTTCCGTTGGTTACAGAAAGGTTTCAAGAGAGGGCAAGAATTAGAATAGAGGGACGAATTGATTTTAACTGTTTAACCGTTTGCAATGTTTTATGTTGCATTGCTTTGGGCAGGAGTTTGCAAGACTACCTGATAGGACGTCAGGCCTATCACTATTGCTCTTCGCAAAATGAGCTGGAGCCATCCTCCTGATTCCCCATCTCCCACTTGCTCCAAGTTTGGCTCTAAATTTCGAGGGCCTTGTCCTCGAATGGCTTCAGAAGTTTGTTATCCTTCCTCCAGTTGTAGATATCTGCTTTGCATTGTTTTGAAATCTCCTACAGAAGCAGGAACATGCATCAATTGTATCAATCAAATTTAAATTCCATTTGTCACTTGTTTGTGGAAATGCCCAATAGATCTAAATCTTTTTGCATTGTATCTCTAATGTGGTCTTTTTTTGTGCCCTCATCAAATTTGACCTCCTTGCATTTGGTTTCGATATCTAATTCATTTATACAGATTCAAAGCAATAGACAGCATGTACTGACCCTTGTGGGAGTCCATTCAACATGCCAAGGCCCCACATGGCAGGCTGGTTAAAAAAATAAAATCCCATGGGATCCAGGGAAATGCAGCAAGGTGGATACAAAATTGGCTCAGTGGCAGGAAACAAAGGGTAATTGTTGACGGTTGTTTTAGCAACCGGAGGGCTGTTTCCAGTGGCGTTCTGCAGGGCTCAGTACTGGATCCCTTGCTTTTTGTGGTATATGTTAACGATTTGGACATAAATGTAGGGGGCATGATCAGGAAGTTTGCAGACGACACAAAGATTGGCCATGTGCTAGAAAGCAGGGAAGATAGCTGTAGGCTGCAGGAAGATATTGATGGTCTGATCTGATGGGCAAAAAAGTGGCAAATGGAATTCAACCTGGATAAGTGTGCGGTGATGCACTTGGGGAGGTCAAACAAGGCAAAGGAATACACGATTAATGGGAAAATACTGAGAAGTGTAGAGGAAGTGAGAGACCTTAGAATGCATGTCCACATATCCCTTAAGGTAGCAGGACAGGTCAATAAGGTGGTGAAGAAGGTATATGGAATCCTTTCCTTTATCAGCAGAGGTATAGAATATAAGAGCAGGGAGGTTATGCTGGAACTGTATAACTTATTGGTTAGGCCACAACTTGTGTACTGTGTGCAGTTCTGGTCACCTCATTACAGAAAGGATGTAATTACACTAGAGAGGGTACAGAGGAGATTTACGAGGATGTTGCCAGGACTAGAAAAATGCAGTTATGAGGAAAGATTGGATAGGCTGGGCTTGTTCTCCTTGGAACAGAGAAGGCTGAGGGGAGATCTGATTGAAATGTACAAAATTTTGAGGGGCCTGAATAGAGTGGAGGTGAAAGGTCTATTCAGCAGCGAGGTCAGTGATGAGGGGGCATCGATTTAATTTGATTGGTCGAAAAATTAGAGGGGAGATGAGGATAAACGTTTTCACCCAGAGGGTGGTGGGGGTCTGGAACTCACTGCCTGAAAGGGTGATTGAGGCAGAAACCGTCAACTCATTCAAATGGAGTCTGGATATGCACCTCAAGTGCCGTAATCTGCAGGGCTGCAGACCAAATGCTGGAAGGTGGGATTAGAATAGGTGGATTTTATTTCAGCCGGCACAGACATGCTGAGCCAAGTGGCTTCTTTCTGTGCCTTAAACTTTCTATGATTCTATGTTCGTTCCTCCCATCCACATCTGGCAATGCCATTCTCATGAAGATTGTGTTTGTTTTTTTATGTGAGTTTCTTATCCAGTGTCATAGCCTTCCCTAGATTCCTGTGCCTTTTTATTTAATTATGTCTTTCATGTGCAACTTTGCAGAAAGCTTTCAGTGACAACAGAATGGCAAAGTTGTACATGTGGGTGTGAGTGGCACTGGGAGTTATGTTTGAGTCTTTCACTGCAATCTTTGACTGTAGTTCAAAGCACTGGATTTATTACATTTTTAAAATATGATTAAAATGTACTCTATAGATCAGTGGAACAAAATGAGGTAAAAAAATAGAAAATTCTGGGAATATTCAGCATGCCAAGCAACATCTGTGAGGAGATAAACAGAGCATATGTTTCACTGAAGTTAAAATGGCAAGTGACTGGAAGTCAATGTTGGGCTTATGGACTGAAAGGAAGTGTTCAGCAAAGCAATCGCCTAATCTACATTTGGTCTCCCCAACATAGAAGATACTGCATTGTGAGCAGCGAATATAGTATATAAGTTTAAAGAAGTGCAAGTAAATTGCTGTTGCACCTGGAAGGGAGGAGGTGTAAAAGCAGGGATTGCATTTTATATGCTTGCATGAAAAGTGCCATAGGACGTGCAGCAGGTGTTGGAGGTGATTGAAGAGTGGATCAGGGTGTCCCGAGGGAAGATTCCTTTGGAATGCTGAAAGGGTAAGGGAAGGGTAGATGTGTTTGGTGGTGTCATCATGCTGGAAGCGGTAGAAATGCAGAGGATGATCCGTTAAATGTGGAGGCTGGTAGGATGGAAAGTGAGGACAAGGGGAACGCTATCATGTTTCTTGGAGGGAGGGGAAGGGATGAGAGCAGAAGTCGGGAAAATGGATGTACAGGGTCGCAGGTTCTGTCAACCATGGTGGAGGGGAATCCTTGTTTAAGGTAAAAGGAATACATATCAGAAGCACTTGTGTGCAAGGTGGCGGAATAGATGTGATGCAGAAACTAGGAGAATGGAATGAAGTCTTTACAGGAAGTGAGGTGGGAAGAAGTGTAAATAATGTAGCTGTGAGAGTTAATGGGCTTATAGCAGCTATTTTTTGACATCCTTTCCCCAGAAATAAAGATATGAAATCAGGGTAGAGAAGGGAAGAGTCAGAGATGAACCATTGAAGAGAAGGGTGGAAATTTTTCTGGTTCAGTGTGGTAGCTGGAAACAGCACCGATACAGTGATAGAGTCATCATATGTACTGGAAAAAGAGGTGAGGGAGGGGACTTGAGTAGGACTGGGACAAAGAATGTTCCATGTATGCCATGTAAAGGCAGGCAGAGCTAGGACCCACATGGTAAAGCCTGGCTCGGGTATAAAATTAAAACCCAACCCGGGCCCGACCCGACCACAGCCAGCCTGAACCCGACCCAGCCGGAATCCTTTAATTTTTTTTTCATGCCCAACCAAACCCCAAAATATGAAAATGTTATTAGTACAGAAAATAATTGTGTCAAAACATAGATTAAAAAGAAAACATTACAAAACGAAACAGTACAGTCCAGCCCGACCTGACCCGAGCCTGAATGCTGGACACAGAATACAGACACATGTAGTCGGGTTCGGGTCGGGTAGCCAGCCTTTACCATATGGGTTCCAATAGTAACACCATTTATTTAAAGGAAGTGAATAGAGTCAGAGGAGAAATTCAATGTGAAAACAAGTTCAGCCAGGTGGAGGAGGTTGGCGGTGGATGGCAACTTGGTTGGGTGTCTGGCCAAGAAAGAAGCTGAGAGCCTACAGGCAGTCCTGGTTGAGGATGGAGGTGCAGAGGGATTGGACATTCTTTGTGAAAAGAAGACCATAAGACTGTTAAAATGATGGAGGGCATTGAAGAGTGGCAAAAGTAGGATGGAAGAGACAGGACAGGAGGGAAAAAATAAGAGTAGAGATAGGAGGAAATGGGTTCAGTGGGGCAAAACAGGCTGAAACACAAGGTCTAGCAGGGCAGTCCTGTTGGTGGATCTTGGAAAGGAGGCAGATGTGGGCTCTGCAGAACTGGGGGACTATAATGCTGGAGGCCATGGAGGGAAAATCTTCAGAAGAGGTGAGGTCAGTGACTGTCTGGGAAACGATGGCTTGATGTTTGGTGGTGGGGTCGTGGTCCAGAGGGGGGTAGGAGGCAGTGTTGGAGAATCGCTGTTCAGCTTTTGAAAGGCCTTTGCCTATTGGCAAAACAACAACAGAACCGCCATGGTCAGCAGAATTAATGGTAGTGTCAGGTTTGGACCTGAGAGAATGGAATGCTGCAAGTTCAGCAGGATGTATGTTAGACTATGAAATGAGATTGCTGATTATAAAGTACAAATATAGTTAATCAGATGCTGTGGTGAATGTGCTAGTTTCTGAGCTGCTGGGAATGTAGAGATATCATATTCCAGAAGGGAATTGGTAAATGATGCATATTGTAGGACATACAATTAGATGTGTTTTCTTGTATTATTGCTCCTTTTACCTGTGAGCTAAGTTGCACAGAAAAGCGAATGAAACTATATTATCTTCACTGGAGAATAGGAGAATGAGGGCAGACATGTTCCAGGTATATAAAACAATGAAATGAAGAAATACAATTGAAGTAGGAAAGCTATTTAACTTGGGTGGACTGTGGACATAAGAGGTAGAGGACTCAAAAAGTTCCTCAGCTCATAAATTACAACCCTTGTCCCTCCTGACCTTCACAAAGTCGTAGACATGTGGAGCAAAGTCTGAGAGGGTGGTTGATTCATGTCAATTAATATCTTTAAAAGTGAGCTGGGTCGCTATCTGTTGACAAAGAGAGTTGAGAGTTCCAGAAATATTAGTATCACTACTTGAATTGAATGATGGAAAGGAACTAGGGTTCAGTGGGTGTTGATGGTGGTGGGGTCCATGATAGGATATAAAAACAAGAAATGCTGGAACCACTCAGCAGGTCTGTCAGCATCTGTGGAAAGAGAAGCAGAGTTAACGTTTCGGGTCAGTGACCCTTCTTCGGAACCCAGATATCCATGATAGGATAGTTGTCTGTGGACTTTTGAGTATAGTAAGCTTGACAGGGTGAATGGCTTTTTCTTTCTCCTGACTTAGCATTTGTATGTCTGTTGACAAAATAAATCCCAGTCATTTGCAGCTGTGCAGTTACTCCAGGCGTGACTGACAAGGGAATTACCCAATCATCTCCATTCTGGCCAGGAATAGTGGTGTCACTATATGCAGCCTTGATTTGCTTGCTGTCAACAGCTTGTTTTCAAGTTTTGTTAATTTGAAAAGCAAGTACTTTTTAAACAGTATGCAGTGATTTCTAAAACTGTGTTCAAATGGCTAATACAGTATTAATTTCAATGTGAAAATTAATTGATTTTAATTAATGAAGTCTTTTAAGGAAAATATCAGCCGAAGCAGGATTGCAAGTCACAATGCTCACCTTTCAAAGGCCTTAAATTGCTATAATTTGAGTTGCATTCAAGATCGCCAACCAATATGTTGCCAAAATCTTAAATGTGGTGTGAAATAGTTTTCTCAGCAGGGAAGCTTCTCGCAGAGAAAGGTTGTTCATGTAGTTTGAAGGAAAGAGTTTTTTAAAAATAAAGTACAGTTGCCTTACTGATCCTCATCACCTTGTTATGATTTTAATTCCCCTTGGCTACCTAGTCAATCACACAACACATATCCCAGAGCAAATGTCAGTAAATTTTTAAAAAATGAATAGAGGAATGACAACTGCAGAATGTGACTGTGGGATCAGCTGTTAGGAAAATAGGCCTGAAGGGAACTCATAATACTAGTGATGGGTCAGCTAAAGACATAGTATGGTGGTAGTATTGTCCCCAGTAGCCAAATACCATTTACTGTATACAGCAAGTCACTTTGGCAAAGGAATGTTGGATATCTTGGGATGTTATGAGAAACATTCTCCTGATGAAATATTTTATGCAATTACTAAAGCATTTGTGCAGTTGAAAGCATCTGGACAAATAGTACAACTTAGAAATCTATCTTTGTGAGTGTGGAGAGTTGTTGACCTCCCAGTAAGAGGTTATATTGTTTCTTTTGCTGTGTCCTTTGTCATTTCAAACATTTTGAGCTGCCCTGTCCTGTGATTGAAAACTGTGATTCCAGCAATCAGCTACTGTGGAATCGAGAGAGATCCAATTATATTGTCAACCTTACATTATTGTTCAAAATATTATAAAATGCGTTGCTTTGGTTCAAACTGAAACTTGATCATGTGCAGACCTGTACGTTGAACATTCTGATTTTGATTCTAACAGTCTCAGTTTGAATTTGGTGTTAACCAGGCAATAACAGCCTCAAAATGGCGCCAGTAAGCTTCCAATCTCCATTAACCCTGACAATGCAGCCAGTGGTAGTGTGAAAGGGCTGACTGCCATTTCAAGTGGTAGACTCGATTTGACGTCTCCTCAAAAGATGACACCTCTGACAGTGCAGTGTTCTCTTGGTACTATATTAGGGTGTCAGCCTAGATTTTTGTGCTCAAGTCCTGGGCCAGAGTTTTACGGTCTCCTTGGGGGCGTGGGCTTAAATTCTGGTGGGATTATAGGGCGCCATGCCCATCTTCTACCCACCCCTACTGTTATTTCACCAGTGGGAGGGGGAGGTGACAGGTGGCCTGCCCACCCTCAAGCCAATTGATGTCCTTAAGTGACACAAAAACAAGAAATGCTGGATTCACTCAGCAGGTCTGGCAGCATCTGTGGAAAGAGAAGCAGAGTTAACGTTTCGGGTCAGTGACCCTTCTTCCGAAGAACAAAGTATTATAAAATGAACTATGTGTCAGGCACATATTTTACAAGGGGAACATGCTCCCAGATTCCATTGAGGAAAAAAGAAAATCAAACATTTTTATGTCATGACTGAGTAGGAAATCTGTTATTACCAGTTCTGAGAAAAGCATCCTTCAACACCTCCATCCTCCTCCAGGCTTTTATCTACTTTATTTGTTTACCCGATGGTAAATTGATCAAACCTGAAGCTCTGAGAAGGCTGTCTCCTCTTCAACTTGCATTTTCAGTAGGGCTACATATCATCAGCCTATGGAGCTGTCTTTAAAGATGTTCCTCTCTGTTTGCTAACCTTTTAAGTTGGCAAGATGTGATTCTCCTGATTTTCTGTCAGCAATGATGCAAAAAAATCGTCTGCTGCTCAAAAGCCTAATTTCTTGCTTGCATGAAGTAAGGGAGTTTAAATGTTTAACACCATCGATAGGAAGTACATACAACAGTTTTCCTTGGAAAGTGAGATGGAAATTCAACTGCATAAAATACAAAAGCTGGGAAGGGCATGGATAAAAAGTAGTGCGGAGTGGGTAAGATCAGGTTTCCAGCTGAGTGCATAATTGAGCTTGGTATGTCTGTACTGTTTAATGCTGACAAGGTACTCAGTATTCTGAGCAGCAGCCAGATTCTTTATCAGGACTAGTGTTATAGGAAAATTATTCATGTAAACCATCTGAAAGGCCACATAAAGTTAAACAGTTGTTCAGTAAAGTTAATGAATTGTGATATAAACCCGTTTAATTGATTTGAGTGATTATTTCGCAATTTTAAATGCTGATAAAAAAATCTACTTATATTTGTGATATGAGAAGAATCTTATCAAATTTTTCCTGTAAAAAAACTTTTATAGAAGCTCTTTTCAAACAACTATTTTTTTTAACTGCTGTCTTTGATCCTATTACATTGCACATTTGACCAGAAAATCTGTTAACCCATATTACCTACTTCTCTGGTGAAAGATAAAGGAATCAAAAGTTAATAAGGAATGGGAATCCTGTATAGTCAAAGTATTAAAACAGTTGAGATCACTAGAAAGGAAAGTTGTACATAACAACAAGGTGGATATGACAATCTGGGCTTCCTGTTAACACTTCAAAATTCTATTCACCGTACGAAGGCAGTTTCTGTGAGCAGAGTCCTTTATGAATTTAAATATGTGCCCTTATGAGTGTCATGAATAAGATAACCTATGACCATATGGAATGCACATAACACTCTCACCTTCATTTCCGAAACTGGTGAATTCTACTTTTTCAAACGGCTGAATTCAGGCTAAAACTCTTGGATTTATTTACAAATAAAATAATTACACAAAAACAGATATACACAGTATGCTATAGATGGTACAAGTACTTAAAAAAAAAAAGGTAGAATCCCTCCATGAGTTTAAAATATCTTAGTTATATACTTGAAAGGGAATGCTTTGCAGGGCAATGGGGAAGCAGCAGAGAATGGA